>NW_006494609.1:8290102-8308106 GCF_000325575.1 Pteropus alecto
GTGCTAAATTCTAATAACTTTCTTTCCTTCTTTCCCCACTCTCTCCCCCCCTCCCTCCCTCCCTCCAACCCACCCTACCTAGCAAGAGGGCTCCAGACTCACCTCGTGTATTTCCTTCCCCAGTCCTAAGTCAGGCATTCCTCCAAGGAGTCTGTTTCTTTTATTGAAGAATGGTATTAGAAAACAGGATCTGGTTTATTCCTCCTGTGGTATTGGTGCTTCTAGGCCCTCTCAGCTGATAGAGCAAAGAAAAACATGTGTGCATACTAACCCGTGTATATACACATTATCTATAAGCATTTCCAAATATAACCATCTATATTAAGCTAAACCTGAGTTCATACAGATGTCTCCAACTCTAACTTTTAATTCTTCAAATCCAGTTATACATGTATAGTGGTTTTAGAATTGTCAATCCATACCCCCATGGAAGTAATTTTATCAAAAAGAATATAGTTTTTATGTATAGTTCCTTTTGTCTTTATCTTAGAGACTCATTTCCAAAGTTATACAAGTTAGAAAGTTTTCCCTATCCATTTCAATGAAGTTGTTTCATACATTAATAATACAGTTAGATTATTTTGCTGTAGTATGCATTTTATCGTGGAATCCCTGACCTTCTAGATTAATATTTAAAAAAATTATTTTTGCTATTTCATACCTTAAGTTTTCCTCTTTGTGCTGAAAAGTCCTATGGGTTTTGACAAATGAATGTTATGTACCCACAATTACAGTATCATACGGAAGAGTTTCACTGCTGTAAAAATTCTACTGTGCTTCACCCATTGAACCCTTTTCTCATTCCCAAGCAATTGACAAAAACTACTCTGTTGACCATCTCTAGTTTTGCCTTTTATAGAATACCATATAATTGGAATCATAGGGTATGTCACCCTTTTAGACTGGCTTCTTTGTACTTAGTAATATGCATTTAAGATTTATCGATGTCTTTGCACTAGCCTGATAGCTCACTCTTTTTTTGCTGAATAGTATTACAACGTATAGATGTACCATAGTTTATCCATTCACCTATTACTGAGGGACCTCTTGCTTCCAGTTTTTGGTGATTATGAATTCTTAAAGATTTTTTAAAATAACCAAAGCATTGGAAATAATAGATATCTTCAACATTGAGACAATCTTTGAATACACAATAGTACAGCTATATAATCCTATATTAAAAGAGTTTTTAGTAGCACTGGAGAAAACAAATAAATATAGCACACAAAAATGATATATTTAGTATGTTCTCAATGACATGAAACATGCATATAAATCTATATATACATAGAAGGAAATACGGCATGATGTTTATATAAGTTATCTCTGGGAATTGGAATAATAAGCGATAGCTACCCTTTAAATAATTATCCATATTTTCCACAAAGGTTATTTTTACTTTTATAATTTAGAAAAAATAAATTAAATTGTTTCTTAATCACGATTCATACTGTAAATATTCTGTGGGGAGCTGCAATTGCATGTATTCAGAAGCATTTTTGGAATTTTTCTCCTCTTCCCTCCATTTCTTGGAGATCGCCTTTCTGGAATAGTTCTTCTGTGCTTTAGATTCATTTTCATTCTTCTGGCTCTTCAAATCCTTTTAAACGTGCAACTTTGTTTCCCCTTACTCTTTCCTTTCCATCACTCATTAAAATCATGGCAAATATCACCAGACATCTCATTTTCCTATTCGCGGTAGTACTTTAGGGTCATGTGGCAATCAGGACCTTTGTTTCCGGAATACCTTACTTTCTATATTTGTAAGCAAGATTATTTACATTCCTTTGACATTGGGTGTTATAAAGATTCAACTTATTACATTTTTAGGTATTTTTGATTGTTGTTTGTATAGCGAAAGGTGGAAGATAGGACCATTAAACACATGGAAAGAAGAAGGGGGGAAAAACTAAAGTGAATACATGTAAAATTAGCATACTACTTTAAAAGTGTAACTCCTGTCACCTGAGCCAGCTGTTTCTACATAAAGGCAAAATTAATGAGGAAAGCTTATTATGGTTTTGTTGGTGGATGATTTGAAGAATAACAAAGTATAGGCCTTCAATTCTTTCACTTTTAAAAGAGCTCTTAAATTTCTGTTTCTGTTTTAAATAAGTTGATTTAGTATGTATTTCTATGACCATTGGTAAAACTATTTAGACAAACCTTATTTCTTTTGGAATATTATAAACTCATTATGTTTTTAACAAATATTGAAAATTTTATTTTAAGATTTCTTCTTTCCCAGTGCTAAGGACACTGGAAAAATGTTTATATTAATTCCAGTGCATACCCCTAACCACATTGGAAGTTCTGCAGCTGATGAAAAGGGATACATCCTGCTGGCTGTCAACACCTGCGTCCTGCTCTCGGAAGATTTAGTTCGAAAGAAACACCTTTGAAATGTAGAGAAAACCACATACCAATAGGGTATAAAATGGTTCTTGCCAATGTCTGACTCAGCAATGGTTTCCCAAAAAGCCCAATTCTTCTGGAAAAAGAGATGGTCCCAAGCCAGTGGAAGTTGGTTAACGTTTTGTGAGCTTCTGCTTTGTTATAGGCAGTGTTAATTGCTGGATTTCAGAATGTGAGCAATCCTTAGTCATTCTGTCTATTCAAGGAGTTTATCGTCTAGCAAGAAAGGTAGGAATGCCAATAATTCTCTAGGAAGCTGTCTGATAAGTGATATTTTAGGGATAGGAAACATGGCACTGTGAATATCTCAAGATTAGGAAATTGAACCTAAATCACAACCAATCACAAACAGACAACTAGGCTTTAAGCTACAGCAATTCGATTTCCTTACTTTTCCTTCCTTCCTTCTAAACTTTTCTCTATAAAAGTTTTGGCAAGCTCCCATGGGCAGCGAGCTTCTAGCCACTTCTGGTTTGGTGCACTGCTTAATTCAAATCAAATTTTGCTCAAATAAACTCTTGAATTTTAATATGCCTCAGTTTATCTATTAGCATACTTAACACAATTAAATTAGAATACATATATTGAGCATTGGTAATGGCTTTTAAGGTCTCATATACTAAGCACCAGATCCTGTTCAAGAATCTTCATCAGTTCTCTCAGTTTACACTTTTATGTCTCTAGTCTTAGAAGCTTATTACCTTCCGAGTTTGTCTGTTTTATCAGCTCTAGTTTGAAGACCTTTCCTTGTGTTAGTGTAAAATCTGGTTTCTTATAAACTCCACTCATTTTGCTCTTGGAGCAACAGAGAACGAGTCTACTTTTTCTCTTGCTTAATGGAATTTAAAACATATAGATGCGATTCAGTTTCTAAATTATTCCTTTCCTAGGTAAACATGGTCTCATCCCCTTTGTCTCTCTTGTGAATGGGTCTATCACTGAGTAGGTCATCTCTTCCTGTAACCTAGATACTCTACACTTGACCTTATAAAATTACCCTTTTTCAAATTATCATTCACAGCTCTCAAGCACTTGTTAATTTCCTTCTGAAAGAAAATTTAAATATTTTTGACCCATAGCTTTGCCTGCCTTAGGTATTTTGTGGGCTTCACCAGAAATAAGTTCTTCTTTTTCGATTCCTCCCTCCCTCCTTCTCTTTCTTCTTTTTTTAATGCTATGATCTTCTAATGTGTTCACAGATTCTACCAACTTGAGATTCCTCGCAGTGATGTTTTGTCCTCTGTCATATCCAAAAAAGTTAAGGCAGTGTTTCCCAGAAAAATATATTTCATCTGTCTTCCAGTGAGTGATACATTGTCAGACAGAGATGGTTTTCTGTAGAATGATTTTAAAAGGTGATGGTTTTAATAGGCCTTTTGTCATTGAGCATAAATACTTCATCCAGGAAGACAACAATATATCGTGGGTGGATTAAATCATTGGTTTCTAAACTGAGCTTGGCAGATGCCTTGAGAGTCCCTTAGAGTTGCCCACATAGCTACCAAGGGGAGGTGTGTACGAAGGGTGGCATCCAGCTCAGCTAAGGACGCTCCACTTTTATCTGGGGTGTGTGTGTGTGTGTGTGTGTGTGTGTGTGTGTTTGTGGGTGGTGGGTGTGAGGGAGAGGAAGAGGACGGGGGGGGGAGAGAGAGCGAGCGAAACTGGGCTTTGATTAAAAATTGTTTTGAAAACCTCTTGGGTGTTCTGAATATTTTAGATACCACCTTAGAATTTTTCCTTATAAACAGAATTTTCTTATTAACCCTCTGGCTTAAGCTGGACTCTTGTGACATTAGAATTTTATTTATAACAATTAATACAGATGCCACCTACATGGGCTAATGACATTGAATGAAGAAGTAAAGATTAGGAATAGGTAAACTCAGGAACTTCTGGAACCCTGCTGTCATGCAAATATCCTTGATAATGGAGAAAAGAAAATGAAATTATAGTTCATATGGCTGTATAGGAATAGAATTGTTCTTACAAGCATGCTTTCCAAAGGTTCCCAGAGGCTGTGCAGCTCTTTAAATCAGCAAGCCCCTTTTATTTTCAATCACAAAGTGGAAAAAAGCACCTCCTTTTCTCTTTTTCTCTTTTAAGAAATCTAAACTGTAAGTATTGTCGAGTCACCTTATCTCTCTCTGAAGAGGGAAATGCCATCCCTTTGTAGGTTGGATGTAGAAGATTTATGAAGAAAAAAGGGTAGCGAAATGGATCATAGCAGCATTGGATTTGATATTTTCTCCATTTTACAATGTTCTGCCTTGCTTGACATGTTTACTTTACAGACACTTATATTCCTGGCTCAGGGTTGCTCTCTGAACACCACGGTGCATAATTAATGTCAAGGTGGAAGGCGATTATGCTGCAAATGCTGTTCCCTCTGCTCTGAAAAGCACTTTTAAAGCCAATTAGGTCACACATGGTTCATTCTCTTAGAAATTTTTCTTAATTGTTCAGCTAAAGAGAATGCCTTGGGGAGTTTATAAACAGATATTCCAATGAGCCGTCTGTCCTGGGGTGTGTGGGTGTGCTGGGACAAGGGTACAGTATCTCACAGGGCACGGTGGGGAGGAGGGGGAGGTGATTGTTGTAGAAAAGAGGGAGCCCAAGAAGGTTATTTTTTTAAGCCTCAGAAATAAAAGCAACACAACAAAGAACACAATTTAGCTAAAAAGTATGTGACAAATTGTGCACTGTTCTAAAAAAGAAAGCTCTTCTTATTTTCCTCACTTCAGTGGCCTCTGAGGTTCACGTGGCAAGGAACATGTCAGGCTAGAAATTAGATACAAAATACGTTTTTAAATGGACCATTTCTTTTATGTTCAGTTGTCATTTGTTGCTCTTTCTGAGTCCTCTGCTGACAGGGAAGTAGGCTGACAAAGCTTGCAGTAGCGGTGGATCAAGTAAACCTGATGGAGAGTTCTCAGGCTTTTTTTTTGTGTGTGTGATGTCTGTAGTCACTAAGCCTGGAGCCAGAAGATGAGCTGTCCTCAAGGTGACAGTCAGTGGGAAAAGGAAGAAAATAGAAATTCCTTTAGATTTTCGTCTGCATATACACCAATTTAGATTACAATAGCAGTAGATGGCACTTCTTTCTTCGGTTTCTACCTTCCCATATTGAGGGTTCACTCGGAACCCCAGAGCTGATATGGAGGGAATCAGAATATGTTGCTTTGGTATAAAGATTATTTTGAAATGAAGGCAGTTGAGAGAGAAGCCTTCTGGGAGCTTTTCTTAAGTAGAAACTTCTGGGAAATCAGGCGACCATAAATTTCCTCTTTAGAGCAGCTCTTCTCCTGGAAGGAAGAAGGAGAATAAATCCTACCTAAAACCCCTTCTCAGAGAAGTTTTATGGCCCTGAAGGAAACAGAAAGTCCACTTATACCTGTGCAGACAAATATCACAAATTTTCTTATCTCTCGATTGTTCTCATAGAAGTCCATTTATCTTTCCGAAAGAAAACCGTTCTTTTCATAAAAGCCTTTTCTACCCCACTTCTTTTCCTATACTAAGTTACGTTCCTAAACCTCTAACTTCAGCTATTTAAGGAGGCAGCTACTTCTTTTGCTGGATCCCACATTCACATAAATAAACCCTTTTCACTGCTTAGTGTCTTAGGTCAATTTAATTTGCACATCCCCATCACTGAATCTAAGTGGGTGGAGGAAAAGTGTTTCTTCCCCTACATGAACTTACTACCTTCATCACATCTTCACATAATACACACCATATTTCCTCATGTTTCTCTTGAATCATTGTGTGGACATAATAAGTACTTGCATATAATCACCATGTGTAAGTAGGTAATTAAGAAACAGGCTAAGAAAGGATTCTACTGCAAGAGGTTTGGTGAGGGCGTGCCGCAGGTGAAATCTGAAGAGGACTGAGGGAGGCCGGATAGGGTCAGGGAGGTAGCTCTGCAGAGATGTTGGTTCCGCTGAAGTCTAGCCTTAGCCTGATCCCACCTGGAGCTCTGGACCATGGTACCACATGCTTGTCCTACTTTGAAACAGGGGAGCTAGTTTTTTTTTAATATTACCTAGCAGTCAGTCGTTGGCTCTCCCTGGAAGGAGAGCATTTCTAGGGAAGTGGTTCCAGTCAGGCTTCTGTAGGCATCTCTCATGAGACGGATGCATCTGTGAGCTGCTAGGAGCCAAACTCGGAACCATTGGGGGATGAAGGAAATTCTGCTAAGACAACAGCAATGTCTACCCCATGCAAAATATCCATCTTGTCCAGTGTTTATGACAGAGATATCCCCGGACCTACTGTAGATATGCTAAATCTTTGTGTGAAAAGAATTATTAAAAATAGAGGGCAAGGGTCAACAAAACATTTACAGATAATAAATATTTTAGACTTTGTGGGCCAGGTGGTCTTTGTTGCAACTACTCAGTATTGCTGTTATAGCATAAAAATAGCCATAGACAATATATAAACAAATGGGCAAGGCTGTGTTCCAGTAAAACTTTATTTACAAAATCAGGCAGGTGGCCTGATTTGGCCTGCAGGCTATAGTTTGTTGACCCCTGATATAGGGGATAAAATAGAGATGAAAAATCGGTATTTGCAATTTATCTATCCTCTTAAAATAGCATTAAATTTTAATTTCAAATAAAAAGCTTATAACTAACATATTTTCCAGTTTTGGTTTAGAGTATAGGTTTTACAGTTATAGAGACCAGAATTCCACTTTTCCACTCTCCAGGCTACCCAGTTCACAGGGTCATGTTGAGGAATAAATAAGAAAATGTATCTTTAATATGGTGACTGGCACTTAGTGCTTAATAATGATGCTTTATCACTGTTGTTCTTTCCTATGGAATAGTGTTGTATAATTATTTCACTGGCGTTATCATGATTTTTATTCAGTGTTCGATTTACTTCTGAGGTATTATGAGATTAGAAATAAAATTTTGCAGAGTAAATATGACTACACAAGGGAAGTTCTATTTTCCCATTTCAAGTCGACCTTGACCAAGATACATGCCTTCTGACTTTCTTACCTCCCCCTCTGTTGCTCAGCAGAGGTAGATGGAACAAAGATTTAGAAAACAGATCCTCAGCTGGAGATGGTAATGACATTGTGGAGCAATTAGACGGTATATGTCTTATAGACATATAAGTGGATCTCATTTGCTGTAACAAAGAATGACAAGAGTTGGAAAATCAGCTGACCTGAGACTTCACCTTACCTTGGCCACTCCCTTGTTCGCCACTTGCTTCACTTCCTCACTGAGTGCCCGAATGTGTTTCTGACTCCTTTGAATGTAAGTCAAAACCACCTTCACTTAGTTAATTTAGCTTCCATTATAGGATGGAGACAAGCCTTGAATTGGGGGCTTGATTTAAAACAGAGCTATCTCTCTCTGTTTCTCAGGCAGGAAAAAAAATGTGAGCAAAAATGATTCTTGTCTCTAAGGCGCCTGTGGAGCTGGCCCCTGTTCCAGAGAAGAAGCTGAAAGGACCAGCACTGCTGATGTGGATTCATTGAGAATGTGTACTCCTCAGAGTCAAGCCATCCATCATTACTCACTCACTGGGATTTTACTGCTGAGATGACTACATAATGTCCAAGATGGACATACAACTCTGCAACAGCCCTGGGGAAACAAATGGCACCCCTCTGGTAGATTAAATGGATTGGGCCATCAGAGGGAATCCGTTTTACGGAATCATTTGGCTTACTGAATAGCCTCATGTTACAGATAAATGAAATCCTATAGCAAAGGAGCCAAACCTGCTCTTATAGTCATTTTTCCAGAAGAAGAGTCATTTATTGCCAGAAAAAGTTCAACTTCATGATAATGGGGATCACTGGACTGTGAAAGTCCTAGACTGGGAGAATCCTTTGCTTTTAAAATAATATCCTAAGTTCTCATCATGGTTATAAATAATTTAGTCTCTGGCCACTTTCTTCCTCATTCATACACTCCAGCCATGTTGGCTTTTTATTTGTCCCTCAAATTCGTCGAATGTATACCATTCCAGGGACTATGCACCTGCTGTTCCTCTGCCTGGAATACCCTTTGCCCAGGTCTTCACGAGACTGGTACTTTGTGATCATTGTTTCAGCTCAAATGTTGCTTTCTTGGGGAGTTCTATGTTGATAGTCAAATCTCAATGCAAAAGACGTCCATATCACTCTCTGATACGTTATCCTGAATTATTATCTTTCTACCACTTTTCATTTTCTAGGACTCTCTTATTTATTGTTTACTTATTTGTTTTAGTCTCTTTTTCTAAAATATAAGTTTCATGAGAGTGCTTCCTTTTTTTTTCTCTGTGTTTCCAGCTTCTAGATGATGCCTGGCACAAGGTGATGCTTAATTAGTATTTTCTGAAAGAACGAATTAAAAAATGAGTCAGATAACCTGGATCATGTTCAGAAATGGTCCTGTAAAAATTGAGAATTTCTGTACTCTTTCTGGGTCCCAGTTTTCCTTAAATTGAAGAGATTAGAGAATCCTAAAGAATTTATACATATGTATTTTATGATGCTACAGGGATTTTTCTTTTCACTGACTTCAAAATTATGTTAGCCATATCAAAAAAAAAAATCATAACGATTAGAATGGAGTTAGTACTCTGCGTCTTTGTTTGTGGCTACATCCTCACCAGGCCAAAATAATGAAATTGTTTCATCAAATCTGTTATTTGACATCACAAAAAGTTTATTTTCAGTTTATATATACACAATTCAAGTGAATAGTTAAAGATGATATTAAACTAGAATAGTTGACCTTAAAATCCTGAGCTATGAGATGCAAATGTTACTTTCCAATTGTCAGATTATTTTCCATTGAGAAGTGAGTCTTAGTAAAATATGGCATGCTCACTAGAGTTTATGTCAATAGCACTTCAGATATCAGCGGGTTTGACTTCGATTTTGTTTTTTTTTTGAAGATGATAGAAAATATCTCCTAACACACAACCGTACACAGCATTGGCCCTGTCATTTATTTTGAAGATTATACTTTTATCAGCAGGATGTTCTTCTTCCTAGTAGGCTATAGTCGCCTTGCCCAGTGCTCATTTTTGTGCTGAGATCACATGCTGCGTATTAGTGGTTGATATTATTTGGTCAGCTCTATTCATTTATACTTCATTCCATGCACACAGCAATGTGTATAATTTTAGAAATCAAAGAGTTTTTACCAGTATATTTCATTTTTTCGCTCACAGGCATTTATCGAGTGTTCTCAGTGCTTTGGGGGAATGAAGACAAGTACATAGAAAATGTGGATTTATTTTCCATATTATATATTATAGGCATTAACTAAACACCTGCTGTTTACCAGGCATAAGCTGGACACTTTCCCTTTAATTATGTCATTTATTCCTAAAAGTCATTACACTTTAGAGGTATTATTGTTCAAATCTGGCAGATAGAAAAAATTAGGTAAAAGATTCTTGAATTTTCCCAGGATTAAATTTATGTCAAAGCGAGTACTTAAAATTAGTTTTCTGATTTCAACTCCGGTACCCATTACAGAAAGACAAATTATACATAACATTAATGAAATGACTACAGACAAGGCAAGCTACTCTAAATACAGGAAGGGAGGAGAAACATATACACTATATCTCCACTTTAAGGAGGCAAGTGTATTGGTCCGAGTTCTCTAGTGATACAGATTTGATCTGCAGTCTGCAAGCCGATGACTAAGAAGAGCCGATGGTGTGAGTTCTCATCCAAAGGCCAGCAGGCCCAAGATTCAGAAGCAGCTGATGTTTCAGTTCAAGTCCAAAGGCAGGAAAAAACCTGTGTCTCAGGTTCAAGGAAGGAATCACCTCTTATTCATGGGAGGATCAGTTTTTTTGGTCTATTGAGGCCCACATTGACTGGATGAGGACCACCCTCATTAGGGAAGGCGATCCATTTATTCAATCTGCTGATTCAAGGTTTAGTTTCAATCAGACACACCCAGAACAATGCTTGACAATCCATTTGGGTACTACTTGATCCAGTCAAGTTGATGTGTAAAATTAACCATTACAGTGGTTTGCCCTACACTCTCTTGTTATGTATTGAGCAGCAATAGGTTATGGTTGCTTCTGCACTGGAATTCTTATGTCAAGCTGTTTTTTGTTTTTTTTTTTAAGTTTAGTCAGATGCTTGCTTTTTATTTTTTTACACTGCCCAATATCCATTTTTCTTTTGTAAGAATTCTATTTTTTTTTTTTTTGGTTGAAACTATGGTATGCATGTTACGTAGCTAGCTCAAAAATAAACAGTGAAACAAAAGAGGAAAAGAGAAAAAAGGAAAACAAAAAGTCATTTACTCTAGGAATCCGGGTTTGTGTTTGTGCTCCACGTGAGGAATTACCTCTCTTCGGTTACCTGTTCATGAGGGGCCTGTATGTACATCAAGCCCTACTTTTCTCTTCTTCAAGAGCAGACATGTGACCCAAGCTAATCTCAATACACTCTCTCTCTGGGACTGTGAATCTTGAGTAGCGTGGCATAAAGAGGAAAAATGGTTGGGTACAACTGTGCCAGCGGCAGAGGCTCTTTGAGTACTCCCTGCTGCTTACATGACGGGAACTGCCAGATTTTAAGCCTGGTTCTTTGTTCTCCCATCAACAGCCTTCTAATTTTTCTTTTTGCTTAGTTACATTTGTTTTTGTTGCTTATAATGGAAGTAGCCTATCAGACACAAAGCATTATGTGATTCCTCCCCACCTTCTGTGTCTAGACTCTGTGGGGATGAACAGCTACTGTTTTAGATTTGTCACTGCAATGGATTTCCCAAAAGATTAAATATTCATCTGAAGCCTGGACTACCACCGAGAATTCTGTAGCAAAGCTATTTTTTGAAGTGCTTTCATTTTCACATTGTCAAATTTGGTTTCCTTTGACTCATATGGTCCCTACATCCTGAGACTGGGACTAAAGCCATTATTTTTGTTTAATCTTAAAATCTTCTTATAATACTTTTCAAGTGGGATTCCTAGAGTTATTCAATCATCTATGTTGCCTGCTTTAACAAGGGGTAAAATGGCTGATTATACAGCATCCTTCCGACCACCGTAGTAGAGTTTCTGTACAATAAGACCACAAGTCTCTCCATCCTTGATAAAGAAGCAAAACCCACAAGAGACTACTTGAAGTACTTGGAGACTTGACAGCATGGAATAAGACCCAGGAACTGAACTCAAAGCTTTCTCCTTCATTGGTTTCAACAACCTGACTTGTAGGGTTCATCTTTCTCTCTCCTTCTTCTGTGCACTGACCTGCGCTATTCATAGAATGCTCTGGTGTGTCTCTGAGTCAGACACCAGTGCATTCCGTGGTTGCATTCTAGAGCTGGATCCAGTCAGGAACATGGGCCAGGGACCAGCAACAACATCTGTTTTAGAAAAACCCATCACTCCTGCCATTCTTCCATTGTTCTGCTTTGTCTTGGCAGATAAAAATGTTCTCCTCTGACAGTTTCATTTGGCTCCTTTAGAGCCTTACAAATCCTCAAATTGCCATCTGGGTTCTTTCCTATCGCTATCAAGTGGGTCTTACCATTTCTGCTTTTTCGTATTCAGCATATTATGCCTCCGTCCCCTTGTTCTCTTTGGCTTATTTTTTCCCAGTGTCATACTCACCATACAGTCTCATCCTTACTTTTCTTTTATGTGTGTAGAGCGTGTCATGGGGTAAACCTTCCACTCTTACAGTCACACCAGCAAACATTTAATGCTGCCTTTTATAACCTGAACACACTTTGTTATTCCTCTCACATTTCATGCCTCAGTGGTTGTTGTAAGTTCCCCGCTGTATTACAACTGCATTTCAGACACTTAATCCTTGTATCCACTGGGACATCACATATTGCTAAGGTCAGAATTTTCCCTTCTGTGAAATTGTGCAGTTTTACTTCTTAAGATAGATCATATGCTTAGGGTTCAAGCTTTAAGAAATTCAAGTAACTTGCTTTTCTTATTATGGCAATTGAAAAAATTCACAGGTCTACAGGGGAAAGTGACAGATTTTTCTGACCTATCCAGAAATATACATGAATAGGGTGCTTAAAAGTCTATGCTTCATCACTGCATCTTTCCCACCCTCGGCTCATATCTAATAGCATCTACCACATATTTATCTGTTTAGAGTATACATTTTTCTGTTCTCATTTTTTGAGACTACATTTGGTTTTTCAAGTCAAGCATATAAAGCACTTTCACATAAGCATTTTCAACAAACCTTACTTAATTCAGCATCACTTTGATCTTTATACCCCCTAGACAGAAACGTGGGTCTTCTCCTCAAACCCACATTTCTATTCCCATAATGAAGGTGAAAAAGTACTATTTTCTTGGAAGTGGCTATAGGAGGATGTCCAAGTTTCTCAAATTCCTTCTTTAGTTCCTTGTGGGCCTTTACTCCAAAATTACAGCTACGTTTTCTCTTTTCCAAGGTTAACCCTTCCTTCTTTCTCTGATCCTTCGAATTGCAATCAGTCCCTCTTTTGATTAATTCTTTGATCGTCCTCTCTCATCTAACACATGGAGCCCAGCTTCCCTCTGACTGCAAATGTGCTCAGGGTTCTCTTTGTCAGAAGACCCATTTCTCCCACCTGTATCAATGTCCCTAGTCTTATTTTCTACTCATCACTCGAACTTACAAGTTCTGTTCCATTGCCTTCTATTTATCCCGGAATAGTATACAGTAGATTTCAGCTGTCATTGCTTTACTAAACCTGTAAGGTCGAGTAGTTGAATCTGACAAGACGTGGGGGTGCTATTTAAGCTTAGACTTAATGTGGGGGAGGGCCTATCAGTGAGAGGGAAGGGCAAGGACAGAAGCTTGGAAGCAGGACTAAAAGGATCTGTTTTGTCAGAGTTAAGTGCAATGGTAGGTCTTTCAGACATGAAAACAAGTTTAGTTGGCAGAAGCTTTCCTCTTGTAAACTAGAGAAAGTTGAAAACAAAGCAAAACCTTGACTTGCTACACAGAGAACAATGAACAGACAGGACAGCCCTATGTCTTCTCTGTCACCACTCTTCTCGTGACTTTTCCGTTGTCCATGCGATGGTTAGAAATCCTGTCTACAGACTCCATAAATCCAGTGCACAGGTTTCAACCACCCTTGGCAGAATACCTTTTAGGCAAACGCTTGGTTAATCCAGGTGCCCCAGTCACTGTCTGCAAATTTCTCTGGCTTACTGATCCTGGTGTATACTCCCTGTCATCAGCTTTACTTTGCCTAACAGAGGTGATTGCCTCTCTCTGAGCAGTACACAGTCTGTGTATTTCATTTGTAAAACAAGGATAACAAAAGCGATTTTCTTATAATATTGTTACATGAAGGTTAAGTGGATTAATGTATGCACAGTGCTTAGAACAGGATTGTGACATTGTAATTTCAAGCTACATTTGTGCTTTTATTATTATTATGGTTCAGTGTTATAAGATATCAAGAGCTCCTAAGAGGTTTGAAAGAAAATTTTTAGGACGAAGGGCAGAGTTCATTGTGGCAGACCACCAGTTGATCTCATTCTTCTTTATAATCCACTCCACTTATTCCACGACATGCCACTTTCTTGGGAAGAGACTAGAATTGAGAGATAATTAAATGATACTGTACTGGAAGAAGAGGTTTCTTGTGGTATGTATATCATGAGGAAAGGGTTGTAGACTTATGAGACAGGCATGAAGTGCCCTCATGTCTATTTACCATGTGCCTTGTTATCCCTCACTCACTCCAGCCATCGATATTAAGTGTGAACTGGTAAGTCGGATCCCTGTTGGTTTTTCTTCAAATTATCCCAGTACCTAAAAGGATACAAGGACTGTTAAGGCAGCCCTGATACTGATAATAGTGTGTTCACACACTAAGTCAGGGCTCAAACCTTAATCTTTGGTGATGACATCTATAGTTAACTTTCAAAGATATTTCTTGTGTATCTCGGTAATAACTGAGAGGAGAGCTGACTACATAAGTCTAGGAAAAACCTGATGATGTCATTTGTGTCTTAGACTTTTGAGGTCTTCTTGTTTTTCCTCTTTCTCCTTCCACGAATAGATTTTCATCCTCAAAATAAGCTCTTGATGTAACTTTTCTATACCTGAACTTTTAGATTGTTTATATGACATGTCTCATAAAAATTATTTGGCACCTTTTTTCCCTTTCCTGTCATCTGCCCATAGCTGAATTCCATCTTTCCTTTATGAAATGAAAATGTGGGAGACTGTCAACACTTGATATTTCTCTATATCTCAGAGGGTAATGACGGCATTGATGAGAGATTTGGGGTCTGCTAAGCCGAGTCTTTGAGGCGCAGATGTTTCTCTAAGAGCTTAACTGAAGCTGGCCAAACCCTCTGATGTACAATTTGGGGCTAAAAAAACACTTTGTAAGCAGAAAGAGTCTTCCAGTATTTCTGGCTCTCCTGCCTCCAGACAGGACTGGAGACACTGCAGAGGCAGCCTTTCTGCTGGAATTTCCAAACTTTGTGCTTTGGCTGGCTTGGAGTTGCAGCTTGACACTTTGAAGCCACCAGGAAGGTCAGTCGGTCCAGCTCTAACTTTTAATTTTACTCTTTTCTCTTGGTCGTTACAGTTGTGCCAAAGAGTGCCACTGTAGTCTAGATTAATTCAGGGAGAGAATTAAATGCTGGAGATGTTCTTTGTCCTGCTGCGTATGTCAAACGTGCATGGTGTTGAAGCACCCTTGAGAAAGCTGTTTTTCAAAGCTCAAGACTGATCTGACTGATGTCTCTCACATCTGGACTCGAGAAACAGGTTTAGTGAGAGGTGAGAGACAGTTGCGTGACCTTCTCTCAAAACCTTGAACTGAATCAAATGTACTTTTGCTGTGAAAAAGATAATGACTGGAACAGATGTCATCTGAAAATGACTGTCTGCATAACATTTAGCCTCATTCCTGAGAGAGGTACTACATTCTCCCCCTTGGATGATAATCCTGTTTTTTTTTTTAAGTCAGGTTTTCGTTTGCATTCAGAGAGAGGAAGATGATATTGTAAAATTAGAACCTGGAAGCCTTGGAGAACCAAAAGTGAACTAAGTGTATTAAAAGTTTGTGAGGAAATCTCCCATGAAGAACTCCAAATAATTTTTGTAGATACTCTGACCTCAAGGAGGTTAGGCTTAACTCCTTCTTCCTAAAATGTGAACTGCACATAGTAACCTCCTTCCAAGAGCACTTTCCGGGTGGGGTTTGGGGGAGAAGTATCCTTACAGAAGAGAAACCTGGTAAACACTACTTCAGCTAGGGGATCAAGGTCAACAGCAGCGGTCATAAATCATGTGGATGACACGTACTCTTGTTATGATATGATGAAAATGACACTTCACCTCTGCGATATGTGACAAATTCCATTTGAGAGGTACCTAAAAAGCACTTGATGACGACTCCTCAAAACTGTCCAGGTCTTCAAAAATAAGGAAAGTCTGAGAAAATAAGGACAGTCACAGACACAAAGTGCTTAAGAAGACATGATGACTAAATGTAATATGAAATCCTTAAACAGAAAAAGGTCATTAGGTAAAAACTGACTAAACTATAGACTTTAGTTAATTAAAAACAAGTTTATGATTTCAATCGACATAATTCTCACAGTAAAACCACGTCTCCTTTAAGGGATAGGATATATGGCTGGGAGCTTACTAATCTAAACCTCTGCTTTGAGAGGTAAAGTGACTTGCCCAAAGTCACACATCTCGTGAGCAGCTGAGCTGGAATTTAAACCCAAGACTTCTGTGAATTCAATAACAACATAGAACAGATTTGCCATAACCCTACATTGACTTACACATTAATTTTTTTTTTTTGCTGTTATAATGAATTATCATAATTTAGCAGCTTAAAACAACACCCACTTGTATCACTGTTCTGTCCACCGGTAGTCTGGTATAGTATGCCCCAGCTGGGTCCTTTGCTTAGAATCTCACAAGGCCAAAATCAAGATACAGGCAAGGCTGCCTTTCTTTCCAATGATAACTCTGTAATTTCTGTCTTCTAAAATAGTGTTTTCAGTTTATAGTTTCTAAACATAGAATTTGTTTTCCAATCCTTTCATATATCCCCCGCCCCGCCCCCAATAGCCATAAATGATGAATTGTTTACAATCTCCCTCCTGATTTCCTGTTTCCCTTTCAGATATGACTTCTTCACACTCCCCTTGCTTCCTTGACTGAAGTTACCATGGGAGCTGGGGCCATGTCTGTCGTGTGCACCTAGAGTCCCATACAGTGGACATAGGAGGGAGTTAGTCATTGCAGAATGAATGAATGAATGGGCAGCACCTTAGAATTGAGGAAATGATATGTTTTGAGAAACTGAGGAGAAGTCCTCACTTAAACTTCCTCTCTTCTTCCTCCCAGGGAGGAGAAGTCCCTAATAGGACTGTCAGTGGGCCACATTTGCAGGGGTTATGTCACTGGGCACGGATGGTGACAGCCTGGCCATGGGTCTCTCTTTCTGGTGCTCGGGACGTTCTCTTCCTTCCCGGTGGTAGAAGTTGTCCACCGACGCAGTGATAATCTTGCCTGCAGCTCTCCAGCACTCTCATCTCTGGGGTTTCTTCCTTCTACGTATCAGGATTGAGCATGGTAAAATTCAGGTGTGAGCGTAAGGGGAGCGAATAGGCTTTTCAAGGAGCCTGGGCCTTAGCAGTCAGATTGCCTGAGTCCACACATGGACCCTGTCCTGTACTAGCTGTGTGAGTTTGGCAACGCTCATTGCCCTCTTTCTGCTCCATTTCCTCATCAGTCAAGTGTTGATAACAGTAGTAAATGTTTCATAGGGGTGAAAATGAGATCATGGCTATAAGGCGTTTTGCACAGAGCCTGGCGTCTAGAAGGTACTTCTCCCAACAGCCACTTGCCTCGTAACCTCACCTACTTTAAGCATTTGTTCAGACCTCACCTTCTCAGTGAGGCTTCCTTGAGCATCCTGCTTCATACCTCACGCTGCTCCGCACCAGAGTCCAGCTGGCACTGCCTATCTTGCCTTGTTTCTGTTCTGTAGCCTTTGTCTAAATATTCTGATACATTGCTTTTTGAATGTACGTTAGATTTTGGAGATAGAATAAGGCTGAGGTGGGAAGAAGGCTACTCTTCATGAAAATTTCGTTTTTCCCTTTCAGAGATTAAAAACAAAACCCCTCTAAGCTAAATACTTCCCTGTGGCATCATAGTTGAAGCTTCAACTGAGCTTTAATTTAAATGTCACATTGCCCCCACATGGTAAATAAATACCAGATAAATATCTGGTGACTTTGTAATGTCTTTCATTGTTTTCTTCCAATTCAACTGCCCGGATCCTAATTATGGTCACTAGTAAGCACAGATTATACCTACGTTATATTTATATCCCCATAAAGGGTAGTCGTGGAGTTCTATTGGGATTAAAGGTGTTTGCAAGTCCTCCCCTTGGTCTTGGCCTGTTTGGGGAGGACTGTTTGGGACCACAGAGATTCAAAGTGGCCAGTTTTTTACAGAATAGTTCTACAAATTCCTCTAGGATTGAAGCTCTGCTTAGCTGATGTTCTCCCTAGAGTACTGTGAACCTTTTTCTTCTATAATTCCTCTCATGAGTAGTTAAACCACAGGTACCAACCTCCG
>NW_006494609.1:8308143-8336471 GCF_000325575.1 Pteropus alecto
TTGCCACACTCATCCTACAAATGCAGTAGCATCCGCCACCCTACTTCCAATGCTCTTTCTCTCTGGTCATCAGAACCAAAACTGAATTTTCCTCTGACATTACTCTGTTACTGGTAACCCTCTCCAGAATTAAATCTTATTTGATCTACACACACATTGTTGAGGCTTCTAGTGAGGTATAATTAAAACTACAGATCGTCCCCTCATGACAAATAAATACCAAATAAATATCTGGTAACTTCTTTCTTTTATAATCCCTTGGTGTTCTCCAGGACTTTGAGAACCAAGTTGAGGTTTGGTATATATTTCCTGCAACATCTATTTCAACCTCCTTTGTACTTCACAAGTCACAATTCACTTTATAAAGACTTTCCAATCTTTCTGACAAGCTGTGGTCTCAACCTGTAATGTATTAGTTTAATGTCTTCATTCAAAATTATGCTCCTATTTGACATTCATCCATTTATACCCCTCTTTTCTCATTTTAGTCATCTCTAGAGTTTTAAAATGTAGGTTTTATTATTCGAGTATGGCAAGGCCATCAGTTAGAGACTCATAGGGAAGCGCTGGGGTTCCTCAGAAGGCCAAGGGAGCAGAGAAAAATCACGGGCAAGAGCTTTTATTGTGGTTTTCGTGGGAAGGAAGGGGCCAGGCAGAGAAAGCAGTTTAGGACTGGCTAGTTTAAATAACTGATCGGGCTCTAATAATTTCAGTGGCCCTCCTGAGTTGTCTAGTACCTGACTCTGGGATGCTTAGGGCAGGTGGATAATGACCTGGAGTATAAAAACATGATAAGGGAGGGAGGTAGGGCTCTGGGTTTTGGATTACTTGGTTTGCATATGAAAGGAGCACTTGGAGGAGGGTCTTTTACCAACTCTAGGAATTGGCTAACCCTGGGAGGCATAGTCTCTCAAAGATCCTCAAGGCCCCAGATGACAAAGCATTAGAAAGTACAGAGAATAAACAGGCATGATTAATCAATCTAGTCTCCTAGAATCTCTCCAGATCTTTTAATGATCGAGTTCTGTTTTCTTTCCCACTTAACTAGCTCTTACTCATTTCCTCCCCAGTTAACTTGATATTCTGTTTTCATACTTGGGAATTTAACTTTCCACCAATACTCCCACCCCCTCAGTTTCACCGATCACCATATTTACTTGAGCTCCCAAGGCGAAGCACTGTATTAGATTGGTCACGCCTCACACGTTGGATCTCGGTCTCTGAAATTGTTCTTAACATCTGTATACCACTCGTCCACCTCCTTTGTTTGCTCCATTCAACAAGTTCTTTATGCTTGGAAATTCTCTCAATTCATCCTCTCAAATTTGAGTTAATAGACTTCATCACTTCCTATCAATTTCCAAAAGCTATTTTGATTGAGTCACAGAATGTCTTCAGTTGAGCCACTCCCTTCTACCCTTCTATCATGTGGTTTCTAAGCCTGGTTGCTTCCCTTCAACTAGGACCAATAAGCTTCTTTCTCCCACTCTCTAAATAGTATATACATTGCCTAAACATCTTTCCTAAACAAAATTCCTATCATGAGACTCTCCTGCACAAATACGTTCATTGACTTCTCTACATCCAGAGTGAAGGACAAACAAAGTATTCCCAGATTAATGGCCCTTTATGGTATGGCTTTCCCCCTTTCTCTTGGATGAAGTCTGCTTCGATTTTCCCTGGCCAGGTATGAACTTTCTCTCCAAAAGGCATGTAAGTCCATGGAAGCACTCATATTCTTTCTTCAGTTATTCGTATACCATTAGACTGTATGCTTCTTCATGGCACGTTCTTTATATTATTTATCTTTGTGTTTTCAATAGTGATTAGCAATAAGCCTTATAAATAATAAGTGTTAAAGAATAGAGTAGAATAGACTAGAATAGAATTATATAGACTAGAATTTAATAGAATAGAATCTCAGAGTACCACATTAAGAACTCTAGTCCCTCAGCTAAATCCTTAATTAGGTGCCATTTAAAAAAAAAAGGTATTTTATAAATAATTGGACATACATACTAAGCAATTACTCTACAAAGGTGTGTTTGATTCAAAGAGTTAAAGTCTCAAATTGCCATATATACTTTAATTTGCATTGTATTTTGTACTGTAAGCTCTCTTTGGGCTTTCAACTGTACATTTAATGTTTAGAAAAGGATTAAACAAATGCTACGTGTTGTATCCAAGGGAAGAGGGAAAGTGAGATGAATTAGGTTGTTTATATAAAAGCTAAATAAATCTAAGACACAGAAATAGTCTAATGCATCATGACTCCCACACACACTGCAGGCTGTGAGAGGGCAGCTACATTATTGCGCTTGGAGACACCAAGGGGGCAGAGAACAGTGGAAAGTCTGACTTATGATCCTATATTGAGTAGACTGGCCACTCCCTAGTTATCCACCTGGTAGAATCGGTGCCGGTGAGAGGAAGGAGCAAACAGAGCGGTAGACTTTCCAAAGTAGAAAGGTTTTTAGAGGTCATTTGGTTCTATTCCTGCCGGTTCTCCTGCAGGAATCTTCCCCAGGTGTCACGGACATATGGCTTCTGTTGAACATCCCACTGAGAATGATGATTGCTCTGTTGAGGGATCTCATTTCACTTTAGGACAGAGCTAATTATTTGGAAATCCTTCTTTCTATTGAGGTGAAATATGCTTCCCATAACTTTTACCCAGTGGCTCTCATTCTATCCTCTGGAGTAACACAGAATAGATTTAATTCATCTTTCTAATAATTGCCCTCCAAATAGCTGAAGCTTCTATCATGTCCTTTATCAATCTTTTCTAGAGGCTAAATAAAAATCTCCGTTCCTCAAATGACAATTTCAAAGCACTTTATTTGCCTCTTACATTTGGAATTTATATCATGCCAATTAGCATATTAATTTGTGTGTATTTCTACTCTCTTTTCTCCTCTTTGCCCTGTGCTGGGTTGAATTGAGGACATTTTTTTTTCTGAATATTTTATTCTTCTAGTCACCTTTCTCAACTTCCACCCTGGGTCTTCAATATTTCCTTTAAATGCAACTTCCAGAAGAGAAAGGGGAGAGAAAGAGCAATGCATTCTCTTAAAGGAATGTCTTTCCAATGATTTTAAAGGGAAATATATTGTCATCATGGTAGTTAAGATTATAATGAAATAATTTTAGGAGAAGTACAGTTGACCCTTGAACAACATGGGGTTTGAACCATGTAGGTCCATTTATATGTAGATTTTTTTTCAATAAATACATTAAGTGTATTTTTCCCTCCTTACGATTTTCTTAATAATATTTCTTTCCTCTAGCTCGCTTTATGGTAAGAATGCAGTATAAAATACATATAACATACTAAATATGTGTTAATTAACTGTTCACGTTGTTGGTGAGGCTTTTTGTCGACAGTAGGCTGTTAGTAGTTAAGTTTTTGGGGAGCCAGAAGTTATACATGGATTTTCAACTGTGGGCCCCTCAACTCCCATGTTGTGCAAGTGTCAGCTGTAATTGTGAAGATGAGACCATAAGAAACAGTACAGACCACAAAGCCTCGAACCTTTGAGGAAGGTTTACCTGGGTATCTTCCCACCTAACGTGTTGCTTCTCTCTTCCTCCTGGCCAGGCTATAAAACTCTGGCTCTCCCTCTGCCTGAACTCTAGAGAATTTGAGGTGACTATTACTTCTCTCGATTATGTCAGTGTAGTTCTCTCAAGGCAGCTTCAGATTCTAATTTGATGAATAAAACAAAGCTGACATGGCTTACAGAGAGCACAAGGTCAACTAGAGCCTTCTGAACTTGACTTCGTCACTTTAACTAGTACAAACTGATGAAATATCTGAAAAACTAAATGGAGTACTTGTCTTTTCTTCCTGCTAAATTTTATCATGTCGCTTTTCATCTCTTTGTCTTTCTTTCTTTTTTCATTCCCTAAAGCATCTCTATGGCTTGATTCTGTCCTTCAGTGAAAATTTCTGTCATCTTTCGTTTGATAAGTATGACATTTATGTCTTGATCTAAGCTTCAGATAAAGTTATTGAATAGGCTAGAATCAAGAACTAGAGCCTTAGATCTGCCATTTGGGACATCTTTCCAGACAGATATGGATGCTTTAATCAATATCATTTAGGTTCTAATGTCAGACCCTTCATGAAAACTCTTAATAATATTATTAGTCAGCAAACATTCTTCATTCCTCTCACAAAGATGTCCTAAAAACTTTATCACAGCTTTGCTGAAGCCTGTATATAGTGTGACTACTCCATTATCTTACCAAATTTCCTTAACAAAAAGAGAAGAGAGTGTGTTTTGTCTTGAGCTCCTACTGATTCCTGAGAATCATCACATCCTTCCTTATGTGTGTACTCTGGTCGTTAGTAAGGGTGTGAAATGCATGAATTTCATTTCTAGAATCTTGTTTTCATTTTGAATTTTTATTTTCAGTTGGTACATTCTGCCTTCTTCCGAATGAATCAAACACACTGACTTCATGATCATAACTCAAGGTCCTTTTAGTGCCATGATTTAACTCTTTATGGATTGGAAATTGATTTATTTAACCTTTATGATCCATCGAGGTTTCTAAATAGTTCTAGAACAACTCCTGTGTTCTGGAACAGTGCTATCCGATGTGACTTTCTGTGTTGGTGGAAAGGATCTATATTCCAGACAGTAGCCACTAGTCACATATGGCTGCTGAGCACTTGAAATGTGGCTAGTGCAACTAGGGACTGACTTTTAAAATTTTAAATTTTAGCCAAAACTTTAAGCAGCCATGTGTGGTTGGTATCTATCCTATTGGACAATGCAATTCTAGAATTCTGGACTTTTTATTAACAAAACACATTTATTCAGAATCTTCTCTCTTTGTTTCAGCATTGGGATCATTTGTGCTTCTATAGTCAGGTTAAAAAAAATTTTAATGTGCTCTCTCATCATGACATTACCTCCATCCTTTATGGGGATGATTGAAATCTGCTTTTCTTGGTATATGTAGATATGTCTACTTTCTGCTTCTCTTCAGAACAAAAATTTTGAGATTTAGCATGGCACCCAGGAAGAACTATTATAGGCACAGAGAGCTGAAATTTTGCCCAAAAGAATAGGAGTAGAATTTTCTCTTTCTTTTACAGCATGCCCATTCCTCATGTACTCTCCTTCTCACGACCCCAACCATCACCCTTTCTATATGCAAAGGATGAGTTCTTGGAGTTTGGGAGACTGGATGCAGTCTGATGCAGGTAGAGAAATAACTTCAATTAAAAAATAAAATATATTAAGAAATTAATGCTTGTGACAGGAACACATTTCTTAAATTATTGGAAGGTTGGAGCCACAGAGTGTTATAAAAAGAAATTAAAACTTTACTGAGCCCCTGATACCATTAGATTTGGAAAGATTTTTACACAGAAGTGTATTGGAAAGATGTGACTTGCATCTGCATCTTCAACTTTGTAGCCTGGGATGCTAAATCGACATCATGACTTGGTGTGTGTGTGTGTGTGTGTGTGTGTGTGTGTGTGTGTGTGTATACATGTGTTTGTACATATATAAACACATAGAGTCATATAATATGTATAGGCAAATATATATTTACAATGACACATGTTTATTCCTAAATTTGAGTTTGGATTTCATATTTCTTCATGAATAATTCATTTTTATGACAAGAAAATTGAAGGAGCCCCAGGATTTGTTAGCTGTTTTTGAAGCTGTGGGGTAGGTGGGTGGGGGAAGACTAAATGCTTTATCTTCAAAAAATTCATGGATTACTAACATATGGATTACTCATTGGAATAATGATACCCTGCTTTTTCAGGCTTAGCTGTGGAAAATGGCTTGCTCTCCTTGGCTTCCTGGATGCTGCTTTTCCATTGAAGTGGAAGTTAGGTTGGTCTGACTTGCACAGCTCACTCATTCACTGACTCACGGGGACAAATCCAGGACACGCCTCGCTTGTCTTTGTTTCCTCCCTAACAGACTTGAAAGATTAAGGGATTAACAAAATGAACAGACCAATCTCCTCAGGGTATTCGGTGGGAATAATGCATTAGTAAATGGTCAAGTGTTTGGAAAACAATAACTCCATCCTTAAGTAAGGTACTAAGTGTTACTTTATGCCTCCTGCTACACCAGCCCATTTACAGGCTCAATTCCCATGTTGTTTTTTTTGACACAGTTGGAAGAGAAACAATTAACTCTGGCATTGTATTCTAAGTAATTACCGATTACCCCATACCTTCTCAGAAAATTATGCAGAATGGGAAATAAAACCAGTGACCTGTAGGTGGTTTCTAGTGTTTGCAGCTCACAAACGCTGTACCCCAGCTCCATGTAGGGCTATGTTACTTAACTTTCCCCAGCCGGCCATGATGGACGATAGTTCTCCAGTCCAAAGAAGAGAGTCCTGAAGCCCTTACCACATCACTGCACTAATGGACCCTGAACTTGCTTAAGAGACAGCAATTAATTATTAGGCCAGCTTGGCAACAGAATCTTCCAGTGCTGACTTTTCTTTGTGAAAAGAGGGGGATTACTTCCTAGAACCAGCCTTCCCATATCTACCCTTGGCTCCTCCTTGAAGAGGCAAACATACAAAAAACAGGAGGAAAACAGTAAATGTGGGCAAGCTTCCCTCCCACCCCACATCTTTATTTCTACTCTTCGGTGTTTTCTCAGCCTCTTTGGTAAATTCCCTCCTAAAAGATAGGGGCTTTCCATCCTCTTACTGAGCAGCGGCATCACTGCTTGTCCGCCTGTTTCCTCCCCACTTCCTGGCCTCCCTATTCACCTCCTAAATACTGACTGAGTACCTACGGTGTGCCAGACACTGCATTACGTGGTAAAGGGTGGTAGAATACGCTACCCTAAAATATGCTATTTTGGCATAGGGTATATATTTGAGCTAAAGGTACTTGCAAAATAGCAAGTGTAAGAAGGGCATTCTGATCTTCCCTTTTCTTCCTGAAAACAGGAGATGTGAAAGATGCTCTCCCTGTATCAGGAGAAAGGAAACATTCTGCAATGGGGAGTCGAAGCCAAGAGAATTCTATACAAACACACCTTGTCAAAATAATTCTTATCTTCCTTTAGCCTCTTGGAAATATTTTAGTTGCTTTTTCGCCATTGTCTCTGTTCAATCTAATGTAAAAAACATGTAGGTTTTGCCACTTCTTTGGGTCTTCATTTCTTTATGAGGGCTCCTGTGTCAGGTTAAATTCATATAAATCTGTGTGCTTTTCTCCTGTGAATCTGTTTTATGTCAGTTTAATTCTCAGGCTGAGTCAAGAAAACTTTGAGGGAAGAGGGAAAATTTTGCCTTCCCCACAGCGGTGATGGCAGTATAGTTAATAGTCTCTGCACCATTGCTGTTTCTTCCTCAAATCTCTCCCCCTCCCCACAACACATGTTCACTAAAAAAAGAGGTGCTGATTTTAAGGGGAAGGAGGTTTACTGAAATCATGAGAGAATTTAGGGATAGGAGGAGAAGCCAAGTGGACAAAAGGAAGCAAGGCATTAATAGCCTTTAAGTAACATATTTAAAGGTTGGCTGCTTTTGTGTTAAAACCGTTAGACATGATTAACACTCTGGCAATTCCATAAATAAGAGCTTTAGTTTCTTTAAAATGATTCTGGGTGGTGGGCGGAGAGAGCAGGAGAAACATAATTAGGGGGTAGGTGGAAAGGCAGGAGGGCCCTTCCAAAGCGTTTACTTGCGGGACTTGCTTTTATACCATGTGACTTGGCCAGTTCACCCTTCCATTGCCACATGCTAAATGATGCTTTATTCTTGTTCTATAATTGAGGGGGATTACTGTTTAGAAGTAATATTTAAAAATGGATTATCTACATGTATACTGCTTATTATGTTGGCTCAGTACATTGTGTGTATAGGTTTATAAAGAATTTTAAGAATTAAGTTGTGATTAATTTTTTATCACTTTCTTATGTTGTTCTCTATGCCCCTTTGCCTGCAATATTCTCTACCAGGAATTTTCTAAAGATACCTGAGTATTTTTATTCAGCAGCTAAGAAATATATTTTGGTACAACTCATGTAGAACCAACCCAGATGAAGATATGACAACCTCAGGGAAAGATGACAGTTTTCCTTGACAAAGTTTCTTTCATGTAGAAATTATGAGTTTCTTGTAGGATTACTTGAAGTAGCTGTTGAAGCTAGATTTTATTGAAAAGTTGGGTTTGGGGAATTGAGTACTGTTAGAATTTATCTGCATAAAAATGTAGGTAATAAGCGGGACGCACATTGTAGGTACTTAATAGATATTTAGCGAATTGGTCATAAGTGAGAGGGTTCTTTGTGATGACAATTACTTTTTACACTGTAACATATTTAAATGAAAAGCTCTGTTCAGATTAATACAGTATTCTAATGGCACCCTGGAAGAGTGCTTGTGTTGTAGATTTCTATTTAAAAAAAAAAAAAAAAAAGCCCAATTACTTAAGAACCAAAAGAGATTCCATTCAAACTGATTGTTTTGGGGACAATCTGGTTTCAAACAGACTTGTTACCTCTATAATTATCCTTATTGACAGTGTTAAGTTTTACCTGAGTCCTGTGCTCTCAGAAAAAAAACAAAAACTAAGACCCTTCCCCCACCTTTTGTGTTCTTAGAAATAATTTAGTGCAATGAACCACTCTTCTTCATGTGGCTTAGGTAAGACTCATGGATACTGCCCCTTATTTATCCATGACAGAGCCAGACACTGACTCACCAAATTCCCATTCTTCATTTTATAGATGTTTAGCTGAACTGTTTTGTCCCTACTCATCAATCAGAACAAAATGCTTGTTAACTAAACTTTGGTTAAGATTCCCTCCTTCCCTCTGATCTCTAAACTTTGGCCCACTCTGCAGCCTGAGCCTGGGCTGAATGTTTGTGCCCCCTCACCCTACCTCAAATTTGTACGTTGAGACCTTACCCCACAGTGAGATGGCATTAGAAGGAGGTAATTAGAATTCAATGAGGTCACGAGTGTGAAACATTTATGAATGGGATTATAAGGGTCAGGAGAGACCTTGCTTCCTGTCTCTGCTTTCTGCCATGAGGGTACAACTAGGAGTCAGCAGTCTGCAAACCAGAAGAGGACTCTCACCAGAATCTGACCGTGCTTGCACCCTGATCTCAAACTTTCAGCCTCCAGAAACTGGGAGAAATGAATTTCTGTTGGGTATAAGCCACTGAGTCTATTGTATTAGTTATAGCGGCCCAAACCCACTGACACACAAGCCCTTCCTGTGACTAGACTGGTCCTATGATAAAACATTCTCTCATATATGATATCATTATACAACCTTTTCATCCTACTTTCCCGTACTCAGTTCTTTGTAGCTTTGTTTACTCCTTCGTATAAAAGAAAAATTCTTTTTGCATAACTCATAAGTTGTTTGCAGATCTTACAGTCAGAGTGTTCTTTCTATTAAAATAGTCCCCCTTCCCTATTGCAATAATTCCCCACCCTCTTACCCCTTGCAATAATCCTTTCAAATAAAGTCCCTCCTTACTAAGTCTGGATTCATTTTTCATTCGATGTCAGTTATATTTGTTAGATACTATGTCCCAAGGAGCTCAGAGAAATTAAAAAATTTCCTGAGCACATTCAGGAAAATAAACCTGACAAAACATTTTTCTCTCTCTTTTCAATGTTTTAGAATAAATTAAACTGATAGGGTTACCAAAACTCTAGTTCCTCTTATAGTCTACACTTAAAAACTTCCAACTCTTTCTCTGTCCAGTCCATATTTTGTTCATTACTCTGGACTAAAATTCTTTGTGCCCACTTTCTTTTGAGAACAAGGCTATAAGAGTAGACCTTAGGCAGAGAGGATTTGTTTCTAGTTTCTGTTATTGGATAGCAAACCCTGAAGTCTATGGCATAAGTGACCTCTAATTTTGCTATGTCCCTGATTTCAAGCTTATGTTCTGTGAGACTAGGGTGGGCGGAAGTAAGAAATTTAGCCATCTGAACCTCATTGTGGTTTTATTATCTGGAAACAATTTTAAGAGAGAAATAATGTTTTAGTTGTGTTCATGTATTTTGAGATTCCTTTGGAATTTAGGCTTTCTGCTATTGTCATTAGCTTCCCCAGCTCACAGGAAAGTCTTGACATACTACATATGCTCAGCAGATATTTCCTTTAATATGTTATAAAAAACAACTGTATCTTGGAGCCTCCTGCCACAGATCTAGAAGTGAAACAGTTCCATGACTCTTCTTACAGGGCTGAGAGCAGAGTGGAGAACAGGTAAATAAGAGAGGCAGCATTTTCCTTCTGACTCCCTCCCAAGGTCAGAGCAGGAAGAAAGTGCCTGCACTTCGCAGAGCATTCTTCATGTGCCTGTTACCTATCCCGTTGGGTTTAATTCTGTTCTTAATGAGCTGCACACCTGTGTCCTTGGCTGGTTGCCCTCTGCACAGTGGGAGGAGTCAAGGGAGGACAAATTCCTCCTTCATCCTGAGTTCTGGGATTCAGGGCTGTGCCTGTCTGTATTTTGTTGAGCGCCCCAAGTGTGAGAGGTTTTTTGAACATCTTTCCATTATGCTAAGTAGGCAACATCAACTTAGTTATGCAGATTGAGGTTAAAAACAGTGAAATTTCTCAGTCATATCCATGCACATCACAGCCCCAGCAAATTTCTCAGTTGCACAGGGAAACTGCGCTTATTTTTTTTAAATTTCCTGGTTAGTGGCTGTTGATCTCAACTCAGAAGGTGGGGGGTGGAGACCAACCAAACCTCAGGCTTTGGGAGATGGCCTCACAGTAAAAAAATGTAAAATGAGTCCTGAAAGCTGAAGGACCTTTTAGCCCACTATTTTTGTGGGGCTTCCTTTTAAGGGTCTAGGGTCAGGAGGGAGATGGACAATAGCAAATCAGATTTTATTTGATGATTATCATCACGTAAGGAAATGGCTGGATGAGTTTTGGTCAAATGGACGGGGTATATTTGGGACAGTGGAACTCAAAATGCGAAGTATGCAGAATTCACGTTAGGGTGCCATGGGAGTGCCTTAAAGAGATAAACAGTTCTTCCCTGGAGCAGCTGAAACAAAGCCATCATTAAGATTCCTTTGGTGGGTAATATCTGAAGACACATGGCAGACATGTTGAAATGGTGTCTATGGTATGACTCCCAAGCCCCAAGCTCTGGTTGTGGCTCTTGATTTATAACTGAGTTTCTTCTCACATGGGCAACTCTATGTAATATCTTCCAGAATAACGGTTAGAATATACCATCCCAGAATATGCTTCTTTGTCATAAGCATTATTTTGAGCTGAAGGCAGTCAAGCAACAAATGCAGCAAGAGCACTTTGTCCACCTCCTATCTGCCTAAAAGCAGGACATAAATGTTCTCCCTCCTCTCTCCCGAACCAGGAGATTCACCCTTATCACTGGAGGTAGAACGTTGACGGGGAAATGGGTCTGCATCAACAAATCTTAACTAAAATAAGCCTCATCTTCCATTAGTTTACCTCATATATTTACCATCCCACAATAACTGCTCTCAGAGCCCCCAACCCCTTTTCCTTTGTCTTGCCATTTCTTCTCAAATTTATTGCCCTTCGTTAAAATAATATACAAACTCCCGAGTCTAATTGAATCGTTGGATCTTCGGTTCTTTCCTCTGAAGGCCTCTCTGCATGTAAAAATTAAAATATTAACATCAAATAAAATTTGCATGGCTTTTTTCTCCTGTTAATCTTTTGTCAGTCTAATTTGTAGGCCCCAGGTACAGAACCCGAGAGGGAAGAAGAAAGAATTTTTCTCTCCCTTACAGGCACTGCATCGAATCCATCTATCTCTCATTTTCTCTATGGGCTTCTAACTTGCCTAAGCCATGAGTTACCAGATTTCTTTTTTTATCCTACACTCTTATCAGTAAACATACAAACCTCTGATATGTGTTTTTTACTTGTAAACAGTATACTTGTAGTGCTGTACTAGTATTTCTGTGCATTATAAAATATACATAGAAATAGAAATTTTAAATAAAATAGAATTTTAAGTAAATAAATATCAGAACTTGATATCCTTTCCTAACTTCCCAAAGGGTCTTTGTATCCTCATTTCATTCTGGAAAGCCTGCTCCAAGAGCTTCTTCTTTCATGAGCCAGAGTGGACTTTTTGAAATGCAATCTAATGCTGTCACTCACCTGCTAAGGCTAAAGTAGTAGAGAATGAAATCCTGTTCCTGGAGTGAGCCCTCCTGCCCTGTTCCAATCTGATCTGTCTCTTTCTCCAGCTGCTCCTCTGCCACTCTGGTCCTGCCATATTGGTTTCCATTCGGTTTTTCACATGCTGCAATCTTGTGCCTGTCACTGAGCTTTCATGGAAGTTGCTTGGAAGAAAGCTCTTAACATCTACTCCTTACCCGACTAAATTTTACTCATTTTTTGAAACTCTTCTTTCCTGTCATATTTTCAAAGATAGCTTCCCTGACCTCAACCCTCTCTTCTTCCACTAATTTAAGTCAGTTTTCCCCATAGTAAGTCCTCATCTCATTTTAAGGTTTCCTTCATAGCATTTATTACAGTGTATAATTATATATTACATATGTATAACATATAATATATACATATATATGTGGTATTGTTTGCTTGATATCTGTTTCCACCAATAACTTTTATGTGCCCTGGGACTGTTTTGTTTGTTTGTTTTAATCATTTTATCCTGGCGCCTAGTAACATTTAACACATAGTGAGCACTTGATACAATTTTGATAATTGAACAAATAGTGACCATATTTTCCAAGCCAAACACTATGGCTTGTGGTTTTGGGGGACTAGGGCCCAGTGTGTTTGGAGTAGAGAGCTTTCCATTAAATCGAGGTCCTAGGATATAGGACTGGTGAATTTCCTTTTCATTCTTGTTAACTATTATCAAGTCTATATTTGTAGCTATTGTGATATGAATATCAGAAAGAGATTATATATGTATAATGAGCGTATTGCAGAATGCTGTGGCATAATGCTTCTTTTAAATGTGTCTATCACTTTCCTTATTTTAATGCTGTCATTTTCAGGAAGGAGCTGCTGATGCTGCAAGTCCGGATCTCACTTTATTCAGTTGTCTTGATTAGGGAATAATATAGGATTCCTAAATTATTCACAAGTTTTAGGCATTGCTGAAGACAAACAACTGTCAAATATGGGAATTATCAGACAGAAAGGAGGAAAGACCTGATTTAAATGTATGCATTTAAATTCACAGGAAAAGCAAAGCTGGAAAAGTGACCCCTATCCCTTCCTTAAGGGCCAAGACAATTAAGTGCAAATAGACCTCCCCAGGGATCCCGGACCCACTGCCCCTCAAACAGAAGGGAAATGCCACTCACAGTGTAATCCTAGGGCAGAAGGTCTGACATAGCTGAGTGCCTATAGGACTAACTTACATAAACACATGTGATGGGAACATGTTTTGAAATATCAATTGGGGGTTTTCCTTTTTTTTTTTTTTTAGCTACCTTCAGTTACAATCAAATTCCTGGTCCCTTTCCTATTCCTCCCAGATAGCTGTATACTGCTTTGAGGGGAAGAGGGAGGTCACCACGCAATCAGAGTACACAGGTTAAAGAAACTTAGCTATTGATTAATTTTATTCTTTAATGAAAATTTAGTTAATGACGAAGTTGTACTAGGAATTCTGGTTGTAGGGATATAGAGTGATTAAAGCATGGCCCTTACCTCATGGAGCTTACATTCTACTTGGGTAGATAGATAATAAACAGAAACTAATCACTAACCAATATAAGTGCTATAACAATATTGATAATAATAATAAAATCAGGTTAAAAAGACAGAAAGTGAAGTAGATGAGGTTGGATATCACATTGAATAACTGTTATTTAAATAGTATTGCCAGATTTAGCAAATAAAAATACATGACACCCAGTATGTATATTTATAGGATGTACATACACTAAAACATTATTCATTGTTAATCTGAGATTCACATTTAACGGGACATCTTCTGTTTTATCTTGCAATCTTACATTTAAATCACATCATGAATAATGTGAAGAAGCTGGCTGTTGGAAGACCTGGAGGAAGTGCTGGACAGGCAGGGAATTAGCATGTGTAAAATGCCCTATATAAGGAACAAAGAGGAAAGACTGTTTGGGGATGGGGATCAGAGGTCGTTCAGACTAGGCTGCATAAGGCCTTATGAACCATGGTATAATAATGGATTTCATTTTAAGTGAGGTAGAAAACCAGCGACGAAGTTATTTGGGAAAAAAAGTGACATTATCTCCTTTTGCTTTTTGTTTTAAAAATATCATGCTTTAGGGTTACTGACATTCTAGAGGTAAGAGAGAAAACAGATTGAAGGGAGGAAAAATTAGGTTTTTCTGGGACCCCGTGATTTAGACTGACAAAAGACAGATTAACAGGAGAAAAACAAATAGAAGTTTATTGCAGGAATTGCACATGGACACCACTTTGTGATGAGTAACTCAAAGGGGTGATTAGAACTCGGGCTTATTAACATCTTAACAAAAGGGCAATACATTTGTCGAGAAGTAACAAGGCAAAGGAAAGGACTTTGAATTTCTAGAGGTGGCAAATTGTGGGAAGGTAAATATATGGGGGAAACTGATAGAAGATAAGGATCGTTTTAGCAAGGTTTGCTATGTAGATTTCTCTGGTGCCCCTTCAGGCTGATGCGAGTGTAGATTGTTCCCAGTGATTAGGAATCATCCTGCCCTTCCTGGTAAAGAGAAAGGGGGCAGACAGTTTTGTATCTGCTTTTTCTTAATTGCCTGCAGCTCAAATTGAGCCAAAGTGGCATAGTGTGGGGTGGCGTACTCTGAACCTGTTCACGAGGAAAGCCAGTGGAGTAGGCTATTGCAATAGAACTGGCTTAAGATGGTGGGGCTTGAAGGAGGGTGGGAGAGGTGGAGGTGATGAAAAGTACTTAGATTTGTTATCTCTTTTAAAAGTGGAGCCAACAAGAATTACCAGAGGATTACACATGGGGCGGTGGGAAAAGAAGAATCAAGAATGAGCCCAAGATTTTTGGCATAAGCAACCATTTCAAAAGTTGCTAATGTCAGTAGGATAACAAAGTTTTATTCAAATTCCTAGAGTTTTCTCAGGTTGGCGTCAGATACAGGATAGGCTGGAGGAGAAATGAGGAGAGACAGGGAGGAATGGCCATTTGAAATGGAAAGATCTTAAGACTGATGGGTCGTTCAGCATCTGGAACCACCTCAAGGGAGCCGCACAGAATCTGAGTCACATTTGTCCTCCTTGTGGCATTCCGATCAGAATTATCAATTGATAACAGGTAGCAAGGTGCTTGCTAGGTTCTGAGACTTGAGTTCTGAGACTTGGCTTTGCATCTAGTCCACTCTGTATGAACAGTTATCTATATCCAATGGCCTGGGACACTCAGAAGTATTCCCTCTCCTGCATCCTGATTATTTAGAGTATGGTAAAGACAGTGTGAATGCAAAGTCTCTATAGCTGTGGTAGGCAGATTAATAGTCCCCCAAAGATATCCATATTCATATCCACCAAATCTGTGACTATATTATATTATATGAAAAGAAGCTTAAGGTTGCAGATGGAATTAAGGTTGTTAATAAACTCATGTTAATATAAGGAGATTTTGCTGGATTATGTATGTGGGTACAGTGTAATCACAAGGTTTTTTATATGTGGATGAAGGAGGCAGAAGAGTCAGTACCAGAGTGATGTGATGAGAGAAAGACTGAACCTGCCATTGCTAGCTTTGGAGATGGGAGGGGGCCATCAGCCAAGGAATGCAGACAGCCTCTAGCAGCTGGAAAAGACAAGAAGACAGATTCTACCCTGAAGGTTCTAGAAAGGAAAGCAGGTCTGCTGACATCTTAATTTTAGCCCAGTCGAAGAAGCTGTGGTACATATATACAATGGGATATTATTCAGCCATAAGAAGAGATGAAATACTGCCATTTACAACAACATGGAAGGACCTTGAAATAATCATACTAAGTGAAATAAGCCAGACAGAAAAGGTTGAAAGTCACATGATAATTACATATGTGGGATATAAACCTAAAAGCAACAAATAAACAGGATAAACAAACAGAGACTCATGGATATGGGCAATGGACTAGTGGTTACCAGAAGGGAGGAGGGAGGGAAGGGGGAGGGGAAAAATAAAAAAATAAAATGTTAAAAAAGAAAAAAGAAATAAGTAAACAATATTTCTCATGTAAAAAAAATTTTTTTTAGCCCAGTAAGACCCATTTCAGATTCCTGGCCTCCAGAACTATAAGCTACTAAATTTGTATTGTGTTAAACCATTAAATTTGTGGTAATTTGTTACAGCAGCAATAGGAAACGAATACGCTTATCAATGTAGAATGAATAAAACCAGCTGGTCGACTTGCACTGAAGAGAGCAACAACAGAACATAGTTGTCCTCTTAGTCACAGTCTTCGAATTGGCAGAGGGAACTGAAAATAAGACAATTACCTAGACCATTGAGGGGAACTATAAAATGCCTTATTATTTTTTAAATTTTCTGTATTCTTGCTTCAGTTACCAGTGGCTATAGATTTAATATTTATGTCCTCCTAAAAATCATATGTTGAAATCCTAACCCCCAATGGGACGGTGTTAGGAGGTGGGTGGATCGCTCATGAATGGGCTTAGTGACCTTATCAAAAAGGCCCCAGAAAGTTCTCTTGTCCTTATTGTTGTGTGAGGATATAGCAAGAAGATGGCCATTTATGAACCAGGAACCAGGCCCTCACCAGACACCGAATCTGCCATCACTTTGATCTTGGACCTCCCAGCCTTCAGAATTGTGAGAAATTTTTGTTAAGTCATCCCACACTGACCAAGACACTAGCTCAGCTTTCCAGAATGAATCAGAAGTTTTTTTGGTTTGGCCTGTTCTGCATAGGATATTGACTTTTTTTTTTTGTGACCACTACCCCTATCCTGTAAGCTTCTTCGAAGTACAAACTGTATTATTCAATAGTCTTAGCCTAGCACTTAGCAAATGATTGGTGAACAGACAAGAGGAATAAATGAATGTATGTTTCCCTTTCCTTTTGACAAATGAGTATGATAGGCCAGTGTGTATATAACAACTGTGTGTTGGAATATCACAGGTTAAGGTTTTTGAATTCATGCAAGTCATTTTTCAAGGTCTGGTTTGACAGATGCATTTGTTATGCAAGGTCATATTGTTGTTAATTGTTGTCCTATAGCATAAATATGGCCCAGGAACCAAACATTAAAATGCATTAAGTCCTTGGCATCTAATCTCTTCCTTTGTTGCTTGACCTGATCTCTGACAAGCTGGTGGAGAACCAGCCTGAAAAGCAACCTGCAGTCCCTCCAGACAGCTGTAAGGATGACAACTTTGGCTCAGGAATGGGAGCAGGGTGACTTGAGGAGTGATGTGGTCAGGTCAGTCCGCAGGGGAGATTGGAACTCAGTTGGCTTGGAGGATTGGGACAGAGAGCACGGCAGGGCAAAGTGAGAGCACATTAGGAGAACTATGTGAAGCCTCGGGTTGTTCTCAGTTAAATGTGAGATGCATTTGTTCAGTGATTGTTTGCTCTACTGGTTGCATTGTGCAAGACTCCATGCAAAATACCGTGAGGGCGGCATCGATGAATAATCACAGCTGACACTTCCTCTTTATCGTGTTTCAGGTACTGTGTGAGCACGTTAAACGCAGTATTTCATTTAATCCTCAGAACAATTCTGTGAGTTTAGAACAACTATTACACTTCTTAAACTAATGAGGAAAATTAAGCTTAGTGACAGTAACTTGCCCAAGGGCACCCAGTAAGTGGCAGAGCTGGATATTCAAACCGAGGTGTGATTCAAAAGGCTGTTCTCTTAACCGCTGCCGTCACTGGCCTGGTCTTGAGTCCCTGAAGCTCACACTTGAATTGCTCCACTTTTATTCTAGTAGAGGAAACGAGATACACAAATACAGAAGTTATAATATGAGACAAAATGAGATAAATGCTGCAAGAAAGGACTGAGCATTACAGAACAACAGAACTTATTGGAATGCAATTCAAATAAGATTTAAGCAGCAGGAGAAAGCAAATAAGTGACAGCTATTGAGTATTTGCCATGTGTCAGGTGCTTTGCCTTCATTTAAGACGGTTTCTGAGCATCTACTATGCATCTGGCACCCTTCCAAGTCCTTGAAACTCATTCAAAAAACAAAACAGGTAAATATGCCTGCCTTCTTGAATCTTACATTCTAGTAGAGGGAGAGAAACAGTAAAGAATTCACTATACGTACATAGTTTACATACACATATTCATACACACATATTTAAATGTTAGAGGGTAGCAGTAGAAAAAGAAAAAGTGGAAGAGAAGTATTTTAAATGGGGTAATCATGAAACAGGGTGTCCTGAACTATGTCACTGAATCCTCACAGCACGTTTAAGGCAGGTACTATTTTTGTGCTCCCTTTTCAGTATGGAGAAACAGGCTTAGAGAGGTTAACTTGTTTGCTCAAGGAAGTAATGGTTCTAGGATACCATCTTGGGAAAATGGACTCCCAATCCTGTATCCCTAATCCCTATATTATTCTCACTCCCCAATATGCTTTTAAAATTTTCTTCTTCTTGTTTTTCTGGAAACTATAGTTGAGCGGTATGGCTTCCTAGAGCTCGCTGGACTTGGAGGCGCTGAGAGTCTCTTCTCTATGGGCCCAGCTCTGCCTCAGGTATAGAGTCCCCAGAAAAATCCATAAGAGCCTCATCCCTCACCACTTGCCCCTAGAAGATTTAGGCCCCATCGTCAGCCCACCAGAACCGTGTCTGTGCAGCCTCACAGATTCAGCATTCATTTCTCCTGCTTTCTCTTAACTTTTGTCTGGTCTCCTGATTACTGAACCGTATTTGTACTTATTAGGCTTTAGAAACTGGGTCTTGAGCCAGCTGAGGCTAGTGAAGGGAAAAGCTTTTAAATGTGGGCCATTTCTCTCCAGTCTGAGGATTAAAAAGCCCTTCCTGCTCTCTCCTTCACAATGGCCTCAAGTACAATAACAACTTGGAGTTATTCCAAGTCAGCTCCTATTGTGAGATGGGCGGATATAGCATCACAATGTGCTTTCCTGGAAAGCCTGGTTTTTGAGGACCCTGCCCGGTCTGGTATCTAACATCCCTTCTAGTGTTGTAATTAATCTTTACTGTGTAAGTGGGTACTTTTGTCTGGCCTTATAAGCCAAGTGAGTTAAGGCGTAGAGCAGACCTGTCTAATAGAACTTTCTACAATGATGGAAATAAGCTATGTCTGCACTGTTCTTTATGGTAGCTGCTGATCACATGTAGCTGTTGAGCCCTTGAAATATGCTAGTGTAACTAAAGAAGCAAATTTTAAATTTTGTTTAATTAATTTAAATTTCTGTTTAAACAGCCTTGTGTGGCTGGTGGTTACTGTACTGTACAGAAAGACGTATTTAATGCTTATTTGAAGCGAAGTCTGTAATACAAGGTGGTACTCCTTAACCTCAAATGTATAACATCGGTACCTTGAACTTCTTTCACATTCTAGCAAAATTTAATTGTTTATTGAGTGACATGAAGCGAGTAGGAGAAAAAGTTAGGCTTATGGCTAATAAGGAGCAAATGTAGAGGCTTAAATGTTAGCACGTAAGACTAAGATTAAAGGAGGGATAATAATTTAGGGACCAGCTGGTTGCTCTGGACAATCAAGACCCTGGAGCATTTCAGTAACTATTTATTAGAATACCATAGGTTGGTTCAGCAAAGATATTCAGAGTGCTTTTCAGCTAGCAAATTGAGTGAAATAAGTATTATTTATATTCACCTGGCATAATTTGTTATTCAGCTTTTTCTGATGGCAGTAATGGAACTGGAGCAGTTAAACCGTGTTCTCCAGGGTACTGGTACAACTGCCAAGAGCGGAAAACTTTCATCTTCCAAAGCCTCAATCAGCCAGTTTCTCATCTGCATCCAATAAATCATCAAGAAGGAGCAAGCTCATTATCTCAGCACTAGGGACAAAAGTCTTTTACATGACACTGAACTTCTGACTACTGCAAAACATGGCAGCTTGCCATTGTATTTTTAACAGGTGTGTTGGTCCTTTTAACAGACTGGGCCAGAAGTTTGAGGCTGTGGCTCGAACTTGCAATTTTGCTATGTGCTGTGACTTGCAGTTGAGCCCATAGCCAGAGGTAATTGGCCCCTGTGCTCTGTAGACCTACTTGGACATTTTATAGTTTTAATAGGTTTAAGGAAAGAGAAGTGGGGGTTTCTGCCCCTGAAAACGTCCTCTGTTAGAGGCTAGGGATTAGGGGAACGTCTTTGTTCTACTTTGGGAAAGGATTTCAATTCTGCTACTCCAAAAAGTTGGGTGAGAGTTCTCAGGTACAGTCTGTTAAAATTTCCTTTACCACCATCTTGTAGGTCCCTCTGTTCATAATGGGGCTGGTTAGGTTCTGGAACCTTCCAAATGATCCAATATGTGATTCCTGTGTGCAGTAGAATTTCCTATGCTTTTTAATAAGACAATCATGCTCCTAGAAAAGATGTCTTAACTTTCAACTTCCTAAGGACTCTTAACTTTGCAACCTAGTTTGTATAATTATTTAGGAGAAATACTAAGAGTATTGCATGGTAGGTTTTCTATCTATGGGCATGCTCTTATTTTCTGACCAGGAAAAGATAGTAGGAATGAGAAACGGCATACTCTATAACAGGCATGGCAGACCTTTCTAGTAACGGGTCAGATAATAAATACTTTTGGCTTTTGAGCCACGTGGTTTCTGTTGTAACTGCTCAAATTGGTAGCAAAGGCAAAAACAACATGTAAATGAATGTGTGGCTATGTTCCAATAAACTTTATTTATGGTCACTGAAATTTGAATTTCATATAATTTTTCACTTGTGATGAAATACTGTTTTTCAACAATTTAAAAATGTAAGAACCATTCTTAACTCATAGGCTATTAAAAAACAATAACAACAAAACACAAGATGGCAGACCAGATTTGGCCTGTAGGCTGTAGTTGGCTGACTCCTGCTCTTTAAGATAAACGTAAATAACGAGGGTGTAAATATATCAGAAAAATTATCGTATCTTGCTGGATTCTAGTCTTTTAGAGTTATGGAAGAATTTATTTTTCTATCTTTATATATAGAATTCAAAATATTTATAACGAACATCTTTGTAAGTGGGTATTTTAAAAACAATGAAAGAAAAAAACACATTGTAATGGCACAATAGAAAGATAATTGATCAAGGTTTTGGGAGTCTCTGATGCTAAGTGTTGGATTTCCTCATCTGTAAAATGGGACTGATACTGGCTCTCCTATCTGTATGAAAACCAAATGAAACCGTGCTCCTGAAAATTCCTGGAAAAGATCAAGCGCTACATATGTGTAGAATAATTTATAAAATAGAAGGACTATCCCAAAAGTTCTTGGCCTGATATATTGTATAATTTCTCTCAGCAACTGTATAAAAAAAAACACTTCTACATAAATAAATAGATGTGGATGGATATTTTTATATTCATGTATTGATCCGAAGAGAAAAACAATCCATCCTGAATATTTTATCTTTTAGTAACACTAGCAATTTCATATGTGAATCTTTTAAAACCGTACTACAAACCACCGTTTCATTTAGAGTATTATGTTTTCTTTGATTTATCTCAAACACAAAAATGGCCAAAGGGAATGAAATACGACTGCATGTACCTCATGTGTGGGAGGATGTATAAAATAACGGGTTGAAGATTGGGTTAGAGAAGGATAGAGGCCTCCATACAAGTGGTTCTTCCTAATATTGAAGGTTACTAGTTGACAAGACAGGAAAGATGTCTCTTTGACCTTCTGCTGTTCAGAGAGATAATTGGCAATAAGAGATATTGTGTGTGTGTGTATGTGTGTGTGCATAAATAAAAGTGAAAGGACATATACAATATACAAAAATGGGAGAATAATTTCAAGAGGAAAAAATGCCATATTAAAAACATTTAGCGTGTTTCATTTTAGTTTAATCGATTTCGTAAAAGAATTTTTTTGACCTGCAAGAAATAATTCTGTGAAAGACTAGAAAACATTGTGAAAAGGGTAAATTTTTGTTTATGTTTCATAGGATATGAAATCACTTGTCCCCTAAGTAGAGAGTTTTAATTAAAATAGATGAGAAACCAGGGAAGCAGAGGAGAAAAACATTTAAACATATTTTTCTTGTGTAAGGTTTTTCATGTTTTCTTCATAAAAGTTGAATTTCCCTTCTGGGCTTTGCAGTCTAGTTTGTATAATTATTTTGGAGAAATAAGAAATGTGAGAAGGAAAATGGGGTATTTTAGAACTAATCCAAATATATGTTACATCTGGTTGATTTCAGTTAACTCTCCAAGCACTACTATAATGGTGTAGATGTCACGAATTATGATGATATAAAGTTTTATTTTTCCCACTTCTGACACTCATTTTCACAGTGCTGGCATCTCTGGCCACTTATTTTTACTCTTTCTGCTGTCAGTGTATAATCACATAATCCTTATCCTTTTTCATTCTTCTATAATTTTAATATTATTATACTCTTGTTAATAACATGCCGAACGTTTTCTGATTTGGATGCACGTCTGTGCAATTGGCAGCCATGCTCAAGAAATTTGCCTTCGGGTGAGACCAGCCTCACATTCTTCTGTAATCCATAGTGAGATGAAAGAGCCTTTAGTGATGGGTCAGTGCTAACAAAAGTCTTTCTCATTAGGTGCACACCACAGAGTCCTGGCATAGTTGTCACTAGGTCCAGCTTTAATTAGAGGAGACTGTAACACACACCGATGTCAAATTCAAAATTTCATAGTGTAGAACTTGTAGGGAGTATCAAACCTAACGACGCCCAATATGAGTTAAGAAACCTCCCTCCGCTCTACCGTCTTGTTACATCAGAGACCCACGGAAGGAACAGTGAAACAGTACAAAGGGAGCACAATATGTTCAATTGCAAATCCTTAGGTATTTTGAAAATGGGAACCAAATTTAAACGGTGAGTTTTTTGTGTATGCTCTTGGATTTTCCTGTAGACTGTGGATGGAGTCTGTCAAAGTCAGTGAAAAGTGTCTGTGCCACGAAGAGGCAGTACCAACCCAGTGGATGAGAAATCAGCTCTGGACTCAGACTTGCCTGGTTTTAATCCCAGCTGTGCTCTCTACCTGCTAAGCAACCTCGAGCAAGATATTATAGTCTCTGAATCTCAGCTTCTCTCTCTTTAAAATGGGAATAAAAATTATACCTTCTGGGGAAAATCCTAGGAAGTAAATCATATGAATGCCTAACACATATAAAGTGCCTGGCCCATCATCAGCTCTCACTAAATATCATTAAATGTTCAAAGAGTAGCATAGGATCCTTCTAGAGGAGTAAAAAAAAAAAAAAAAAAATTTGGCCTGCTTTAAGGAGGTGGTGGTGATCTTTCTGGAGACAGAAGCCCTGACGACAGGAATGATTTCGGGAATAGCATCTGGATGTGTATCATTAGGGCCCCAAGAATCGATGTGGTCAACTGGAAGTAAAAAGATCAATGGAGGATGGAGAGTGTCTAGGAGGGTTTTTGAGGGTGGCGTTTGATCCGGGCCTTGCAGAATTTAATAGGCAGGTAGGAGAGGGCATGGGTAATGAGGTGAGGGTATTGTAGGCTGGGAAAGTAGAAACCTTGACTTAACAATGTCTAGCTGATGTAAATGTGGCTTCATGTGAAAGGTCCACTGTTTTTAGACCATATTCCAATGACAGTCATTACAGGGCTTTCAAAGATGATGGAAAAATTGGCTCTTTTTCAAGTATTAGGCATCTGGGACCCGAATTCAGGAACTCTGGATTTGAACCTAAGTTTTGGCCGTCGACTAGTTGTATGACATTGAGCAAGATTCTTCCCCTTTGGTACTTAAATTTCCCCATCTGCAAAGTGGGAGCAACCATACCCCTTTTGGAGGAAGGATCTAAGAGTTCAGTTCAGTGTCATATATGGAGATGCCTAGCATGACGCTTTGTAAATAACTAGGCCTTACTCAGTGCTAATGTTTCAAGTCTTTACTCCCCTGCTCTCTCTCTTACCTCCTTATTTAGACATTGATGGCTTGGGGAAATATATTCAGAAAGATTTGGGATTTGCTTCACTTATTCTTCAAAGATAATAGCCTTATGTTTTCAGAGCGTTTTGGTATTTAGAGCACTCTCCAATGCATGTGATCTTATTTGATGTTTACAGTGCTGCAAAGTAGATGCAGAATTCCGGAAAAGGAGATCCAGCAGAGTCAGCTTGTTGAGGGACAGTGGGGCTACCAAGGAAGACACAGGCCTTGCTCGCTTCAGCCCGGGGTGGTGGTGGTGGTTGGGTGCGGGGGCGGGGGCGTTGGCTAATACCCTGTCTCCTCCACACTGTGAATGCCATATCTCTCAGAACAGCACTGTCACCAAAGCGACACAAGTAGGTGTGTGAGCTTTTCATACGCTGAGAGGATCCAGAGATGGGGTGCAAAGGATAACTGCTTTTGCAGGTATATAACTTTATTCCGTAAACAAATCTTTTTAAACATTAACCTTTCTGTGGCTACATGAAGTTTTACTTGGAAGACTTTACAGAACTTTAAAAATTATACTGTGCTACCCAGGCAGTGTGGATAGGAAAATGGCATGCAGAGAGACGCCCTGTCTGTTACTGGGCTCCTCTTGTTCTCTTTGGGCTGGGGGTTCACTGAATGGGGCCAAAGAAGAGATTGCATTCGTGACGAGGTATTTTTCACTGGTGTGAAGACCAGAAGGCAATTCGACATACGGAAGAGAGCAGCACATGTGGTCTGGGATGCGCCTTCAGACCTGGCATTGTCTTTGGAGATTGCCTTGTGCCTCCATGCTGTTTAGCTCATCTCCTTCCCAGGGCTGGCCTTGACAAGTCATTTGTTCGTAGATGAAACCGCCGGAGCTAACCTTCAAAATTAACAATGGACAATTCATTCTCTGAAAGAAATATGCAGTATACAGATATTCTTGTTAAAAAGCAAGTGTTCTGTTTCGAGAGGGCAGGAAACAGTTCCTTCTCTTTTTTTCTCTTATGTACACAAGCTCAGGGCCAAGAAGCCCATGGCTTTGCGGGGAGGGGCGGGGCATGCAGAGTTATTTACTTTATTACATTATTTACAATTTCAGATTGTTCCTGGGATTAATTGCTGTTGAAGTCCAGATTTAATTAGCAAAAACTTTGGTAACAGCTTAATATAAATTAAATTACAGGCCATTTCTCTTTGAGAAATATTAGGATTTATTAGCAGTCCCCCCAAAACTAATTAGTTTGAACGGATACATTTCAGCATTAAGCCATGGAGGAAGCTTTGTGTGCAATGGTTTGTAATTATATTGAACACATTTCCTCTCTCCCTTCTTTCCTTTTTTGTGTTTATTCTGGTGATTAGCTTGGGTGGGAGATGCCTTTTCTTTTTGCTGAAGGCTCTTAGGAAAGAAATGGTGAGAGAGGGAGAGAGGAAGAGTGGGGGAGAGGAAGAGAAGGAGAGATGGGGGGGCAGAGGGAGGGAGGGAGAGAGAGAGAGAGAGAAGGAAAGAATGGCTCTACAGAGAGATAAAGGAGGGGAAGAAAGAAGAGCCTGAGAAAAAGGAAATGTTCAGGTCCCAGCTCATGACTTAAAAAATGAAATGTTGAAGCAAAAAGAAATGAATAGTCTTAAATTCAAAGAGTCTGAAATGACTTTCTCATAAATCTCTAAATGGCTAAAGGAAACTGTCGTTAAGCATTCCTACTTGTGCTGTGGGCCAAGAAAAAGACGGTGCATGCTCCGTGCTGTTGCCAGATTAATCTTCTAGAAGAATCACTTGCTCATGTCATTCCCCTGCTTGAGAACAGGCCGTTAAGGGAATGAGGCTTGGAGTCAAGCAAGTGTGAGTCTCAGTTTTGCTATTTGTCCATTTTACTTGGGACAACCCACTAACCTCTTGTTGCTTCAGTTCTTTCATGTGTGAAAAAGGGTATTGATGGAACTTACCTTACAGGGTTATTAGAAGGATCTTATGAAATCATGCAGGTAAGACTCAGCACAGTCACACATAATAAATTCAATCAGTGTTTGCTGTTATTAATAGATGAGGCACATTTTTCCTGGCATAGTGTTTAAGGTCTTTTATCATCTGTCTTTAAGCAGGATGCCCTGCTATTCTATTCTGAATGCTTTTCTTCCAGCTAAGCCAGTATCTTGTTTTATAATTTGATGTGCGTCCTGCTTCTTCTATTACGTGGTAAGCACTTTGTGAGTAAGAGACAAGGTCTTACTCGGTTTCAGAACTCAAAATGTCCAGGAGAGTCCCTAGAAAATGCAGATGCATCCCTACTTATGAAAAGATTAGGTTTGCAAGATCTGTAATTTTAAGTCTATGTGTTTAAATCCAGAGTGTTTTAGGAGGCATTTAAGCTTGAGGTAGGACACCAAGGTAGGCCTTGAGTTTTCCTGTAGGTGAAGTGAAAGAGTTGGATGAGATGATTTATCAGTAGGGCTCTCTCCAACTTACAAATGCTGTGGTTTTATTTAATGTTTTAACTTCACCGTGGTATGTTTCTTTGATGCCAGATATCACCAACATCAAGCCTGAAAGATTATCCAAAATAGTTATATTTTCAAACACCCAGGTGTTTCATATAATATGGAAAGCATGTCTTTTTTTTTTTTTCCCCTAACATATTTCTGTTTTCAGCAGGGTGTTTGACACCAGACTATTCTTTACTGTGAATTTGATAAGAGAAAGCCAACCTGAATAAAGCAGATGGTTGGAGAATATAGAAGATGTAGCTAATCCTTATGTATTTTTGCCTGTTACATGCCTTCTTGAATAGTCCTTACAAGAAAGTAGCAAAGGCAAAGATTTTTAGCTGTTATCAGTTGTCCTAGATGATCGTTAACGGACCTACCCTTTTCTTGTGGAAAACTGTCGGAGAGAGAGAGAGTGGTGACATCAGGATGATGCTCCCTCTTAAATAAGAACTGGGTCATTGGTCACGTAGGTGATAGATAGCTTCATGAAGTTGTGGAATGTGTTAATATCCAAATCTGTGGCTGCCTCCTCTCTAGAAGTGTGCTGATGAATCAGAGGAGGCGAGTGTTTTCTGGAAACTAGAGTAAATAACAAACGTTTAGTAAATTACCTAAGTTATTAAATGGGACATTGGATTCTTTGAAGAATTAAATTTACCTCATGAAAATGAGCAGTTTCTTTCAAGAGGTAATTTATTTAACAGTAAAAGTAAGCTCAGCCAGCATATGGTCACACAGGTCCAATCCTATTGAAGGAAAAGAATTTGCATTTTGAAACTCTTTCCAGTGTCTCAGCCCGTGGCATGTATCCGAATGTGCAAAACCAGTAAGCAAGTGCTCCGGTCACCCCTTGGATCAACAGTGTTTGACAGCGAAACTAGTTTCCACGTAACTATTCCATTCTTTTGGGAAAGTCCTGAATGATTTATTTAGGAAATATATATATATTTTTTGATATGGTTCAGTGCAACCTTTAACTTGAAGTAAAAAGTAAAAAAGGCGATGAATACAAAATGTGAATTATAAAATGAATTTAAAGGAGTTGAGGAAATATTTTTAAGTTGTATGGGTCAGTATAGTTGAAATAGTAACTGAAGCTTCTTTCTCTGACATTTCTGTTGCCCCAGACCTTCCTGCAATATGAGTTTCAGTCGGAAGATATAATAGAGGTAGCACCTATTTTTATAATATTTTCTGCATGCCAGATCCTGTCTTTAGTACTTTACATTTATCAGCCCATGTAATCATTACAAAACCTTCAACATGAGATAAATACAAGTTTCATCCCTATTTTATAGATGTCATAACTGAAGAAGGCACAGAGAGGTTAAGCCACACAGCTTATAAGAACCCAGCCGTCTGATTCTAGAAGTTAACCTTGCACTATGTTTGTCAAACTTCAACTTGCATCGGAATCACCTGAAGGGCAACTTAAGTCAGATTGCTGGGTACCGCCCGCAGAATTTCTGAGTCAGTAAGTATGGGGTGAGGCTTGAAAATTTACGTTCTAACAAGTTCCCAGGTAATGCTGATGCTACTGCTCTGAGGGCCACCCTTTAAGACCCATGCACTATGCCTCTCTGTAATAACTGTAACCCAGAAAAACAGTCAAGGTTTTTTCATTTGAAAGTCCAGACTGTAAGGCCACTGAGGACATAGGAAAATATGCGGTCACTCTTATCTGGCCCTTCTGGATCCTGAGAGTAGAGTAGCTTCCCAGGGTAGAAGGAAGGGAGGAAAGCATGGACGTTGGTGGTTTCCCAAACCTGTCTCTTCCAAAC
>NW_006494609.1:8336608-8344397 GCF_000325575.1 Pteropus alecto
TTTGTGGATCCAGGAGCAGAGAAGGCCTGTATCCTCTGCCAGGTGGAGCCCAAGGAAGCTGCGCAGCTTTGGCGTTCCCTTTGCTCTGCAGGCTGGGGAAGCTGAGGAAATGAATACAAGGAGTGTCTTGGTAGACGGGCTTCAGACATCATAACGGAGTTTCTTGGAGCCTCAGCAGGAGTCAGGAGCAGGAAAATCATCCCCATGAGCATTTTAGGAGGACTCAGATATGTCTGGCAGAGAGCAGTTGACTTGGTGAGATGGTGGGGTTGGGATAAGGCTGACAGCAGTGATCCGTGCTGATGAATGGCCAAAAACTGTAAAAAAATGAGAAGGTTTCCCGAATGCTGTGTGGACATATAACTACACATAGGACTAGGCGCCCACCCTCTGCCCCCTCTTCCACCCCCACGGGAACCATATACACCGTCTGCCTCCCCCCCAAAAAACCAAAACCAAAACCAAAACCAACTCAGTGGCATCTCTGGCAAAAGCTTTTATATTTCCAGTTATGGTTAATTATAGGGCAAAAAAAAAAAAAAACAGATTAAAATTAGCCAAAGAAAGAGATAATAAGGCAGAACCCAGAAGGGACCCAAAGGCAGAACTTTTTTGTTGTCATCTCCTCATAGAGTTATGGGTGGTGTAAACTCTTTCTGGACACGGTAGTGACAATACATGTGAGTCTTGTCAACCAGGGACACTCACCCTAACCTTGGTGTCCAGAGATTTTATTGGGGCTCAATCATGTGCTGCTCATGTGGCTGACTGGAAGTCTTTAGCCCCCCTAGTAGATCGGGCTAATACCTATAGGCTCTGGTTCCTCTGGAGGTTAGAATTGTTCCGTGTGAACCCCATCATAAATCATGTGGTTAGACCATCCAGGGGCCAAATCCTCCAGGCAAACAAAGACAGCCCTATCATGTGGAGGATTTCAGAGACCACAAGGTCACCTCCCTGTAGCTGAAGGCAAAGGCCAGATCTCTTTTTGGGTAAGGCTAATTCTCCACCATGCAGAGGGTTAGGACTTTCTTCCTCTCTGCCTCATCCTGCTGTCGAGAACACCAGTTTAGTGGATGGAGCTCTTGCAGCCATCGCTGTGAGGAAGAAACCATATCTTAGAGTTGTTGGAATGGTGTCTGAGAAGGAATCTGGGCCTCTGATGCCTTCATGGACAGCCTCGCTCTAAACTCTTTTATACAAATGTGAAATGAAAGTCCATCTGATTAAAGCCATTTATTTTTACCTCCCCTCCACTCATTAAATATAATGCTAACCAAAACTGCATATTCTTGACTTTCTGATTTAGAAAGATAATGCCTACTCTCCTACTTTAAAAATATCTTTATTTAAAAAAAAAAACTCTCACTAATTGTCAGGGACATATGATTCCAATTTTCAATCCTCAGAATACATATTTTTTGAGAAGTATTTTAATTGCATTTGGAAAGACATTTCCTAGTGAAGACAAAAGTTCTTTCAGTGTTGGCTCAGTGTTTGGCTCCAAACTTTCATCTGAGTATTCAGTGACCATTTTTACTGAGGCTACATTTGAATGCTTCAGGCAGGCTTAGTTTGGGGAGTTTTTACTTTTATACCAAGACTAACATTTTCCATAGTTTTATTCACTATATGCCTATATCATGGTGGCTCCTCTCCCCTTCCCATTCATTGCGAGGGGAACCTTTTAGTGACAGGTGGCAGTGGTTTTCTCTATAGTCCCTTTTTGGTGTGCTTGTACGTGGTGTCCCCATCCGACTGTGTCTTTCCCTCCTATCACTCATAAAAGAGTTATAATAGCCGTAATTCTCTTACAATCAGTCAATTGCTGCAGTTAACAAATGGTTTATTAGAGTGTTAACCTCCATTAGCTGAGAGGCTAGGTCATTAACTGCCTCTGATAACCATTTCTCAAGGTTTATGACTTAAATAATCACTTAAATAATGACTTTTGTTCTTTTATCTGGATTAACACAAAGTTTCATAAGAACTTAGAATTTAGGGATAAAATGAGTAATATTTCTTGAGAAATATATATAGTCGTGAGCCTCCTATTTCGATTTAGAACCTCCAAGCAGAGATGAGATACAGACTCTGTAACTGCCATGCGCCAAGGAAGTATTCTCTATGACAACATATGTCTGTCTTCTGGGGAGTGGGGTGTGTAGGTAAATTAAGAGTTTTCCTTTTAACTTCTAATTTCTTGTCCCAGAAACACCAGCAGTTTTAACATCAACTATGTAGCCTCAATGTTTTATGGCTTATTCATTGATAAGCAGTTGTACTCTCCCTGTACTTAGCTTTCTGTCCTAAGATGGAAACTCCCCTCAGAGAGAAGGGAGCCGTTACTGTGAATCAGTGTTTGGCATCTCTAGTGATTCAGGAGGAAAAGTCATGACGTGAAAAGGACAGTGAGGTTCACAGGTTTGATTGTGCCACACCAGTGCTCACAAACCTTACTTGTTCTTAATCACCTAGAAATAAAGATTTTATAGGTAGGGAAGGTGGTAAGTTTTGGGTGCTAACTCATAGAGTGACAGGTTCCATATTTATTTCTAAGGTAGGAATGATGGTATTAATATTTTTATTCCTGGATATTTTGAGGATGAAATGAGATGCTTATGAAGCATTGATGAATGGGATGAGGGATTAAAATGCCACTTGCATTTTCATAATGCTAATATGCCTAGAAATTAATGTTTTAGAACAGAGAAATGACATTTCCTCATTGCATCCTCTCATTCAGTAATTTAAATACTTTCAGCGATGCAAACCTTATACAGCTGTTTTTACTTCTAACATAGACTGCAGCCAGTCTTGTTTTTCATTGACTTGGCTCTTGTGCAAAAGAATTTATCAAAGGAGGAGCATGAATCATTTCTTATTCATCTATGTAGCTACTTTGCCTGGTACTGTGCCTATCACACAGTACGTTTTGAATAAATATTTGTTAAATTCTTAAATATTCGTGGTAAAAACCAATCTCTCGCTTTTAAAAAATAATCCCTCAATAATGATATCTTTATGAAGTATATATATTTTTAAGTACTCTGTGTTATATCAGTTCTTTACACTTCCACCTACTCTGCTAACTTGTAGGGTTACTCAGAGTGTAAACAGAGTCCGTTTTTCTTTGTATCCTTCATAAGTCCTAACACCATGCCTTTCACTGTAGCATTTCCCAGAGGGCGTTTTGTTGAGGACTAATACAATAGGGTGCTGTATTAGTACCCTAGTACTACTGGAACAAATGAGCACACTCTTAGCGGCTTAAGACAATACGCACGGACTATTTTCTGACTTCATTCTGGAAGTCAGAAGTCCAAAATCAGTCTCACCGTGCTAAATAAATGCAAAGTGTCAGGAAGTCTGATTCCTTTGGAAGCTCCATGGGAGAATCTGTTTTTGCCTTTTTCAGCTTCTAGATGCTGCCCTCATTTCTTGGCTTGTATTCTCTTCCTCCATCTTCAAAGCGAGGAGCAGAGCATTTTTACATCTCTTTCTGCTTCCGTCTTAACATTGCTTTCTCTCTGTTTCTGACCCTCCTACCTCCCTCAGGGACACGTGTGATTATACTGGGTCCACCCAGATAATCCAGAATCTTAATTTAATCACACAGGGAAAGACCCTTTGCCAATAAGGTAACATATTCACAAGTTCTGGGGATTAGGATGTGGACCTCTCTAGTGTGCTGTTATTCTGTCTGTCATAGATGTTAATAAGAAGGGAATAAAATGGTTCCATAATTAGATAAATATGGGAAACGTGGTATAAATAGCACTGAACATGAGACTTTTAATGCAGGATTTTTCTGAACCTTTATTCTCAAACTTTTTGGTAATAGACTCTTTTTTTTTTCTTTAGCTCAAGAGTATTTAATGGACTAGTGTTTATGGTAAAGTGGAGAAAAAAATCTGGAAACTTTTATCACTTTCCATTACTTATAGATAGAGCTTAAATATCTACCATGAATAATATAATTTCTGAAAAGACCTCAGTTCTTTAGATTTTGGCTCTGTCTGGTTAATCAAACTTTAATTTATTCTTTATTAATTTCCTCACCCCAAACTGTAAGGAATCTTCCTTACAGTTTCAGCTCTGACGTGTAAAGAGCTTGGAAGCTGTCACCCCCATCCTTACAAGCAAAACCTTGACAAACTGAAAAATCATCTACTTTGCCTGGACTCAATAGAGAACTGAGGTTGTGGGACAAACCACTACCTTGAAATCTGTAGTGACAGGTGCATCCAGAGAGATACAGCAACCAAGATCTGCTCACCGGGAGCAGAAGCTACTGGAACTGTAAAATGGTAAGAACACTTAGATGGTGATTTTTACAAATTGCTGCAGGCTGAGTGTGAACTAGTTTGAGACTGAGAAACTCTCGGTTCCTAGCCGTTTGAAAGATCCTCTCGTGATCTTTCACAGGGAGCAGTGGGGAAAAAAAAAACCAAAAAGAAAAAATATTGTGAGATATGCTCTGAGACCTCTCCATCACATCGGCACTTCCCCTAGGGGAAAGGACTTTGCCAGAGCACAATTCTGAAACCTCATCCCAGCAGAAAGGAGGGAAAATTTTCTCATTCTTTTGAATCCCCTTCATCCTTCCTGTCTCATCTAAATGGGCAAGAAAAATATAGTCAACAGGGGACTGAGTTTCAAGGAAATATATTGAGAATGCTGCAACCAGGGAAGGGAGTAGAAGCAAGGGGAAAAAGCTATACCATTGAAGGCAGGACAGAACACTTGTGAAGGCTACAGCCCTGTGACACAGGCTTGATGAAAGAAGGAGACATAATTTAAACATTATAGAATAATCCCCCTCCTTCACACCCTACCTAACATCACACCCAAAGTTTCCAGTAGGGCAGCAGAGGATTGTAGCTGAAAAATTCATAAGGAAGCCCCAGAGTCAACAGGGGAAACAAAAACAAGTACACTAGAAGAATTTGAAGGTTCTGGTGTTTGCAGTTACAGCAAACATTGAACATAAACCAACTCCTCGCCAGCCTAAAACGTAAATCCTCATACTAACAGCCTATTTAAATCTTCGGTTCCCATTACCTCATACTATAGGTCCTGCTTTCAACAAAAAAAGTTTCAAAGGTAAGCCAAAAGGCAAGAAAAATAGAGAGTCTGAAGAGAAAGAAATCACCAGAACCAGACCCAGATATGCCACAGCTGCTGGAATTAGAAGATAGGGAATTTAAAATTATGGTAATTAGTATGTTAAGTTCTCTACTGGAAAAGTAGACAGTATGCAAAAACAAATGGGCAAAGTAAGCAGAGAGATGGAAATTATAAGAAACAATGAAAAGAAAATGCTAGAAATGTACAGTGACAGAGATAAAGAATACCTTGTGCCCTTATCAGGAGACTTGACACAGCTGAGAATGAAAATCAGTAAAGTTGATAGGCCAATAGAGAGTTCCCAAACTGAAAAGCAAAGAGAAAAAAAAAAAAAAGTGAAAGAAACTGGTGAGACAGGGTCAAAAGGTGTGTCGTATACATAATTGAAATACTGGAAAAAGAGGTAAGAAAGAACAGAGCAGAAGTATTTGAAATAATACTGACTGAGAATTTTCCAAACTTAATGCCTAACACCATCCACAAACCCAGAAAGCTCAGAAGACACCAAGCAAAATAAATACAAAATAGGCCATACTTTGGTGTATCCTATTCAAGTCACCAAAAAATCAAGGACAAAGAGAAAATTTTCAAGAAAGCCAGAGGGGCCTGGGAAAGGATAAAAAATATAGCAAACTAGTGATCAGAAACTATGCAAGAAAGAAGAAAGTACAGTGAAATCTTTAAAGGGTTGAAAGAAGAAAATCCATCGACTTAGAATTTTGTGTTCAACAATGTTATTCTTCAAAAGTGCAAGAGAAATAAAGACTTTCTCAGACAAAAATTGAGAGACTTCATTACCATCAGACCTGCCCTGCAAGAAACGTCTTTTAGAGTTCTTTAGGCAGGAAAAAAAAATGTTATAGGTTAGAGATTTGGATCTGCATAAAGAAAGGAGGAGAGTCAGAGTAAGAATAAAAGTAAAATAAATTTTAAAACTTTTTTTATTTCTTATTTTTAATCTAAAAGATTTGTGGTTTGTTTAAAGCAATAATAGTAACACCATATTAGCTGATTATAGCATATGGATACATGAAATAAATGACAGCAGCGTCACAAAGAATGGAAAGGAAAAATTGGGCATTCTTTCCTCTAAGGCACCTATAGTGCATGTGGGAGTGTAGTGTTGTTTGATGGTTGACTTAGGTTATTAAAAATGTATATTGTAAACTGTAGGGTAACCAGCAAAAATTTTAAAAAGTTTAAATGATATCCTAAGATAGGAGATATAATGGAATTAGAGAAATGCTAAATTAAAATTAGATAGGCAGAAAAAAGAAAAAGAGGAAGAAAAATCAAAGAACAAATGCAACAAATAAAAAACAGTTAAAAAGATGGTAGATATTAATCCAGCAATATCAATGATCATTTTAAATATGGATGGTTTCAATGTATCGATTAAAAGATGGAAATTCTGAGTGGACAAAAAGAAAAGACCACAACTATATGTTGTCTCAAAGAAACCCACTTTAATAATAAAGATTCAGATAAGTTAAAAGCAGAGAGATGCAGAAAGATGTATAATGCTAACACTAATTTAAAAATGGTGATTATTTTGATTTTTGGAATGAAAAAATCTGGTATGGGTTACAGTTCTATCATTGAATGAACATGAAAAGTTACTTAACCTCTTTCAAACTCAACTGTAAAATGAAAGACAAAAATATGTCTTAGGATTGATCTTAGGTGCACGATTAATGCATGTAGCATGCCCAGCATCATATCTGATGTATAATTTTGCATAGAATAACACCTGTTTTTCCTCTGGCTTCTCATAGAATAATAACACTTCTTTTCTTCCTTCCTTGGTCTTCATGTTACTATTTTGTAAAGATCCTGTATTCCTTTCCTACCATTTTCTTTTAACTTTTTTGTTTTCACATATCTGTCAGTCTTCTGTATGACATTATTATATAGAGTGGTGATTAGATGAAATCTAACAGTTTAGACATAGATTTAGCAATAATTAGTAAATAATTCTGGCAGCTCATTTTGGAGAATTTAGCAACTTATTCAGATGAGTTCAAGCAATTCTGAAGAGTTAACTTTCTCCTGATCCAGATGGGAAAAAAAAGTATTTAGAGAATATGAGTAGCTAGAATAAGCTCTGCATTGAGTCCTGTGATTGGCACAAGGTAGGAAGTATATTTGTCAATGTGACAGGAAAACTATCCCATAAAAATTAATGACAAGGAGAAGGAGGAATGATATAGTCCTTCAATGAAGTTGGAAGAAATGGGTGAAAATTAATTCCCAGTGATCAACACTAAAGTCAATAAATTGTTTTTTTTTTTTTCATCATACTTAGGCACTGGAAAATAAAATTCAAACTCTCAAACTCCCAGTTACAGAAATGAATAACAATAATTATAGGAAGCCTGCAACATAATGGTCATTTTAATTACCATGTTTTTGCTTCTGTGATATAATTAGTTGGTTTTCTTTTTTTTTTTTTTTGAAAAATTTAAAGGAGAGACTTTTCCAGCTGGTTTTAGGTCCTCTGTGTTCTAATAAGTATAATTATATCTTCCAAGCAGCAATGTCTAGAATCCAAGGAAGTAAGGAGAGTTAGACACTGAACATCTCGTATCACAAAAAAGAATTTAATGACATTTGCGAAAGCTAGTTCCAAAGGTCTTTTTCAGCTACTGAGCCAGCGGAG
>NW_006494609.1:8346281-8368487 GCF_000325575.1 Pteropus alecto
ATTCAAACTCTCAAACTCCCAGTTACAGAAATGAATAACAATAATTATAGGAAGCCTGCAACATAATGGTCATTTTAATTACCATGTTTTTGCTTCTGTGATATAATTAGTTGGTTTTCTTTTTTTTTTTTTGAAAAATTTAAAGGAGAGACTTTTCCAGCTGGTTTTAGGTCCTCTGTGTTCTAATAAGTATAATTATATCTTCCAAGCAGCAATGTCCAGAATCCAAGGAAGTAAGGAGAGTTAGACACTGAACATCTTGTATCACAAAAAAGAATTTAATGACATTTGCGAAAGCTAGTTCCAAAGGTCTTTTTCAGCTACTGAGCCAGCGGAGGACAGACTAAACTCCATGTTGCTTTTGTCATTGGCAGGGATGACTGGCAGTGCTGTCAGCTGTGCCCTCCCATGTGTTATACCCTTTCTCCACTCTGTTCCAGGTTAAACCCTAATATTGAATGCAGTCATACTCCCAGGCCATTATTGAACAGAAGGCGTTACAGCCCTTCACCAAATTTATGCATCCTCCGTTGGCAGCTAGAGTTTTCAGCTGGTCTTAGTATTCTTCTAAACTATATCTATAAAGAGCCAGCACTGCCTCTGTCAGATCATTCACAAGACTGGGGAGAGGCAATGAAAGGGCTTGCTGTAGCATAGCTCTAGCCATAAAGAAACAGCTACAGACCACTTTATTCAGAGGCCAATTGCACAGAACATCACTGTGGGACGACCTTTCTGATCACGGTCTGTGAACAATTAGAAGGAATTGCAAACTCTGGGAGGGGCCTTACCTACCTTTTGGGCTATGAGCTACCATCACTGTTGCTCTTCTGGAGATGCGTCTAGGGCTCTGAGGTAATACCCCATGGTGGCAGTTTCGAGAGGCTAATTAAGAGTTGCATAGAAAATGATATCCCTATATCTGCTTTAAATTAGCTGCCTGTTAATTTGGAGCAATCCTCGGTTCTGATGTGATGGGATAATGCAGTTAGAAGTAGTTTATGGCTCATTTCTGTACCGTTTGTTGCTTTATGGCTGTGGCGGGATACAGCTTCCAGTTGTTAATGAGGACCCCTCGTGGAATGAAGGGTAACGAGATGATAATGCTTCCCATTTGTACCATGCCTTAGTTGTGGCAGAACAAAGGACCTCACTCAGACCCTCTTGTTATCCTCATCATGTACTGACCACACAAGGGGCAGAGGTTAATGGGCAAGGTTTATCAGTCATGATTCTGACAGCACAGAGGGCAAGTCACCTGACCACTCCGATTGTCAGGACTCTTGTAATCCAGCTCCACACAGACTGCTGAGCCACCTTCTCTCTCCTCAAGCCTTGGCCTCTTCTTCGCTTTCCCACTCCATTTTATTCCTCTTATAGTAGAAAACGTGCAAAAGCAGAAAGGGAGAGGCAGAGAGTGTCTCCTTGTGTATCCCCCCTTATTTGAAAAGGAAAGAACAGTTCTCAGAAGCTTCTATTGGACTTGCACTGAGCCACCCTTACCACAGCCCTTTTCAAAGGGCTGTGAAATCCCTGGGATCAACTTAAACAGATTGTGATTCTCCCCCTGGGACTGAGTACATTGCCACTGGAGAAAATCAGGATTCTGATAGCCAGGAAGAATGGGAGGAAGGGCCGGTGGCTGGCCACTGAGAGTTGGCGGCCACAGCTGCTTACTAACCACGGTCTCTTTGACAGATCTCTAAGGCTCCATTGTCCTCTGTGCTGCAGTTGCTTCCTGCCTGGGCTGCTCAGGCATCAAGGCCTTCAAGATAACCCATGGCTTTCTCTAGGTTTCTCTGTGCTGGAGCAAAGTTATGTCTCACCCAAATATAGGGACAGTGTGGTCCCTTTTCCAAAGTGGCTTTGTTGTGTCCACGCCTCACAAGTTTTCTCATACAGAGGTCCCCTCCCACAATGCCGGAAGCTCCTTTCTCTAGGGAGATCAGATCAAGGTGGGGGTGGGGTTGGGAGCAGATACTTGTGCCTCCCTGACTCTGTGGCAGGAGATTGTCCACCTACCTGAATATCATCTCAGGTGCACTTTACATTATGCTACTTGGAAAATTTAGTATTAACAAAACAAAACTATAGTTGAAGCTGTGAATTTTAAGAGATCGAACTTTAGGGTTAACAAGCTAGAAGAATGCTCCCTGAATTTTTGACTCGAAGAAACAAATCATAAGTTGTATCTACTTGGGAAAAGAAAACATTAGAAATTTTGTATTAGATAAGGAGCTTGTGATGTAATTAAGACGGACTCCACCAGAAACATCTGGGTCTGGACATTGGCCAGCTTTCATAGGATGGTGAACTGCTATGACTTAGGCCGTGTTTCATGTAATGAGAGGAAAATGGGAAATATACAAGAGTCAGTGATTCTGGGGATAGTATTACCACACAGAAATACAGACGGTGCTTAACTTACGGTGGTTTGACTTACGATTTTTTGACTTTTCGATGGTGGGAAAGTGATATGTGTTCAGTAGAAACCATACTTTGAATTTTCATCTTTTCCCAGCCTGTGATATATGGTATAATGTTCTCTCGTGATGCTGGGCAGTAGCAGTGATCCAAAGCTCCCAGTCAGCCATGAGTGTAAACAGCCGATACTCTACACTAGCAGGGGTCCCCAACCCCGGACCACGGACTAGTACCGGTCTGTGGCCTGTTAGGAACCGGGCTGCACAGCAGGGGGTGAGCGGTGGGCCAGTGAGTGAAGCTTCATCTGAATTTGCAGCTGCTCCCCAGCGCTAGCATCACCACCTCAGCTCTGCCTCAGATCATCAGGCCTTGATTCTCATAGGAGCACCGGTCGCTGGTGCCAAAATGGTTGGGGACCACTGCTCTACAGTGTACCATGTTTCAACATTTTTTGGACCTTTTGTTTGGTGTTTTCACATTCCATCACGTCTATGTAATGCCTATCTGTGTCTCCTGCTTCTAGTTAAGAAAAGAGGAGAAAGGCAGTTACTCTTGAGATGAACTCAAGCTAATTGCCCAGCTATAGTCTAGTGTAAGTGTTCTGAGCACACTTGAGGTAGGTGAGGTGAAGTAGTGGTGTTCTATAGGTTAGGTATATTAAATGCCTTTTTGACTTGCAATATTTTAAATCTACAGTGAGTTCATGGTGATGTAATCCCATTGTAAGTCGAGGAGCATCTGTAATAAGAATCAGAAAATGCCAACCAGTAGGTTTATGGGAATGCCTAGAGGCAGGTGGAGACCAAGAAAACCAAATATACGGTAAGCACTTAATAAACGGTTAACTGCCATTCATGTTCTTACCAGTATGTTTGCTGATAAAATGAATGCGTAGATTTAGCCATTAATGTCAGATAGTCCTGATTACAGTCAACAGAGTGTAGACCCGTCCTCCCCTGTGTTACTCTTCCGCATCCCTGTCGTGGCAGAGATGTTAAGTTTGTTTGGGAGGATGTTTGGCTGTTGGATGCCTCCCTCTGTGGACTAAATGCCATGAGCACAGAGGCTATGACTGCTTTTTAGTCCCTCTGTGGACTAAATGCCATGAGCACAGAGGCTATGACTGCTTTTGTCCATGAAAATATCCCTGGACCTATCACAGGGCCTGCTTAATAAAATATTTTTAAAAACTAAATACATAATAAATGTATGAATTAACAGATTTTAGGGTAGGTCTTCGGTCCTTGGGGAGAATATTGAGAATGGAATAATGGGTACAACTGAAACTAAAGCTTTTATTAAGAGTTGGATACAAGGTCAGAAAGGACCAGGTCCAAGAGAGATTTGAAGCTGAGAACCCCAGCACTAAAGGGGTCTGTGTTGGAGAGTGAGTGTCAGACAAACCCTCCTTATGGGTAGAGATATGGAGTCAGGGCAGTTGTTTAGGCCATCATAATTATTTGATAGCTTCTCTCACTTTTCCTTTTTGATTGGAGGTTATTTAAAGATGGACGTCTTACCTGGTGATACTTTCATCACCTTGTGTGTCTTGCACACATAGGTAAGTGCACTGTGCTTGTTGAGCGAATGAATCAATAAATGAAGGAAAAACATTTCAGATTAAAAACTGTGAAGACACATGAATGCCACGTGGGAAGTACAGATGTATAGCTGTGCAATACAGAATATATCCATTGGATGAATATATTTTTTTGGCTCAACATCAGAAAGTGACAGGCATTTCTCATTAAGTTAATAAATCATAGGCTCAGCTGCTTTCAATATCCAACCAACACAAATGGTAGTTGCATTTTTGCCAAATATGTCAATGACAATCTCTAGATATATGGCATCTCTATTTTCTAATGAATGGGGAATAGTGATTGCTCCCAGGCTGAGAGAGTTTTGGATGCTTGAAACTAGAAACAAAAAAAAATGAACAGAAATGTTAGATACTACTGGTTTTCTACTCGATATCCACTTTCTGCTTCTTCATTATTAATTTGACCCAATTTCTTGGTTTGCAGTGTACTCCAATAAAAACAAAATCCTCAGCATCCTTTGCAGCTGGCTGACCATGTGATGGTTCTGAACCAATAAGATGTAAGAGGAAGTTATTCGCTACAAATGTGCAGGTTGAAAATATACTTGACTTTGTTCTTGTTTTTATTTTATTGTGTTAAATTTATATTACATAAAATTTGCCATTTTAATAATTTTTAAGTGTATATTCAGTGGCATTGATTACATTCACAATGCTGTGTACTCATCACCACTATCTATTTCTTAGACTTTTCCATCACCCTAACAGAATCTCTGTACCCATTAAGTAATAATTCCCCATCCCCACCCCCTCCTGCCCCTGGTAACTGCTAACCTACTTTGTGTCTCAATAAATATACCTGTTGTAGATATTTCATATACATGGAATCATACATTTCTCCTTTTGTGTCTGACTTATTTCATAATGCATGTTTTCAAGGTTCATCCATGTTGTAGCAGGAATCAGAACCCCATTCTTCTTAAAAATTAAATTTAATTTAATTTTATATTTGTTTCAATTGTGCAGGTTAGATCAATGGTTAGACATATATGTAATTAATGAGGCGATCCCCCTAATTAGTCTAGTACCCACCTGGCACTGTAATAGCAATTATGATATTATTGACTGTATTCCCTATGCTATAGTCTACATCCCTGTGACTGTTTTGTAACTATTAATTTGTACTTCTTAATTCATTGTTTTTTTAGGGCTGAATAATATTCCATTAAATGTAGATGGAATATTGTTTACCACTTCGTCTGTTAATGGACACGGGTTGCTTTCATCTTTTGTCTATTGTGAATAATGCTGTAATAAGCATTGGTGTGTTCAAGTTTCTGATTCAGTCCTGTTTTCAATTCATTGGAGTAGAATTGCTAGGTCATATGGTAATTCTAGTTTAACTTTTTGAAGAACTATCAAACTATATTCCATAGTGGCTGCACCATTTTATATTCCCACACAATGCAGGAGTGTTCCAGTATTTATATCCTTGCTAATACATGTTTTCTGTTTTCTTTTGTTTTTTAATAGTTATCGTAGTAGGCATGAAGTGGTATCTCGTAGTTTTGATTTACATTTTCCTAGTGACTAATTATGTTGAATATCTTTTCACGTGCTTTTCGGCCAGTCTCATATCTTCTTTGGAGAAATGTGTATTCAAATCCTTTGCTCGTTTTTTAATCGGGCTGTTGGTCTTTTGTTGTGTGAGTTGTAGGAGTTCTTTATATGTTCTGGATAATAAACCCTTTTATTTTCTCCCGTTATATGGGCTGCCCTTTCACACTGTCGATAGTGTCTTTGGATGCACAAAAGTTTTAAAGAAATTTTTATTGAAGTATAATGGACATATAACATTATATTAGTTTCAGTAGTATGGACATAATGATTCAATAATTGTATGCATTGCAAAATGATCACCACAATAAGTCTAGTTAATATCTGTCACTGTACATAGTTATCATTTTTTTCTTGTGATGAGAACTTTTAAGTTACTCTATTAGCAACTTTCAAATATGTAACACAGTATTATTAACTATAGTCACCGTGCTGTACATGACATCCCCATGACATTTATTTTAAAAAGTTTTAAATTTTGATCAAGTCAAGTTTATTCTGTCCCGCCCCACCCCCCACCCCCACCCCGCCCCCGCGTATCCTTTGTTGCTCATGCTTTTGGTGTCGTATCTAAAATACATTGCCAAATCCAAGGTCATGAAGATGAATGACAATGTGCTTGACAGTACAGCGTTAACATTACATGAGTGGATTTTGTTCCTTGGATTATCACCAAACATCGATTTTTAGTTAAATCTTAGGAATCATCATGTCATTAACTTCTCCATTAATCGTCAATATTACAGCCACATACAGAAGGAAAAAGGGTGGGATGAGGTAGGAACTAGCATCCTGAAGACTTGGCTTCTGTTTCGGCCTCTGCCAGTATAGCAGATACTTGTTGACCTTCCTTTCATCCATTTTCCTTCCTTCTGTTAACAGTCTCTGCCGTTTGGACCTTATTCCTCCTTCATGCTCTGTCCATGTGCTATCTGTGGAACTCCACTCCCGCCTTAGGGCTGGGCACATGATCGAGTCACTCTAGCCCTGGCTGTGAGCAGAACATTTTGGTTCAAGTAGGACATTTTATTTTCACAGATGCGATGAATTTTTTTTTGCTGGTAATTATGGTGCAGAAGCAGATGCTCTTTCTCACTGGACTTTACCCCAAGAGAATAAAGTCTGGAGCTACTGGCCGATACCTGGCAGTATAAAGAGAGGTCCTATCTGGGAAAGGAGCTAACTTAGAAGATGGAGAATCAAAAGCTTGGGAGAGAATCCTCTTAAGCTTACTCTTAAACTTGAACCAGTAACTCCTCTTTTCGCTTAAGCCAGTCACTTGCAAATGAAAGACGAACTATGGGACCTTGAATTTGTCACTTCACATCTCTGGGCCTCTGCTTTGAATCTGAGATGATGTATGAGTTCCGTTTCGGAATCTGGGAAATAAAGACACTGCAAGGTGAAGTAACTGTTTTCAAGGTCACACAGTATATCCTCAGGAGCCCTGAAACCTACAAGTTCAAGTTTGGATGTTTAGTTCTAGAACAGAAAGAGCATCGTTTTTTATTAAGCAGAAAACTGACTGATGATGTCTTCTGCAGACATGCCCAGACCTGAAAATTCCAATATTAAGAAAGGAATGGGAGCCTTTAGGTAAATTACTTCATATGTTCACCCTGCTGAGCTGCAGATGGACACCACAGTACAAAGTGTACTAGGAGAAGTGCATGCACCCACAGTTGATGTCCTATGAGATCTGCAAATTGTACTTGACAAAGGAAATTAAACTTGGCTCAAAGAAAGCTTTAGGCAGTTCTGAGATATTGAATGAGCTCCCGCTTTCTCTTTTTTTTAACATCTCAAGTTCATGAACTTATTTTCTTTGCCTCACATTTCATCATCTCCCTAACAGATGGGATTATTACCCACATCTTGGCTAGGATAAGAATGCAAGGCTGCCACTTTCTCTGGGACAGTTCCCTTTCCCTGTAGGCTACATTCAACTGGCACACACCTGCTTGATTGAAAAGACCCCTTCATACGCTGCAGATGCTTAGGTTTTTTGCTTCCGTCCTTTCCTCTCCTCTCTTTTCCCCTCCCTTCCCTTCCTCTCCCCACCCTTCCTCCCTCCCTCCCTCTCTCCCCCCCCTCCTCTCTTTCGGGTGTACTTACACAGGCATACATTATTACAGTTACATTTCGGTCATTCGAACTCCACCTCTCTAATTCTTAGAGAAAACTCAGCTTCAGGATTCCCCTCCAGTCCCACCTCTCCCTGGCAGGAAAGGATTTTATTTTTTCATTGTCTTCTGGATGGTTTATGGTGGCTGTAGTGGCCCTCCCTTCAGGGATAACTAAAGGAAATTACTTTTTAAAAAAAAGAGACGAAGCAAATTTTTTTGCTTGACACTTGATAAAAGAGAAAAAAAACAAACTTGGATTCCTACAGAGGCAGAATTTGCACACAGCAGGAGCAGTCGTGAAAAAGAAAAAATTTAAATCTAGCTCTATCTTTTCATGTTATAAATGATTGCGTGAAGACCAGAGTGACAAAGGGGGCTGCTCAGAATTGTGCAAATAATTCCTGGCACAGTTAGTCCAATCCAAATCAAAGCTTTTAATGATAGTCTGACCTGAACAGAGCCAAAGTTCCTTCTTTGTAGAGAACTCCTGAGGTTTCTAGGTTTTACATTAGAAAATATCTAAGTAGAATAGAGCTATAGTATTCAGAAGGATGCTGCAGATGGCCATTTTTATGTGATATATTTTAACATGTATAACTGTTGAGTTATTTACATAACCTCTGGCTTAGTTTTACAATATTGAAATTTATTATGTTTTAACTTAATACACACACACACACACACACAGATGTATAATTTTACATACATGCATAATTGCTATGTCTAACTTAGTCTCTTTTTGTTTTCTTTTCTCTTTCTTTACATTTCTACCTAAATCACTTCTTGCTCCCAGCCTTTCAGGAAAAGCAATGACTTTCTTTTGTTTTCATGCTTACATATTATATAAGAATCATTAATGCACCTATATAGACAGTGCACACATATACATCTTTCTAAATAGTGTTTTCGATAGTATGTTACAAAAAATAGGATCATATTAGATACACTTTAATACATCTTGCTTTTAGCTACTGGTTTAACTCTAAAATTTTAACATAGCTATGATTCCTTTGATTATAAATTTAAGGAAGTCTTGACTGTATTAATCTTAGTCATTTTATAGTCTCTTGCAAGTTGCCTATACTCTCTTCCATGTAACTTCATGTCCTTCACATGCCCTGTTTCGATTAAGAAAGAGATGAAGAGGGCATTGTATGTCGTACGTACACAATTAATACTAGTCATATGGATGGGAGAACTCAAGTTGTAAATGGAGACTGAAATACAGTATCACAGGGAAATGGTGGAGTGGGCTGGGGGTGGGCTTTATCAAGAGCTGTGGTTCAGGTTGGGTGTATATTCCAAAGCAAGGAATATTGAAGCTGAAAGGACTTGTGTCTAAGTTACTCCAGTAGTTCTCATACTTTGTGAGCATAAGAATCACCTGGGAAACTTGCCAAGAAAAGTGACATTTTTGGAGCCTGATTCAGTAGCAGTATCTGTGACCGAGGAATGTGCATTTTTAAGAAGCACTTTAGGTGATGCTGTATATAGGTGATCCTCAACCAGATATTTGAAAAACTCTTCCTTAGGATATGAGGAACAAGAGTTCTAGGGACTCATTGACTTGCCCAAGGTCAAACAATCGTATTTAGTGGCAAAGATGGGACTAGAAACTAATTCTCCTTTGAAATGGAATACTATTGATACTTAATGTATCTCTAGGTGTCTTATTTTCATAATCTTTGGTAAAGGCTCTAAGAATGTTCCAGTTGGCTTCCTTTCTCCAAGTCTTCATTTGCAAAAAAACCACATTCTCCCAAATGAGAGATGAGAATTGTAACGTTAGAATGGTTCTTGAGAGATGGAGACTGAATCTTATTAAATAAGCCATCTCAGAGTAATGTTACTTTTCAGATAATCAAGGAAAAAGATATGTAGGTAAATGACTTGCCTGTCTATTCAGAATATTCTGTCAAAGGAATGTTAAATAATCTCATTCCACTTGCTACTTGGTTATTTTCACTTAGAATTTTAGGAAAATAACTCTGTTGATATTTTTGAATCGACTTTGAATCTTCTCATTTGAACATGGCTTCATGCAGGTGGAAGAAGAAATCATTTGGTGAAACGAAATAGGTTAGTAATATTGTTAAACTTTGGGGGGTTATGTTATGTATTCATGGCTCATTGTGAAATATTTTTATATCCTTGTGCTTCAGGGGATGAATATTACCCATACAAGTTTACAAAGCTTTATATTTAACATAAAATGGTTTAGGACCTCATGGGGCAATCTAGTTTACAATTAAAATGTCGTGGGCAGTGAGTCCCTCATTAAAAACACAAAGTAAAACTTAACTCACACCATTAAAATACCTCCATTTATTGCTACAAACATGCACCATCTGGGGTCATTTCGTGCCTCCCAATTTCTTATTAGCAGGGGAGAGATTGGGGCTGACTTCTTCCAGAAATCAGTGTGTCTTACATAATGGAAATGCACACTGCTGATGGCAAGTGGTCCTTAATTACTGATGGGAGCCTCTGACCAAGCGCTAATGCTGGAACGTGTCCTTCACCAGTGCTTCGAAAATGACTCAACTCGCAAATATCTACTGAGGTTTACTTTTCTTAATGACATTGCCTTTTATCACTAGAAAGATAAAGTTTAATTATTAAAATTTAAAAAGAAATTCACATTTTCCTCAACTCATAATAGTAAGAGCTCCTCGTTACTCACAATTTTTATGTACTAGCACAATATTAGCATGACTGCTTTCATCCTCTCTCACAGCCTTTTTTCAGTTAGGCATTATCATCCCCATCTTTTTGGTGGATAAACAGGCTTACAGAGGTAAATAGTTTGCAAAGGCAAAATAGCCGGTGAGTCGCAGATGTGGGCATGATGCTTCTCAGGGGGACATTATATCGTAAAGATATTATGAGGCTGCCCTTTTGGGGTAATAGCTATTGGTATATAAAGGATTAATGCACAGTGACTACAGCTGCATTGAAATACCTTGGTATCTTAGGCAGGGTTTACAATCTACCTCTGCTTCTCAATGTGTGGTCCGTGAACCAGCAGCTTCTGCATCACCTGCGTGCTTGTTAAACATATAGAATTTCAGGTGCCACCAAGAACTGTTACATTAGAATCTGCATTTTAAATAGATCCTCAAGTGATTGGTATGTATCTTAATGTTTGAGAAGTACTGGACTAGATGATCTTTAATTTACCTTGTACCAGTAGTACTGTGGTCTGTGCAAAGAGGAAGATTCTAAGCCTCCCTTATATACATTGTATCTCTTGGGAACAGCAGCCCTATTTTACACGTTTTTGTAGCTCCCACAGCATTTAATGTTATGACCTTCCTAGTAGTTCCTTAATGCATTCTTGGTGAATAAATGAATAAACAAATGACTGTCTTCCTTATGGAAATGTAATGATTATGAAAGTTTGAATATTAAAGAAATCAATAATGGATGTCGAAGCCTTTTTAAACATTTAATTAAAGCCTCTAGATATGGTATCATTCTATTCCATTTCCCCCCTGTTTTTCAGCTTTTTCAAGGTAGGGCAGGTAATTTTATTTAGTCTGCGAGGCTAAACATTAAACATTTAAGATTCAGGCTCTCAAGCAAGGGAAATCTTTTCCACTGCGCCTGTTCCTGGCCCTCCCCCAGCTCAGAGACAAGTCACAATTCCACCTTCCACATTATCTGGTCCACACTGTTTATTATAAGCAGCCTCTAATTTGTATCAGTCTTAACACCTTGTCTTCTGACTCATTTCTAAAATGTATGAGCAAATAGTTTAGATTTCCTGGACGAATGAATCCTTATCCTCATATTTGCTGTGAAAGGGATCCATTAACCAATGGTCTGGGCAGTTCTCCTGCATGAACATCACTGAAGACATGTGCCCTGAGAGCATCCGGAGGGTGTATTTCAGAAAGAGAGAGAAAGAGAGAGAGCGCGCGCGTGCGCGCCAGCAAGACTGCCGAGGGAGTGGGGTCTTCGCGTGGGTTTCCATGAACCTGGAGTGGGTTACTGGTTCAGCTGTAGCAGTCAGCCTCCGGGTAAATGCCACTCTATGCCTGAGTTTCAGAACTCCTACAGCTTCGAGTTGGCAGCTGGGAATGGGGTCAGAGAAGGCAAGAGATAAATTGAGAATGTGGGAGAAGGAAGGAATAGGATGACTAAAGCTGATCTGATTTTTCTTTTTCACTTTACTTCATTACCATAGAGTGAGGATCGTTGAAATTGATATGCTAATTTATGTGTACTAGATATAAATTCCTGTTTGGTGTTAATGAATGCTATTTTTAATAAGCCTGAAAAGTAAAATGCACAAAAGTAGAAGAGACACTATGTGTGTGTGTGTGTGTACTTTTTTTTACTGCTCATTATTGTAGGGGACTTGGGAGATGAGGTTGGGGGAACAAAACGTGCAGCATTTCACCGTATTTTAAAGTAGACTTCAGTTCCTACACTTTATGCATCGGAAAACCACATTTCCCTAAGTCCACCCACCCTTTCCTCCCCATTCTTCTTACTTTTATACTTTTGCTCAGAAAGCAGATAGAGATGCGTTAAGAAAGAACTCTTGGTTAAATCACGCGAAGAAAATCACTCTGATTCTTTTCTTTGACTTTCTGTTTCCCTTTATTTTAAAGATCATGCCAGCTCATGTTCCAGAAGTCAGGCTGGATAATCCCTTGAATTCACTGGACCTCCAGGCCTGCCTCAGGAATGCTCTAAATGATGTTCTGGTTGGTGGAATAGAGTTGGCTAAGAGTGTGGACTTCGTAGGCTGAAAGCCTAGGTTCATATCTCGCCTCTGAACTTCCTAGCTGTGGACCGTAGCACCTAGCTCCTTGGGTTATTAAAGATTAAATGAGAGTGCTTAGCATAATGCCTGGCACATGGCAAAGGAACATTACCATTGGTATGATATTCACGTCACCTGCCATTTAGACTTTCACAGAACCAGGGATGTTAGAGTAAGGAGGCCATTAGAAATCAAGTCATCTAACAGCTGTTTGGTGGCACCCCTAAATAACTACACAATTTCATATACATAAAGGATGCTGAAAATAGGACAGTAAAGAACTGGGTTTGCACGAAAGAAGATCGAAGACATCTTATTTAAGTTTTGTCTGGTTTCCTAACTATCTATGCTGGGAGAGTCCAGGTGACTCCGTGATTATTCTTCTCTGGCTCCAGTTATCCAGAGCCAGTGCTGACCACACTGAAGACAGTTCTTCTTTGGCTGTGTTTTATCTGGAGCTCAGGATATGCTAGCCTTTAGATGTTGTTTTCCAGAGTGATTAAATCTGAGTCTTAGTGGAGGATATAGAGCCATGCTTTTGTACTGTGTTGTTAGCTACACCACAGGTATTTATTAATTGTATGCTTATACTTTTGGAAAATTTTTACTTTTAAGTTTTGGATAAATTGGAAGGTGATGTTTGAACCATTTTACTATCAAAGGTTATTTAGCAGAAATGAGGGAGCTGGAGATATATAGGTGTAAATTGTACATGAAAATAACCCTGTCTACTTCTCAGTTGTTTGCATTTAACAGATTTACTTTGCAATAACTGATAAATCTGTTGGTAAGTGTCTGAGAGAAGGGGTAAGTTTTCAGAATCTGATTTAAATATTCTGCAAATATACGTGAATACTCTCTGTCAAGAGATCTAACATCTACCTCTTTTTTTTTTATTTTTTTTCAATCATCACAAGTATCTTAAGAGATGATATTCTTTAGATTAGGAAAAAAACAACTGAAGGTCACAGCTATTCAGTTAGCAAAGTGACACAACCGAGATTGGCACTTATGTCTGTCATCACATCTTCTATTTTTCCCCATTGTTTTCATGGAAATGAAAATGTGTCTTTGGTTAATTGAGGGCAGCTTCCTCCGATAAATGACAAAGCCGTATTTGTCAGAGTTGCTAGGAAGTTTTTTACGGTGTTGGTAAAAAGGATGAGATCAAAGAGCTCAGAAGTTAATTTTGGTTCAGAAAAGCTACCTTGAGATATCAAATGGCGTTATGTGAGTTTCTAAGAAGGTTTTGTTGCTAATAACAAATAATGTCCTGCATTTTATTTAACGAATATCTGAGTTCCTACCAAGTACAGTACATTGTTCTAAGCAAAGAAAATATAGGAAAAAAAACAAAATTTATAACAGTCTTTGCCTTTAGAATGCTTTTTTAATCTATTTTTTCACATCATCAAATGCTTTTGCTTATAGAGTACTATTTGAAAACCATTTTCACTAGTTACAGCTTCTTGATACTTTTAGTGCCCCCTATAAGGAAACTTTTATTAGGCAACTTTAAATCTCACTTGTTTACCACTTACTAATTATTGATTCAGGAATACTAGACAGTAAGAACTTCAGGCATTAAAGCAAGAATAAACAGAATTTGTCTTGTTAGATGGTTAGGAGAAATAGATCTTCTTTTTAAAAAATATATGCCATTATAAAATGAACATCTCAAATCTTATCTGTGGAAGTTTCTATGAGCTACTTGTTTTCACAGTTTAATTTGTTGCTACAGCCACTTTGCTAACTTTTCTTCCTGTCACTGTTCTCCAGTTTAATCTTCAGATGATTTTTATTTGTAGGAACTAAAATGCTTACTGAACTTTTTTTATTCTCTCTCTTTAATTCCACTCCCCCCCCTCCACTTCCACCCCTGACCTATGGATGTCCCTCTTTAATTCCACTCCCCCCCCGCTCCCTCCACTTCCACCCCTGACCTATGGATGTTGCCGTTTCCCCTTAAGACCTGGATCTCTGAAGGCGGCGTGTCCCCTCTCTCAGGCTCACAGCATGCATGCGGGGCCTGGCGGGGCCTGGCGGGGCCTGGCGGGGCCTGGCGCACCCGGGGTATGGTCCCTGGCTCCACCGGGGGTGCGAACCCAGGACCTTCTGTGTGCAACGCAGACATGCTAACCACTACACTATGGAGCTACCCCCAAATGCTTACTGATCTTATTAAAAGTGTCTAAACATGGTCCAGTGAATAGAGAGACTCAGGTGTTAGTCATTTACTAGTCAAATAACATCGGGTAAGCCACTTAAGTTTTCTGGGGTCAGGTTCATATTTTTAGTGTTTTTTAGATTTTTTTTTGAAAATTAAGAGGAAAAGTTAATGAGGGATGGTTTCATATCTGTACACATGGTGTATTAATGTTAGTTTGCTTTTATTTAAACTTCTTTTGGAATTACGAATTTTATCTTCCAAAATACGTCATCAGATCTTTTATGTCGTAAATATTGTCGTATACGTTTTTGAATCCCTTAGTGCATTTTCTATGCTAGTAACATGTTTGGCAGTACTTTGACTGGGGCAGGAGTGGGTAGAGATCATGTAAGGAATGAAATCACCCAATTTAGCTGTTTATACCCATGGTTATACATTTCTTTTTTCTTTTTTTTTTTTTTTGAGAGGAAGGAGGAATTCTGGTTGGAATCAAGGCTAAGAGGGCGATGTATGTGAGCAGTAAAATGGGAAATGATTCTCACTTGATACCTGGACTGGTTTTAGAGAGAAGAGATTGGAGGCTTATCCTTAGGAAAAAATGGAATTATGGTAGTGTCCAAATGTCAAAGCAAGATTTAGTTAGAGGAGAAGCTGTTCTCATCTTCGTAGGGAGCAACAGTACTCAGAGACCCTAATGACTGGAAGCTTTGGAGCATCCTGAGGTCATGCTCCAGTAATGGACATTGGCCCTCTCATGACAGGTTGTAGGAGTGATGCAGATTTTGGGAGCAGTTTCTAGGGCAATGCATAAGAACAGATAGGAAGGTAAGGGATGTTTCTTTGACAATCAGAGGTTCCTCACAGTGCCTGAATGTGACAGACTTGTTTAAGGGCACAATGATGTAGCTTTTTAAGACTCCAAGGCATAATGTGAAAAAGGCTAATTTTTAGCATTCAGTTATTGGGAGATTAGGCTTTCACCAGAGAAGGTCACAAAAAAGAGTCATGAAACTGAACTTCTGCTTAGGGGAGACAGAGTAGGCATACCTTTCCCTGTTCCTTTCATTAAGAACACCTGATATTCCAGGACAAACATCAAAGAGTTCTTAAAGGTGGAGGGAAGAGGGCAAGGGATCTCAAGACCCAAGGAAGAACTATATGGTGATGAATTCCCTGGGATTTGACTTGGAATTAAAGAAGCCAGAAACCTAGAAGTGCCAAGAGTACAGACCTTCCCGCCTCCCTCCAGCATCCTTGCTACACCCCTCCAGCTCCCCAAATCCTCACTGACACTGTTTTGCTCTCTCTAGCCATAGGACCAAGAAAGTAAAGCCTAAGAAGGCAGAGAACTTGTGTATTCTATCCCTGCCAAATACCACAGAAAAATCTGTGCCCTGACCTTCACCCCCATTCTCACCAGCAAAGGCCAAGCAGGGAGCCGAGACTTTAACAACTCACCAGGATGAAATGAGGAGCCCCCAAATCTACCACTGGGGTTCTGTCAGAAAAGGCCAAGTAGAAACTAGGACTTTCATCATTACTCGACAATTATGAGACCTCCCTTTCCCATCATGGTGTCAGTGGAAAACGTGTGGGGAGCAATCATGAGGCACCCCCACTTCTCCTAGCCAATGAGGTATCAGTGGAGGCATAGCAGGAGCCAGAACCCTCACTGCCTCGCAGCAAGAGTGATATCAAAGGAAGCCAGCTAGAGCAGAAGAAGGTTCAAATAGTGTCATGACATAAGATTCACAGTGTCGTGGCAAAAATACTCAAATGTCCAGGAATCTGTTGAAATTCACTCATCATAGCAAGATCAATGAAGATCTCAAACTGAATGATACAAAATAATCAGTAGACTCCAATGCTGGGATATCAGAGATCTTAGAATTATCTGACAATAAATTTAAAGCAGTCATCATAATCCATGAGCAATGAACAGGTTTGAAACAAATAAAAAAATAGAAAGTCTTAGAAAAGAAATAAATGATTTAAAGACCAAATGGAAATTTTAGAATTAAAAAATACAACAACCATAATAAAAAAGAATATAGATAAACAACAATAGGATGGAAGGGATACTGAAGAAGATTAGTAAACTAGAAGAACAATAAAAATGATTCAATCTGAAAAACAAAGTAGACTAAAATAAATAACTAAATAAAGCCTTAGGAACCTGTGGCACTATTACAAAAGATTTAACATTTATGTCATTGGAATCCCTCCCATAAGGAGAAAAGAAATAGATAATTTGAATAACTATCACAATTATGGAAATTCAATTCACATTTTAAGAACTCCATAAAAAGAGATTTTCAGGCCCAGATGATTTCACTGCAGAGCTCTACTAAATGTTTAAAGAATTAACACAATTCTACACAATCTTTTCCAAAAAATAGAAGAAGAGGAGACATCTCCCAATTTATTTTATGATGTTACTCTGGCACTATAGCCAGACAAAGATAGTACAAAAAATTACAGACCCAAAGTGGAAGAGTGGAACATTTGACCATAGGGCTGAATTAGGACATCTGGATTTTATAGTCTGACATGTTCTTCCCACACTGAATGATTCTGTACAAATCATTTTATTCATTCGTTTGCTTAATAAACGTTTCCTATGTTGTTTCTATGAACCAGATAAAAGCAAAGTACTGGGGATTATTCATTCTGCTGGCCTCAATTTCTTCATTTTTCAAGGGAGTTTTGGACTGAAAGTTCTCCTCTAACTTATAAATAAAACATTCAAAGATCTTCAAGATGATCTGGTAGCTAAGAATTATTAAACCTTGGTGGTAGTTTATATTCGAATTACAGCTTGCTTTATAAACCCTTTAATTGAGAGATTGCCCCTATGCCTCTTCATTTACGCAATGCCTAGTAGAATAGCTTTTCACATAATAAGTGTTCATTTAAGTTTTTATTGATGACTTATTTGATGACTTTATCATTGGCTTAATAATTTAAGACAAGTGCTTCTTGAAACAATTACCCATTCTCAAATGCACACAAAACTTAAATACCAAGTTTTAAAATCTCTTTCTATGCCATAGACAACCAGCTGTTTTAATGCTATCGTGTAATGTTTAAATGTTCTGTATTAGCAGCTCATATAATTCAGCTCCAATGTGTTTTAAAATGATACCCATTTTAATTAATCTTATCACAGTTATGCAACTATATAGCAAATATCATAAGCATCCATTTTACAGAAGATAGGACCCTGGAGAAACCATCAAGCTACAATGATGATTTCTTGATCTGAAAATTGAATCTCTGATGCTTAAAGAGGACTGGAAATACTTAAAGACTTGTAAATCCCCCAATTGATTTTTCTTTTACTTTCAAAATAAAAAAGCTTTTCATAGCCCTAGATATTTCTATAAAACATGTGCTGTTGTAATTTTCAAAAATGATGTAATGGATGTCTTTCATGACTTTTAGATACCTCATGAAATAGTGTCTATTTAGAAGGTAAAGACACGTTGATTTAGTTTGGTTCTGTCTCTATCTGCCCTTTCCTTCCAACTATGAATTTGTCCTGAGCAGTTAAAACAGACACCGTATGAACTATGGGTTAAGATTCTAGGCTACACTATTCTCCAGACTCATTCTAGGTAATGTTATAAAGCTTGTTTTTAGAGTACGCTGGAGGTCAGAGGCAGAAAATGGTAGAAGAAATAACTGACAGCAGCAAGAATGGTCAGAAACTTCCTGGAAGTGTGTGTGGGGGAAAACCCCAAGAAAGTGGATGTACTACCTCAGTCTCACTCAAGTCTTACTTGTTAGTAGATTTTAGGCAAGGTGTTATTAACAGTTTTCTCTATGTCGACTTCAACAATAGCTCCTTGTTTCAAGTGGCAGAAGCTCAGCCACGCTTCCTTCTCTGTGGTTCTCTGGAGTACCCTGGAGGTGGGGTTAGGCAGGGGTTAACCACATTTGAAATCAACTACCTGGACTTTTTTTGGTTTCTCTTCTCCAAGTGCTTCTCTTGATACTCTATTTTTTGCCAATGTCTGCCGTTTGCTCTGTTGGCCCACAGTGATGCTGCCTGTGGTCACATTCTCAACTACTAACTAGACAGTCAGTTTGTCCATGGGCTGCTGACCATGCTTCAGCCTACAGTCTTCTAGAGTCAGGACATAAGTCAGGAGATATGACCCAATCCACTGTAATGAGAATTCCCAAGGCTGAGGAAGAGGAGCTACAAATTTTGATTCTATTTGATTCTATTTGTTCTAACTTCAAATATCAGTTCCAAAACTTTCCAAACACAATGACAACCTCGTGAAAATAGGAGAACCATAAAGTAACCAGATACCGTTGAAGTATGACATTTGCTACCATACGTGAGCCACAAGTCTGACCTCCCCAGTGCCATTGGACACATTGGGGGGCGGGGGGAGGGCGGGGCGGAAGGATAAATATTATAAAAGTCTGAAATCCTTTGGTGAAGAGAGAAATGGTCCCATCCACTTCACATTTTCTTGCAGGCATCACAATATTACTGCATAATTCTGTTAATACTGTAATATAAATATTATGATATACTTATTGAGAACTTACTGGGTATCAGGCTCAGTGCTAGGTCTGTTACATACATTATGCTAAATATAACAATTCTGTAGCATCATGAGTTGACTAAGGTTCAAAATAGTAGAGTGATTTACTACAAGTGCCCTGAAGAGACAAAATCTGATCCTAGCTTTTTTTGTGGCTCCAAAACCTTATTTCTTTTCCTCTTCACTACACTGTAATACTAGGTTTCTTTTGCCTAGCCTGGCTGATAAAATCTGAGGCATCTGGGAGATGATTAGAATGATTATGACTGGGTACTTCTTCTTGACATTTCCTACCAGGAGAAGGAACAAGTGAGGCAAACAGATGAGAAAAGGTGGATAGTGACCTGTTTGCTCATGAACGCTCTGGAGACTGACTTCTGTGGAACTTCATGTTCTGCCCTAAAGCAGTTTCTGTTGCTACAGATTAAGTTTTAAATAGTGTCATTGTGTTATGCCATGACTAGACCATGTATACACTAGATCATGGACAAAGCAAACGGCTTCAAATGTTTGGTTGATATTATATTTTTTGTTCCTTTGTCTTAAAGGAAATGAAGGCAGAAGAGTCAACCCCACTCTTCTTCCATTGTACATAAAAGAACACAGAGTGGGGCTACGCACCCCAAAGTGTGCCCAGAGTAGAGTGGTTTGGACGATGGAAGGACCTAAATCCTTACCAAGCATCAAGGAACTAGAAATCTCTAGCTGAGAAAACAGGAAGGTGACAAAATTTCAGTTCTTTTCTAATAATGAGAAATCGTCATGTTGGAAAGGCTTATACTTTACTTCTGTCCTCTGAGAGGACAAAACTAGAGTGGAAGTTATAAGAAGTCAGATTTCTTCTCTCCATACGAATGAGTTTCCTAACAATTTAGCCTTATAAAATTTGCGTGGGCTGCTACATAAGGCAGTGAGTTCCTCACCATGGAAGGTATTTGTATTTAAATATGGGACTGCTACAACTTGGGAATAGCAGATCGGTAGTTTGGATTTTTGTTTGTTGTTTGGAAGTGTAACTCTTGATCCCCCCTGCACCAAAGAAACTCTTTCCTGATATTTCTCCAGTTGGATTGGGGCTGATGTGCCATTGAGGAACCATGGGATTCTATGGAGCACAGCTTGAAAACCATTATATATTAAGCTTCGGATGAAGACTAAGTATCTTTGAGACCCTTTACCTTCTGAGAACCTATGAAGGAACTGAAACTTTACGTATAGTGATACTGAGTCACCCTCTAAACATCAAACCTGAGTTTGAACAAGACAAACAACCATAATATTCAGTCTGTTTCTTCCTCTCTCCTTTCCCTATGTCTTAACGGAGCTGAAGGAGGCCAATCAGATCATCGGTCGTGAAGATTTTATTGATCCCCATGCCTCTTGCCATTTTCTACTCTCTCAACTTGTCCTCACCAAGAGAAGAAACACATATGACAAATAGGTGAGGAAAGGGTGAAGATCTATCTGGGAGTTAGGACACTAGAGTCTGGCTTCATACATTTTCAGAAAACTTTATTCGGTGCTCCAAAGTGTGTTGGCTATTGCTACAAATTTTATCTTGAAAAAGTATCATTTTGTATTACTTTCACCAGGAAATTTTGAAGAGTTTTTCACCAGCTTTTAAAAATTGAGGCTGAGTAAGGGCTTTTTGTTCAGTGTGGAAGAACCAAGTCTTTAAAAACTTATTTCACCTAAATGACAGCCCTACAACCACTACATTTCATTAAATCAGTCCCCCAAAGGTCTTTATTTACTTTCAAATGTCATCTCTACATTATATATCTTGAAGGATTCTCATCAGCTACCTTCCCTAAAGCTCCATGGTGCCCGTTAAGTTGAACTATAATAAGAAAAAAAATGACAGATTGGAATTGGAATTTTATTTTCAGCTTGGGTTAACTCACAGTTCTCCTGAGAACATGAGAGTAGGTGAAATTGAAACCTCAGTACCTGCCAGAATTTAAGTTGCTTTGTCAAGTAAGGCTTAATTCTCCAGAGTGTGATCTGCTTCCTCCTTTCCCCAAAGTAAAGCCAGTCTACGAGTGAAGTTTTTAACATCCTGGATGATCAATTCCTATCTTTACAGATCCTTAAGCGCTTATGGACACATACAGCCATACTGTATATGCTATTTTACTAAGGGAAACTTTATATCTTGGCAAACATTTTTCCAGGTTGGAAATAATAAGAAAATAATCTACATTTACTTATTAGAAAATATTTGTTTATATTTACTGAGTGTATTGGCATTATATATAATTATATATAAGTATACATATACACATATATACCTATATGTGTGTATATACATGTGTGTTTGTATATATATGTATGTGTGTATATATACATATATATCTCTATGTGTGTATATATACATATATATCTCTATGTGTGTATATATGTGTGTGTATGTGTATGTGTATATGTATGTATGTGTGTCCCTCAACGACAGGAATATATTATGAGAAATGCGTTGTTAGTTGGTCTTGTCATTGTGTGAACACCATAGCGAGTAATTATGCAACCTAGATGGGCTAGCCTACTACACACCTAGGCTGTATGGTATTGCCCATTGCCCCTCGGCTACAAACCTGTACAGCATGTTAGTGTGCTGAATACTGGAGGCAATTATAGCCAAATTGTATTTGTGTATCTAAACATATCTTAACATAAAAAGGTACAGTAAAAATATGATATAAAAAATTTAAAAGTATACCTGTATAGGGCACTTACCATGACTGGAGCTTGCAGGACTGGAAGTGGTTCTGGGTGAGTCAGTGAGTGGTGAGTGCATGTGAAGGCCTAGGACATTACCATACACTGTAGACTTTAGAAAGACTGTCCCATAAGCCCTCCCCTTGCTTCCTTTCTATAGGGTTAAAAATAGAATATTGAAGCTGTCAGTGCTGCTCCATGAGGAGGGATGTGGGCTGGACTGATTGGAAATATCGAGGGGAAACTGGCTGGGGGAGGAGTGGATCACCATCACA
>NW_006494609.1:8368554-8377921 GCF_000325575.1 Pteropus alecto
GAATTGTCACATCAGTGTGGTTTTGGCTATTGCGTGTTGGAGAAGTGGTCAGATTGAAGAACTTTGTGATACTCATGAAAAATACGATGTTCAACATGGAGAGAGTATAGAACTGAGGACTCAATACTTTGACTTTGGAAATTTGTTTTTGGTTCCATTGACCCTATCTGGCACAAAGGGCTCTCTCTGGTATTGAATTGATGGAAGAAATAAAATGAATGTATGCTTTGCATCATTACAACCTGAAAAGTTTTCCCATTACAGAGACAGGCTGGCTCCACACTAACACTGAAAGCTTTTGCCAAAATGGCAGAGGCATTTGAATACTTGTAGCTCCTGTGGACCTGTGTCCTTGTACAGGGTCTTAGGTCCTCAACAAAGAATTTACAGCAATGTACCTTGAACAGCATCAAGCTACATCTGGGCGGGCTGCAGCACCCTCTGACTATGTAGTGCTGTGGGGACAGGCTTCTCTCTGCAGAAACAGGTCAGTGGGTGATTGATTGGGATGTAATCTACCCACTGAAAATTGAGGTGCTGTGAGTGAGAATCTATTGCCAGGTTTCACAAATATTGTTCCCTTAAGATAAAGAAAAATTCCTCCTGTTCCATATATCCTTCAATTTCTTACAGGAGATTCAGCTCTGTTATAATCTTATGGGCCTACTGTCATATATGCAGTCTATCAATGGCCATCATTGTTATGCAGCATATGAAATATATATATACATATTTATATGTGTATATACATATGTTTATATTTATATATGTATGTTTATATTTACATATACCTTAGATTTCTCTTGACACTGGATCTAGTCAGCCAGAGAAGGATTCGATTCATTCATTAACCAGATACAAGCTGAGTAATTGGGATTTCCAGGCCCTTCATTCTAGGAAATACTTTTCTCCTCCCTACACAGGTGCATTGACTTGTATTTATTCACACACTTAGGAAGATCCAGCAGATCATCATCCAGTGGAGGTTGTTCCCATAACCTGGGCACTAATTCATAATAACTATTCTCATCTAAGGAATGTCTATATGTAATTATTTGCATGCATTATTGAATTTACCTCTCACAGTAATTATAGTAAATCTTATTATCCCCATTTTATAGATGAGTAAACAGAGGGATTAGACTTTCCCAAAGTCACAAAACCAACAGTGTCAGAGTTAGTTCTGCTTGATTCCAAAGCTGGAATTCTTTCCGCTGTGCTATGCTGCTTACAGTGCCCTTCTCATGCCTTTGTGATCGGTCAGGACCTCATAGCTGAGTGGATATGGATGTTAGTGGCTAGACTAATGGGAGGGCAGAATTCAGGAAGGATTACGCAACTACTCTGTTGGGTTTCAAATCAACCGGGTTCAGGGTATTCCAGAGGGTGATCCTATGTTTCTTTGTGACCTGCAGAATAATCCACTCTAAATGTTTTCTAGTGCTGGTCAGAGAGCCAGCAGCTGCTCCATTCCTAGAGTGTTATTGGGAGAATTCACATGAGATGCTTTACTGGAGTTTGTGCAATCCTAAGGGCGATCTTAGAGTTGAGGAAGTAACAGTCTTTTCCAATCAAGGGACAGCAATACTTCCAGATGGCTTGTAGAAGGCTGCTGTCACCTCCAGGCAGCACAGGTACTTTCGAGGACTACGTTTAATCTGTTGGAAGGAACTTTGCAAAGTGGAATTATCAGCACCTGCTAGTGAGATTCTACATTTCGAAACATTAGAAAATATCTCCACATAGACATAATGAGGATTTTGTCTCTGAATCCTGTAGCATTTATCAACTTAATTTAGTGCAATTAGTGCAAATTATCCCTTATGGATGGGCCTTGGTTCATGAATTATTAGGTTTGTAATGAGCTTTCTTTAAATGATCAGAGAGACTGATGTTGCTTTGTGTGAACTGGCATCTTTGCCAGTCAATACAGCAAATTGCACTCATCATTCACTAGGCCCCATGTAACTTCCTAGTTGGCAGGAAATGGAAGAAGAGAGAAAACTTAAGCCTGGGGTGGAATAACATATTGAGGAGTAGGGTTTTCCAAACTCTGATTTTTGAAAGTTGCCTTTCTACGAGGATTGAGGCTTTGAGGCCAGTTAAAAATATGCATGACTAAACCTAATTTCCCCCTTCCCCTCATTTAAGGGAATTGGAATCTTAACTATAATTGAAATTCCATCTGTAAAACAAAACAAACAACTTCAATTGAGATTTCAGGATACTGTTGCTGTTGTTTCTCTCCTAACTTAACTGGGTTTCCCCCACTGGACCATATTTATCCCATGATATTCCTCCTAGCACGCTGGAAAGACATTCACCCCAAATGACAGACAACCGTTCTACTTGAACAATCTAGACAATGAGATGGGGAAAACCAACAATGACGAAGTCATCTACCGTGAGTAGTTTTGGATTTTGCCATCAGTCCGGCTGTTTTTAGGTGTTGGCATTTAATAGATATATTTATATCCCATGGAGATATTTGCTAAGTTTGGACTAAGCATTTTATATTCATTTATTTATTTACTCTTTGTAGATTCAACTTACAATGTAGCTATTATAATAATTAGACCCATTGTACAGATAAAAAAAATTGTAGTTTAGTGGTATTAAGTAATTTCCCTAAAGCACTCTCCCCTAAAGATTTAGAACTGGGGTTTTAATCAGTTACCTAAAATTACCTAGAGCTAGTTACATTTGAAAGAAGCTATAGTGGGAATACATTCAAAAAAAGGATAATTGAAATATAGTCTATGTACCACCATTGTCTTGACTACTTATTAGCAGTTATTAGGTTTGTTCAAAATTAGTTAATACTCCCCGCAACCAAATGTATAAACTTATCTTCATAACTCGTAAGGTCTTGAGTATATGACCTCTAAAGATCATTCCTGAATCAACTTTTTTTTGTATATTCCCAATATATTTCCAATTTAACTCAATTGCAATGGAATGCTTACTATTATTGAATATATCACTTATGTCATGCTTTGTGTCTATGCTCATGGCGCCCTTAAATGTATATTCTTCTCATCTTTAAGTACTAAAGTGCTACGTTCTCTGAGAGGTTTTCCTTGACATTCAGTCAAAATTTAGTAATCTTTCATTTGGATTCTTCCACGAAATTAAGTGTACCATTATGTCACCCTCCTGCATTTGAGTTAGTTATATAATATGTTAGTCTTCCTCACGATTGTAAACTCCTTGAAAGACAGTCATTTGTCTTATCCAACTGTAGGCCCCAAAACATTTCTGTTATTTTTAAATGAGACAGAAAGACGAGAACAAAATGTGGAATAATTAAATACAAAGAGAGATCTGAATTTTTTTTTGCTTTGGCATGAAAGGAAGAAGAGACTTTGTAAAAGACAATACACATTGCATCACTTTTCTCTAATTTCAACATACTTTAAAATATTTTCCCTTCTCCATTTGTTTTCTGGAAAGAAATGTTCAGAAACTTTTTCTTTGTGAATGAGATTTAATTACACCCGGGTAATTTCTTGGAAGAGACAAGCGTTTACTGGGTCCCCTGATACTGCCTATTATTTGAGTCCCATGTGCAATCACACTCAGGGCCCTGGTGTGAACATTATTGTGCTTCTAGATAATTGGATCCATGTTTAGAGTTTGATATACTTGCCCACAGAGGATTGGCTTAAAGTGAGAGGCAAAGTTTAAAATAGTAAAAGTGGAAAGAGTCAATTAGGAGGACAGTTTTTTTTTAAGTTGTTAATTGAATCATTAAAAATGCCATTTTTGAAAGAGGGCAGGTAGTATGTATTAATTGCAAGCATTAAAAGAGCAATAAATGTTATAGCACCTCTTTTAGCCATGAGTGTTGAGAGCTGTTAACAGACTTTTACAAGTGAGAGTCACCCACATATATTTGATGATCATTTGCATGCTTTCTATGTGCCTGGCACTGTCTTGGGTTTGAAGAAACCTCATCCTGAAAAAGGTTGAGATCTATTGTGGGAGAGACATCAGAAAAAATTGGAAAAATGTACATATAACTCCAGAAGCACAGAGGAAGGGAGCAAATAACTCTCAAAAGAAACCTGGGAAGGCTTCACCTGGGAGGTGGTATCTAAGATTTATTTGAAGAACAAATTTGCCTGGCAAGAAAAGTGGAGCAGAGCGTTTCATGCAGCGGGTACAGCCTACGCATAGGTACGGAGTTGCCAGAGGATGGGTGTATCTTCAGGAATAGGGAATGATGCAGTGTGGTTAGATGCAGGGTAGGTGGTCATCTTCTCTGGAAAGTGAGGCTGCAAATTTAAGGTAGGGAGTGGTGGTGAAGGGACTTTTATGCTGTGATAAGGGGTTTGAACATTATTATAGGCAAGAGAGTCTTTAAAGGAAGCCTTTAGCTCAGAGGAGTAATCTGGCCATATAAGGACAAAATTCACAATCATGGAATCGACAGTCAAAATCAAAAGGAAGTGTCAATGTTTTAAAGCTAGAGTCACCATCAACCAAATAACTAGCAGGGTGAAATTGTTCAAGTCCTGTCCCAAAGTGGGTCTGCCATTCTCTTCCACATTTCCCCCTGAATAGAGACTGTAAACTTTCAGGGAAATTACCTATGCAATTAAAGTGAGAGAGTCAGTTAGTGCTAAATTATTTAAACCTGAATCATTGCTTGATCACTAGTAATTGTGGAATTTGGAACTTCTACAGAGTTGAATTTTAAGGATTCTGAAAGGTCATGTAACTTGCCTAAAGTTTTTTTCCCATGTTTAAGCCTTTTGAGTCATTACAACTGCAATCCTAAGTGGGCAAAGGCTGCCTTTCGGAGGCCGACTAGGATGGCCAAACATATCTCAGATGTAATAATGAAAATGATATGAAGCTCTTCATTTCTCCTCTTACTCCAGAAACAGGCTACAATGAAGTGACGTGCTGGGAAGCAGCAGCTCAATTAGCAACTGCAGCCTCCAGTGGGAGATCAGTGACTTTTCAGAGTCTTTTTTCAATGTCTTTTCCCCACCAGCCCTTTGGCTAAGCAGATGAATATTAAAATTCATTTTCCCCTCCCTCTGTGTCTGTCTTCAGTGGTCTTTTCTTTTTGTGTCATCTGCTCATAACATGGACTGTTTATCTTTAGATTCTAATTGGCAGAACAGGAGGATTTTGGCAGATTAGACGTAGTGTCTCCTGACTTCTCTCTCCATTTCACTTAAGGAATTGTAGATTAGATGCAGATTCAAAAAGCAGAATTAAGACTTGGAAAGGTGTTCTTTGCTAGGCTTTTCCCTTTGGACCACCTTCCTGTCCCAGAGGAGGTGAAAAAGTGTGAAATTCGAGATGCTTACCCCTTAATCCCTTATCCAATTGGTACAGAGATGAAATTAGGTGTAAAAAACCCCCAAAACTCTAATGATAAAACTCTATATTTTGAAAATATAAGATACTTAATAAAAAAATTAAACTCACCAAGTATAAAATTGATGGGGGAAAGAAGCATTTATAAAAAGACACCATGAAGACTGCAGAGAGAATACAAAAGAAGTAACTGATCTCAAAACATTCTCTTTTTTTACCTTGATTAGAACTATGTAGGGAGGATTTCAGGTTTTCTATGTGCAAACCTATTCTTTTGAATAAACCATAAGAACATTCCTTTCTTCTCCACAGGCTGAGTTGAAGTGGGGGACCTGAGAGAGAAGCAAAAGCTCAGCCTTGGGGATGAGCTATTAATTTTTCTATAACCTGGATATATGCAGGGGTTATACTATTTATGTTATATTTGTTTATTGCCGTTCCTGGTTAATAGGGCTTATGTTGTACTTAAATGGTATTATTTTATCAGTAAATATTACCTTTGTGGTGATTACATCTTTTGGTGCATTCATAAAGTGTCTAAAAATGATTATCATAGGACTTATTTTACTGCTAAGATTAAATTTACAACCAATATGCTGATCAATTCAGTTCAGCAAACAATTATTGAGTACCTCCTCTTTCCTAGTGCTGGAGTTAGATCAGTGACTACAAAGACCTTACCTGCAAGGGGGTCACAGTCTGGTAAGATCAAGGAAGAATTGTCCCAAAGAGCCAAACTAAATGCTACTGACTCTATAGGTATTTGGGGGAATGTAGCTCCAAGAATGCTTTTTTTTTTTTTTTTTTTTTAAAGAATGTGTTTTGGTGCAAACCTAACTATCAGTTGTGTGCTAAATGATAGCTAGAAGTTAATTTTAATATTCAGTTAATATTAGGTTTAAAAGAAAACTATGAAATCCACATATAAAAATTAGTGTTGTGTGCTAAATGATAGCTAGAAGTTAATTTTAATATTCAGTTTTAATATTAGTTAAAAGAAAACTATGAAATCCACATATAAAAATTAGTGTTATCTATGTGTGATAGCATCAGGGCAGAAAAACCTTTCCTCTATACTCTTAGATGTAATAATTAGGACATACAAATTAAGCCAATTAAAGAGAAATTAACAGGAGAAAATGTTTATTTGTATGTATATGAAAGATTAAGAAGAAGTAGCTTATTAATAGTTAAAGTTAGAGGCTTAGTAGAGAAATTTAGTAGGAGAAAGGAAACAGGGAGAAAAAGCTTCTATGGGAAGAATAAATAGGTTTATTTAGAGAAGACAAATGAATTTCTAGAAAAATAAGAAAGTTTGTGATAACATTTGTCTATGCAGATGCAAATGGACTTTCCACTTTTTAGGGGCTATGAAGCTCCCTTGAGGGGGATTTATGGTAGATTTGCTTTCTTCTCCCTCCTGGGAGTAGACCCACCCTGAGGAGATAAATTATAGCAGTCTCATTTCCTAGAAGTTGTTGCTTTTAGTCAGATAAGGGAAATTCTGAGAAGGCTTCTTTCTGAATCTGTTGAAACTCCAATATCTTTAGCTTAAAATAATCTTTATACCAACTATGAGGTTCCAAGTGAGTCCCCACAATAGGAAGAAAAGATTTTATTTTGTTGTTATATTTTGTTGACAATTGAGTATAGAACTCTTCTCAGGGACAGGTCTGATTTTATTTTGGGATGCAAAATAGTAGTCATGTTTGATTTTGAAAATTAGTCTCTCCAAGCATACCCTGAACTTGCTGTGAATTGGGTAAAAGGCTCTTCATTTGAATTAATGGTAATTATGAATGTTTGGAATGAGTGGGCCCTGGGAGGAGAACAAGAAGTTTAACAGAGAAGAGATAGAGACCCAGCAATACAGTAGAAGCTGAGATTCTAGTGGACAAGTTGATGACCACTAGCCAAAGGACCTCGAGCAGCGATGTCTACTATTGATGTCTAGTGCTTAGATTTAAATCATTGGCCAGGCTATGCTTGTGAAGAAGTGACATAAATCCTCCATCCCAACCTTTTCAATTGGCCTAAGACTTTAGGATTATCTTCTACATATAACACTGACTTGGTGTATTCATCAATATGTATATTCTGAGACATCGAGAGAGCATGGGCAGGGATAGGAGGGAGAAAGTGTTTAATTTTCATTAACATAGTTTGAATTTGCAAATATGAAAATTTAATAAGAAGCCTTTTTGTTTCAGCATGCATGTCAATTGTGACATTTCAAAAGTATTTTTTGTTTTTATTTTTTAAATTAAATATAGGGAGGTTGTGGACATTTATCTTTGTAATACTTAGGTCCTTTAAATGACTTAATTCTGCTTGATCAGTAATATATTAGAAAATGATAGGATTGGGGTGGTCCGCCACCAGGTCACAAGGAGAAAGAATGGAGAATACACTCAAGAGGTAAGGTGAAAGACAGAGATTAACTCATCAAATGCAGGAACTTGGACCCTATTTTTCTCCTCAGTAGGAGAAAAAATAAATCCTGTAAGAATCCCAATGACTAGTGCTGGGATGGAAATATAAGTCATTTTAAACTTAAAGGACAAGAAAATTCAGGAGGCTGAATGATTTGGGAAAGTCCAAGGCTGACAGCCATGTTATATATGCCACTAATGCATTGTGAATGCATAGTTATCATGGTGATTCCTCCAAGCAGACCTGGAAGGGAAGGGTAATATTGTTGCAGAAATATTGCAAAATCAGACTGGGGAGAAGCCAAGCACCACTCGAGAGTTAGAGAATTCAGGTTACAATGCTGGTGGTCCCAAAAGAGCTAGCGCTATAAAGATCTGGGCCCCAAGCTCGGGGGCAATTTTGCTTTTATATGTGTGGTGTTACAGTTTACATGGGCTGATTGGTCGATTTGTCCATAGCAACCTCGGGAGTTGCTATGGGCTACGGACAGTTACAGAGCACGAGATTTACAAAGAGGAATTTAGGCAATACATATGTTATCTAGACAGAAGAAAGGGGAGGGTGAGTCTTCAGTTGATTTCTAGATCACTCTGCCCTTCGGCCTATGCAGCAAGCCTGTCTACAGAAGCAGAACAAAGAGCTGATTACAAAGTTAGCCATTTGAGTGGAAAATTCCTCTTCAATATTTGCAGATGGAATTCTGATAATAGCCTGTGTGATCTTTATTAATTATTTATTTTTGTCAAGAGTATTTGAAAAGAAAGCTCTGGCTGCTAGATGGAGGATGAATTGTGTGAGGTGAGCATAGAATCAGGGACCCATTAGGAGGCTATTGCAAGTTCCGTGTTGAAAACTGACAAATTAGAAGTTCATAGAAAACCTTCCTTGCATAGTATACTTGAAAATACTGGATTAAAAAAAATAAAGCTCATCGTCCTTAATGTATGGTTGAGTTTGAGGAACAATAATAGAATTCTTTCCAAATCAGAAAGAAAACATGAATCTACAAGGTAAGCAGACTCTGAAGTAGGTGTTGGCTCCAGTGTTCTGTGTTGTCTATCAGCCCGACAGCCAATGGTTTGGATTTTAATCAGGCCAAAGTATGGCAGGAGGTTGTATCTGCAAGTTGTATACAAAGCTAGGAGCCTCAAGGGATAATGACTTGAGTAAGTGAACTAAGGAAAACCTGCACCCCAGAGTGAGGCTGATGAGACACTTATCTGTATTGACTTTGACTCTGGGCATAACAGAATATAAAAAAATGCTCCCCGAGAATTGCTGACCACAGCCTATACTTATGTAAGTTTGGTATCTGAATTTATAATAGCTGGGACTAATCATCAGAGAAATGCAAATTAAAGCCACAATGAGATATCACCTCACACCAGTCAGAATGGCAATCATTGGTAAACAAAGAATAACAAGTGTTGGCGAGGATGTGGAGAAAAGAGAACCCTCATGCTTTGTTGGTGGGATTGCGAATTGGTACAGCCGCTATGGAAAACAGTCTGGAGGTTTCTCAAAAAATTAAAAATGGATATACCTTTTGACCCAGCAATTGCACTTCTGGGTATTTATCCAAAGAAAACCAAAACAATAA
>NW_006494609.1:8378159-8402289 GCF_000325575.1 Pteropus alecto
GGTTAGGGACTGGTAGAATGGGGTGAAGGGTTAAAGAAGTACAAATTAGTAGTTGATAAATGGTCATGGGGATGAGGAGCACAGCATAGGGAATGCAGTTAGAATTAATATATTGTTGTCTAGGTGAGCCAGAGGAGAGAAGGAGCAATTAGGGGGATCATTCTATAAACTATATAAATGTCTAACCAATGTACTGTATATTCGAAACTAATATAATAAAACTTAAAAAAAAAAATAGCCGGGATGCCCTGAAATTCCGAAGCCTAAAATTTAGTGTTAATTAGACTCCCAAGGTCCTGGAAAACACATGTACAAACTCTCCCAGCAAGAATGCAGTTTAAAATACAGCTTCACAAATTTCACATTGTTTTATGATCTCAAAATCTTAAAAATACAAAAGAGCCTCTATGAATTGACAGAAACAACAAACTACAGAGTCATATTGCAAAAAACTACAGATACTGGAAATGATCAAACACAGATTATAGAATAAATCTCTCTAATTAAGTTTTAAAGAAATAGGAGAGTAGGAAGAAACCATGAACATTGACTTGGAAACTGAAGAAAGTAATAGTTGACATTAGGATCTAAGGATGATATGAACAATAGACTAGATGCAACTGAAGTAAAGAGTAGTGAAGTGAAAGATGAAGCTAAGGAAATTGCATGGGATGCATCAAAGAGTTGGAAATACGAGATTTTTGGAGATATGAAAGACAGAGTGGGAAGACTCAATAGGAATCCAGTCAGAGTGCTAGGAGATCATAGAGAAAATAGTATAAAGCACAAGTCGAAAATTTGATTGAGATTTGTTTGAAGATGTGGTTGCAATTTTCCTAACGTGATGTGCAGCCCTAATCTTCTGATTCTGGAATACCAGTGAGTCCCATTATAATAAAAAAAAAGAATGTAGAGAGATTTGGGAAACTCGAGAACCCCAAAAGCAAAACAAGATTATCATAGAAGTTGGTGAGGTAAACTATGGGGGTAATAGGGCTGGCAAGATTTGGGCAGAGTCAGGCAATGTTTCAGTGGTTAAATTGGTATGATTTGCTGGTGGGATAAGTTTGGGGCATGAGGGAGGTGGGAATCAGGGATGAATGCTGCAGCTGGGCTGGTGATTGGTGGCGTAGTAATTAGGAAAAGAAAGATGGTTCTGCCCCTTTCACCCTTGGGACTTGGCACCCTTCTAGGAAATATGTGAGGGAGAAAAAGGCAGCTGGTCTTTCACATGGTTGTTCCTCATGCCCAGCTGACCCACTTCTGCCCACAGAGCTCCCATGCCGGTCGGTTGGTGTGAAAGGCAGCAAAAAGGGCAGGAAGCTCAGCCTCCAGACAGTTGTATGGGATGCTGTGGGGTTTATAGGAGAAAAAGTGTCCCTCCCGCAGAAAGCTCGTCAATGTGACTTGGAGAGAGCCTGAAGCCAGTACCCTCAGTGGAAAGGTGACATGTCTGCCCAGGTGATTTTCTGAGGTAGCAGGCAATTTTAGTCAGATTCCCACCTGGCTTTTCCTGTCACTTTATCCTCAGATGCAATTTTTAATCTTGCATTGTTCAAGCTAGTCAGTCACTGTCATTTCTCCTTGTTTCAGCAAGATATTCTTTTTTTAGGGGCTTTCTGGTTTTCCTCAAAATCTTTTCAAGGACAATGTGCTGTTACAATGTGGCTGAAGGAAGTAAATGCTTGATTCTGAGGCCATGGCTTGTCTTGGGCTTTCTAACTGGAAAATATGTTCTCTAGACAGTTGAATTGTTTCTTAAATGACACCTTAAATAAAAAAGAGCCAATCATTTTGCAAAAAAACCCCTGTAATTAATGTTTTCTGCTTTCTAGTGACTTTTCTCAGCTTCTTCCTCACCCCTAAAATCCTCGGTGCCCTTCAAAGGGTCTGGGGATCACTTTCTATAACCTCTCCAAGGCCCATTTCCTATTGTCTCCCTGAAACTGCTTTGATCATCTCCAAAATCAGTGTATTTAGGCTTTGGACCTGAATTTTTTAAAAAATAAATTTTTATATTTCACAATACTTTTAGATTTACAGAAAATTTGCAGAGTGCAGAGTTTCCACATACCCCTCAAGCCCTATTCTTTACATCTTATTTCATTTGTCATGACTAAAAAACGAACATTGGTACGTTACTATCAACTAATCTTCACATGTTTTTGGATTTCACTAGTTACTCACCAAGGATTCCACATTACATTTAGTCATCATGTCTCTTTAGGCTCCTCTTGGCTCTCGCAGTTTCTTGGCTTTCCTTGTTTTTGATGATTTTGACCATTTGGAGGAGCATTGTCAGGTATTGTGTAGTGTTCTTCAGTTTGAATTTTTCTGATGTTTCTCATGATTAGCTTGTGGTTATAGGTCTTTGGGAAGAAGGTTATAGAAATAAAGTGCCATTTTTAAAAAAAAAATCAACATGGTATCACTATTGAGCTTCATCACCTGGTGGAGGTGGCTGTTTGCCTGGTTTACCCCCTGTAGAGTTAGTTACTTTTTTGTTTTCCCTTTCAATATTCTGTTCTTTAGAAGTAAGTCACTAGGTGCACCCACACTTGAAGAAGCAGGGAGGGATTAATCCCCACCTCCTGAAAGAGGAAGTATTACAGAGATTAAAATATGCCACCCCTAAATATGCCACTTGGGCATATGGATTATTTCGAGCCGAAGGCATTTTAGGTTTAATAAATGCAGTAAGAAGCCTTCCCAGGACTTTCCTTCTATGTGACTAAAAGAAGACAATTCTGAGAAACGAAGATTGCTGTGAATTTACTCTCCTGGGGATGTTTTGTGGCCATGAAGACAAGAAGCTAGTGCTGGGGTGGACCTATAAAAGCAAACCTTATCTTCTGTTGATCTTCCCCGTACACCACTTACCTTCCATACATAGTTGGCCAACCTTGGAAGCCTAAAACCCTTTTCCTTTGTTACTTCTCTACAAATTTATCGTTCTCTGCTAAGATGCTAAGATGCTAAGAAGCCCAAATTCTAAGCATTCCTTTGAGTTTCTTCAATGTGAATGCATCCTGGTCATGTTAATAAACTTCCGTTTGTTTTTTCTCTTGTTAATCTGTCTTTCTCTTTTTTTTTCCAGTGTAATTTCCAGGGTCCAAGCCAAAAATTTAGGAGGGTAGAGGGAAAAAAGTTTTTCCTCCTCTACAGTTCCTTCATACATTATTTGGAATATCTCTGTAAGGAAGATTGGTCTCTTCTACATTTATATATTTAGTTGTTTATTTATATACCTGGACCTGATTTTCATACCTTTGCCCAGTCTTGCTTATTATTCAGCTTACATCTTGTTCTCAAGCCTGCTTTCCTTTGGATACTGTCTCTGTCATCAATTCTTTATTTTCTCTAGACCAGATCTTGCTCACTTTGAGGGGAGGAGAGTGAGAAACAGAAAAGAGTAAATAAAAAAGACAGGGAAGTGTCACATTGTAGGGTGAAAAAGCGTAGAGAGAAGAGAATACGGCTGGACTTAAGATAAGTGAGGTGATGGAAAATTCAGCAGAAGCAGGAAATTAGAGTAAGAGGTGACTGTAAGAACATCCATTTAGAGGGAACTTGCAGAAAACATGGAGACAGCACTAGAATTTTCTCAATTAAACGTAAAAGGAGATTCTGGGAGGATTCTGTGGACATCTGGAATGCAGACATCCAGGTTCCATTGATCACTAAGGAAATAGGATCATGGAGGCCTCAGAGATCAACTTATGAAGTTCCTAAAGATGTAGAATCTGTGGCTCTGAGAGTTTTGTGCACGGCTGAAGGTCAAAGTTTTTCCCAGCAGAGGCAGAAGGAGAAGTGAGGCTTCCTGAGTCCTCATCTAGTTCTTATTTCAAGATGCTGCAGCTGTTTCCTTGTAAACTGATGCTGATACTAACAGAGTGAGGTTTTCCATGCCCTTGGGAAGTTTGAGGCTATAACTAGTAATAACCTCAATGGGATAGAAACAACTCAGAGAGACCAAATTCCCTTTTTGGTGATTTAAGTGTTAATACCTTAGCACTTCTCCAGGCAAGTGGGAAATTAGAAGGTGGCTAAGGAGCTATGCCTGTCCTAGGAAACCCCAGTCCCTGTTTTTGGTGAAGAGACTCTTTACAGTCCTTGAAGGCAGGATTAGAGACTTATAAGAGATTGATAATGAAACCAAACGATCCTTTCATCTTGTGTCAATGGCAATATTTCTCTCCTCTTTAGACCAGTAGAGGTATCCAGTAAGCTACTGTACTATACGTGCTTCAGTTAAAATCTGGACCTTCCTTTGGAAGCAATTAGTTGCTCTAGCACAGATGTAGTGCAGACAGGTGCTTGGTAAACTTCTGTCTGTGCGTTTTTCTGCCAGAGCACCTTGCTCCATTTTCTCGGAAATCTTACCTGCTGTTGTTTCAACACGTAGCCACTTAAAGCCAAAACTCTAAGTGGGCAACAGAGCTAAACAGTTAAAGATCTGGTGATTTAGTTTACCTTCTAACAAACATCTGGGGTTTGGGAACATCTGGATTGTTTGGTTTAAAACTTACAGTTTTCATCTGGTTTGGTGTACTGAGTACTAATGATATCTTAATTATCTGGGGGCATTCACCAAGTCCAGGCTGTGGCTGAAAGGAAGCCACTAATCAACCAAATGTAGCAATGACCTTGGGTTTAGCAGCTCATAAACTTTTGTAAAAGAACACTCGGAAAGCACTGAAACATAAGAAGAAAGCGAAAAATTGTCTATTTTTTATTATCACATATAGTCACTGTTTTCATATTCTAGTAACATTTTCTTTTTGTCATCTTTTCGACCTGTTAAAACATGATTCTTAAAATACATTATACATTTCTTATCTATATTTGGTTTCTTTACATGACAAATCAGAATTTTACATGCTAAAAAAATTAAAATACGATTTTAATTGTCATATTATATGGCTACACCATAATCTACTTAATCAATTTTCTATCATTATATATTATTTAGATGGTTTTGAATATTTAGTTCTATAAGTAAATAGCTTTTTCCCTTAAGATTTTTCTAACTCTGGAATTTTTTATTTTGATAATTACCTAGAATTGGAATTGGCCATGACTTTTTGAAAACTTTTTCAGTTGACTTAAAGAGACTCAGGTCTTCCAGATTTTTCACATGAGGGTCAAAAATCAATATGTGAATTATAATAGTGATTCTCAAACTTTTTATCACTAATTTAAAAATTTAAAAAAATGCCTATGTACTTCATCTTTTAAACTACTTTTGTCTGTCCCAAAGTAAAATTATCATATAATAAGTGATTTACATTTATTTGTCATTGAAGACTTGTATAATGAAGTATATCTTCATCCCCTGTTTTTCAAATGACCAAGAGAGGCCAGATAAGTCAAAGTCAGAATTTGGGTCCATTAGGTCGAACTGTGTTTTCTCGTTGCTATTAGATTGGAAAGAGATCCAGACAAGGCAGAAAATGGGGGTGGGAGTTGAGCTAAATTCTTTAGGGAGAACCAAAGTTTAAGGTAAAGAAATTAGGTTTGTCGTCAGGTCAAAAGGGCAGCAAGACAATGGTGGTCTAAAATTTCTCCACAGAAGAAGATTAAACCAAAAGAACATTTTGTATTTCAATTGAAAAGAAGTTCAGAGACAGCACAATTCCAGGATTGTGCAGTAGGTCAGTAGTGTCATGTAGGATCCAGACTCTTTCTAACTTTTTACTCTACCATACCCAGAATGTTGGCTTTGCCTTTGTGCTTGTCTGCTCCTGGTCACAAGACCGTATAACATCCTCATGTAAAGAAGTCTAAAGGAGTCCCGAAGCATCCATGACTTCCACAGGCAGGCAGAAAGAAAAGAGTTGCTTATCTGGTGTCTCTCTCTCTCTCTCTTTTTTTTTTTATCATGGAGAGATTTTTCTAGAAGTCCCTAGACAGTTTGCCCTTGGATGCCAATGGACAGAACTGGATCTTGTATACATATCTGAATCAATCACCGGCATGGTAGTCTTAGAGTAATCAGAGTTCAATCTCTAGGGTAGGGGAAGTGGCCCATCTTTTCTGAGCACTTTGTTTTGCCCATTCTCTAAACAAAAGCAGGATTCTTTTTAGCAAGGTGGAAGAGTGAATTTGTTAGGGATATCGCAAACAGCATCTGCTATAACCACGCATCCTGATAAGAGGAGGAGACAAAGTTATTTTTTTACACTGTTTTTGTATAAAAAACATATTTCTTAAAGTATGGCAGTGGGGAGGATGATTAAAATTATGAGGAGCTGGAGTTCTCTCAAAGCCTCTCCATAGCTTCTCTACAGAAAGACAGGGAAACACACCTGACTCAAAAGTAGTTTAAATGAAGCAGGAGAGGAACAGACTTTGAAGCAAAATAAAGAAGTGTAGAGTAATTTCTGTGAAGTACGTTGGGGACCACATGACATCTTAATGACTACCTTCTGAAGTATGCTACCTCAGACTGATGATAAAAGAATCAGGGTGGCCAGTAAACACCAAACAAGGGCGGAGAAGAGCCGTTCGATTTCCAGCAGGTTGTTTGAAATATTGGAACTAGTTTATGGAACCATAGGAGTTTGGGACCCCAGGATGGAAATCATGAAAACCATAGAATTCTCACTCATTTCATGTCCTGTTAAATTCCATTAGGAAGGCTTTGACGCTCACACAACAGTTAAAGAAACTGGGTTTCCTATAAGGAAATCTCCGATTTGTTCTCCCCAAATCAGATATGATCTCTTCTGGCAAGCTCATCTTGATTTTCAGGGTGGCAGTTGGTTCTCTTTTTGTGGGACCTTTTAGTTCACTCTTGAGGTTACACTTACCACTCATATTGCTATAGCCTGTGTCCTTTCCCAAGGAACACATGGTAGTTACTATATGAATAATGAAGATGGAATTAACAAGTAAACGAAATTAAATAAATACAGGAATGATTAAATGGCAGAATGATTAAAAAAAAAGAAATTCCCTTTGTTCTTTCAGAAGAGTCAAGATAATCAGGGTAGGAATGTTCTTGAACATTTTTCTTTCATCTCTAGTAATCCTATTTAAACAAATTCTTTATTCCCAATGCAGAGCTTCAACCAGGCTTAAAATTAACAGCTAAGTATTAAAAAATAAAATAAAAAGGACAGATTGTGTTAAAAGATTGTGCCCTGAAACCAACTATTTCCTGACTCTTCTATACAATTATAAAGACTTAAATATATTTGCAAAAAGCCTGTTTACTCAATCTGTATGCTAATAAAAATGGAAGTCTGGAATTTGACCTTTCTTGTTTAAACACATTTTATTGGAATGTATTTGGCTTCTTAATCTCAATAATGAATAAGATAATTTCAAAATCCAGATAGCTAAAAATACCTTCAAATCAGTTTATTTTTAAATATTAGCCCCCCCCCCCCCACCGAATCCTATGGAAATTTTTGTTAATAGTATTGTCATACAGTTTCTGTCATTATAGTCTATATGATGGCATGCTTATGCCAAGTATGGAATTAGGTTAAAAAAGATATGAATATGGCCAGTGTTGCAAGTTTGATTACTGATAAGTTTTGCATAAAATATATATTATTAGAGCCACATTGAGAACCTTTTTAATATATGACAGCCATCTTGGAAAGAGCAGTGGTCAGAGAGTCATAAAAGTCAAGATTGGGTCCTGGCTGTACCTCAGATCACTCATTAATTCCTTCTAAGCCTCAGTTTCCCTCACAAGGCCCATCCTGTCTCATTAGTAATTTTGAGATAAAATGAGATGATTGTGTCAAAGGACTTTGAAGTCTAAAAAATTTATAAAATTTCCAAGTATGATAATTACTAGTCACAAGAGCCATATAGGCAGACAGGTTGAAAGGGGATGTATCTGTTCATTATCACAAATCAAAAAACCAACAGGTCAGTAGAACCATATCTATGTATAAGGACAGTGTTTACATTTTTATAAGGAAAAATTATTGATTAAATGTAGTATATATACCATCTTGTCTTGTCTTAGACATTATTTCCATTGTGACTTGATCAGAGAAGATGTGAAATTAAGCAGTCATCTAGGAAGAAAGGATCTAAAGTTTGCTACCGATTTAAGAAATAGCGAGGGGGAAATAAAACCTAGAGATATATAAAAAAAAAAAGTGGAAGGATGGGAAGAAAATCTATATTCTATTAAGTAATGCGTATAATCTCTTTGCGGTGTGTGTGTCTGGGGGAAGGGAAGAGGAAGCCAAAGAAAGTAGAAATAAGAGCATACTGGCTTTTGATCACTAGAGATGAAGTAGAGCTATTTAATCTCCAGATTGCCCTCACACTGTGTACATCTATTGTGCTGTGGTTGAACTCTAAGAGGCAGTTCTGTTGTGTCTGTTAATTTCAGCACAGTGTGAATCCCCTTTTACTTAACGGGAATAGTTAGTTCAATTGATGCACATTTCACTGAATCCACAAATCAATAAACCACTTGGAAAGAAGTAAAGTATGAATCTTCCTGCATGGTCTCCTGATAGGAGAGACAAAAGAATGGCAATAAGATCTGAAATCCCCAACTGGGACCTAAGCCTGCTTTCACTTCTCTGGTTTAGCAGATGACGTCAATCATCAATGGCTTATGAATGTTATCTCTGTAACTCTCTTTCTGTGGGCCTCTCTCTCTTCCAGCTGAGCATCTAAAGGCCGGTGTACAATTTCTTGTCATATCTTGAGAATCAGTGGAGCATGGTTTTTTACTTACAGTTGAGCTAGGCAGTGGGACAGGAGCTGGTGGAAGCAATCCAAATGCAGGTTCTGAAATATGAACCAGTCTGCTGGGTAAGGCACAGGATCATGGGGTATGGCAATCTTTGGGCATAGTCCAAACCACGGATAAAAACCAATCTGCATCTAGTCTCAGGACACAGAACTGGGCTGGAGTTAAGAGGCAGGATTCCAGGAATGGGGGCCAAGGCAGTAGTCTGTTTTATCAGCCAGAGTTCTTGATTGAAAGCAGCAGAAACTTACACTGGCTATCTAAAGCAAAAAGAGGATTTATTATAAGGTGATTGGGGACTTGTGAAATTGATTGGAGGTTGGTGAACCTGGCTTAGAAAAAAAGCAGGAGCATGCACAAAGAAATCAATTCCTAGTGATTTAACAACCTACATGTGAAAGATAAACTGTAAAGCTATTTAGAAGGTAGTGCAGGAAGATATCTTTATGAAGCCAAAGTTGGGAAGGATTTTCTTGAAAGATCCCAAAAATATTATCCATAAAGGAAAAGACTGCTTTTCCTACTGTATTAAAATCAAGAACTCTATCAAAAGACACCTTAAAAAGAGTGAAAAGACAGACTACAGAGTGGAAGATATTCGTGATACGTATACCTACTAAAGGTCTGGATCCAAAATATATAAAAAGCTCCTACAAATACGAAATACTAAAAAGACTTGTAACTCAATAGAAATTTGTCTTGAATGGGCATTGAATAAAAGAGGAAATTAAAATGTCTAATAAGTATATGAAAAGGTATTCAGCTTCCTTGGCAATAAGGAGAATGCAAAATAAAACCTTAATGAAGTATTGTTATATGCTCACCAGACTGGCAAACTTAAAAAAAAAAAAAATCAGACCAACTAGAAGTGAGGCTGAGGAACAAGAGGTCTTTTATCCACTTCAGGAGCAGAAATTGCTACAAGCGCGATGGAAAGCTCCTTGTCATTATCTCAAAATTGAGCAAAGCACACATTCACCTAGCAAGTCCACTTCTAGATGCTCGTCTGTAAGAGGAAGGACCTATAAATAACTTCACAGCAACAAAACCAAATAAATTACATCTATACACAGCAACATACACAAATCTCATATACTACATAAAGTTCCAAAATGGGTAAAGAGACAAACTAAGCTGAGTTGTTTAATTCTCTGTGGTAGAATACAAGAAAAGCGAGAAAATAATGATCACAAAAGAGAGAACTGTGGTTCTCTCTATGAGAGAGAGAGAGAAAAGATTGTAATTCGGGAAAAGTACATGGGAGTAGGGGCCGTGGTGCCGTAATGTTTGCACCATGCAAATGAAGACAAATTATACATTTCATCCCTGTTGGAGATGGGTTCATTGATGGAAACTCACAAAGACAGTATCAGTGGCACATGTGCAGGTCTCTGGGCAGCATACAGATTTCTAGTAGACCTAGATATAAGACTCTGGGAGAGGAGTTGCAACCTTGGGCTTTGGGGCTTTTTAGCTGCAATGACAGAATGGTGGCTCTAACCATACCCCATGAGCTTGGTCTAGTGCTGGAGGTAGCACTGTGCCTTCAAACCTAGGGGCTGGTATCTAAGCCTGGTAATTGTACCTCTATGACATAGCAAGTGAGTGACAGGCCTTGTCAAATCACCATTCACCCTTTCCTGGAATATTCGAAAGACGGTGATCCAAATCTCACTTTTGACCAAGATCAGTTGCCTTAAGCACCAGGCCATAGTCATTTTTGTGGAGCATTGTAGTAAGCCAATTTTTTTTTTTTTTTTTTCTAACAGGCTGACGTATAGGAGAATTAGTTTTGGGTAACTTTAACTTTTACATCTGGTTTTAATTTTTGTACCTGCTGGTGAGATTTTATGGTTGTTTATATTATAATTATTTGCCAAATTTTACACATTTTATATACTTTTCCTATGTATGCCATCTTTTACAATTAAAAAAAGAAAGAAAAAATATTGGAAACAGGAAGACTCTAGAGGTTGTGGGCAGGCACCACAGCCAAGATTCTAATGCAAACATAGCCTTGTCCTCAGGCTGCTGACACACAGCCTTGCATCACTCACTTTTGACTCTTTAAGTCTCAGGACAAAGGAAAATTATCCTGAGGCAATGATAGCTTCCAACTGTCCTACCAGGCAGGCCATCCCAGAGGTCACAGAACAGAAAACCTCACGGATCAAAGGAAGATGCTCAAATGACGTGACTTATTAAATCAAATGAAAACATACGGCGAGACGCAAAGGGACAAGCCAGGCTAAGTTAGGATAGGTGTACATGGAAGGGCCACACCATCTGTATCTTAAGGTATGTGTTCATATGTCCCACCTGTCTGTGCCACATCAGTTTTCTCCCCAAAGATGTGATTACCAGGACCAAAACTGAGATTTGAGCAAATGAGCCCACAGGATGATGCCTTGGGACAATGACACATACTTGCTCTATTGAAGACCCACAGGGACAAGTACAAATAGTCACAGCTGCAGCTTGCTAGTTTGCCCGAAGAGAAGCCATGGGTTTTATTTGTGTTTCTTGGGCAGAGGACACACGGAGCCAGAATGGATGTCACCAAAGAATGATGCATTAAAACATCATATGTATTAAGTGCTCATATATAGTTAGCATATCCTGAATATTTAGTGCTTCTTGTATATTTAGTCACACGCGTGTTTAGTGCCGAGGTACTTTATGAATATTAGGCATCTGTTGGTCCTTTCATTCTTCTCTGTGTTGAACACACACACACATGCTCTAATCACTAGCTTCTTATCTTATGCGTATCACACACCATAAAGTCTGCCTGGGTCCAACAGACTTTTTGCTTACCAGCTTGTTACCCATACTGAAAACACCTTAAAAGGTTTTACCTATTTTTATAAACTATACACTTATTTATGTTAAAATCGAATATTCTCAAAAGCAAATACATGTTATGTATTTGACTGGCCAAGACTAAGTCATATACCCATCTCACTGGTTATGTCAGGATGGAGAAAATAATGCAGCCCCTTTGGGTTGCAAGGTAGGAGGTGAACGCTGCTCCCCACTAAGAACACTCATAAAGAAGAATTTCCTCATAAAAGAGAGTGGTGCAAATAGGAAGGAGGACATTGAATGCTAGACAGCCCAAATAAACTAATGAACAAATGCTACGTATGTATGTATGTATGTATGTATGTATATACACATACAACAGACACGCATAATAAATAAAATATTATATTCGCAAGGGAGTGGGACTTGAGAATAAAGTTAAAGCTTAGCTATTGAAAGTGAGACATTGCCTCTGTGTTTACTAAGTAGCATGAATGTTTTGAGCCTGAATACAGAGGTTAATGGACTGAGATATTTAAGAAGCTTCGTTAGGTCAGAATAGCCTCCTGTGAAAGTTGGGTTGAGCTTCCAGACAGTGATTAAGTGTCTCCAAGGATGGAGAATAGAAGGAATGCAGCAGCTTTGATTAGCCTCAGAATGTCTCTCAGATTCCCTGGACTCCTGGCCAACCATGAATTTCTGTATTTCTGGTAATTGTTATAGAAAGTCCTTAGTGAAAAGTCCAACAATTTCTACCAATCATTCCTTCCCCTCCCTCTCTCCCTCCCTTCCCACACAAACTCATACCCTTTCAAAAGGAAGCTATATTAGAATTATCTCTTAACAGTACGGCATGTGGTAGCCAGTAACTAACTACCCTCAGTTGATGCCTGAGTCTCTGAACAATTTAAATAGTCTGGAGGAGCCTTGCGTCCCTCAGCAACCTACTTTCTGAATTATTCTCTCAGTCATTTCGGAAAGTTGCTTAGAGCACTATCCTAAGCTTGGATGCCATCCAAGTTTTGAAAAATCTTTGAGGAAGTTGTTTACAACACTTTTCTACTTGGATTGATTGAGATATGTCCTTTCATTAACCCCATCCAGGACACAGAAAAACTCTACACCCCCACACACATTACAGAACTGTTTTCTGTGAGCAGAGCTGCTCCTGTACCCACCCTTAAGTAGTGTCTGAATTATGATATATGTAAGACTTAGCGAACACCTGCCTAGCATCTTCCCCAGTTCCTCCCACAGGGAACAATGGAATTATGACTCTGGGAACAGCTCTTTAGAAAAAGGTAGAATGATGACAATTATACAGATTCCAGAATGACCATGCATGAAAGATTTTATTTTACTCATATATAAAGGTGAAGGGGATCAGAATATGCCACCCCAAACGATGTACACTTGTTATTTTGAGCTGATGGCAATTGAGAATCAACAGATGCCAGGAGGGTTCTCTGCCTTCCCCTCATCTGCCTAAAAGCAGAGCCTAAGTTTCTCGTTGTGGAGGTGTCTGTCCCTTCTACCTGTAACCCACCCCACTCTCCCCCTCCCCCCCGTGGAGAAGAGCACTCATCACTGCAGACTGAGAACAGACACTGAGATGAGTTCATCCAGCCAGACTTTACTAAAATAAGACTTTACCTTCCATTAGTTCCCTCGTATGTTTCCTAGTAACTTCCCCATAATTTACCATCTCTAGAAGCCAAAAACTCCTTTTCTTTGTTAAAATGGTATATAAGCCCCACTGTCTAACCTCTTCTTTGAGTTTCACTTCTTTTCTGTGAACCCCAGTGCATATAAATATTTATAAAAATCATGTGCCTTTTCTCCTGCTAATCTGTATTTTTCTAGGTTAATTTGCAGGCTTCACAATACTGTACATAAGAAGGCAGAAGGACAGACAGAGGGAACCAGGCAGATGTTATACCTGGTTCAAAGGAAAAGTCAAAATTCCTTAAACTTCTCTGGCAAACAAGGGAATGTTGAAACGAATTGCCAGTGGCAGCAAAAACTATTTTTCTCCTGGGGATACCGGAATCAATCAAATCTCTACCAGATTGGACAGAATTTACACATCTAATTGCCTACAACTCAGAAGGGTTACAAAATAGCTTAAAAACAACAAAAGAATCTGGAATCTGATCACCTGGAAGGAGGTACTGAATGCAGACAATGCATAGTTTTCCACTGAAACACATTTTTCCCCCTATAATATACAAAATAGCTAATACCAATTTTTGTTGACTTCTCAACTATTAGTATTCTCTTAACTCAAGCCTTTAACAGGCTCATTATACAGTAGGGTTTTATTCCTAAAGACTGAATATTCTCAAGGTTAAAGGGCTGAATGAGGATTTTTGAGAAGCCCTTAGGGTTGCTTGAGATTGGATTTTAGGTGCTTAGTTTTATAGAACTGGGAAATCAATTACTATGCCAGCTTTCTGGATATCAAGAATAGCCACTGTTTTATACAATCCCTTCAAGGTAATGAAGTAGTCAACATTTTCCCCATTCACAAATCTTTCATACCAACCGTTCAACTTGACATTCCCTTAAAGAATTTACAGTACTTGATTCTTGTGCCTGAGGTCTTTAGAATTAAGAAATGTTTATATTATATATTCTGGCAATGCTGATCTGTTCGTGGTGTCCTGAAGGTGTTATTTTCTGCTTATGCAGTTTCTGGGGATAAAATAGATACAGTCAATCCTCATTATTCATGGATTCTGTATTTGCAAATTTGTCTGCTTGCTAACAGTTATTTGTAACCCCAAAATCAATACTCAAGGTGCTTTTGTAGTCATTCACAGACATGCACATGAGCAGAGTGGTGAAAAATTCGAGTCACCAGACACACATGTTCCCAGCTGAGGTCAAACAGGGCAATGGTCTGCCTTCTTGTTTTAGCTCTGACACAGTAAACAAATGTCCTTTCGGTGGTTTACTGAGTTCCACATTTTTCACATTTTTGTGCTTTTTTTGTGTGTGTGAATGATTTCACTGTTTAAAATAGGTCCTAAGTGTAGTGCTGAAGTGCCGTCTAGTTTTTCTAAGGGCAAGAAGGCTGTAAGGTGCCTTATGGAGCATAAGTTAAATGCGAATGTGTGTGTTAGATAAGTTTCGTTGAGGCACAAGTTATAGAGCTGTTGGCCATGAGTTCAATGTTAATGAATCAATGATATATATTATATTAAGTGTTTTTAAACAGAAACACGTATAAAACAAGGTAATATGTTGATCAATAGACAGAAATACTCACAGGATCCTATCCCTGGATTTCCCCTAGGATCAATGATTTAGTATTTGCTAATTCAGTGTTTGAGGTGACTTTACAGAATATGAGTACAACCAATAAAAAGAATCAGCTGTCTCTATCTCGGAGGGTGTTGAGGTGTACAGAGTGGTGAGTTTTCTTCTTGGTCATTGTGTTGTCTTCTTCTGAGCTTTCCTTCTGTGGCTGGAAGTTGTATCATTTGGTTTGAAGAGATTTGCTTGGTCCTCAAGACTTGGTTGAGGTAAGAGGGCACTGTTCTTTGGTAAAGTTTTTTTTTCTCTTTTTGAAAGGAATGGAAGTAAAATCCAAACTATAGCCCTCTCATTCCAGGTTATACTGCATTACTAGTGAATTAATTGCTTAAATGTTTCACCTTTAGCAGTTTGCAGAATTTCAGGTGGAATCCCATTTATATGGTTTTCGTTGCCCTTCCCGATTCTGATTAGCCTTTGCATTGATACCTTGGTCCTTTCATTTCTTTGTAGGTTTTGGAAAAATTATAATTAATGCACGAGGGCTGAGCAGAACTTATTTATTTTAGTTTTGTGCCCTTGTTTCTTTGAAGGGAAACCAGGTGGGCCCCACAACACACACACATACACACACACTCACATACACATACTCACACTGATGTGGGTCATATGGGAGCAGGGAGCTGGAGGTGGGTGAAGGAGGGAGGGATGACGATGTTCTGTAAGGAAATTCATTAAACACCACTTCACAGAAAGGTTAGATATGACAGTTGCTTCTGCCATTTTCAACTAGTCCCTCAGCAGCTGACACAGGCTAATAAGAGGGTACTGTCATAACATTTACCCCTACTTTTGACAACAAAGTCAAAAACAGATGGTAAGTGGTAAGGGAGAGGAAACCACGGAGATATATTGAATTAGGTGCCCGATGGCCCTTGCATAATCTCGACCTCCCTTTGAACTATCATTCCTTTTTTTTTTTCTCTCCAGGTGCAAATAAATGACTTGGCCTTTTTTCTGCCCAGAGAATAGGGTCCGTTCCCAGTCTCTACCACCTTCACACAAACCTAACCTTTTATTTTTCTTCTCCTAGACATTTTTTATTTTTACCTTATCTATCATTGCAACATGAAAAAAAGATACCTTCCTAAAGAAATTCCAAGCATGAGTGTGTAAACAGGGCTAGGAAAGGCCCTTCTTTAAAGAGACCAAAAATATCCTACATAGGAACCGATCAGGTTAGGGACAAGTAAAGGCCCAGGAGAATTGACCTCTGAGGACATATATACAGGAAGGGAGGCTTAAGAGTCTGGGCTATGCTACTTACTGAAGCTGGGTAACTTTCATAACCTTTGGAAACCTGTTTTCTCATCTATGGTAGGGTTCAGCAAACCTTTTCTGTATAGGGATGGGAATAAATAGTATAGGCTTGTGGGCCTAACAGTCTCTGGTACAACTGTTTAGCTCTGCTGTTGTAAGGCAAAAACAGTCATAAACTATGCAAACTAGTGGGCAAACTATGTTCTAATACAATCTTATTGCCGAAAACAGGCTGCAGGCTGACTTTGGCAGGTCAGAATTGGCCCACTGGCCTGTCATTTGTTGATCCTTGATCTATAAAATGGTAATAACAATAGTACCCAATTCCAGTTGTTGAGAAGATGATATGGATCTACTATATGTAAAAGATATAATGTCTAGTGTATAATATGCACTTTAGTTAAAAAGGTAATTTAAAAAAGATAAAATTATGGTTTTCACACAGATATAAAATAAACATATATTAAAGAGTTTACTTAACTCATTAGTTCAGGGATCCAGCAGATATTATATCTGGTTCAAAAGAGATGTAAAGAAACCCCAAAGATTTATAGATCAGAAATAATAAAATTAATTTGCAAGTGACACAAAACTGGCTTGGAAGAGGAAGATTGTCCTTTCACCAGACAATTAATTCATTTACATGTTCATAGTCAGGAGTCATTTTCATTGCAAATTTCTACAACTTACAGTGTTGAAAAAAAGCTCAAGGTGATGAAAAGCCAGAGTTGGATGATCCCAAATGGTGTGCTCTAAACAGTGCATAATTTGCCCCTGGATTGCTGGAGAAATCCAGTAATTTTATTTGCTTATTCTAAGCTTCTTCATACTCCCAAATCTTATCTATTATTTTTGCTCATATGTCGACTAGGGCTACCCTGTCCTTTGAGACTGAAATGGAATTGGATCAAATTCCATATGCGTGTGCTCTAGAGTTTTCTTCAAATCAAGGTTGACTTGAAGTTCCCGATTCCCTGTGAGTTCAGTGGGTGGGCTGTCTCAGTGAAATGTGTGGTGTACTTCATTTCTGGCATGATGTCACCCTGTTTGAGATGCATTCCCAATGACTCCGTGTACCTGAGATATCACCAACCTGAGGCTCTATGAATGCAAGTAGCAATAGAACATATACATCCCCCCAAAGCACACAGTTTAAAATGACTACAGCTCTGATCGTCTTCTCTATCATTAGCAATTTCCTACTGGCTGACATTCCTCTGTAGACTCCAGCCGACTTGGTTTCTCAGCTCTTTCTCTTCTACTTTGTCTTTACCTACCTCCATTTCTCTAACAGTCTTAAATTCTTGTTCATTCCTTATGTTCACCGAGAGCTGAAGTCAGGGGTGGGGTGGGAGTTCCACTCATAAGTCATTCTTGGATCTAAGTTAGTAGAATAGCGAGTATCTTGAACATCTAAAACAGTATTTCTCTGTCTGTGGTGAAAGACCAATTTTATTTTATTATTTATTTATTTATTTGTTCATTTATTCATTTATTATTTTATTTCTAATCTGTCATGGACCAATACTTTTTTTAAATATGATAAAAGATAAATTATTGATCACATGTTTAGGTGTTGCAGCAATATGAAATTATTATTAAAGTTTCTAAGTGCTTTTTTTTTCCATCTCTGTACATATCTTGTCATGTACTGGGAAAATATAGTTTAGGGACCAGTTTGCAGCCCACATATGGAGCAGTGCTGACCTGGAGGCTCTCTCACTGGTAATTAAATACTCTGACTTGGAAATAACATAGGTTATTTCCTCTCAAAACTCATTGGCCAACATTAGTCATATGTTCCTTTCTCCAGCAGTGAGAGAGGCAAGCAGTTCAGTCCTGCCAAGTGCCCTCAAGATGGGAGGAGAGGAGAAAGGAAATATTGGAGAGCTCAAATGACTACCACACTGATCACAGAGCCTTTTTGTAAAAGATAGATTCTCTCAAAAGATTGGGTGACTTTCATTCAGTAGGTGTAGGAGAGATAATTGGAATTAGTATGTAAAAAAAATTCCCAGTAGATTCAGTCCTTCATGGGAACTATTGTCCTGGGTAAAAAGCATAAAAGCATTTCATAGATCATGAAGGAAACTTGATATCATCTTCTATTAGTCGAGGTTGTCTGAGAAGCAGGTGTGAAGACAGTACCAAACATGCAAGGATTTTATTAGGAGAAATGCTTGTGTGAAAGGAAATAGGAAGAAAATGAAAAGCAAAACCAAAACCAAAATCAAACCAAAACTGGGAGATTCATCAGACCATAATGTATGTATAATCCAAGTGAAGGAGAAAGGCAAAGAAGGTTGGGTTGGAGAATTGTAGACTGCTGTGCAGTCTAAGAACGATGCAGCAATGCCTCTGGGGAGATGAGCCACAGTTGGATGACAGTGGAGTACTATGTCTCCCAGGCATGGGTCTGCCTTGTGTCACTCCCTCTGCCCCATTCTCAGTCATCGTCTGGCTTGGCACAAACCAGGCGATGAATTTCAGAGCACAGCAGCTGAGGCCCTTGGCCAAGTCCACTCCCTGTGGATGAGGTCTTTGAGGCACATGCTCACAGCTGCCACATGCCTGCTCTGGTCTTGTGCCTTCAGGAATTTAAAATATTGATTTCCACTTTATGAGTTAGTTACTGAGGTCAAAGGAGCTTAGTGGATTAAGGTACTGGCACAAGGTTCAGACCTGTTACATTTGGAAGCAGAGACCAGCAGTACTTACACTGCTGTCCCTAGCAATATACTCATGGCTTCCTAATTGAAAATATTTTAGTGGATATTAAATTATTTTTAATTTTTAATCTTCTAAGCACTTTCTCCTTTCTGCTAGAAGCTGCACTTCCTTTTTTCAGTCATGAAATTTTTGCCTGGTGAGGTCCCATCTGCTTGACCATAAGCAAGTCATCTAGGAATGAACGCCTACTCAAGTTGGGCCAATTATATTTTTCTCTTGGACGTTGAAGTTTAAACATCCTCTTTGTGCTAGGGGTATAAGGCAGGGCAGTTGTTGGCCGTCATGTTTACTTCCCACTGCGGTTTAAGTTATGCCAATGAAATAAAAATGTACCAAAACGCGGAGATGAGAGAAAAGATGGCAGTTCTGATTGTCCTTGAGGTTACTCCCTTTTCTTCTGACTCATATAAGACATCTCAGTACCCTTCCAATAATTTCCCTATTTTGCCCAAACTACAAGTGAGTTTCTGTCATTAGCAACCAAGGGACCTGACTAATACAGTTCCTCAGAAGTTCAAACTTTGAGATATCTTATTGTAGTGCTAACACAATAAGATGATTAATTTTTTTCTATTTCCTACTCTTTTTTCTGTGTGTGTTTTTTCTTTTTCTTTTTCTTTAATGCCCTTGATAATCTGTCAGGGACAAGTGGTTAACACCTAGATAGACAGCAGAGGGTTCAATTTAGTATTGAGAAGGCAAGGAGGTATGGTACACCAATGAACCATTAGAAACTCATTACTCTTCTAATAAAGGGATTGATCTCTGTTAAAAATCCCACCTAGCTTCACAATTAAACCGTGTGCAATTAAATGCTGATAACATTGTGTTTACTGATGAATCAACGTTTAATTCTGAAGGGAAAAGGGAGATATTAACAAGCCAAGCATATTGAATGAATTAAAGTTAAAAAAATTATAAAATGGGTAGATCATTATTTAATAAACAGAGAACTGATATTTTGAATTGGCATGCCATTGGTACATGCTCTATAGAGCCTGTATTCTGATTAACTGAAACATAAAACTAAATTTACTTAGCATTCCAAACTAAAGTAAGTAATTCCATTTTAGAGATGAGAATGGCATAGGCCAGGAGAGCTGGGTTGGTGGTGCCCCACTGAATATGAGTATGATCCTGCATCTGCCGGTTAGATTCTTTGAGTCTCTGTTTTCTTTATTTTTAAAATGGAGCTAGTGGAATAAATGATCTCTAAGGTCTCCTATAATTCTCATACTTAATAGAAAGTTCTGTGTTCGAGGAGGATGTAATTTCTTTTTCTTATCTTTTGGCCCCATTTCACATATAGGAATTAGACATCTGGGGAAACCAGTTGATATATGCAGGGTGGGCCTTTCTGTCTTCACTGGGTGAATGGATATAGCCCTTCCTGGGATGGTACTGTACCCAGGTTTTCCTAATGGTGACCTACAAAGTGGTCTGAATAGCTGTATCCATTTGTCTTATCTCTGTGATTTCTTGGATTACCTTCTAATCTTCTGCATATTTCTGTAACAGGATTTGGTTTAATGGCAGGAAAAAGAGAAATCCAGTATAATTTTGGAGGTAGCATTAATAACATTTCCACTAGAAATAATATAATGAGTGATAGTGTTAGTCTATTAATGTGTATTCTGTATCTTAGTACTAAAATTTTAATTTTTAAAACACTTTTACAATAGTTTTCCATTTAATTCTTACCCGAAATTAATTTCTAATACCTGAAAATTGGGAAAATTTTCTATTTTAAACAGCTGCATATAGTTTGAATTGCTTGGCCTCCTCCTCCTCCTTCCCCACCCCGCTCTTTCTCTTCCCTCCTTCTTCCCCCTCCTCTTCCTTCTTCATGCCTGAATAGACCTATTTCCTTATGAAGTGTAACCACACCCCCACCCCAGGGCATTTTCTATTTGGGATTCGTTTAGACAGAAATGATTAAAATTGGTCTATTCAATATAGTCAAAAGAATTTCAGCAGTTGTCAGTTGGTTTAAGAAAGGGTTTAGGAACCTTGAGAGAAAGGTTTTAGGGAGGAGACCCTCAGCAAGGAGGAAGCTTGGGCTTATGGACATGTATGCCCTTAGGTAAAATATTTCCTGGTCATGACATGTCTGATAAATTTTGAGGTACGGTGTGATTTCTGATGTTTATTCAAAATAATGTTTCGTTGAGCTCTGTGCTGTAATCTTCCTCCATTACCAAAATATTTAGTAAAAATCTACTTCATAAAATATCTTTAAGTTTTATTTTAGAGGATGAAATAAGAGGGGCTGTATCCTTCCTAAGCGGGTGCAGTAAGTGAGAAGCAAATGGGGCATTCAAGAACTCAGTACAGCAGACATTTGGGGTGATAGAGGATCGGGAAGTGGGGGGCTCTTTGGGAAGTCTCAGTAAGTGAGGTGAGGGTGGGGATGAGCTTGAGCCATTTTGTGTAGATAGTGACCTATTTTCAGCATGAAGAAATTAAGACACAGAGAAATCACCTGACTTCTGTCTGGCTAGAAGATGTTATGGACAAAAATAGAACTAGAGAGCAGTTTTTCTGAAGTTCAGCTTCATATCTCCTTGCTGGACGACAGCGTACACTAGATGACCTTCTTGAGGCAGTTATGTTGCATTTCTGGGCAGATGGAAGTGATCATGGTGTCTGTGACATATATTGTTCTAACATTGAGACCTTCCATTATGTTCCATTCAGTGTGGTGCTTGCTTTGTGTATATGGAGTTAGTCAGCACTTGAACCTGGAAGGTATGTTACTGTATTTGAGGCCAACTGGCAGGAAGTCCAGTTTTCATGGGCCCCGAAGCTTTTCCAGTTTGGGCAGGGGCATCTGTAAGAAAAGGAATCAAATTCATGAATATACAATTAGATATAAATGTGAATATTATCTGGAAAAAGAAATCATGCTTAAGTACACATTTTTAAAAAGGTGACAAGTATCACAAACATAAAAAATACAGAAAAATAATGATTTTTACATTATTTAGCAGCCTGCCACTTGTCTCTCATACTTTTTTCCCTGCATGCTATTTTGACAGCTTCTTCGCATAACAGCATTTGTAATATCATTTTCTATTGAGGGAATAGAAAGATAATTTAGTCTTTCCTCTAGAGAGGTTGGCTGACACTTTTTTGTATTTTTGAATATAATAAAAATACAAACTTCTCTGTTCGTAGGATGGCTATACATTTGTACCCTTTAACCATAGTAATTTTGTTCAATCCTTATTTTGCATGATTCCCATCAAAAAGAAAAGACATGTAGGTGTTTGTAATTGTATCTCGTGTATTATTGAGTCAATTTCTGATAGTAGAGAACTTCTGTTTTGATTATGTGTTTTTGAGAACTGAATCTACTTATGATTTTACCTGTGTAATGTGTAAAATTGTTCACATTTGGTTCCAGACCTTTCAAACCTTGTTTCTCCTCTGAGTCCCTCATGCTACTGGTGTTGGGTGCTACCACCTTCACATCATGGTAGCACGTGGCCCAGCACCTTTGTGTTTGGTGCAGGGCGAGTTGGCACAGTGGGTAGAGGGAGTATTTCTGAAGGCCGTTCCTACAAGGCGCTGGCAATAACCCAACTGTATGCAGAAGTGACGGAGAACCATACACACATATCACAGAAATCAAAACTAAATGTATTCACAACTGAACGGCTACTCAGCCAAATTGTAACAATGCTATAGCCACTTGAATGTCACCCAACACAGCTGGAGGTCCAATGGTGGGGAAAGCTGAGCGCAAAAAGATAACAGTCTTAATCAATTGCGATTAAAATTCTTATTTTGGCAAATTTTACAGACACACTCTGACCACGTTGACATATTGTTAGGGTTTCTCCTGGAGCCTTAGAAGAGGTTTGTGTGAGTGAGTAACTCTGAAACTTAAGCCTCGTTTGCTTTGTGGTAAATCCAGCTCAGCTAACTGGTCAAGCGATTGCTTATCAGGTGAGTTCCATTTTGGGACAAATTCTTTGGGCAAAGGTGTATATTCCAGAAACATGCTATTGCTTTCTTCGGCTTTTTTTTCTCCCTAAGAGAATTCTGGCTTTGGCAGGTAGTGGTGCATAATGAAGACCTGCTTACTTTTCTCCCTGGTGAGATGTGATAAACCTAATCATAACTTTAATAAGAAACTACTTTCACTTTGTTATTTACCCAAGCTGTGTGTGAGACTCTAACAGCCGTAAATTGTATTTACTAATTCTGCAGGTTTGTGAATAAAAGGCCCTGGCCTTTTTGAAAAGTTTCCTGGCCAAGTGGTTTCTGGGCAGATCAACTACTATGTGTTCAGATGCTCCAAAAAATCAAAATGTGGTGTTAACTGAAGCACAAAATTGAGAGGGGCTTCCTTAGCAAAATTAAGAGACTCGTTGCTTCTCATCAGCCTTATTAATTGTGCCTTAAGAATTTTTCCTCTTATTTACAGCCCTCCTCCCCCCACCCAATTTATTATACCAGATTTCTTTATTGCTTTTGAGAGGTATTAGTGGTGAGCCATCAAAATAGAATGAATTAGTCAAGATCAGAGATGGAGTTATTGAGGGCAACTTAGTAAAGAAACTTTTTGCATAGGCACAGGTGAGGTTAAAGGAAACTAACATGAGATGGTGATGCACTCCTTCCCCACATGGTAGCAATAACCAGCTATCACATCTGTAAACTTGAAGGGTCAAGTCGAGGGAGCCATTACTGACTCCTGGAGAGAGAGTTGTAGTCATAGGGAGGGTCATCTAGCAGAACTGGTAGCATCTTGTAGGAGAATACTGCCAATCTATAGCCTGGCAGTGTCGAGTCAGTGGAACAAACACCCTGACCTTCCTCTCCTTTTGCCCTTTGATGTTTTGCAGGTGATTCTTACTGTCTGATTCCAACAGTAACCCAAAGGGCAAGAAAGCTCACTGATAACAATCAATAAAGGTCAGCTTCCGAGGGCAAAGGTAAAGATGTGAGGTCAGAGAGTAGATTTAGAGGGGCAAAGAGAAAAATACCCAGCAGAGAGGGTTACTTAAATTGGATTCTTATCTTTACAAGACTGGTCCAAAAAAAGATCTACATATATCCCCGCTTAACAGACTTGCATTTCTGCCTATCATCCAGAATTTCTTGTTTTTCAAAGAAGGAGAGAGTGCAGTCATCAGATAGCCTGAAGGTGTCAGTTCCATCAGAGTTTGTCTCAACTGCCAACAGCTGTTTTGCTTGAGGTCAGGTCATCCTTTCTGGAGTAGGCTTAAGTTAAGTAAAATTAAATAGTTTTAAAGCCTTTTTAAAAAAAAAAATTAT
>NW_006494609.1:8402665-8424062 GCF_000325575.1 Pteropus alecto
TATCTATTATAAAGTGTGCCTTATTCAGTATTGTCTTAACCTTCACCATTCTTCATTACAGGAAAACTTATTCCAGGAATATGACATTAAATCTTTCCTTTGAATATTTTTACTGGGGCAAGGCTTTTCTCATTTCAGTGGCTATAATAAGTGAATTTTTCATATGCTAGAGTTATTTTTTTCCTATTTCAGCCAGTGATATTTTTAAAATTCTATATACTATAGACGTTACTTTAGTTTCCTTGAGTTGGAAGCAATATGTCAATGTTTACCATGGTAAGGAATTCTGTTGAACAAATTTGTGTACTTTCTAGATTGAAATAGGCTATATTGCTTTTTCACTCATTTTATAATGCTTCATGTGATTTATTCAGGGAAAATCCAACTGATCATGGTTAAATCTGGTCACTGAATACTTTTTATCATTCTATGTGATCTTCAATGTACACCATCATCTTGTGGCATGGGATTTATAAGCTAATGAGGATTGTTTTGTATTATCAACTCTGTCACTAGTTTTCAGTCATACTGATGCCCTTTTCATTTCCCTTAGGGAATTTATGAATTTTCTAATTGATAACTTTTAAAAAGTTCAGAATGCTTTTAAGTCACATATTTCTCTAGGCTCTGTCATTTACTGATAATGAATCTAAATTTCTTTCATAGTGTTTTTTACTTTCTTTAAATGCATTCTTTGAGTTTTGAATTTTTTTTCTAGGCTAGGCCTTTTCTTTATGCATAATCATGGAACTGCCTGGAAAGCTGGTAGAATCACTAATAATATAAAACACATTTTGGTGCAAAGGACATTTTGATTATGTTAGAGAAAATTTAGCTATGTTATATGAAATAAGAGGGAGAGTCAGTGAAAATAACTTAGTAAAAAGAGCTTTTTATAGGATTCAAATATTAACCCAAAAAAGTAAGAACATAATAATATAATTTATATAAAGTTTTTAAAAGTACAAACACTGTTCTATGTTATTTGGTACACATACAAAGATACATATACATATATACTTGTAGTAAATTTATAAAGACATACATGGGTATAATAAACATTGAATTAAAAAATTGTTACTTGTAGAATGAGTAGAGTAATCGAATTGTAAATGGCTATGCATACAGCTTTAGTTGTATTTTTTGTCTTTCTGTCAAGCATCATTCTGGCTATTTTCTATTTATGTATCTTTTTGTTTACTCATCCTCTCTTTAGCTATGTCTAATTTGCTCTTGAACCCATTTATTGAGTTCTCAGTTTCAATTACTGTATTTCCAGTTCTAAGATTTCTGTTTTTATAATAGTTTTCAGCTTTCTGCTGAAATTCTTCATCTAATTATCTAATTTCTGTCAAGAACTTGGAAGGGTCCAAGATTTTACTCCATTTGCAAGTTAACTAGGTATCAAGCCATAGTGTCATGGATTCTGACGGAAGACACAAGACTCCTGAGTCAGAGATATATGACACTGTTACACACAGCACACCAAGAGGCACGTGCTTCATGATTGCATTGGTTCCCCTTTCTCCTCAAGTCCCACAGAGGAGGCGAGGAACAGTTTAGCTGGATACCGCACATGCAGTCAGTTTATGTAATGGCCAAGGACCTTCAACTTGGGAAACCCAAATCTTTTATAATGGGCTGCAAGCAAAGCTCTGGAGAAAGATATTATCTTTATGTGCTGCACAGTAAGCAAACCTTCCTGCTGCTTCATAGGGAGAAACTATCATTTTCCTCCAAGGTAATTTCTACATAAATGTCTTTAAAAAGATAGTTCAGAACAAAAACTGTCAGTATTTTTTTCAGAAGATGGGCAGAAGCTAAAGATACCCATAAAGAACTATATTCTAACAATTTCTTGAACTAAATCACGTATTTTAAAACTATTTCAAATATCTGCATTTTTTATGTCTATATTTTTATTGTGGTTTTTTTTTTTTTCCCCCTTGATTTTTAGTCCATAGCCAATCTGCAGTGGTCATAGAATGTGATTAAGAAGCAAACTTTTGATGTTTTGTGTCATTGAGAGGTTTTAGGGTTATTTATTACTCCAGCGTAGCGTGGCCTATCCTGACTGATTTAGAATATTATTTTTATTTGTTACTCCTGCTATTATTATCAGCGCATGCTCAGTGAGTTTTTCCAAAAAAAAAAAAATAATGAAGTGTGAAAGACTTTTGAATTCAAATAGCAGTATCCACATGCTTCCGTGAGTAATACTTCTAGCTCTACTTTTCACCTTTTATCGACTCCTTCTTCAGGAAATAGAGGCATATGTGAATGTTTTCTTTCTCTTACTGCCATTAGTTCCTGAGAGCAGAGGCCTGTTGTCCATGAGTGGGTAGGCACACTTACTTCTAGGAGGAAAACAGTGGGACGTTTAAATGTGGCAGTAGGTTAAACTGCATTCTTTAATCTAGTTTTCTGGAACCCAAAGATATTTTGATACTTCATCTGTTTACGCCTTCTGTTTTTCAATTGGGTACATGTGGTGGTATAAGAGGTGTCATTGTCCAGCTTTAGTCCCAACATATAGGTCCATGAAAGCCCAGATTTGTGAATCTGTCATTTGCTTATAGTTCTTCCCCATTTGGGAGGGGGACATTTTTGTATATTGCTTCATGGAAATTAATGCAAAGAAAAAAAAGGAGAGTGGTGAAGTTACATTAAGGAATGGTTACTGAATTTGATTATTAACTGACTCATTTCTGCACCACCCCACCCCCACTCCACTCCATCCTCCAGCTTTATTCACACTGGGGTTTCAGCAAAATGACAACCACAAATCAAAGACTTTGGAAGTTGCTTATGAATGATCAACAACACAAATGTTGAATCTACAGATGCCAAAGGGCCAATTATGTGTGTGTGCTAGTATGCGAGTTAGACCGATGCAGAAATAACATTAACATTATAATTTCCTCAACCTGCTATTGAAAGCTGGAGGAATTCAAGTCTGCACAGGGGGTTTACCCTTTTTGCCAGAGGGCCTTTCTCCTCAGAGTTTTTCTTTTTCAAGAACCACAAACATTTATTTTATTGCCACTCTCTTCTGCTGCACAGTTTTTCCCTGGGCTAAGAATGGAATTACTAACATTGCTTGTTCCTTACTCTGAAAATTGCTGTCAGGTGTGAATTAAATGTTTTATTTGAAGATTTGAGCTCCTTCTCATCAGTCACAAAGGGAATTTTTATGAAATAATACTTGTTGGCACTAACATAATTCTTTTCATCTTCGACTCTCTAAGTGCTTCGTAAATGTTCTTTTTCTGCTATCTACATTTCAATGACTCCTATCACCCTCCATCTAGGATCACTGACAAGAAGCTTTATGCTAACTTCTTCAACTCTTCCAAAGCTTCTTTCAGTTCAATATAAGTGGTAAACATTTGAATAATATCTCTGGGTCCCTAGAGAAGGGAAAAGACAACTTTGATGATCTTCTGGCATATTGTGAACTCAGAATTTAGTAAGGGTTCTTAGGGTAAAATATGTCCCCTTGACCTGACAGGAGAGAAAAAAGAAGAATGTTAATAGCAGTTTCAAAACAAGCAAGTAACTAACTGATAACTGTCTGCTCCCTAAACCCATCCAAACTTTTCTTAATCTTAAAAAGATTATAATTTGAGACTTTAAATTATTCCACATTTTCATTTGGATGTTCAAATTGTAGCTATTTTCTTGTCACTTATACCATATATGAGTTGGAAAGAATGGTAAACATTATTCATAGGCATAAATAATCCAGCCGAATCATTCTACAGATGAAGCATCAAGGTTCAGGGAGCTCTACTGACTTATTCCAGATCAAGCACAAAGCTAATTAGTGCAAAGCTGGGTCACTGGACTTTTTCACTGTTCTTTATTCCCAGAACCTCATACTTTTCTTTCCTTTCTTTTTCCTTTTTCTCTTTCTCCTCTTCCCTCTCCTCCTTCTTTATGTTGTAGCTAGATCTTTATCACAGGGATAAAAGTTGTTTTCAAGAATGAGGAAGACATATGCTAATTAAAATGCAACCAATAAGTAGAAGAAAAACAAATAAGATTATCTTTCTTATTATTTAGAATGGCTTTTACTTGTATATTTTGTGTCATTTAAACCATATTATGTCATAAGGCTCCACATTACTAATGAAGGATTCTGCCAAACATAGATTGTCATGTGAAGAAAAAGCCTGGAATGGGCCATTTCTTGAAATAAGAACCTTAGGAAAAATGGTTTCAGAGTATGATATAAAATAACTATGGAAACCACATTTGTCAATGAATAGTCATCTTATTTACTTGTAGTTTTTACCTTCTTAGCTTCAAGCTATTCCTTAGAGTTTGGATCATTTAAAAATGTTTTTATTTTTAAAATCCTCTGGAAGAAGTAGTATTAGATGTTGACAATTAAGAAGGAAATAACAAAAAATAAAAAAGAAAGAAAAAAACCCGTTGGCTAATATGTTGAAGGAGATCTGAGATGTATGGTTCTAACTGTCTTTCCTTAGTGGTTCCTTGTTAGTCCTGTGTGATTTACAACGCTCAGTTACGGGGTAGCACCTGTACAACAGAATCACACAGCATTAGTGCTGGCAAGGGACTAAGAGATCCAAAACCCTTCATTTCATTGATGAGATTCAGAAGGGTAAAATGACATATCCAAGGTCACCTTTTAATTCAATTTGATTTATTTTGTTTATAAAGGTAGATTGTTTTTTACCTTCTGGAAGTATGGAATTTCATTATAAGAAAGATCTTTATGGCAATTTGGCCCCCGACGGTTTAAATGAGGCAGGAAATTGCAAATTATGATTTCCACAGTTGTTTTTTACTTAGCCACAGTCAGCATGCTTGTTAAGGTAGAGTCTTTGGAATTACATTAGCTTGTTTTCTTTTCTTTTTCAGCTTAAAATTTTTTTTTTTAATTGAATTTTTATGTTATGTGTATACTTGATAGCTACATTCATTTGGGGAAGAAATTTTCTGTCCACCGAACACACTACTGTCCTAGGAGAAAACCAGAAAAGACAAAAGTAACTCTGGAGACTTTATGTTGTAGCTAGATCTTTATCACAGGGATAAAAGTTGTTTTCAAGAATGAGGAAGACATATGCTAATTAAAATGCAACCAATAAGTAGAAGAAAAACAAATAAGATTATCTTTCTTATTATTTAGAATGGCTTTTACTTGTATATTTTGTGTCATTTAAACCATATTATGTCATAAGGCTCCACATTACTAATGAAGGATTCTGCCAAACATAGATTGTCATGTGAAGAAAAAGCCTGGAATGGGCCATTTCTTGAAATAAGAACCTTAGGAAAAATGGTTTCAGAGTATGATATAAAATAACTATGGAAACCACATTTGTCAATGAATAGTCATCTTATTTACTTGTAGTTTTTACCTTCTTAGCTTCAAGCTATTCCTTAGAGTTTGGATCATTTAAAAATGTTTTTATTTTTAAAATCCTCTGGAAGAAGTAGTATTAGATGTTGACAATTAAGAAGGAAATAACAAAAAATAAAAAAGAAAGAAAAAAACCCGTTGGCTAATATGTTGAAGGAGATCTGAGATGTATGGTTCTAACTGTCTTTCCTTAGTGGTTCCTTGTTAGTCCTGTGTGATTTACAACGCTCAGTTACGGGGTAGCACCTGTACAACAGAATCACACAGCATTAGTGCTGGCAAGGGACTAAGAGATCCAAAACCCTTCATTTCATTGATGAGATTCAGAAGGGTAAAATGACATATCCAAGGTCACCTTTTAATTCAATTTGATTTATTTTGTTTATAAAGGTAGATTGTTTTTTACCTTCTGGAAGTATGGAATTTCATTATAAGAAAGATCTTTATGGCAATTTGGCCCCCGACGGTTTAAATGAGGCAGGAAATTGCAAATTATGATTTCCACAGTTGTTTTTTACTTAGCCACAGTCAGCATGCTTGTTAAGGTAGAGTCTTTGGAATTACATTAGCTTGTTTTCTTTTCTTTTTCAGCTTAAAATTTTTTTTTTTAATTGAATTTTTATGTTATGTGTATACTTGATAGCTACATTCATTTGGGGAAGAAATTTTCTGTCCACCGAACACACTACTGTCCTAGGAGAAAACTAGAAAAGACAAAAGTAACTCTGGAGAGTCAGCTGTTTAAACAAAGAACCTTCTCTGGATGTGAGGTACACAGAGCTGAGTCCAGGCACAGCGCCACTGAGCTGCCTTGCTAAGCTCATTAAATTCTCTCTTGCCTGCTACAAGCACCAACACGTTAAGAGGGTGTTTTATAGTTCCCATCTCTCTTGGGTATCTGAGTTGTAGGAATTTTCCTCTCCTAAAGTGACAGTCTTGTCTCTTGTGCTGCAGCTTGGCTTTCTTTGGATGTCTGTGTAGCACTTCCCAGAGATTGCAAATAATTCTGGAAGTTTGGCAGAGAGTTTAAGAAGTCTTTATAAAATCAATTTGAACATAGTTAAATGAAACTAGACTGTATCCCACAACAAAATTAAAGCTTAGATGGATTTTTAACTTCCATTCTTTTTGTAAATTCATGTAAGAGTTCCCTGAATAATCATTTCTTCCTATCCCCTCAATTTACACAAATAGAAACAGAGGTGAAGAGGTGGTAGGAGTCTTGACCAAGATCCAGAGTAGCAGAGAAAAGAACTAGAAGCCTAACATCTAGCATCTAGCTGTTGAAAATAAAATTGAAAATAAATTGATTTGAAAATAAAATTGATTTGTTGAAGAACGAATGAATTCTCTATTATTTTTTTCATTACACCATGATTCCTTGATCATCAGTTTGTCTCATCCCAGTCCCTTATCTCCTACCTTCAGATGACCCTATTGAAGTTGATTCCAGAGGACCTACATTCAAGTTGGGACACCTGAGTCCTCATTCACTAAGATAGACCCACGGTCTGTGTGTTTCACGTGGTTTGAAGCGACACTTCGATCAGTGTTATCAGTTTGGGATCACTGAGAGCATAACTTCCTTATCTCCTTGTTTCTTTTAACATGGACATTTTTAATCAAGTGCCTAATTTGGTCCTGGGGGACTTCATTGTGCTTTAATAATACATGTGACAAAATTTACCTCTTTGCTGCAAGTTATTAATTATGGAGTGCATTTCAAATGAGCTATCACAACCAAGAAATCATCCCTTTTGGATGCTTACAAACTTTAATGTTGGGAAGAAGTAATAAGCAAGGAAGGGTAATAAACACCTCTCCATGTGTACAGTGGTGCTTTGGGGGAAACCAAACAGAGTAGTTAGGAAGACTTTGGTGATGCGTTTATATCAAGTCGTATTCAGATTATGCTACAGACTCTACATAACCCAGAGGGTTTGACCTGTCTTCAAAGCAAATGGAAGAAGAATGGATATAGGCAAGGAGGTCTTCAGACATTGAGTGGGCTGGGCCATTGAGTTTTTTAAGGAGGTAGAGTCAGTTGCTTCAAGAGAAGACAGGTTTTTTGTTTGTTTGTTTGTTTGTTTACCTTCTACAGTGAGGATAGCCAACTGCAGATTGCTTCAGGCTTATGGTGATCTTTGTGGTACATTCTCAGACTCACTGTATTGTGAATTCTTATGGTCACTAAAGCTATTACTAACATAATAAATTAGCAGTAGGTTCTGTGAGATTTATTACAGGTCCTCTGGTCTTCAGACATAGAAGTGCAATTTCAACTGATACAGTTAAAAAGATTTAAACAATCATCTAAATTACCATGCTTTAAAAGCAGCAGAACCCAGCCAACCCATTTGCACATGTTAGCTCCAAAAGATGGCTTTTAGTGGCTTAGTTCCAGAGCTTCTTCCATTATTTTCTCATTACCTGAAATGATTACTGTGCTTTGCAAATGACTTTGGGTGCCATACAAAATATTTACTTTAACCTTCTATGGGAGAATGTCCTAGAAAATATGATTGCTCAAGAGTTGAAGTATGGAGTAGATCTTCATGAGGTAGACACTTTATATAATCCATTCAAAGGCATGCTTAGTCTTGTACCAGGAGCAAGAGAGAAGATAGAGCTAAGAAAAGCTTTCTACTTTGTTTTCTGAGAAAAGCCAGGTTTTTTTTTTTTTGTTGTTGTTGTTATTTTGTAAACTGCAGGCTGAGCCCAGATTTACTAGGCATTGCAAAGACCTCTGGGAAACAGTCTAGGTTTGTGATAGTGTCTTTTACCCAACAGCACCAAAAAAGTAGGTTGACTTTTGAACACATGCATGACGTTGATATTTCTTCTGGTAACTAACCTGATACGAGAAATATTGCTAATAGAAACTAGGTATTTTGCAGAGTAATGAAGTTGTGATAGAAAAAGAGTGAAATCTGATTACTCTTGGGTTAGAAGTGTAGTCAGTTAGGAAGATAGAGAAACACTGCTCCTGTGCTGTGTCGGGAGAAACTGCAGTGACTATTAATGGCTCTATGTGTGGGTGGTTCACTTAATATCTTTGCCATCAATTTCCTCTTTGTCAAATGAGAAGTTTGAAGATGGCGACAACAGTGGGCTCTTCTACTCTGGATGTTTTTATGGTCCAGATGGTAGGATGCAGCACAGACTAACGGAGAGTCCTCTTGCACAGGGTCTCAGGAGGCCTGGTAGTAGCTCTTGCTCTGCCACTAAATTATTGCTACTACTATTAGACATTTAGAGAATTTATTTCCAGTTTTTCACATTGTTACGCTGAATATTCTTGTACATGAATCTTATTCTTTGGAGTAAATTCCCAAAGCTAGATCAAAAGTAGTCATCTGTAAGACTTTTATTACATTATCATACAAAATCACCAAATTAAGCGCTTACCAGATATGTAATTTTGCCTATTTCAATACACATTCTCCTCAAAATGAGTAATATAATAAAAATAAAGATCAATTTGAGAACTTTGAAAATGAGTTAACAACAAAAAATATATGTGTGTATACATGTAATTTTGACTTCCTTTGATACCCCCTCCCCCATCACACACATACACACAGCACACACACACACACACACTCAACTCCCTGGCATAATTTAAATTATCTCATCCTATTTACAAGAGCTTTCAGCTTTGGTAGCTCCTTGGCAACACATCAGTGACAGACTTCAGTCAAATCTGAGTGTAACAGCAATGTCTGTCCTCTTCCTAAGACTCTGGCATCATAATGGAAACTTCCTAATTTAGGGGGAAAAAAGAGAGTTTCCCCAGCAAAAGCTAAGCCTTATGAATCACCTTTTATATATATACTCAAATCCCAATCTAATCTTTCAGTTGCTTAGAGTGTATGTAAAAGGAATCTTGAAAGTCATATAGGTCAAGTGCCTTATTAGAATTGAAACCAGAGAGGTTGAATGGCTTACCCATCATTGCACAGCTCTTTATAAATAAAAGCAGTGAGTTCTGGACTGAGGAACGTTCATGAAGTGTTGTTAGGATGGCAAATAAAAGGAAATGATGAAGGTGGCATGCAAGGAAGCAAGGCACTACACAATTTTTCTTTATCTTTTTTCTTAAAACACACATTAGACTCGGTGTAGGTTCTGGGGCTATTATTTAAGAGATGTATGGTTATCTTGTGCAAGTTACTTCATCTTTCAATTTTCTCAAACTGTAAAATTAAAAAAATCTCAGAGCAAATGAAACCTCAGTTCTCTTTTAGAGTTAACATTCAAGCATTTTCTCGAAGTTATAACAATGGCCTGTTTAAAAGGTTGTATTAGGACAGAGTTATTGAGAGTCCAAGAAATACTACGATTTTTATCTTTGTGCATTTTTATTGTCAATAAACAAAAAATGGCGGATTAAAGGCCTGAGTTTTACTTTCAAAGTTATATAACCAGGCAATATTGAAGAATAAAGTATCAGCCTATGCTATTGAATTTGATCTTGGGTCCTATAATAGAAATTATTATACTTTATAGGGGAAGAGATTGAGGTTTGTTCTCAGGAAAATGTTGGGCGTTTTCTCAGCCAAAGTGAACTTTATAGGTTTTCACACAATTTCAGAGGAGCCTCTAGTAGAGTTGTGAGTTTTTTAGACTGGTCATCAAAAAGTCATCTTTTTTCTAGATTTATTCTACAAAAATGCATAATATATTGACTCATATCACAAGGATATCAATAGTGCAATAGGCAAATATATCCAAGGTAATTATAAAATAATTTAATAGGCAAGGAAATAGAGATAAGATTAAAATATAAAGGGATGAAGGGGCCCCAGTATATCGCAGTCTTGGGAGGGAAACAGCAATCAGAGAAGGTTTTAAGAGAAGACAACTTCTAGAGACGCTGGGTTATTTGCCAAAGATCACACCACTAATTAGTAGCAGAGCAAGCATTAGAATTCTACAGTCTTTTTCCTGAGTGTATAAATTCCTAATCAACTTTAAGGAAATAGAAATGGATAAAATCTTAGATGATGCACTATTCTTTTCTCTACCCTTAAATGGACTTAATATTTGTCTGCTGGTAGTAAGAGAAATATAAATATCTCCGGGATAGTAATTGCCCTGTTCTCGTATTGTCAGATCTTCTCTCCCTCTTGTTAAGTGGCTGACTGTGTTTATTGATTTGGCATTCTCCAGTGTCTTCTTCTCATGACCACTGCTCTACCCCAGTCTTGAGGAATATATTATATTTCTTTGCTCGCTCACATTTAATATATCAGATGTGACCGTCTGAAGGGATGAAGTAAAAGGCAATGTGTAATTATTTGCCGTTAACAATAATCAGAGCACGATAGCTGATTAGTTCATGCAGAACCATACTTAGCAAGGTAAACCATTGTTTTAATAAAGGCATTTAAAGTCACAAAACCAATTTTTTTCTCTTTCACTGTCTAGTCTGAACCATTCTTGTTTAGCTCTCAGCATAGATAATCTATCAGGTTCTCAAGGGCAAAGTTAATTCTTTATTCATTTTTTTATCTCTCCAGAGCACCAGGGACATAAAAGAAACATGATATATTTGTATCGATTGTATGGATTAGTGAATGAATGAACCAAAAAATAAATGTAGAGTTCACTGTATTCATTACTTCATTTGGAACTAAATATAATAGAATCTCTCTTGACTTTTTCACTTAATAGATCCCCTGGATTAAGCACTCTGCTGTTTTCACTCTGTTCAACATTGTAGTTATTGTCCCTAATTCTTTTCCTGTTGTAGAATTATGCAGCTCCATCTTTGACATGGCCTCATAATGGATGGAGTGTACTTTTCCACCCTATGACTTTGGACTCAGACATATGATTTACTTTGGCTATTGGGAGATCTGACATAACAAGAGGCTTGAAATGTATTTGTGTGGTTTAGTGTTGCCCTCTTTGTCCTTCTGTCAAGAAGAGAACAGTTCCCAGATAGAGTCCCAGGTCCCCTTTCAGTCTGGGATATAGAGTGAGATACACAGAACATGCCTTATCCTAACCTACATCCTCAGCCCAGTTCAGCTGAACCACAAAGGACCCAGAAACTTGTTAGTGAGAAATGTAAAAATTTGTTATTGTTAAGACACTACGATTATGTGTTTATCTGTTATCGAAGCATTATTAAGGCAATAGCTAACAGATATGAACGTATGATTGATGCCATTGTATACTTAACATCCCTGAAAGTTAGCCCACTCATTACTTCCACCAGTTGAGTTATATACTTTACCAAGAGTCAGTTGCCTTTGTTTTCATACTTGTGTGTCAGTTGTGTTCATTATTCAAATTATATAATTCGCTTCATGTTATGTTAGCCAATGAATCATGTTAGAGAACAGACTTGTTTCTGTAAAACCAAAATAGAGTGCTTTTGCAGTTTGGTTAATAATCATTATTCTACAGGAAGACACACCTTAGTTCAGATCTCAGTTTCCCAGTTTTGTTTTTAATAGCTGCCTTCTTCATAGCAGTTGACTGACTTTGGGAATGCTGTGTGCTTCTGGTTATTTGAACAATTTTGTTTTTTTGTTTCTACAAAATTATACTCCACAATCATCTGGATTTGAACAAATCCATGAATGGAAAAGAAACGTCAACCACAGCTTCCTTATTTCCACCTGGCTTTTAGGTTGCCACCAAATGAAACCACCATATACATTATTTACTTGAAAACCTAAATCTTGCAAAGTATGCATAAAACAAGAGCCAATTATGGTGGAAAAACCACTAACATTTTCCATGCATCTGGATTTGACTTGAAGTTTGGGAGAACTTGGATTCATTTCAGAGTTTTAAAGAAAATATTGCATGTATTGATTGATGAAACATGCCGCTTGCTGGTAATGGTTTTTGAGATGCTGATGGTCACCTTCTTGGAACAATTCTGAGATGAATGCTTTGTGGCATTTTAAGATCAAAAATCAGTCTATAGGTGATGACATTTAATCACCAATGACTAAGGTTGGAATTGAAAATAGAGCTCCAATTGAAAAAGCAAGCTTCACACCACATTGCCCATAAGTCAATTGTTTGGAGCGCAGGGACAAACTATATGAAGAAATCCAAGAACCACTCGGCACCAGCTCACTGACAGTTTGGAGCACATGTGAGTAATTTGTAAAGAAAGGGAGTTCTGCTGAGACGCTGGGTTATTCCATTTTCAAGAGTGTCAGTTCTCACCTGGACAGAAAAGGTAGACAAGAGGGGCTTAGCTTTAGTAAATACATAGACTCTAGACAGTTTTTAATATGATGAGATCATCATAGGCCCATAAACCAACATATTCAAAGACACTGAACCATGGCTAAAGAAAATCAGGCAGTGCTTTCAAGGAATAGAATATATTCTTCCACTTTGGGATATTATTTTTTTAATTAGAGTTTATGTTTTGAGAGAATGGGAGAATTGAACTAATTTTTTCCTGGCAGATATGAAGAAATTTTTACATTGGTGTTATGAAAAAGTGACATGAAAACAAGTGACTGTGGGTATAATGTGTTGGCATTTATAAGTATACATAGGCCAATTCGAAAACAGCAGGCTGGCAAAGAATCTTGAAGACCTAAAATTTTTTTTTTTTTTTTTTTTTAATTAATGAACCAATGCCAGAAAATATTTCTAGGAGATAGTTTTAATATTACTGATATAAACTACATCAATATAAGGGAGAAAAAAATTTTCTTTTTCCTCAACCCATCTTAGGTTCATTGGCTGGGGCCATGCAAATTAGACTGACAAAAGGCAGATTAACAAGAAGAACAAACAATTTTTAATGTGTGTAGCATACATCACATTGGAGAAACCTCAGTGATGAGTAACTCAAAAGAGGTGGTTAGAACCTGGGCTTCTACAGCATCTGAAAGACAATACATTTGTAGGGAATTAACAAGACAAAAGAAAAAGGTTTTAGGCTTCCAACGGCAGCACACTGTGGGGAGATAAATAGATGGGGCAAATTAATGTAAATTAACGGCTAATTAGTAAAGTTTGTAATGTAGATTCCTCTGGTTCCATATCTGGGCTGATAAGGGTCTAGAGTTGGCTCCAAGGATTAATGTCTGTCCTTCCTAGTAGACAGGGGAGGTAGGGAAACCTTTACAAATTTTTGTCCTGTTTTAGGCTAATAGGAAGGCACAGAGCTTTTCTTGTTTCTGATTCTCAATTTCCTTTAGCTCAAAATAATCTTTATGCAAAAGTGGCAGATTGTGGGAGTGTCATATTCATCCACCCTTCCTCAGGCATAATTGTGTTTAAAGATATTCATGTAACAACAAAAAACAATCAAGGAGGGAAAAGTTGCTGGAATGAGAATGAAAAGACTCACATTTGAGTCCAGGCTATACTACTTCCTGGTCTTGAGACCTTTGAGAAAATGTTTGGGGCCCCATGTTGTTTTCTGAAAACTTTTAATGTAATCCAGACTGTTAATATAACTGTCACCGAGTTGTTGAGAAGATGTCACAATATAACACACAAAAGCCATCTGTACCCTAATACCACCTTACATTTGATTAACACTTCGCAATCAATTAAATGACACCAATATTGACTTATTTGGATATTCACTTAGCTGTAAACACTTCAGTGTCTCCAGCTGTTTGGCAGAATGATTTGCTTTTAATAACTGGGGCATTTGGTGTCTCATGGACAGCACTGGAAGCTATGACATTGATATATGCGAAGAGGGAGGTATGTGAAGTCACTTCATGTAGCTCTGGCTGAGCCAGCTCTACACAGGGTTCAGTGACCTGCAGCCCCTACAGTTGATAAGCATTCTTGGGAAGAAATGGCATTATTAAGTGTTTTGTTGACAGGGTGCCCTTATGATTTGAGCAGATGGCAGTCACCGGTCTCTTTTCCTTTTCCGTCTCACAAGCTCAATAGTTTTATGCCAAGAGAAATCAAAGTGAATAATATATAGCTATTGGTAACGGAAAAACACAAACTCCATTCTTTTTCTATTTTAATTGGACCCTCAAGCAGGGAATCAGGAAGAGTGGCAGCTACAACACCCAGCTTCAGATGCCTGATGCTTTGTCTTCTGCATATAGAAACAAAGAGTCCTATTCTCTGTTCTCAGCACGTTGTTTTTCACACAGGAAGGGATGGAAGCCGTAGATACAGTTAGACTTCATCCGTGTCTGATTTCATTTCATCATATCTCCACTCTTCCTTTTCTTTTGTGTTAATTCTCCCCTTAGTGTTTGTACCTTAGAAATATTTGTAGATGCTTTTAATTGATACATTCTCTTAACTGGTAATAAGACAAAGGCTACACATTTAATTATTCTTAGTTTTCTCTTTTCAATAAATAAAGTTCAGTGGTTAAGCAAATGTATTTTGGAATCAGATCTGATTAGTTTTCCTCATTTATGTTGGGACATACTACTTAATATTGGGGCAAACCTCCCAAGATTCAGATACTTCACTTGGGAAAATGGGGGAAATCACAGGAATGTTCTCAGAAGAATGTGGGCTCATTAAACGAGACAATTACTCTAACACGATTACTCAGTCACAGATAATATGCTAAAATGCTCAGAAAAGGTTTAATAAAAACATTTCAATTTCTTATAACTGAAATGTTTAAAATTTATCCATGTCAGGCAAAATTGTAGCTTCAGTAATTTATTATGGCTATATGTACGAGACATTGATATTCATGCTGATTGATTTAATCAAAGTGGATAGTTACCCTCAGATCAAGAGATTGAGAAGATACATTTTTTTTTTTTTTTTTTTTTTTTGCTAGGGAAAATAACAGCTTCTAAATTATGAGGCCTAACCACTGCATCAGAGAAAAGAACTGTATGTAGAGTCTTCTTTTAAGGCCATCGTAGGAAAACATGGAGTCAGTGAATTTTCCAGGCCTTTATTAATTCCATAGTTTGAGAAAGTTATGTTAATGTGCACAGATGATGGTAAAATTTTAAGATTATCTGCTAAAACATTCCTATGCCATTTTGTTATTTAAACTTGTTACTTGGTGGGCTATCTACACAATTGATGAAAGAACCAAAATCTCACTGATTTTCATTTGTAGTGAAATATATTTTCTTGGTCTTTTTCATAAGATTTAGTTTTCTTAAACTAAAATTGAATTTAAGCAGAGAAGGGAAAGGGTGATATGAAAAACAAAGTAATAACAAATAGTACTATTTTGTGCTTGTTATGTCTGCCTTTGTGACTAATTATAAACATAAATTTCTGACGTGAAGGAAATTTTCCTTTGCTTTGCCATTTCCCTTTTTTTTTATGCTCCACCTGCCAGGATGAACTTGGCAGGAACCCACAGGGTTTTGGGAGAATGAGCTGAATTCATTTCTCATTTTTCGTGTTCACATACTCTAGAACCCAAATCGATCTGTAAATCTGGCAGAGTAGTAGTTGGCGGGCGTCAGTGTTCATGGTTGGAGAATGAGTGGGTTGAAGGCATATCTGGTTCACGTTCGTTTTATAAATTCAAAGGTCAGCGTGACTTTTGAAATGAATAATTTTATCAGTCACACAGCCTTGACTGAGAATAATTGAGGAAGTAGCTTGGGGGAGGAGGGGAGTGGGGTCATTTCACTATTGAGGCAAAACCAACGTCAGACTAGTTCTTTCTTCCTTTTGATGTACTGTGATTAAAAAAAAAAAAAAAGATGGCTATTTGAGCAGTTTTATAAGCTAAGGCTGTGAAAGCTGTAATTTAAAAAAAAAAAAACTACGTGGGTGGCAATGTTGTTTAAGAGGGAAAAGAAAGGATAATTATGAAAAACAAAACAGAAAAAACAACCCAGACACACAAATCAGGAGATGCTAATTACATAAGGTGGTTAATTTAGGAAAAAATAGTCAAATTAGAGTCAAATCTCATATGACTCAGATCTTAAAGTGGCAGCAAAATTACCACAGACTCTGAGAAAGTCTGGTATATGGTTTGGAGGGATAAAAACAATAATGTTAATAGCTAATATTTATTGAGTGATTATTACATGCCAGGTATTGTGCTGTTTTACATTTTATCTTATTTATTACTGAAAACCAACCTTTAAGGTAACAATTATCATTTTTTCACTGAGGTAGGGAGTAGTCACATTATGCAAGAAGCAGGACTGGAACCCAGGTCTTGCCAACCACAAAGCCTCATATTTACTAAGAGCTCCTTCTTAGAGACTATTACTATAATTCTGCAAATAAATGAGATTCCCCCCGAGAGTCAAATCCAAGATCCTGGATTCAAAAGAACAAAGAGGCTGAAAGGAAGCTGTACTCTTACTTGCTTCTGTATAATAACTTTAATTTTTGGTCTTACTCCTCTGGGGCTTGTTATTACTGTCAACCAACTTACAAACATCTAAAGGTATATTCTTTAATGCATTATTTAAAAAGCAATAAGGAAGTTAAACATTTAATGACGTTTCTCTTATGGCTAGACTAAATCAAAATTAAATCTATCTATGAGATGCTTAATTTAAAGCAGTGTCCAAATGAGCAGTATGGAAGAAATTTGCCCCAGGGAGAGGGTAAAGACAAGGCTTTCTGTCTCTTTTGGGCTCTAACCCTGATCCCATTCTTTTCTATTTTTCCTTCTTCCCCTTCCAAAGAAGTTTGGAACCATAGCGAGACAAGTGGAAACCTGCAACTCTATATTGATAGTCTCTTTCCTCACATTAAGATCAACCCTATTTTGTTTCTTCAAAAATGTATTTGCTGATTTCTGCACAATTACTTCAATTTTTTTTAGCATCTCAAATATTTATACCAATTTGTCAGCAGCAAATATCAGTGACAAGAGGAGATAAAGTATTATTTATGCTGAGATTTCCAATTTTTACTTGTTTGACTGCTTTCTTGAAAGATGATGCTTCGGAAAATTAAATGCAACATTTATCATTGTTTGGTTGACTATGGGAGGTGGAGTTTACTCTCTTCGCTGTGATCCGCTTAGTTCACATAGCAGAGGCTTCACAGTCCCCTGCCCCCACCCCTCAGCCTAGAACTTGATAGCTCCAGCACAGGAGAGACATCTGCCAACCCCTTTTTGAAAGGCAGAGCAGTGCTAGGATAAATTAGTTTTCATGCATTATTGGAGAATCTACCCTCTATAAGTTGCAGCCTGATTCAAAGCCAGTGTGTAAGAGCCTCTGCAACTTGTGGATTTGCAGGGGGACTGAAACATCACCTGTTACTATTTGGGGATGGGCGAGAAAGAGCATGAAGGACAGATGGAGTTTCAAAAGGAAAATTCGGAAGATTGTTTATCTGTATTTGACCCTCATCATGACGTTATTATTTATGGAGTATTTTGAAGAATAATTTATTCACTTAGTCAACAGATATTTATTGAGTACCTGTTATGTGCCAGGAATGTAGTGTTATAGCAATGAACAAAAGAAACAGTTCTTACCTTATCTGAGTGGGAGAAACAGATAAGAAATAAACAAGAATGTAGTATGTCAGATAGTAATAAGTGGTATAAGGAAACAAGGCTACTGTGTACTCTTGTGTAGTTTGTGCATTTATTTGCTTTTTAAACATTAGCCTATGGTAGTAATTTATGTAGAATAAAAGCATTAAAAGAAGCAAAAAAAAAAAAAAAAAAGTGGTGAATGGCAGCCAAAATTAACATCTGTGTTGAGTCCCGTAATGTGTAAAACCAGTCATGAACTGGGGGTGACGGATGGAGAGAATAGCAAAGGTCCTCCAGCCTGGGACTCTTCACACACAACATTTCTAATTTAATGAGCAGGAGTATAAATTGGAATATTTTAAAAACAGCATTGGAAAACCTGCTTTTTACAAGTTGCAACCTGTTTCAAAGCCACTTGGATTATAACCATTGTAGTTTTTGGATTTCTATGGAGTCTGCAATATCACTGATAACCACAGCCAACTGTGGGTTTAGTTAACCTTATTTTAAAGCAGTTATTTACCTTCCATTTTTGTCCAATAGTTTGTAAAGGACCTTGAGACATCCCCATGTGTGACATGGCAAAGAGAGAACAGAGAATTATTTTCCCCCTTTTTGTCTTTGATCAATTTATTCAGTCAATTGCCAGTTTTGATTTAGTACACCATATACAGGTGACGTGCTAAATGTCATTGGGTATTTCAAAAAGGAAGACTAAATTTAATCCTCAAGGAGGTAGGCATCATTGACTAAGTAAAACTAAATCAATTTGGAAAATCCTGACTGTGTTTACCCCTTGCTTCAAAGGTCTTGAGAAATTCATTCACAGTTCTTGGTTGTAAGCAAGGGAAGCTGAGTCTAGTAGACCAACCAAAATGGAGATTATTTTAAGTTTATCATGTAGCTCACAGAATAACTGGGGGAACAGAAGAGTAGACCTAAGAATAAGGTTTCTGAATGAGGTGAGGCGAGGCTCAGACCATGTCTGCTGGGCAAAATGCTGCCTCTGCTGCTGAATACCAGATTCTGAAGTTGGCGTGACTGCTGATTCTGGGCCAGACTCCACCATGCATCAACACAGCCCTGCTGCTGCGAGCAGACAGAGAGCTCCTCTTCCCTTTCCTCTTATGTCACTAGCTATTGGGTCAGAGTCGAGCTTGGGTGACCGATTCGAAGCATCCTGGTCAGTGTCTGGATCTCAGGAGGGAGGGATGCTAGAAACATAAGAGGCTAGTTTCTGTTTTCTAAAGGTGGTCTTTGCTGTCCACTCAAACTGATAAACTGCGATTCCCCAAATGTAAAAAGGGGTTCAAATGCTAAGTAGCTAAAATAAGTGATGAGCTGTTGCTACAGAAATCAAAATGAGTATTTTTCCTCCCAGGCTTGTTGATCCATATGTATAGATGCTGGGTATGGTAAAGGGACTTTAGACTTCATGTTCCTGGTCTCTTCTTTATAAGGTCACATATTAGCCAACCAGTTTAATCCTTCTACCTCACATTCTAGTGTGAGGTGTTCTCAGATTATTTCATATGCCATTTCCCTTTTTAGACAGCAAAATGAAAACTATTGGACTGATGTATCATCATTGGAAAATTTTTTTTTTGAGGATTTGCCTGTATATTATGGAAAACGTTCTGGCAGATGACAGAGGTCTCTTGTCCTAAAAAACTCAATATATTCTAACAAAAATAGCATTAAAAAAAGATTTCAACCTTTAAGGAAATGTTAAAAAGGGAGAATAATTAGAAAACTTTTAGTGAAACATCCCTAATGTCAAGTGCTATAATAGAACATATAGAATTGGGAAAACTTATTGAGGCCCCAGTGAAAACAGAAATATAGATTAGAATATATTCTAAAACTTCCATGTAGTCCCTGTGTTAAACAAACCATGAAAATGAACATCCGAGATTGGGCTTGATCTTGCACAGACATTATACAAAATGATTTCTGATCATTATAAACTTAACGAATAAAACATATATGACAAACCATTTGACATATTGCTGGAACACTCAAAATGAACTACTATATATGTGTTGAAACTAAAATAATTCTTCACAAAATGTTGAAATAATTTTATTTAGAAGAAATATCTCTTCAAATAGACATGTTTAAGAAGCAGCATCAGTGCTGCTGGCTTAAGTTCAAAGCCATGTGCTTTAGAGAGCACCACCATCACCATCACCACCAACAAAACAACTTCAGAATGAGCAGATGCATTATTTTCTTAACTTTGAAAAATGGAAGGCTATATAGCCAGCACAAGGAAGAACAATTGATTAGGAGACCGAGTCTGGCCTCCTAAGACATATATTACAGGTTGGATATCAGAGCCAACCTACCTCCACAGAGCTGGAGCTTTATGATCTAAGGGGCATTGAATGCCAAGACTTGAATGTGTCTCAACCACCACAACACCTGTGCTAAATTAGATTGTAAATTGGTACAGCCACTATGGAAAACCGTATGGAGGCCCTCAAAATATTAAAAATAAAACTACCATAAGACCTAGCAATGCTACTTCTGGGTATTTATCTAAAGAACATGAAAACACTAATTTGAAAAGATCTGTGCACCCCTATGTTCATTACAGCATTATTTACAATACTCAAGATATAGAAACAACCTAGATGTCCATCAATAGAGGAATAGATCAAGAAGATGTGATACACACACACACACACACACACACACATATACATACATACACGTACACAATGGAATACTATTCTGCTAGAAAAGTAGAATGAAATCTTGCCATTTGTGTCAACATGGATGGACATAGAGGTTATTATGCTAAGTGAAATAGGTCAGACAGAGAAAGACAAATACCATATGATTTCACTTATATGTGGAATCTGAAAAAAAAACAAATGAACAAACAGATTCATAGATACAGAGAACAAACTGATGGTTGCCAGAGGGGAGAGTAGTAGGGGAAAACATGAAAGGGAATAAAAGATACAAAATTCCAGTATAAAATAAATGAGTCATGGGGATATACTATACGGAAAAGGGAATATAGTCAATAATATCCTAATAAGTTTACATGGTGACATACCGTTACTAGACTTATAGTGGTGATCACATCATAAGGTATAGAAATGTAGAATCACTATGTTGTACACCTGAAGCTAATATAATATTTCATGTCAACTATACTTTCATTAAAAAAAAGTTTGTTCTGGGAAACACAAATGGCAAAATTCAATGATTTTCTCATGGATCTTTGTTTTCTGAGGAGCCGCTTGGTTCATCTGGGGGCCAGCAGGAACCACTCAGGGGTCCCTGGGTGGCCTGGCTACCACCTGACTTCAGCCAATTCAGTTCTGTGCTTATCCTTTATATATTGGGACTTGTGTATGACTTTATTTTTTATTTTTAATTTTTTAAATTATTTTTTAAATGTATATTTTTTGGTGACATTGATTAACAAAATCCAGTAAATTTCAGGTGTACGATTTAACAGTAAGGCATATGTATAGTGCATTGTGTGTTCCCCTCCCATAGTTAGATATCTTTCTGTCACCACGTATTTGACCCCTTTTACCCCATCTACCTCCCCTCTTCCCTCCCCCTCCCTCCCC
>NW_006494609.1:8424528-8467923 GCF_000325575.1 Pteropus alecto
TCTGCCCATTTTTTGACTGGATCGTTTGTTTTTTTGTTGTTATTGAGTTGTATGAGTTCTTTGTATATTTTGGATATTAGGCCCTTATCGGAGGCATTGCTTGCAAACATAATTTCCCGTTCAGATGGTTGTCTCTTTACCTTATTGATGGTTTCTTCTGCTCTTTAATTTGATGTCGTCCCATCATTTATTTTTGCTTTTACTTCCCTTGCCTTTGAGGTCAAAGTCATAAAATCCTCTTTAAGTAACTATTATGCTATCCCTCCAGTTTTGAGCTTCAAAAAACAAATATGAATTTCGACATATTCAGACATACTGTGGTTGAAGAAACGAGGGAGAATGATATCAGTTCTTACGTGTAGAATCCCTAGATTATAGGTCAGGGTTGCTATTAAACATTCTTCAGCACAAGTTACATATGGTCTCGTGACTGGGTGCAGAAATTCATCTTCACAGGGATAGTCTTACCTAAAAAAAAAAATGTTTCCCCCCAGCCCCCATCTTTGAATGCTCTCATCTTCCTGTCAAAGAATCCTGGAGCTCTTCCATCATCGACCAGTAGATGGCAGCAAATGTCCACCCCTAGACTCTTGGAATTTTGCCTCTGAGCTCCTGCGTGATGTGAAGCTGGAGGCAGTTTTTAAAAATATAATCATCCAAGCTCCTTACCTGACACATTGGAGGGGCTGATTTTCCAGGTCACACATGTCTTATTACTTTTGAAAATAATCATGTGGAAAGGTTTTTCATTGTGTTTGCTACTACATTTCTGCACAGCGGTTGACTGTCAAGCCAAAATCAAAACTAATAGCAGGGGAGAAAAAAAAGACGAGGATGACCCAAGAGAAGTGCAAATAATTTCCGTTAAGAATGTTTCTCGTGGGTTTTCAAAGAAGTTTTCATCACCCAATCTGATCAGTGAAACAGCCTTGTTCATAAATTATTTATCAGTTTCTTTTCTCTATCTCATCTTTCACGCCATCAAAACAAGCAAAATCCAATTGTGGGTGACTTCTCTTTTAAGAAAATCAAGAGAGAAACATTTCTTACCACCGTACACTGTTAGAAATAAAACACAACCATTATGTAAACAATATACAACAAAAGGATTTTTTTTTTGGTTGGTTTTTCTTTTAATTAGAATTTTCTCTTCAAAGGATACTACCCTTGGGGTTCAGCATTTGGTCTTAATGTTAATTTAATTTTCAGCCTTTTCTTGGTTCATTATTCTGGGCAGACAGTGGACAGTGATTGGTCTGAATTTGAAACAAATTGGTTCTCCTACCTGAGAGAGAAGGGCCTGCATAGGCACGTGTTGCATCTCTAAATTTGTTTAATTTTCTCTAAGATGGAGATCTTACAGGGTTGTTGTAAGGATTATATGAAATTAAATGAGTCAGTGTAATGAAACCCCTAGCTTAATGCCTGTTAAAAATTCAGTTAGCTGAATGTAAATTGAGAGGGTGAGGCTGGTGGATCCTAAGATTGCTTCCAGTTTGAAGTGTCTGTGACTCTGATTAGTTTCTTTCCATTCAACCTCAGCCTCAGGGTTATGGATCTCCATCCTAGGGGTGGGGGGAAAGATGCTGAGATGAAAATACTTCAGAGGACGAGGGATTGATTCACCGTGGAGAAGAGTGGTCTTATTTTTACTACTAAGAAGGGGATGTAGTTCATCACTGACAAAAATTCATCATCCGGCAATAAGAATGAATGGGAAAAAGAATAGAAATGATACCGTGAGGAAGAGAGGACAATGAAAAACAGTGGTTCTGAGGACAGGAAAGTGGACTGTCATCGCTGCCTGCATTTGATCGCCATGGAGAATATTTTGCAGTATCTGGAAACAAAGGAAATGATGTTTTAAGAGCATGTCAGGACTAGGTAAATTACAGGTATAATATTGAGACTCTCCTCCAGGAGTCTCTCATTTAATTTTGTCATTTATTTTAGAATTAAATCCTGCATTGAGAGATACCATCATCCCTTACCAGTGTCCATTTGGTTTGGCATTTTTTTCTGGCATTTGGGGACAGTCCAATCCTTTCTATGTCACGACATTTCACAAACATCACTACATCTTTGTAATACTCAAGTGAGCAGGTGTGTAAGTCCCATTTTGCTGATGAGCAAATAGATTTCGCAAAATTGGTTTACCAGAGCCTGCCTAACCCTGGAGATAGGATTGAATATCAAAGATCTGTGAGTTTCTCTTATTGCCGCTGCTGACGTGGCTACCGATACAATTAAGAAATAGTGGTCAAGCATGATGTCTTTTTTTTTTTTTTAATTTATTTTTCAATTGTAGGTGACATACAATATCACATTAGGTTCAGGTGTGTAACACAGTGATTAGATAGTTATAAACCTTACGAAGTTATCACCCCAGTAAGGCTAGTATCCAGCTGTCAGCAGACGTAGTTATGACAATGTTGTTGGCTATATTCCCTAAGCATGAGGTCTTTGAAAGCAGGGTGACAGCTTGGGCTCCAATTTCCATTGCTATTTCGAGGCGGTGTGATTGTGGCCACACTACTTGTCAGGGAGGATGGGCTTCACAGTCACCGTGGACGAGGGCGGTCATGTTTTTACTCCTTAGAGGTGGTAATTATTCATTGTTGTTCATCCAACAATAAGTATTAATAGAAATAAAATAAATAATACCTTGAAGAAGGAAGAAACTGAATGCTTTAGATAAACAAAAATTTTAAAGGAGACAGGAAGACCACCGCCATCATTTTCTGCACTTGGGAACTACAGAGATAATTGCCCAGGATTTGAACAAAAAAGGAAGTTAAGACCATTTCTGAGTCAATTCCTGGCTGAAATCCTGGCTTCTCATCAGATCTGTGAATTGTCCGCCTCATCTTAAAAGGGAAAGGGTCACAAGACACCCTTCCTAGAGTTATTTTAAGTATAAAATGAGGTTATACATGGTGAAATACTTACCACAGTGCTGTCACATAGAAGGTGCTTGATAATGCGTATTAGCTATTACTGTTGCTGCTATATACCATCACGTACCGTTAATACCGTTTTAATGATGTCTGTGAGAACCTGTGATTCTTGCCAAGGGCTGAGGACTAGTTCAGCCTTGAATGGTCACCTTGTTCATATTCAGTGTAACCAGTAGTAAAACTTCCAAAATTTCAACAAAGTGACTTTGTAAAAAAAAAAGAAAAACAAAACAAAACAAAAACAACAAAAAAACCCTTCTATAGCCAAGTACAATGTTATAGCTCTATCTCGGCCTTAAATTAGAAACACACTCATGGATAGGTATACTATAATTGCCCTTCTTTGCCAGTTATTGGTTATAGATTGGATTTCCTGCCCCTAGTGATGGTCCTGATAGTGCAGATAAAACCGTTATGATACAAGACTCTGAACTATTTGTTTAAAAATGAATGCTGTGTTTAAACCTGAATAATTAATGCTTTTAATGTTAGATGTGACTGCTTTTTTGAGGAACCACTGAAACTTTTGACTCAGTATTTTTTTATCTGAAAAATGTGGGGGCTGGACTGGCTCCAGTTATACTATTTTGGGCGTGTATCCCAAGCCAGGTGCTGTGGTGAACGTATCATATATCCATCCTCATTTACCTGCCAGCAATCTTGCGAAGCACATATTATCTTTGTTCTGTAAAGGAAGGAGCTGAGGCTTGACATGTAAGTAAGGGTTTAAGGTTCCATGGCTGGCACACAGCAGGGTCATGATTTGCACCCAGATCTGTCTGACGGCCAAGCTGGTGTTTATAACCACTGCACAAATCTAACATTGCTGTGAGATCTCTTTCATATCTAACACCCTGAGATTGCACTTAAAGTACCCTTTCTTGTAGTAGGTAAATGGGCTTTGACATGTTGCTTTCAGCTTAAGGGAGAACAAGACAATTTAACGAAAATCAACATAGATCAGGTATGAATTTACACGTTACCACTCAGGGGCACAGAACTATAACTTTTTAGTTTTCTATAACTCGATTCCATTTTGTTCTCAAGTTCTTTCGAGCTGCCTAGAGCAAGCAGACAGCTTATTTTATGGCATTCTGGTATATTCAGTGCAATCTAGTTGAATTTGTAGTCAAATTTAAGCATTATTCTTTCCGCCACTGTCCAGTTTGTAGCTTCCTCACCAGTATGTCAGGCTTCTGCTACCTCTCATTTGTCCTTCTATTTGCTTCTCTGTGTGCCACTGGGAAAAGCAATAGCCCATCATCCTGGAGGGGAGAGGCTTCTCTTGTTAGTGCAGTGGCTTCTGGATCCTTGCTGGCCACTGTTGGATGTGAAACTATTTCTATTGGTCTGTGACATGCTCTGATAGTTGCTACAGATGACCAAGCTTCACGACCTCTGCATCTTCTTTGTTCTGACACCCAGTAGATGTTTAGTCCTTATTTTTCTCTTATTGGGGGATGTGGGAACTATTAGATCTGCTGCGGGTCACAAATAGTTGGCCAACAGAGAAACGGGAGAACCTCCCCAGTGCTTCTCTCTGTCTTGCCATTCTACTTTCCTTCAGCTTTGCTGCGGCCACTTCAGGTTGGCATGCCTCCCTGCTCTAGGCCAAAAGCCTGGGGGTTCAGGGCCTAGTTGATTATGGAAGCTACTTTCAACACCTGTCTTGTTTCTTCTCAACATTTCTTGGTTCCTCCAGCTTCCAACCTCCTCTATCTCTCAGGCTGGGAAGGGCTTTTTCTTTACTTTTGGGGAGAAACTTTCTTGATGTCTTTTCCTATTTCCTTCCTGCTCTGTATTTATTCTACAGTTACATTTCAATGTTTTGCTTTGTATTGGTGAAAATCTACCTTTCTGAGTTTTTTTAGGAAACCTTTTTCTCTTATTTGAAGCCTTGCTTTCACAAATACTGCTTACTTATGCATTTATGAGAGTTGACTAATGAAATAATGACTTTCTTATTCTTACCCTCTCTGCTTATCCTTGAAAGCAATTGCAAATACTTTGGCTATAATTTGTTAAAGGGTAGAGATTCTTGGGGCCACTGGAAACAATTAGGAGTCCCAGATGGGGCAGAGAACTCCAGCTCCACCAAGATTTGTGCTCACTTTCTGTCAATGCAGTTTTCATTAGAAAGAGGATGCTTGATCTGCATATATATTTCTCACTTATGCTTGCATCTAGTGTGGTCACGTGACTGGTTCTAACCAATTAAAGGTGAAAGACATTTTGTATGTTAATTCTAGATTGACATGGTTTATACATGGGTGTATTTTGTGTTCTCTCTTGTCCCCTGCCCACTAGCTGGATGTTATCATCAATGGTGACCTCGAGAGCCCTGTGTTGATCTTCTGCCAGTTTGGGTTCCTACATGACTGGATGGAGCAGACAGTTTCTGCTTATCCTCCACTTGTGTGGAAAACAAACTCGCTTGAGAATTTTGAGTTTATTTCTTATATCAGTCTGTGCTCCTTCTATTAATAAAGCAGGATTGAAAGTTTTGAGAGTTTTGAGTTTATTTCTTATATCAGCCTGTGCTCCTTCTATTAATAAAGCAGGTGTGATCTATTTTTAAAAAACTTATCCCTGCTACAATAGCCAACTAAAATGTCCCTAAAGGGATCAAGGGTCTACAATATGAAAAAAAAATCATTTCTTCCACTCTTTATTTGGATTATTACATACCTAATATACTTCGATGTTGGGTATAAGTCAGGGGTTGGCAAATGCTGGCCTGCGGCCTGTTTTTGTATGGCTCATGAGCTAAGTATAGTTTCTTTTTTCTTTTTGCATTTTAAAATAGTTATAAAAACCCAAAGAAGTGAAGCAAAAAACATAGGAGAATATGTGACATAGATCATACGTGGCCCTCAAAGTCTAGAATATTTCTTTACTATCTAGTCCTTTACAGAAAATTTGCCATCCCCTCATAAAAATGGTGGGAGACTATTACATTGTATAGAGAAGACTACTCTGAGCATAAAGAATTGACTATTCTGTCCTCCACTGATCTGCACTGTTGTAATTTAGGCCTTTGAAATTGATGGGAGCTCTATGGAAAGTATACACTTGACCTAACACTAGTGGAAAAGTAGAAAATTTGTTCAGTCTTCATTTTCTGTGTCTGTAGGACTAAAAGCAGCTTGACTTGTTCTAAGATCTACTGATTGTTTTTGAAGCTGATAGTCAATTTGATATTAGACAGATACAACCAGAGAGGAGAAACTGTTCTTTTTTGTTTATGTTGGATTGGTGGCTCCCGAAACCAAGGCCAATGACTCTTAGATTTATAGGGTGGATGAAACATTTTCAACACTTCAATAAGGAAAAGAAATTCTCTTGAGACTTGAGTAACCGAAGCGTAATAATGTTCTTTTTTTCCTCCGTTTATAGCCTCAGAAAAGTCAAGCACATTTGTCCAGAGTAATCTAGATTAACCATCAGGCTTTAAATTTATTATAAATATACAATTTTCAGTAGGTTTGCAGCCAAACCTACCCATTTATCCCCTGGGTCATTGATAATAATTAAGAGGCTCTGCTCATGATTTCCAAGGGGGACCAAAATCAAGACTGTATTATGATTAAGCCTCTGCTTATGGTATGTGCCAATGAGCAAGATTTGTTTAAGTTGGCAGATTTTAATGCTTGTGTGAAATATTTTTTATTTTCCTGCCACTAATTATGTTATGATTAAGTTACATCCACTGGAGTATAGTTATCTATTGCATAATACTTTTTATTTGTAGGTCCCTAGAAACTTGCTACTTCAATAGGGCTGACTGAGGGTTCGCTGCACCTTCTCGATGACAAAACTTTCTTTCACGCCCTTCTATCTTCATTTATCTTCATTTCCCTAGGAACTCCTTAGTAATCATTTTCAGACCAATAAAATCCTAGTCTAGGTTATTTATCTTGCCGATAGGTTGTTTCATGTGGTCCTTGTGAATTTGGGGACAATTGTGATTGGAGTAGATCCCCCAGTGGGAAGAGGCCTACTTAGTCATGGTGGTGGGCAGCTTCTCCAAGAGATGGCACTGAGAACTCATTCTTGTTTTAGTTTCCATTTTGATCATCTTGTGTTTTCCTAAGTCACAGAACAATGTCACTCTGATAAATGTCACCATAATTGACACCACCTAATTCTTCATATTTATATTTTATACTCTTTTATGGTGTAGGTAGCTGTACAATTTTCTTTGCTTCTGAGACTCTGGGGCTTTATATTCATTCACTGGGTTGGGAGAATAATGTTGCCTCTAAGCCATCTCGATCTTGGTTCCTCCTCTCTACTTTCCCCACTTTTCAGTCTAAGTGACACCGTGGCAAAGGTCATGTCTACGTCTTTCCCACCATTTGATTCCTAAGAATCTAGTACAATGCCTGGCACCTAATACCTGTTTGCTGAAAGAATGACTGAATGACATCTCTTCCCTGTGGTGGCTTCTGAAAGCCTTCTTAAAAATGGCATTATAGCTTTCTGGAGTTCACTTTGTATTTCTGGAAATTAAGTGGTAGATTAGATCAACTCTTAGTTCTTTTGCTACTTTAAGAATTTATATTGTGTTTTTTCGTTTTCATCAAAACAATTAGTTGCGACTTTAAAGTCACTTACTTGTGACTTTAAATATGTACCTTATAATTGATTCGTTTTACTCATTTAATCATTCAGCAAATATCATGCACCTACTGTGTGCCAAGTAATGTTCAAAATGTAGTGATGATCACAGTTGAAAGGGTTCCCGATCTAACTGAGCTTATATTTTTACTGCGACAGATGAAACACTAAACAAATCACGGAAGTATTAGATAGAGATGAATGCTGTGAAAAGCAGGAAAACAGTGCACCGAATGAGATTCGCTAGGGGTGACTTTAGATTGAGGCTTTGGAGAAGGCAGTAGGTAGCACAAGCCAGTTATGCAGGGATGAGGTGGGAGAGCATCCCAGGCAGAAGGAGGAGTGAAGGCAAATACCTCCTGGCAAGAACAAGACTGATACATTCCAAGAAGGTTATTGGGGCTGGAGAATAGGAAGAAATAAAAAGTTGGAGCTTTGAATAGGCTTTGGAGGTGAGTGGGTGGTTGTCAAAATGGAGTGGAGGTAGTCTAACAATAACATTAATGATTCAGCCTCAAAACATTACCAAGAATGGTATCGGACAAGCATTCGTGGGATAAAGGGCAAAAGCCTGAAAATTAATCTTTGATCTTAGTCCATCTTCTGCATTAACACCCCTGAAAGCTGGACAAACCTTGTACCTAAGCCTAAGGCGTTGCACAGAAAGAATATCCTTGAAGAAAGGCCAGAAAATAAAGAAAAAAATCTACGACATTTAATTCAAAATGGATTCACAGGGGAAGGTCTTTCTTCTTGAAAGCAATTATACTTTCCAACGCATTCTTTTCCCTGGCGTTTCAGCTTCCCAGGATGCCTGACTTCATTAAAGCAGACAGGAAACAGGATTTTTGTGATGTGCTGGTAGAATTATATCTTCTGTGCTGCAACTAATTGTTTTGATGAAAACAAAAAAACACAATATAACACTATATGAGAAGATCAATGCTTGCAACACTAGGCAAACTCCAAAAGAAAGGAAACAGAGAATAATAACAAAAATACAACACATTGTTTTATCTGTTACATTTTATTTTTATGAAAGGTAAAACTAGGAGAAAGCTTGGCTGAATGACAGATCAGAGTGCTGTCTGAGAAAACCTCACTGTAGCTTTGCCCATGCTTTTCTGTGTGTGTGTGTGTGTGTGTGTGTGTGTGTGTGTGTGTGTGTGTGTGTGAATGCGCGTGCTCATGCACGCACATGTATCTTTGCAAGCGTATTTTTCTTTTTTTGCTTATTTTGTTACTATCTTGATTTCTTCAGTTTTAAAAATGGGAATAGGTATGTTTATTGCAATCCTATCTCTAGGAATGCTGACAAGATGTAGTTGCTGTGAAAAGAGATAGAATAACAAATGACTGAATTGTTACTGTGGCCTGTCTACGTAGGAAACCAAGCATTTCTTTGTAGGTATGAGCAGAGAACTGGGCTCTAGTTTTAGCTCTGCCTTTAGTCCGAGTGAGGTCTTGATCCATTTGCCTCTACTGTGGGAACCCACCTGGATTACTTGAGATTTGATTAAATCAATATTGAAGGACTTCCCCATTCTGAGATCTGTGATTCTAAATATGTATCAATCCTTAATGTTTTCTCTATGTACTTTGACTGTGTAACCACAGGGACCCATGATTTATTTCCCAATAATATTCTAACCATTGTAATTAAGTGAGAATATTTATTTCCAGAGAATAAAAAGCCTTTATATCTACCAAATCCTTCCTACTTCTTGTCACTGTCAAAAAAGAAACAAAATCATCATTGGAATTAGAGGGATGATCAGTCTGAGATCTTTGCTTCTCAAATATGAAACAGCGACAATACTACTTGGGATCTTGTTCCAATTATGAAATCTCAGGCCTTGCCACAGACCTGCAGAACCAGAATCTTCACTGTAACCAGAGTTCTCGGTGAATCCTTTGCACATTAAAATTTAAGAAGCTCTATTTTAGATGCGTGACCAACAGGGGGGATTATTCAGCAAATTATCTGTTCTAACCTCAATCAGAATAAATGTGCTATTACTGCAAGAGATCCAACTGCAGCCTATTGGTTGCTCTTGGCCCACATTTTGAAGTTTGTCTTTTGAATCACTTATAAATTATTGTACTTCCAAGAAGTGGTATGCTTGCTTCAACTTCAGAACTGAACCAGTGTCCCGTTTTGCTGTAAGCTGTTACCTTTCAATCTGTCAAAGTATAACTCACAAAGTATAACTTGCTGAGACGAGCATATTTTGAAGAAATGCCCATGCTGGAAAAAACGTCCACCTCATTTCCTTATCTAAAGGCTATAGAATTGATAAGTATCTCTCTATCCACTTGTGTTTAAAGTAATATTCAAAATTATTGTCTTTCTCTTGTGCATGTGTTGAAAACAGATTGTGTGTGTGTGTGTACATGCAAGAAAGGAGTCAGGTGGATATCAGCCTCTGTTAACTGAAAATATATTTATTTTTGGTCTATGCTTAGGGTCACAGTGCAGTGGGATCGAAAATGATTGTCTTGGATGGATATTTCTTTTCCAGTCAGGTCCTAAAATTGAATAGGTGATTTTTGTACCACTGAGATGGTGACTTCACCACTGAAAGTAATCCCATGAGCCACCTGGAACGCTGTTCTGATGCTCATTTCAGCTGAGGTCTGGTATGTGGCTCTGGGAGATTAGTTCTATTTTCAATGTGTCACTTGGATGCTTTTCTAAGAGAAAAATTACTAAAGAGTCTCAAAAGAAGGCATGCAAGCTACACCCTTGACTTAAATAGGGGCAGACCACACAGCGCAGAAGAAAGTCATATTTGCAAGAAGCGGGAAATCTTCTGAAGTCATCAGGGCAATATTTTAATTGGAACACAGCAGAAGAAGTCAACAGACCTCAGGTTTCAGCTTTAAGAGCTGAATGTCATAGCTGATGCTATATGCATTATGAGTCTGGAGACTTCTTTTATAATACCATAAGCTGTTCTGGTCAGTCTATTCAGGAAGAGGGCTCTTCAAGAAATAAGGAGGCATACTGGTAAATCTTTTAAGTTCAAGTCCCTAGTAGTAACCCCCAAAATACAGTTCTTTGCCTCTGCATAGTTGACCCTGTGGAGAAGAAGGGATGAATGATCCAAAACAGTGTTTAGTTATATACAAATGGTCATGGGCTTGACCTATGCTAGAGCTCTATAATATATTAGGTTTCCCAAAAGAAGTCTTGGAGAGATGCCAGTTAATCTCTTTATTTTACTGATTGGTGAACTAGGTCCCAATGATACTGAATGGTGAGCCAAGTTCACAAAGTTTGGTAGCAGAATTGGGACTAAAGCTCAGGATTCTTGAAGTATAGGGCATTGAATTTTCTTCTACATGGGAAGAGATAGAGAATGTTATAGGAGGATATAGGATGTAGGAGGAAGTTAACCCACAAAACTTTTAAAGCAGACCCCAAATTACTAGAACTTGGGTCCAGTTGTCTCAGATGTCAGATGCCTGTTTGCTCAGCAATCAGTGTCATGATGTGTATGTTCTGAGCCTTTCCAGCCTGGTGGATGTGTATGTGAGAAAGTTTCCATATAGAGGAACATCAATGGAAATCTTCATAATGAACTAGCATTAGGGAAATCTGTTCAACCAGAAGATGGGAGGTATAATTTGGAGAGGGTGCTTCCATTCCTTTACTGTACCTTTATTTTTTTCAACAAGCCTATCTTGACTAGAACCACCATCTAAGTTAATTAGCAGCAGTAGAAAAATGAACAAGACATATGCTCTGTCTTCAGAAAACTTAGAATCCAGTGGAATAGACAGATAAGTAATGCAATTTCTTTATTTAATATAGCTTTTGAATTCTGTGTCAGGCACTGTGTTTGGCATGGAGGACACAATAAAGAATAAGATACACATAGCCCCTGCATTCATGGAGCTCACTGTATAGCCAGACACTAAAGAAATTCATGAATAATTCATATTGTGCTAAAAGTTTATATCTGGATTCTTGAAGCACAGAGTAAGGGCACGTGATACAAATGAAGGGGATGTTTTCCTGAAGTTCGATCATGGGGAGCAGTGATGAATTAAGCAGGAGATACCTCTTAGGGCTAATGGTGTTCCTAGATTTTTCTGAGCCTTTTGCATAAGCCATGGAATGTCTTTGAGAACACACATGGATGAAGATAGACTTATTTCCCTACCTTGAAACGTTTCCTTCTTACTAGGACCCTGGGAGCTCAATGAGGCAATCATTTCTCTTGATTTCTTTGGCTAAGAGGAGAGGGTTTGGGGCCCTTTCCCCAGAAGGTTGTTTTCTGCATATATCACTTTGTGGGTCAGCTTAGACGTATGATTAGCAGATACTGACTTAAGCAGGAAACATCCTGCTGGATGTAACTAGACTATGGGGCTTATTGTTTGGGGCTGTTTCCATTGGGATAATGGAGACCTCAGATGGTTTGTTTTTGTTCACTTTCCCCAAATGCTCCTGCTTTTTAGGCTTTGAGAAGCTGAGTCAGGCTCTCGAGGACTGCTAGGATTTTTGGAGAGTCTGTTTATGTTAAATAGAGAAATGCAACTCAGAAGAATTGTTAACAGATAAGGGAACTGAAGTGCAGAGTTGTGAGGAGAAGCTATGCAAGGTGAAATGACGATATAGATCAACCTGCCTGGCCCCATGACTCCTGTTTCTTGCACCCAGCCTAGACTCTTTGCTTCGCAGAGATTATATTCAAACACACAGTAATTTCTCAAGCAACGCACCTGCCGGCCTTGCTCCTAGAGGTTTAGATGAAACCTATTCTGGGTATAGGTTTTTAATGACGTTGTCTAAAAGCACCAAACTACATCGGTAACAGGAAGTAGATATTTTTTATCTTTGTACCTTCAACTCCCAACACAGTCCTGTCATGTAATAGGATTTTAATATATGTTTTAATTTTTAGAAAAACATATATTTTTTAAAAAATTGATATGATTTTGGACAATAGAATTTAAAATCTTGTCTCATCAATGCCACTATCTAGCTATGTGATATTAGCTTTTCAAAACTTGCTTCTTTAGCACTGCAGTGGCAGTATCCATCCATTTATTTATTCAACAAATGTTTATTCATCACTTAATGTATTTCTGGGAATGTAGTATGTTCTGGAGAGTCTGTGGAAGGCAGTGGAAGAAATAGTCCCCACCCATTGTGGCTGCCTGTCTGCTAAAGGTAAAAAGCTGATGTAATAGAAACACATTCATCTATTGTGATGGGGACCAATAGTTACTTGATTAATTTTTTAAAAGTCAGTTAAAGTGAGGAATTTAAAAATTACCTGCGTGCCTTAAACATTATTTTTAAAATTGTCGTAAAATACATATAACATAAAATCGATCCATTAAACTGTATTAAACGGTACAATTCAGTGGCATTAAGTATATTCATATCGTTGTGCATCACCATCATCCATCTCCCCAAATTTTCATCTTCTCACTCTGAAACTCTATACCTATTAAACAGTAACTCCTCATCCTCTCTCTCCTTAGTCCCTTGCAACTACCATTCTATTTTTCTCTGTGTTTGACTACTCTAGGTACCTCACATAAGTGGAATCATATAGTATTTGTTCTATTGTGACTGGCTTGTTTCTCTTAGAAGAGTGTCTTCAAGGTTCACCTATGTTGTCGCCTGTGTCAGAATTCTCATCTTTTTTTTTGTGGCTGAATAGTAGTCCATTATATGTATATAACGTAGTTGTTTCTCCATCCATCCATTGATGGACATTTGGTTTGCTTCCAACATATTATTTTAATTTAGACATTCTGATGAGGACTGCAGATGGGAATTTTCTCTTATTCTTCCATTAACGACACCCATAATATTGTCATCTAATATTTCCACTTTCAATTTATTTAATGTGGAGAGAGAACTTAGACATTTGTGAAGTAATATGAGTACAGAATTCTAGTTTTTATTTTTTCCCTCCGTCTTTTAAATTAGTGTTGGCCATACTGAATTTGACCGACTCCTTTTTAACCACTCATTTTATCTATTCTTTTCAAAATATTTAACTCATAGAATCCATTCTCTGTGTCTTCATGTTTCATCAGTTACATACAATTTAATTAAATCATACAATAGAGTAACAAGTGTGCCTGACATAAAAAGGTGTTTATACAAACACCGTAGGCTCTTGGTGAACACAGAGGTCAGATGATGAGAACTGGAAGGCTGCAGAACTGTTGGAGAGAAGCCAACTAGTCAAGAGTGTGTTTTCAGAGGAGTCAAAAGGGTTAATGAATCCAACTAATCACTTTAGTGGACGCTGTTTTAAAGAACTTCCATCGTTAAAAAATAAAGTATCAGTGCTATTTGACGGTACGGTTATACACAGAAGTATTTGGGAACACAGGACTTCTGGTTCCTAATGCCTATTAGTCTAGGGATGAGGAAGTACTTTCAAAGAAGGTATTAAGATTGATGGGGAGAAATTAGCCAGAGAAAATTAGGGAAGATATTTTAAGTAGAAGGAATCACATGCACAGTGGTGTAAGATAGCAAAAGCATCCGGAGCATTTAAAAATGTTGTTATAATGGGGTAACAGTTGCATCCATTAGTTTAAAAAGAGCTTGTTATGAGCCATGCACTGGGGAATACAAGTGAAACCAATAGACATGGCTGCTACTTGCATGTAGTTTACCATCCAGAGGGGAAGGTGGACACTTTTCAAACACACACATAAATATGACACTATGACAAGTGCTAGAAAAGAGAAATGGTGGGTGCAAACTAGAGCCTGTAATACAGCAGGCAGTGTGACATGGATTTAGGAGTGGGATTCAGAGAACAGCTTTGGCAAAATAATTGAAAAGTTTGAAGGCAAATATTGAAAGAAGGAATATACTAGAAAGAAGAAACACATGTGCAAAGGCCAGTGTGTCAGGAGGTATTAGGATAAGTAAGAAAACTAAGACTGGGGGATTGGATTAGTACAGATGTGGTTTTGGTGTCATATCAAAAAATTATAAGATTTAGGCTAGATGATTTCTAAGCTTCTCTCTCCATCTCTAAACTCTGTGTTATTATCTATATGTCAGTTAAATTGTGTCAATTAATCTATGTCAATTAAATCAGCATATTCCTTCCTGCCTTCTATCTTGCAATTAAATTTTTTTTGAGCTTTTAGGGAGACAATGAAGGTACCTCGATTGTATGGTAATTCTTCTGTTCTGTGAGATTCTAATGCTTTTTCAAAGAATATGAACTTTTGGTGACTTAAAAGAGAAATGAGCTGTTTGTACTGTTGTTGTTAAGGCTTTTCTCCATAGCTTTACCTTGCTTAGCATCAAGTACAAGAAGACATTTGATATAGTTTCCTGAGTCTAGATGAGACAGTTTCTAGTATCTGCTAAACACTTGCTAAATCTTTACTGGTTGGGCTACTTTAGATGTTGGACACTCATTATCTAAAGCAAACAAAGTCTCTCTTCCCCTTGTTTACCTTGCGTGTAGCTTGTGTGTCGTGCTAGATTCAATGATGGCAGCTGAGATGATGGCCTGCCTTCAGTCTATTGGTTTTGTTTCTCTGGTAGTTAAGCTTCTCTTGCAAAAATTCTTTTACTTAATGTATGCTTTGTGTCCAAAACTTCCCCCTTGTTATAAAAACATGCTAACAGAAACATTCCTGCGTCAACCCAAGATAGTCCAACCTTATGCTGGATTTTGTTTCTTCTTAAAAACAAAGTAAATATTAACTCTAAACATCTTCATGTTTACTTTGTGTATTCTTCCAGGGGCCAAAAAGGTGGACATGAGTGGTTTTATAAATCACCAATATTAATATTGTTTGACAGTGTAATTATAAAAATATTACATAGTGATAATGAAAGCAGAGAAAATAACATGGGTCTACTCCCAAGGTGAAATTATTTTCCTTGTATATGAAGTGTATTTTAAAACCTCTGATCCTTCCTAAGATCTTGCTGCTTAATTTATGGATTTAATTGTGAAATGGTACGTCCTCGTATATCGCTGTGCAGTAATTCACCTTGGTCACATTTGAACCTTCCAGTTGCATTTCAAAATTTTACACGCGTTTGATGTAAAGCAAGGGGATGTTAATGTTTGAGTAATAATGTATTCTTTTGTGTTCTCTAGTCCTATGGAATCACTTCCAGTTCCCCCAACACAAGACTTCTTTATGCCTCTGGTCTGGGGTCTGCTCTTTCTTTTCTCTTACATGCTTTCCAACTGCCTTGCCTGTTAAGCAACCACTGATCCTTTAAGACTGAGCTCAGGTGTCATCTTCATTGTAAAGATTTGCCACACTCTCCTGTCATAGGTGCATGTCTCTCTTTCCTATTCTTATAGGATCACACATATACTTCATTACACTAATCAAAGCTTTTCATTTAATAGTTATTGTACTATAATTACAGTACTAGGCATAGGGATACTATAGATTTGCCTAATCAGTTTTATCTTCAGGTCTGTGAACTCCTTGAGGCAAGAGACTCCTCCTTGACACTGAGCAGAAACTCAGCAAATGTTTGTTGAATGTATGGAGCAGTGATAATAAGCATGGCTAACCTGTATTAAATTATTATTTTCATCTAGGGTAAGTTCTTTATTTTCATAAATTTATTTAATGTTCACACCAATCCTTTGATGTAGGTATCATCATATCCATTTTCCCTTTAAAATATCTAAGACATACCAAGGTTAATTAGTTTGCCCAAGGTCATCCAGCTACCAAAAGGGGAAGCTAAGATTTGACCCCCAGTTCTATATTATTCTAAAGGCCATATAATCTGCCTCCCACTGCTATGATTAATGTTGAAATCACAGAAGCAGCTGGGTAGAAAAAATTAGAATGGTGATTAATAATAACTTACATCTGAATGGCACTTTATCATTTACATAGTATTTTACTATGTAATATATAATTCAATTAAATTATAACTTTATTATAATATTTTTCAATTTAGAGGAATTACAAAGAAATGACAAATAAACTAAAAAAAAACAACCTTTAAATTTCACCATCAAGAGATAATTTTCTCAATATTTTTCATCAATATTTTGTTATATATTTTTTCTGTCTCTCTTTGTGTATGTGCATATATAGTTGTGTGCATGATGCTATTTACGTTCCTTTAATGATACATCAATAAATACCAATAACTTTTCTTCATGACTACAATAATATTTTATGATATTTCATTTGGGGGTTGTGCCATAAATTATTTTGTTGGCATCTATGTTGAGTCACCCACTCTGATCTCTGGCATTCATGCTTCCTTGTTAGGTTCTAAAGACACTCCCATATTTTGATATTTTTGTTACGTGAGCAACCCAGTGCTGATACCAAAATCTATATTCATTTTCTATCTGTGTACCAAATTACCACAAACTTAGAGGCATATGACAACAAATTTTTACTATCTCATCCATGACTGGCTTCTCATCTGGAAATAGAGATCATGGGGTCACCTTAAAGTTCATCAGCCATGGATAATTTAAAAAATTATTTGTGAAATAAATAAGTAGCTAAGTAAATGAAAGTACCTAGGCAATTAAGGAAAAGTAGGCAAATATAGGTGAATATTTTTCTGACCCTGAATGATACTTTAAACATAAGGCAATAAAAAAAGTTAATAAAATAAATCAAAATAGATTTTACAATATAAAAAACCTCAACATTTCTGATTGTAAAAATGATGAAAATAATTATAAAAATATTGACACGTGATCTCAACATGTGATTATGAAATGTTAATATTGTGAATATATAAAGCTAATACAGATTAATAAAGAAAGTAGTAGATATTCAATAAACAAATGGGAGAGAACGTGGAACAAAACAAGGAAAAAATATAAATGGCTAGTAAATTTGTATAAATAGCTTTATTTGTAATTTGAAAATGAAGCAATAGTATTGCTTTTCAATATCATATTAATAAAATAAAATGCAAAATGCTCAGTGCTGGTGAGGATATGGTAATTGGGCTCTCTCCTACCACTGCTTAAAGTAGAAAATTAGTATAACTGTCTAGAGCAATGTATTAATTTGTTTCAAAAGCCTCAAAGTTATACATATTGTTTTACCTAGTAATTCCTCTTCTAGAAATCTACTATAATGAAATAATCAGCAATGCAGACAAAGATTTATGCATAGTGATTTTCTTTGAAACACTATTCATAATAATAAGCTATTGAAAATAACTTAAACATTCATCAAGTGGAGGAACTGTTGAGTAAATTATGGTGTATCTATAGTATAGAATATCGTGCAGCTATTAAAGTGATATTTAAAGATGAATATTTAATGATGTGGAGAAATTCTAAGGTAGTCAAAAAGAAGGCTGAATACAAAGTTGCTTATAATGTGGAACTAATATGTAAAATAATTTATTAGGAAGAAATACATAAAGATATTAACAGTGGTTTTCCTGGGGTCTAGAATTGTCTCTGTTACACGGTTGTTCTCAAAGAAGAGTTAATTGCTTTACTTTGGAGCTTTTATAAAGTTTCTCAGATTATACGTGTTCTTTTACTTTTAAATTAAAAAAAAATGTTGGGTAAGCACATTTGCCTGAAATGGATTCAATCAAAGTTAGTTTTGGAAACTTGTAGAATTCACTTGACAAAATTGGTAAAAATGGAGGCAAAGAAATTGACTTCGGATTTAAATTATTCTTGATCAGTCTTATAATTGCCAGAGTAGAATGATATTATAAACAGGACACATGTGTAAAGAACACTTAAAAAATTATACAGTCAGTTTAAGTATTTTGTTTGTTTGTATTGTGAATACATTGTCCACCGGAAGAAGAAAATTAAATGTCCTGATTTATGTGAAATGAGTATTTTAACTTTGGATAAATTATCTAGTATATGTCACAAACATTTCAAATATTTTACCTGGATCAACTTAGAGGAAGTAAAGATGTGTGCCAAGACGCTGTGTTAGATGAATACCTAGATAAGGATTGTGGTTAAAATTATTTCAAGGAATACCAGATGAATTTTTTAAATATTTAAATATGTGATTTAAATATTATCACATAATTAAATTAAGACATTATATTTTATAGGTATACATTTAACCATTTGATTTATATTACTAGTACATAAATATTTAGCTTGGTTAAAAATAACGATAATGGCATCAAAACTTTGATCTCATTGTAAAGTGGAAAATTGCCTGAAATCATTTTACATTTGATATATTCTGTTTTTTTTTTTTTCTTGTACTTTTTTTCTGTGAAGAACACCATGACAAAAGAGTCGACTGGAATTTTCAGTTTATAATTTGAAAGGGAACTTAAACTTGCAAATACCCTTAGGAGAGGGAAAAAAAATAAAACCTTAAGTCCACTCTAAATTAAGATAAACATCTCAAGTCCTTCCTGCATATTTGGTTTGGAGATGTGTGTAAGAGGCACAGAAATTTCAGGCAACCTAAAGGTGAAGGAAAGAGAGGAGTGGGAAATATGCATGATGGGGCTGCTGTGAATACTGGAGATAAACTTTCCATTTTTTATAATTCTTTTTATGATTTGTGTTCCACTAAAAACTGGTATGAATTTTTCTTTTCTCTTAAACTACAATCTAACACTCAGAACATTTTTATTTCTTATGCTAGATTTCAAAAAGAACTGGAGAGAACTCCTTTCTCCAAAAGGGGTAATGGATGGAGCCTTATCCGGCACATTCAGCCCTTAACCTTGAGATGAAAGTCAGCCATTTGGATTAACTGAGATGGTGTTGGTAGCCTTTGTGTTATGACCTGCTACATTCTAGGTAAATGAAGATGAGAAAACAGAGGATTCTATGCATCTGGCCTCATTTTAGCCGCAAGTAGCTAGGCCTGGCCTTATTTAAAATAAAATGGCTACAGTTAGAAGCAGAAGAGATGTTTTTGAATCTTTAAGCCCAAGCTTTGGAATCCAAATCCATGTGATAAAGAACAACACTCAGTTGGGGAAACAGAGAATTATATAATGTATTCTTTAGTTCAATTCTCATTTTTGTTTCCTCCAGGTTTTTCTCTCTGCTTAAAAATAAATGAACAAGAAATTTTTACCTTCAGAAATTGTACTAACATTGACTATTTCAGAAAAACTTTGCCAGCCTAAACAATTAAAAACAAATTATGCTTCTTCTTAGCCTTTTTTCTTCCTCCTTCTTCCCAAAGAGAGGGGAGTTAGGCACAGCATGCCGTATTTCCCATTAATTGCCATCTTTTGGTTAAAAAATAGATGAAGACTCTGATAATCTCTTATCCTTTTACTATTTATATTTCAAACAACTCCACGTAATGGATTATCCAGCATACCTTAACTGAGGGCTCGAACTTCATTATTCTTATCAAAATGTCTTTTCCAGAGCCTCTCTATTTATTTGTATTTTTCGAAAGGTTGCATAAGAAAACCTAGGCACTAATAGCTAACATTTGCCAAAAGATATGTATGCCCAGTGTGAAAGAAGGGATAATTAAGAGCAGATACTTTCAAAGTCTGGGCAGTCTCTTCGAAATAAATCAATGTGCCTATTAACCTTTTGATGGTCATTCCATACTACCTATTGAATATTGTATTTTGACATATTAATTTGTTAAGAAGGAAAGATTAAGCAATAGACCTATAATCCATTTTCTTCCTGTATTGAGTGATGCCCCAAAGAAGAAAGAATGATTATCTGGTTAAATCCTTTTGTAAACACGTCCATACATGATATTTACTAGCAGGAGAATCCTTATCTATGAAATTCTTGAGAAGGATGGTACCTGATCTGCCTAAGACTGACTATGATAAACAAACTTAGAATCTATTGATTCATGTAGGATCGCTTCCTAGAAAATGCCATGTAAGCTATGTAACAATTTGAATATAAAAGGAGAATGTATCCTGACCAAACAAGTTCCCTTTTTTTTTTTTTTTTGGTAAGTTATGCTTCTGCAGACGTCACTTGGAGACCATGATTTGACAGACATTCCAATCCTTTGTGTTATCTCAAATGTAGACCTAATTTAATCCAGGTTTAGGGGAACTTGGCTTGCTCTAATAAGTGGCACAGTTGTCCTCAGAACCAGAGCCACCCTAAATGGTTACAGAGGTTCTTCATTTAACTCAGAGTCTTTAAAGGGGAGGTATAATCCATTGCTGAAAATTCTTACTATTAAGGAATCAGGCACTGACCAGGAGTTTTAATGCTGGCACAAAACATTTATTTTTATCTTTTAAGTTTGAGTTCACCCAGAAGCAGGCTCTGAGACACAGAGTAGAGTGTTAGTAGTTTATTCAAGAGGTGAAAGGGGCACCTGTAGGAAGTGGGGAAGAAATACACTAAAGGGGAAGTTGTCAATGAATGCCATGCCATTAGGCCAGCTACAACAGTGGGTCACTAGGGTTCCATCCTGTGGGGAAGTTCTGGACAATGGTGCCAATCACACTTAGAATTATCTCATCTGAGAACCAAGGGCCCAGCGGTATTTATACTCAGAAACCTGATGGTCCTTGATTAAGTACTACTCTCATGGTGTACTCTGTCTCTCTGGAGCTTCTGGTCTACTAAGCTTGGACAGCAGGGTCTTCTGAGGTTCTGGACAAGAGATCCCTTGGGTACAGCAATGTGCACACTGGCAGTTTGGAGTCTCGAGCATATGGAAGCTCTGAGGGGCAAGGGCACCAACAGTATCTGCTTCATCATTCAAGTCTTTGATCATATCTGCTCCATCTAGTTGGCCATAAGGGAGTCTCTGCATTCATTTATTCAACAAATATTTATTTATGTTGGGGATATGACAGGATGGTAAGAGAAATAAACAGTAAACAGATATGTAATATGATGTGAGGTAATGAAATATATTATTAGGAAAAATAAAGCAGAGTATGGTTGGTTGTAAAATCACCCCAAAGATTTCAGTCCTTGTTCCTGGAATTGGTAAATATTACCTTATTTGGAAAAAAGATCTTTGCAGGTGTGATTAAATTAAGGGTCTTGATTTGGAGAGATCATCCTGGATTTTCTGGGTGGGCCCTAAATGCTGTCATGAATGTCATAAGAGAGAGGCAGAGAGAGATTTCACAGACAGAATGGGAGAAGGTCATGTTAGGAGAGAGGGAAGTTGCAGTGATGTACACACAAGCTAAGGAATGCCAGCAGCCACCAGAAGCTGGAAGAGGCCAGGAATGGATTCTCCCCTAACGCCTCTAGAGGGAGCACAGCGCCGCCGATACCGTGATTTCCGTGAAAGTGATTTCAGATTTCTGGTCTCCAGAACTGTGAGAGAATAATTGTCTATTGTTTTAAAGCACCGAGTTTGAAATAATTTATTACGGCTGCATCAGAAAACTAATACACAGGGCAAAAAAGTGAATGAATGACTGGATGGTTACCATTTTAGACTGTTGAGGGATAATCTCTCTTTTAAGAGGATATTTGAGCAGAAACGTAAATTAAAGCAAGAGAATGAGTTATTCAGAAGGACTCTCCAGGTAGAAGGCAGTAAATGCAGAGTCTTTAGGTAGGAGGAAGCTTGCTGTGTCTGATGAACAGAATGGAGGTCAGCATCCCCCGGGGTTGAGAGCGCTAAGGGAAGAATAAAATAGGGACGGGATAGAACAGAGAGGTGGCCCAGATCATGTTGGGGTCTTGCAGGACTTAGAGTTTTATTCTGGGTAAAGTGGAAAACAGTTGGACGGTTTTATAAGAAGAGTAACTGGAACTGACTTTTAAAGCCCTATGTCCCAACACGAGACCCTCTGACTCATTCTGTCAGTCGTTAGGTTTCACTTAATTTCCCCGGGTAGAATTGGAGAAAGCACCTCAAGTTCCTCCAAGTCCTTGCGGTGAAGGCGATGAGGAAATATCTCCTTGGCCCCTATAACCCTAGGTCCAGTCTTAGCATGAATGATCTATAAGCTAAACACAAATTTCCTTCCATTAAAATTATTTCTTTTTTCCTGTATATTTTTTTTTATCTAAACAGAGACTCTATTATTTTTTCTTATCTTTTCATAAGCTACTTTCTGTTCTTGTCAGGGTCCAGAAGGGATGTAGGAAGGAGTCCTCTTCCCAGGTAGATCAAATTAGACGAAACCATCATCCACAGCCTCATCGCTTGTTTAACCCTTGGCATGAGCTGCCTGTGTGACTATGTGTCTTTCTTAAGCATGTCTGGTGTCTTAAACCACCTCCTAAGGTCAAGGACCACATCTCTGTGATGTTACATTCCTCATAGGACATAATGCATTGCCTTATATAGATTAAGCATTAATGCATATTTATTAAACAAGTTGCTATTGGTCGGAGTTTGACAGAGGGAGAGAAAGGACTGAGCTATGAAGTAGAATGATTAAAACCCACGCTTCCTATTTCTTACTCTTATCCTACCCTCTTCACAAACTCGAGCCATGGGAACTTACTGTGTACTGGACCTTGGACTTGTTGAAGCTGAACCCCCTTCCCCTCCTGCACATGTATTCTCAGGAGAGAGTTCTGTGGGTGCCTCTCAAAGGCAGCTGCAGCAGCAGCCTTCTCAGTGTGAGTCCCAGAGACTCATTAGCACTGCAAAACCTTAGACTTAGCCACCTCCTGTCCCCGCCCACCTCTTCCCACCCGATGCCTTTACAGAGAAGAACATTTAGATCTACATTATTTTGGAATATATATTTTTTATGTTGTGAATGCTAAAGTCAGTATCCTATTGGCTGGATAATTTTAATGCATGTATCTATTATCTGCTTCATTCCACAAAGATTTTGAAGCAGTTTTATATGTAGCTATATAAAGTATATAGAAAAAGCCAGAGGAAAATGCAAATGCTAGGTTGTTAGTTTGGTACAGATTAGAATGTAACAAATTGACAAAGAATCACAATGGGATGGACTAATCGGGAAAACCTTCCCAAAAGCAATTAATCTTTTGTGACACTCACTGCTACTCATTCAGGTCCCTGGAGTTATCTTCTCTTTGGTTTTCTGCTGAGTTGCTCTTAGACTGATGGTATAATGGGAAAGCTCACTCTTAACTAATATTCAAGTTTTTCATCATGTTTCTTTCCAAAGAGAAATGAAAAGAGAATGCTTGAGGACTAGAACTGTTACAGCTTGTTTTGGTAAGAAGCCTAGATAGTTCATAGAACACAACATTTTAGGAGATTATCATAGAAATAGAGAGTGACCTTTGGGAGGAGAATCAGAATTATCCAGAAGGAAAAGTAGATCAGAAAAATGGAAGAAACTTCAAGCAAAAGGCAAAAACTTTCTAAAGGCTCCCACTGTGAAAATAAATGACTGTGGTCAAGCCCAATTTAAAGCTTTGCTTTTCATTTTGAAGTTTTAGAGCAGGAGAAGGTCTTAGAGTTCATTTAGTTCAACGCCTTCATTTTAAAGATGAAAAAGCCAGGACACAGAGAGGGTAAGTGATTTGCCCATGGTCACACAGACAGTGTGGGACAGAACCACAGCTGCATTTTAGATTGTCTGACTCTCAGTTGTGTGCTCTTTGTATTATATTTCATTGCTTTCTCTAGCTGTTGTCATTTTGGGAAGGAAGTATCCAGGGGCCTCAGCAACATGGACCAGCAGTGAGAAGAAGAGTTGCAAGAAGCACAGGAGAGCTGGAAACACGAATCCAGTGGCCAGGCTGAAACCAGCAAGGGCCAACGGATAAAACTCTACAAAGGGCGTGGCAAATTTTGATACTGTTCTGGCAGAAAGCAATACTGGAGATTCACTCCAGTAAGCAGTGCAACAGGACAGCCGCAGGAATAAGTACATTGAATTATGGCATTTAAGATTTGAGATCTCTGTTTTAGTCAGAGCAGGTCTCTAGCTGTGGGTGGAGGAGACAAGATTCGTGAGCAGGGGAATGCTCTAGGGAGGACTAAACTGGCTATCAGAAACTCAGCAGTCTCAGGTTAGAGCGTGGCCAACTCCAAATCCGGAATGAAGCTGACACAGCCAGTGGGGAAAGCTTCTAAGCCCACGTTTTATCTAACAGAGAAACAATGAGACTTAGAGACAAGAGGAGTAATCGGAAATCACGTCTGTTATATGGATACCCATGAATTTAACAGTCTTTCCATGCTAGTCTATAAATGTGGTTGAACCAGATGTAATTTCTTTCTCTCGTCAGGGTAGACCATTTAAGGAGAGGAGCTGAGCATGCAGGTTGAAGAACTCTTGCATTTAGCTGATGGAGACCATGGAAGACAGGTGGGTCCCTGGGCATATATTTACTGTATCAGCCAGGATGCATTTGACCTCAAGGGACAGATCACCGAATTAAAACAAGCCATATGGATGTTTACTTTTTACTTAACAAGAATTCTGGAGGTAGGCAGTCCCAGATTTGTTCTGGTGACTCGAAATGTAATTCTACAATTTTGCCACTCTACCATTCTTAGTGTATGAATCACGACCCCTTTCTTAGTTGTGAGGTGATGGCTGCAGTCCAAGCATCAGGTCTCCATGTGACAGCACTCTAAACAGAAAGTAGGAATGAAAGCAAACAAACAAGCATACTTCTCTCATCATCAAAGAAAAATCTTTCCCAGAGGCTCCTTTTGGGAAGTTTTCCTTACGTTTTGTTTTCCAGAACTGGATCATGGGACATACTTAAACCAATTACTGGCTAATGTGAAAAGATTTGCCATGATTGACTAAGTGTGGTTAACTAGTGGATTTCTTCCCAATATTTGTGATTCATCTCCCAGGGGTAGACATATTTTTACTCCATCAAAATTTGTTTCTCTAAGCTTGGAATATTGGGAAGAAAGCCAAGAGTCAGCCACACTTAATTAACTGAATCACACTTGGCTATAGATAGTGCCTGGTGTGTACCAAATTTTCATCTTGTTTCACTTAACCACATCCTGAAATCAGAAATAAAATATTCAAAGCCAGTTTCTTAAAGGTTCATCCATAAATTCAGAAGTCTCCCTTTTGATTTAATGTAGTAACAAAACAGTGAATTAAGAAAGTAAATTCAAAAGTAAAAAAGAAACAAACAGAAACCTATAATGTATTTTATTTCTCCAATCCAAATTGAATAAAGAAGTATATGAGACTGAAATCATACCATGTTCTCTACCTTATATTCTTTAACTCTCTTTTCTAATATTTTACCCTGATCTTATTATAACTAAGAATATAGAATACCTTCATTTTCATGGATAAAAATGTAGTTTTCTTTAAATAAATATATGTATATTTGGTGAAATAAGTCATGTTTTTAATGTTTCTCACCACTGGAGGGTTGAGAATTGAATCACTTGGGTTGCACAGTTACTGTTTGTGGCACAGTCAATTTTATGTATTCAGTAGACCCTGTAGCTAGATTATTCTCAGACAACACATCCTGGTTGACACAGGGGCCATATGACTAAGTTCTAGCCAATGAAATGGCTGTGGGGATAAAATACACTACTTCCAGGCCTGGCCCATTAAAAATTCTCCATTGCTATGGGTTGAATTGTATCCCCTCTCCCCCTTGTTGAAGTACTAGCTCCCAGTACATCAGGATATGACTTTATTTGGAAATAGAATCACTGCAGTTATAATTAATTAGGATGAAGTCATAATGCAGTAAGGTGGGCCCCTAATCTAATACAAGTGGTGTCCTTATAAGAAGAGAATGCCATGTGCTGTGGTCTAAATATTTCTGTTCCCCCCAAATTCATATGTTAACCCCCAAGATGATGGTATTAGACGGTGGGACCTTTTGAGGTGATTTTGGCAATAAAAGCCCTCATGAATGAGATTAGTGCCCTTATAAAAGAGGCTCAGAAATCTCCCTTGCCCCATCCACCATGTGAGAATACAATGAGCAGTTGGCAGCTTGCAACTTTGAAGAGGGGCCTTGCTGGAACCTGACCATGATGGCATCCTAACCTTGAACATCCAGACACCAGAACTGAAAGCAATACATTTCTGCCCCTTTTAAGCCACCCACTCCATGGCATTTTGTTATAGCAGCCAGAACAGACTAAGAGACCATGTGAAAGCACAGAGACACAAAAAGCACCCTGTGACTGAGGAGGCAGATATTGAAGTGTTGCATCTGCTAGTCAAGGAATGCCTGGGCGTTCAGAAGCTGGATGAGACAAGGAAGAATTCCACTCTAGAGGCTTCAAAGGAAACGTGGCCCTGCCAACACTTTGATTTTGAACTTTAAACCTCCAAAACTGTGGAAGAATAAGATTGTATTGTTTACAGCCAGCAAATGTGTGGCTTTTGTTCCTGTGACCCTAGAAAACTAATACACTATTCCCCATGCTCTATTCTCTCATCAGTTAGCCAAATGCAAAAAGCTAGTAGAGAATGGAATGGCAGAGCCACTAGTTGGAAGGAGCTTGGATCACTAAATAACTGCATGGCCCAGACACTACCCAGTTATTCTCTGTGTTGAACAGTGTTATGAGAGAACCAAACCTGGTTTTGTTAAGTGCTGACACATTGGGGCTCATCATCATAGTCTTCTTGATTGAAGAGATCATAAAGCCTGGGCTAGAAATGCTGTGAAGTTAGTGGTAATCACAATGTGGATAATTTTAGAGTCTCCACCTCTGTAGATGCCACAGATAGAATAAATCAAATAAGCAGACATGTTGTCTGCCTGGTTACAAGGCTTTGAATCAAAATTGGGGTATTTTTTTGTCTTAGGTCCTACAGTCAGGACCTGTAGCGACCTCACTGTTCTGCCTCATGAACTTAAAACATGCTGAACGACACAAGTGATGACATGGAAAAGAATGTTGGCTTTAATTTGTGAGTGCAAAGCTACCCTTTCTTCTCCTTTAATATGATCGTGCAAATTTCTGTTGGTACATTTTCTGAAATTATAAAAGGAAATGAGAAAGTCGTTTTGTATATCTGAGTAATTAAGTTTTTGTCAACACATGTTCAAATGCAGGTAATTACACCAAGCTTCTTCATCAAATTCCCTTTCCTTCACCCTAGGGCATATATAGGGATGATTTTGTAATATTCACTTAAACATCTTTAACTGTTTTTGTTCGGAAAGGCAAAAAAGTAAAATATTAAAGAAAAACATGCTCAATTTAGCCAGGCGCAACCAGCAGGAAATATAACCTAACTTGTATTCAGAAATCTGAGTTTCGATATCCTCAGTGAACATCCGTTAGCTGTGTTACCTATGGGAATTTGGTCAGTCTCTCTGATCTCCCTTTTATCATTTGATGACGTACAGATTGGAGAGTTTTTAAAGGTGTTTCAAGAAGCCAGAACTTTCCAGATGTTTCCTCAGAGGCTAATTCGAGAAGCTGCCACCAGAATCACTCTCCCTTCATGTGTTTTATCCATTCAGTTTCAGGGAAAAACAAACAAAGAGAATGACAAATGATGCAGCAATTGTGGAAAACAGTTTGGTGGTCCCACAAAAAATACAACATAGAATTACTATATGACCTATCAATTCTGCTTCTAAGTATATCCCCTAAAGAATCGAAAACAAGGATTCAAACAGATACTTGTATGCCAACTTTCGTTGCAGCATTATTCACAATAATTCCCAAATGACTGAGTGTCCGTCAACAGATAAGTGTGTAAACCAAACATGGTCTATACATACAGTGGAATACTATTCAGACATAATAAGGAATGGAATTCTGACATGTGCTACAACGTAGATTAACCTCGAAAACATTATGCTAAGTGAGAAAAAACAAATGTGTTATTCCAGTTATACAAAATATACAGAACAGGGAAATTCATAGAGGCAGAAAGTAGATTAGCGGTTACCAGGGGCTGAGAGGGAGGCAAAATAAGGAGTTATTGTTTAATGGGTACACCCGGGGTGTTTACCTGGGTGATAAAAAGATTGGAAGTGGATTGTGATGATTATACCACTGGTCGTGGATATTAATAACATGGTAAATGGTATTAATGTCACCGAATTGTACATTTAAAAATCATTAGAATGACAAATTTTGTTATATATATTTTTAGCAGAATAAAAAACAATTACAAATAAAAATGTTTGCAATTAAACAAACAAATGAACAAACCAAAAGCTTTGGGCCAAGGGGATCTATGTCAACAAAAGTATGGAAACTCCTGTCTGTATCATGTTAAACAAACAATATGATCTTTTTCCTCGTAGAACTGAATGTTTTTATAGGATTGCCTAACTCTTCCAGAATTAGTCACAGAGATAATTCTACCAAATCAAGCCAACTCTTCATTCTCATCAGCCCTGGATTTTGGAAGCAAGCTGTGCAATAATGACAGTTTGTGACAAACAATGATTGCAAGGGAAGCTCCAGCAATGTACCCAGAGCAAGTAACACTATTCCTGGATAAGGGACAGTTTCACCACTGCTTTAGAGAGAGCACAGGTCTCTAGGTTTAGGAAATTAGGTTCGGGAAATTAGGGTGTCCCTGAATAATGGAAGGTCAGCACGAGAGATGGTATTGTGGTGGGTTGGGGTGAGGCCAGGAGACACTTTAAGACTTTTTTCATCCCTCCTATGTAAGTGAAGGCTCTTTTCCTGAAGGTTGTGAAGGGTGGTGGTGGTGGTAGGAGTTGAGTGTTTTACTCAGTGATTGATGCTGGACAATATTTTCTTTACAAAATTATCATTACCTTCAATATTGTCCAACAAAAGTGAGTATAATTTACGATCTTCAAAGAAGTACATGTTCTTTTATCTTTTACTTAGTGCATGGGCAGCATGTGTGATGGTTGCTTGAGACTCTTAAGCGGGCAATCTGGAATATGTTTTCTCTCTCCACACCCTTTCTCTATGCCTTATGTTTAGAATCTGTTTAATTGACTAGATGATGAAAAATGTTTCTTCTATGAGACTGATTGAAAGAGTGGTCAGAAAAACCTTTTATTGTTTTCTTTTGAGCTTTCCTGTATGATAGAGACTTATCATCAACCAAGTCTCTTTTCATTGTTTTGTGTCTTAGAGAAGAGAAACTTTTAGAAGCACATTTATAGAACTGCCAAATTGGTTTCAGAGAGCGTTACATTCTTATTTTAATTGGGAACAACAGTTGCATTTTAACATTTACCACTTGCCAGTTACAAAACACCGCAAAGCAAAATGGAATGGCAGTTCTTTTTCCCTTATATCTTGTGAAACAATATGAATATACCATTATATCAGAATGTGTTTTATTTATGGTAAATAATTGGCAGTAGAAAAAAATAATTGGCATTGGAACTCCCTTTTTAAGACAACTTTAACATAACTATCCTGGGAAAGAATTTACTAAATCTGAAAGTTTATTGTTACTTTTGTTAGTGATGGTTTTGTCAGAGTGAATGTGCCCTTTTCTTCCTGATTTTGCTAAGTTCAGCATATATCATTCAAGATTAGACCCTTCTAAATTTCCAAAAAGTGCTGGACCGCAGTCCTAAACGGATGTTTTTTTATTTTTCCAAATTGCTGTTATCCAAGAATTTTGTAGAAACACCATGGTGAATTAGACTGACCGATCTTGGATACGTTTGATATTTTGTCTGAATAAAGACAGTCTTTCAATGCCCACATCCTTTCAACACTGCATTTCTCATATCCCAGTTGTTGACCCTCAAAACTTGCTAGAGGTTGAGCAGATTTGTGAATCAAAGGAGGTAGCATGTTGAGTGATGTGTGCATGCCAGCTGGATTGTTTCTCCTTAAGAGAAATAAAACCAACATCAAAAGTGAGATAAGTTTTGATTATGATGATGTTAATAACAGTTGTTACAAAATTTTGAGTGCCTGTCTTGTAGAAGGAAATTTCTAGAGCTATTTCCTTTAAACCTAAAAAATGACCCTATAAGGAAAGTACTACAAAAGAAAATGTACACTGTCCTGTATGAGTATATTAGGGAAAAACTGTTCTAAAAGTTTTCTTAAGGAGGAAACATTTAAGCAAGAATCTGATGAGTATCCACTTGGAGAACAGAGAAAAGGATGTTCTTGGTAGATGATGAAAATATATAAATTCTGAGGTAAGACATGGTTCAGGCTATTCAAAAAGCAGAGAGAAGTGCGGGCTACTGCAGCTGAGGCAGGTGAAGGAAAGGAGTGTGCCATCTGGTAAGTAAGCAGGGACCAGAATTATTTATATCGATCATTGCATAGATGCTGTCTATGTTCTCTATTATATCAAGTGGACACTCATCCACTTAAAATTTTTTTTATTAAATTAAGATTTTATTTTATTATTTATGATTGTTAAAGCAGACATATTTGCAAAAAATCCAAATATGAGATCAGAACAATTCTATAATTATCATACATATATACCTGCATGAACACACAGTATAATTTCTGAGGCTTTGTTAACACACCATCAAAGTAACTACCTCTTTCAAAGAAAAGCAATAAAAAAAATTTACATATCTTTAAGATGAATTTGTTTAATGTAATTACTCACCAGTAAATTTAGTTAAGCATGTTAATTCAAATGGTACCCTGATTTCGATACCATTGGTATCGAAACTAAGTGATTATAAGACAAAATCTTGAGGCCGTAAAGTATATTTCATTCTTCAGAATATGTGGACTCATTTTCGGTTACATTTTTGAACATTAGTCACTTTTTTGATTACCATAAAAACAAACTCACCCAAAGCTTTGCGTGTGTAGTAGACTTTGTTAGAATTAGAGATGCTGACAAAGTTATAGGGTAGCCATGTAAACAAATTAAAAATTGAATATTAGACATCGATCATTTAAAAAATATCTTATAGCCATATCTACCAATGTAGACTCCAGCTTTCCCAAAGTTTTCTTCTTTCTCTTTGATCTTTCCTCCCTCAGTCTTCTCCTCCCTTCTTTAGCTTCTCTCTCTCTCATGCTCTGTAATTAGGACATAGCTAATTCTTGTTCATTTTGAACGCAGATCAGTATAACAATCGTTTGTTGTTGTTGTTGTTGTTGTTAACTAACATCCTCAGGGACTCACTTTCCATCCCAAATGACTTGACTAGAAAAATAACTTTATGAAACAATGACAGGACCCTTCCCGTTGGGAATTCTGATGACATGTTAAGGTAATTTTTTGGTTATCTTCATGCCTGTAAATTGCAGTCTCACCCTTATTAGTTCATACATGCAAAGAAGCACACAAAATACTACACATTTCGTGCATTTGTTTCGTGATAAACTTATCACCAGAGGCTAATTGGGATAAGAAAATGGGCTAAATAATGTTTTCATTGTGGTTGTGTTAAAATGCTGTGAAGAGATTGTATTTCCTGGGCCCATTACTTGTAATCCAGGGAAGTACAAGTTCTGTTTATGGAAATGACCTGTTGTGATAACTTATTATCTGACCATTCTTTTACTCCAAATCTGATCTTTTTCCAGTTTTTATCTCTTGGTATGGAAGTCAGATACCTTGGTTGTAAACATTAGAATCTTCTTTGACTGGTTTAACGAGAGGATAGTTTAAAGGTCTTAGGTAGCTCGCAGACTATCAGGCTTGCAAGAAAACCAGTCTCAGAAGTTATGCACCCAGGAGTAATACCCAATTATATTGGAATAGGGGAGCAGAGAAGACAAAAATATCTGCTTAGAGGCTTTGTAAAATCAACATAATTTTAAGATTAATCAGATATGAAGATAAGAGAAGGGAGAAATTAAATATGATTCCCAGATTTATGGTTTAAGAGCTAGTGATTTGATAATTCCATTTACTGAACATCGTGGGCACTTATTATGTGTGGCTACTCAGCATCTCTTGAATTCCATTCTTGGGCTTGAAAAATGCTAACATTACAATACTGTCACAACAAAGTGGAAGCTAAGATTTATTTTCACAACTTTATTGCTAATAGATATATTTTTTTTCCCCCAAAAGAGCAGCATTAGGGAATAATCTCTGCAGACAGTCTTTGGGTTAGCATGGTGGCACGTCTTAGGGCATTGCCTTCCACTTTGGTGCATCTTCGTTTAAGCTGCAGAATTGCCGCCAAGCAGCAGAAGCCATAGTATTTTTGCTAGAACAACTCTGATGGGATAGAATTGGGTCTGATTCTGGGCTGCATAACTTCTAGTCTTACTGCTACAGCCTCCAGTTTCTCTTCAACTAGTCTTGCTTTCCTGCCAGTCTTTATTTTCCAGTGTAGTCAGAGTCATCCTTAAAATATTCCTCCCCTAATCAAATCTTGCCAGTGGCGTTCCTCAGCTCTAAGAAATAGAGTAAAAGCTCTTAAGGTATTGGTTTTTTAGGGTGGCTATAATAAATGACCACAAACTTGGACGGCTTGAAGCAAAAGCAGTGTATTTGTTCACATTTCCCGAGGCTAGAAGTCTGAAGTCAAGGTGTCATGTAGGCCATGCTTCCTTCAAAGGCTCTTGGGGAGAATCCTTGCTTCTTCTAGTTTCTGATAGCTACAGGCTTTCCTTGGCTTGTGGCAGCACGGCTGCAGTCTCCGTGCCTCTGGCTTCACATGGCAGACCTGCCTCTGTGTGTCTTGGTGTCTTCGCATGACATTCACCTCTTCTCGTAAGAAAACCAATCATGTTGGATTAGGATCTACCCTGATTGAGAATGCTCTTGTCCTAAGTGGATTACATCTGCAAGACCCTATTTCTAAATAAGGTCACGTTCACAGGCACTGGGATTGAGACCAGTGTCTTTTGAGGGTACACAATTTAACCCTAACAGTGGCCTACAAGGTAATCTGTGGTGTGGCCGCTGTGTGCTCTTCCAGACTCACCTTGTTCGTTTTCCTTTTCCTCATTCTACATTCCAGCCATTCCTAACTTCTTTCAGGTTTTTGAAAGCACCACGCTCTCTCCGATCCCACATAGTCTCACAAATAGATTTCCTCTCCCAGGAATACTCTTTCTTCATCCACCCTCCTCCCCGCCATGTCTTACCAGTTCTCAGGTGTCCTTTATATCTCCCGGACACCCTATAATAGGTTAAGTGTCTATTCTTTGGGCTCTCACAGGTAATTGAACCTTGCCCATCATAACACGCATCACATGGTACAGTGATTAATTGCCCGAAACCTTAGCTCCAAGAAGTGTGGAATGATGTCTATTTTGTTCAACAGCGTAGTCCTAGCACTTGACATAAGGCTTGTCACATAGCAGACTTGGAATAAGAGAAATAAATTTGGCAACTCTTAGGTAATTTTGAATACCAGTAGACCACTTAGTTATTTAGCTTTGGACTTTGGTGGAAAGGCCTATTGTTTTGTCAGTCAAAACTCTTTAATACGGAGTCCATTAGGGGTAATAAATTGCAGTTCTTAGAAGGTTGTATGTCACAGAAGCTCTACAACCTTCTTTGTATAGGAATGACCTCAGATAATAGTTTTGGGATAATCTCTTATTGGTTGGCTGGATTCTCCATCAGTTTAATGAAAACACAATTTCACAATACCTTTTAGACATTGCTCATTTCTCTTTGATTTAGTAAAGTCATTTTATAACTTAATTTTCCACCAGTTTTTACAATGATAATTAATCAATATATTTCTAGTTATTATAATCACTATTAATTTCTAACAATGTCAAGGCTTCGAACACTTGAAATCAGTGTTTTGTGCAGCCTCCATAGATTTGCTGGTTGTCTAGATGAACGGCTTAGCGTTCAGGACTCAGATTTCTGATTCCCAGTCTATATTCTGTGTTAACTCCTCTCTCAATTACTCTGAAGGAGGAGGGCTTAGCATTCCTTGAATCACAACTAACACAAAAGTAGTTCATATTCATCTTTAGATCCTTCTGTATTTATAGGCGAATAGATCTGTTTTGGTAATTCAAAAATGTATGTGAAATGTACTGATTTAACATTGGTATCTCATTTTCTGAACACTTCTGCCTTTTCTTCTACCTTTAAGGTTCTTGAAAGAAATGCATTTTAATGTTTTTATTTTTTAATTATACTTATTATACTGTAAGTTGCATGGAGAATTAAAAGATAAGAAGAAATGAAAATCCATTTGAGGGAACTCTTTATCAATTTTTCTGCTAAATTAATTTAGGGACTACTTGAATATCAGCATTATTTATATAATATTACATGTAATAACAAACAGATGCTCTCGAGTGGCAAAATTTGTCATAAGAAATTACTAAATGTCAAAGTCCCACCTAATACTTATGTAATCCATTTTTAATATCTTCTAGTTTCTACCCAACACACACACTATACACACACAGACACACACACACTCAACTTGAATTTCATGAGTGTGGGAACCACTGTTCACCACTTTTTACCCAGCTGTGTATCTAGTAGGCTAGTGAAGCAACACAGGGACAGTGGGTGTGTTTCCTTTTTTCTTTTTAAAAAATTTTTTATGCCTACAGGACCTGGTCTTCCTAGGTAGTCTCCCACCCAAGTACTAACCAGGCCTAACCCTGCTTGGCTTCCGAGATCAGACAGATTGGGCTTGTTCAGGTTAGCATGGCCGTAGACTGGGTGTGTTTCAAGAAGGGAAACCCCTCCTCGCTGTTCCTCCACTGGGTGTTCCCATCTTCCTCTTCCTCTCCAGGGCTTCCATGAATCTGCAGTGTTTATCAAAGAATCAGGGGATTTAGTTAATTTGAATGGGAAACAATTACATTTTTATTTTCACTAACTTCTAGGTGATATTTAGCATTTTCTTCAACTGAGTGTAAGCCAGAAACCTCAGTAATTTTAGCAGTATCTGCGATCCTTTGTCACCAAGAGGAGCTATAAGTATTTCTTGACATGATTGTTGTATATATCTCAAAGATATTTTTGAAATCGTGGTAGTTACTCCAGCAGGATCTTATTTTTTAGTGCACGATATATAAGACGCATGTATTATATCACAAATTTTTTCTTTTTAAAAATTTGTTAACTTTTTTGCTTTTCTTTGTAATCATTGCATTCCATGCATTTAAAAATATTATTCTCCTGCCAGAATGACAAAGGGATCCATTGCATAAAATGTTTACGAACTCCTGCTCTAGGCATTGTGAGCTGTAGTTTTCATCTTATTTGGTGCTTTAACAGGTCACAACACAGTAATTCAAGAGCTTAAAGTAACATGGGTCATGTGCAATAGTCACTTTCAGGTAACTTGGCCCCATGAAGCCTGGGATAAAAATTTCCCATACTCCTCCTCACCCTCAGGACCACCCTACCTCCAAACTTGTCCTAACCTCTAGTTGCCTGAATATTTATCCCTTCTCTTATTTTAAAGTTGTTGTAGCTCCGTTTACCTTTTAGGCAGCATGAAAATTATCTGGATTCAAGTCTTGACTCTCAATTACTAGCTGTGTCTCTTAGTTCACATAATTCTATGATTTCTTTTGTTCATCACATGAATAGGGTAAAGAAAATGGATGTAAATTTCAGCTCTACCATTTTCTAATGAAGTAATATGAGCAGTTTATTTTTATAAGCTTGGTTTCTTTATCTGTAAACAAGAGAATAGTTCTAGTAAGAAGGAAAAGAATAAAAGATCTAACATGCAGAGAGAATATTTGCCCTTGGACAGTTTCTAAACCTTGCTGTGCCTTAGTTTTCTAATCTGTAAAACATGGATACTAGTATTTACTTTGCTGTGAGGACTAAATTAATTAATACATGTAGAGCACTTAGAATTGTGCCCAGTGTGGAGTAAGTTGTTTATTATGTGCCAGGTGCTTCATATATATTATTTTATCTATTTATTCTCCAGACACTAGAGGTAGATCTCTTGTCATCCCATTTTATGGATGAAGAAACTGAGTCCCAAGGAGATTAAGTTACTTGGCCAAGATTGCACAGACAATAAGTGGTAAAATTAGGTTTTCAACTCAGACTTTCTGGCTGCATTCTATTATACTGCCTTATTAACAAGCACACACCCTAATTTTCTGGAAATATTCCAAGAGTTCTATGAGATAATTAGTGTAAAAACATATGATGTACTGTGAACTGATACACAAATGTTAGGATACTAAAAATCATAAATGAAGCTGAAAATAGGTATAGTCATTTTATACTTATATTTGCAAATTCTCTAATTGGCTTTTTTAGTAGTAATCCTATGTTTCAGAAAATTGACATAGCATTGTTTGAAATTTAGCTGTTTACTTACTTTGAGCTTTTGGATTATTTTTATTCTTTATATAATTTTATTTTTTTATAACTCTATGAGTGGGTTCAGACCTCAGTCAAACAAAACACTGTATTGGGTAGGATTTTAGCATCAATAAGGAAGCAGTATGACAGGCAAGGCAGTTCAGTACTATGGACCAGGAAGTAGGCAGGGCATGGAGGACACCTGTGAAGGTGTTCCGAGCTCTTCCCAGACAAAATGGACTCCAGAGTTACAAAAACCCATCTCTGGTGCTGCACAGCTGAGTATATTTATCTATTGTGCATGAGCTGGTACTAGGAAAATGCCAAGTTACTCATGAAATAGTCCAATGTGTTGAAGACAGCTTTTGGAACCCTTATTAGCCAAAAGTTTATTACATCTCTGTTTCCTCAGGTCACAAAAGCCTGAAAGTAGAAGTAGGGTTGCAGTTGCTGAGTGTAAGCATATTCCCCCATGCTATGGTGGTTCTCACCAGACCTACCTTACGGCGGTGGTATGGGGATTGAGTGAATACAAGAAAAGTAATTCACAATGTCTAGTACATGTCTTCATTGTTTAATAAAGAATAATTGTCGTCAACATCTATTTTACTGAGGCTTCAGCTCTCTGAGAAATTGTCCCATTATTTCTGGAAGTCACCGGGACATATTACTTGTGGGCTCATAAAAAAGCCTTCTCAGTGATGATGTGATGGTTTTTAGCGTCCTTACTTCCCTGGGCTGAGCCTTCGATCCCTGCTAGGCTGTGGGAGGCCCCTTCCTATCTCAGCTGCCCTCTGAGCTGGTGGTGCCTGGTGCTGGTCTGAAGCATGCCGTAATTCCATGGCAGCTCTGCGAAGTATCTGGTGTGCTGATGTGACAGCACCTCCTTCCTTTGGGTCGTACCCCGTACTAGAGTCCTGGTGTGCTGGCAGCACCTTGGCTGCCTCATCTCCTGACATTTTGCAAGTAGACATGGATCCTTCGGATTGTATTGCTCACAGTTTTCTCTCTTTAGGGTTGGAAGGATCAGTCCATGGAGACTACTCTATAGCACAAATTTGGGTAAAGGATAATATTCTCTCCTTAATTCTGCTTTTTTCCCTTTCCTGCCAGCTTTGCCTTTTCTTGAAATGAATGTTTTCCTTGACAGCCTGTTCATGCCTCCTACAAAAATACAGACACATGTGTTCTCCTCTCATATAGCCTCCAGATGTTTCTCAACGTCGTTAGTAAGCAATGCCTACTATCAGACTGGACCCATACCTCAAACACATACATGGTACATTTATACTAATAGATAGAAAAAGAGCATTAAGTATGCCAGAAGGCATTGGTATTTTATTCCATTTGAATATGTGTAATCACTATTCCTTATCGATTCTGGTAGATGTTGGCTTTTATGACTTAGGATGACATTGTTCAGTATAACTTTTTTTTCAGTAATGATAAACTGTTTTGTTAAGGTCATTCTTTCTCGAGGTTTACTACTAAACAACACAATCGTAGGTCATGTTATTTTCATTTGAGTCATAGTCAAGCTTCCTATTTTCTTTTGAGAGTTCAGATAGTGTTTGTATAGAAAATTATTGGTAAATTCTTTGGCATCTATTGTAAATACTGTTTCAGCTGACGAGCTTTTTGGATCTTCAACATTTGAAGGAAAGAGAGAAGAAAACATGGATATATCCATATTTTGTCAAACCCGATGCAGCTAGAATCAGGTTCAATCTGTAGAGCATTTGTCATTAATAAGATATGCAGAGCAAATAAAACCTGAAAACACCAAGCCAAAAATAAATCAGCAGGTAATAAGTGTTCACCTCTTACTGACTTTGTACTATTGCTCTTGATAATCATAGCAGAGCTGAGACACTCTCATTCTTGAATATTTACTCAGAAAACGACAGTTCTATTTTTCTTGCCCCAACTCTGAGTAACTTCTGTCCTATCAACAGCTTTAGTCATATTAACTTTGATGTCTATATTTGCCTTACCTGAATTATAGAAATAAAAATAAGTTGATAGTAGGGCCTTGAATTTTTATAACTTTTAGTTTCTTAAGTTGTTTATGCAGCAAATGATCAAAAGAAATGAGCCTATTTTTAATAACGCAAATAAGTCAGCTTAATTTGCTAATCGAAACTATGTATTTTCCTTAGCAATTCTCTGAGAGTAAGTTACATATAAAGCTACTGTGGTACTGTAATTTTTTTCCTAGCTAAGAAGAGGCTTAAAAAACTTTATAGATATATCTCTCAAACCCAAGATAGATGAATTTATACTCCAAACCTCAAACTTTATATTCCTGTAAGCTATGAATCTTCTTTAACAAAGATTTCATGCTATCTTCCACATCAATAAGATCCACCCAGAGGTTTCTTTTATTATTATTTTTTATTCTGAAATATTCTTTCTAACTTCAAGCTTTCTTGTGTTAGCTAACTCCTATATATATCTTTCCAATTCCAGCTTAGAGAATGCTTCTTACAGAAGGCCCTTTGGGATCCACTCATTTATGTTACACGCACTAACCTCTGCATTCTTGTTTAGTTCTTATAATTTCCTTATCATAACAAAACACATACGTCTATTGTATCTGCAAATTTCAGGTTTACATTTTATTTATAGGATTTCTTCTCATACCAACCCCCCTATAGGTAACAACTTGAACTTCAGACAAGATACAAGAAAACAATGACCTGAAGGCACTGGAGATTAAAAAAAAAAGGCATATTCTGGTGGAAGAGTCAAAACTCCTAAGTGACCAGCACCAGATGAGTTTCATGTCTTTATAGCTTTTATTCTGAAGATAGGCCCATGTCAGCACTCAGAAAATGTGAAGCTTTCCTGGCCTCAGAAACAGAGGACAGCTTTGGGGGACACTAGCCATGAAAAAGAGAGGGGGCTCCAAATTCTATGTAAAAATACCATTCAGGTCTCTAGCTGACCTTCTGATACTTGCAAAGGCAAAGAAAAGAAGACTCAATTCTTCAGACAGAACTGAAATTGAGTTGCTAATCAAGAGAGAGTTTGTACATTGGGCGCAACCAAGTTAATTGCTTATCTAAACAGAAATATTAACGCTCTTTTGAGAGACTCGACAGGATCCAGAGTCTCGATGACATAGTCTTCACAGTGTCTGGCATATAATACAAAATTACTCAAAATATAGAGAACCAGTCTCAGAAGAATAATAATTCAACGGCAATCAACCATGAGATGATCCAGATGTTAGAATGAGCAGACAAGGATTTGAAAGCAGCTATTATAATTGAACTTAGTGAAGTCAAGGAAAATAAGCTAATAATAAATGGAAACATAGGTAAGCTCAATAGAGAAATAGAAATAAATAGAAATTCTAGAACTAGAAAATAAAATAACCAAAATTAAAATTCTCTAGATAGGCTTATCAACAGAATGGAGATGACAGGGGAAGTTGTCAGTGAACTCAAAGATAACTCAATAACAGACTAGACTGAAAACAGAGAACAAGATTGAAAAAAGTGAACATAGTCTTGGGGACCTGTGGGCAATCACAAAATGACACAAACAGAAGCATGGCATAATCAAACTGCTGAAAGCCAAGAAGAAAGAGGAAGTTTTAAAGCAACTAGAGAATAATGACATTGTATATGCAGGCGTATAAACAATATTAATGTGTGATGATAGAAACCGGAACAGTGGAAGGATGGGGGCAGGGACTGCTTGGGAATAAATATGAAAAACTTTTGGGGTCAATATCATGATGATAGATTTGGGTTACATAGGTGTGTGCATTTATTATACCAGCAAACATACACTTCAGATTAATACATGGCATTATGAGTAAATTTAAATTTTATGTCAAATGAAAAAATTAACCCCAAAATCGTAGTTACTCCCACTAGCTTTAGATACTCTGAAGACAGAAATTCATTTAAGTTCCTTTTTTGTGACTCTCGTGTTGAATACAATGCTTGCCATAAAGTACATTCTCAGTAAACTTTTTGTTGAGTTAAATTTAATTCCATGTATTCCTTTTCATCTTTGCTGATCTAATACAGATGACTAGACCATGATCAAAGTTCTGGAAAGTAAAGAGAAGGATAAAATAAGGAATCTTTATAATCATGAGCATCATGGACTAATGAGAATTTAAATATAAGATATAATGTTGGTCATGAAATGACATGTTACAGTTTATACTTTACAATTTCTGTTGTTCTATATTAAGTGCCTAAATATAAGCCAAGAGCTTAACATACATGATCTCAAAGAATGAATAATATACATTGTTTAAAAGAACACTGCAAAGTAGATACTCTCTCTGCGGTTGATCAGAGAATAATGGAAGGTAAAGGGTTGAGATTATATGGCTGATAAGTGAGTAGCTGTATTGATTAGGATATTGATAGGAAACAGTTCTTCTCAGATGTTTCAAATGAAGAGAATTTAATGACAATCTACATAGGGGTCTGGGTAGGATATAGGGAACCAAAAAGGGGACAATGAGGTACTCAGAGTTCACGCAATTTAACCCATTGCAAATCCTTAGACCTGGAGAGACCAAGGGAGAAAACAGTATTTCAAGAACCAAGTGAGAACTGGAAATATAGAGGAGAGACAGTTTGGTGCAAACTCTAGAAATGAAGGCTTGCAGCTGCTGTCCGAATGTGGTGGGAAAGAAGGGAAAATATACTCACCCCTCTTACTTCCTGCCTTATCTCCTGCAGGTGCCTCCCACTGGTTGGACCCAAGTGAAGGTCAGCAGTCAAGGGTGCTACCAGAGCCAGCCTCCCAGGACACAGAGCAGGTCAGAGAAAAATAAAGAATAGCATGGGTGGGGGTAATTGGAAATTAACCAATACTTGTAGCCATACCCAGATGTGGTTCCATGTTCTTGTGTCTTCTAGGCTCATGTTGTTTCTTAGACATCAAGCTGACTCTCATTTTAGACACCCATTTTAGTAGCCACCATGAATTATATTATGGCTAGAAACTTATTGAACTAGGCACTCGCAACTTCTTTTCTCACTATCAGAGGGTCTTCCCCTAGCTTCTGAGTTTTGATGGAGAGTAAAGGATGGGACTGAACTTCCATTACCTAGGTTAGTTCTTGGATCATTAGCTCAGACACCCCCAGCCATTTTTCAGATTCAGCATATAATTGTCCCCAGGTTAGTGGACTCTTTAAGGACTTTCACATGAATGAAACAGAGTTACTAATTAAGTGCCATAAGGCTAACTGATGAATGAATACTCTTTAATGTGACATTTTAGAGCACAGAAAAGATGAGGACTAAGGTAATTGTTCTCCAGCTCGCTAAATGTAATGCAGCTAAGAGGGTACAGGGTCTGGCTTCAATTATTTCTAGCCCAGCAGGTCTTTTAGAAATGTCTTTTAGAACTGCTGGCCTTATCCAGTTGTCTTGGCAGCATGGAACACAAATGTCTCATGAAATGTGGTTGAAAATACAGATCAAATTAAATATTCTTTGCTAAGTGTTAATTAAACAAGTTAATTAATCTCACCGAGCCTCAGCTTCTTGTACGCAAAATGGGGATAATAATAGTGTGTACCTCATATGATGGTCGTGAAATTTAATGAGGTAACAAACACAAAGCACTTATAACAGTGCCTGGAAAATAATAAGCACTCGATAAATGTTAGCTGTTATCATTGTTATTATTTTCCTTTGTGCTGAACTGTCCTTTGCACACTCTTGGCCCCAATTCCTTTTCTAGGTTGTTTCAAGAGCCTTTCTGAGATTTCTATCTTATATTTTTTTCATTTTCTTTTAATTTCAAGTTTGTTGTCTCGGCAGAGACTCTGGCCCACTGGTATTTTCAAATTCAGTTAACTGTAAAATGCCATGAATTTGAGTCCTTGCATGGCACTGACCTGGGAGATATTCATATTCCTATGTTTATTCTGGGTCGAAGCCATGCAAAAAGCAAACTTTGACCCATATTTCACTTGTGCTGAGTAGAAGCAGAGGCAGAATTTGTATCAGAAGAGAATTATTGATCAAAACTTAAAAATTTTCACTTCCTCTTCTTTAAGCTGACCCCTGACCTTTAATTTAGCCTTCTTTGTTCTTTTTAATAGGAGAATTTGGGTTTAAATTCTGATTCTGCCATTTACCAGTAAATGGCTCAGTCTCAGTTTTCACATCTGCACAATAAAGGTGACATGATGCCTCATCCATATGTGCATTTATTTGCAGAGTGGAGTGTCTAATACATATAATGGGATCTTGGTGTTAATTAAATTTTTAAACTCTCTCTTCTTCAGATGTGAGGTAGAATTTAACAAAATACTTCCTCTACTACTTTTCAAATACATTTGTGTGTATATGCATGCATGTACGTATAATTAAATACATATGTGTACACCCACACACACACATATAAAATCCCAAAGAAGCATAAAAAGTGGCTGAAGACACCACTAGGATCAAGGACAGTTTAGCCTCTGCTGATAATTCAGTGTTACCTTGGTCCATTCACTTAACCCCTTTGTGTTCTCATATGTAAGATGAATGATTGGTCTAGAATTGTGCTTTCCTGGACAGATACAGTTAGAGGCACTGTATATATAGTAGTTTCTTCTTGGATATTTATAATGCATGTTAACATAGTAAAAATTCTGAGAATGTTCTTAATCGAAAATTTTACTTAACTCTACTTAACTTAATATTTCTCTGACTTGTTTAATTCTTTTCTGAAAACAATGAATTAGCAACTTGCCAAACACTGGTTTTCTTTACGTAAAGGATGGGGAGTGGCTTCTGGAGTAGATGATAACCTATTTCCTCTTCTTCACCTAGAGTTCAATGAGTTCATGATTACTCT
>NW_006494609.1:8468073-8493947 GCF_000325575.1 Pteropus alecto
GCTCTCTTCTCTTTTTTTCAAGAGAAAGGGAGTTTCTATGGTTGATCATATGGTTTGATGGGTCTACAGTTTACTGATGGGAGTGGTACATATAAAAGCATTAGCCCATGCTTTCTTTGCCCTTTGGAAATTTTTTTCCACTGGTTCAAAAATTTATATTTAGAAGTAGGGCCTTTGGCACTTGTATTTTCATTCTGTTATTGTTTATGTGTTATAGTTACTCTTTAGACCTGAGTGGGATGAAGGGTAGCATGATTGGCAAACAGCTTCAAAAATTCCGAGGTTTCTGGCCGCAATATAAAAACCGTAAACACCCTACCTTGGTCGTGCAAAGAAGATCTTTTCCTTGAACATCAATTTGTTTTTTAAGTTATGAAGCTGAGAAATCTGTTTTGGCTTTGAGGTTGCTTCATCTGAGTTGGTGGACCTGGAATTTTAGTAATTCTACTACAAAAGTAATCTTTGCTTTGTAGGACTTAATTATGAAACCTGAACAATAGAAGACATTTCTCTCGTAGTGCTGTCTTAGAGTCTAGGAAGAAAATAGATGGCACACTCAAACCTGGTCAGCGAGAAGGACTCATAAATAGCTATTTACAAAGTGTGGGCCAAACCAAGAAAAAATGTAAGCCATTGGAGAAATACCCCTGATCATACTCTCCTCCTTTTAATCTCCTAAAGATTCAACCAGACCAGAAGCAGGAGGGCAAGAGAGTCTGTTGACTGAATTTAGATCGATCCCTATGAAGGTGAAGAGTGTATTTGATGAGAGGAATAGAAAATACCTTGAAAAGGTGCCACGCGGTTAGGCCACGTATTTTAATAACTTTCATAAGGAAGGAAAAACCATAACCGAACCTATTCAGCCCAGTTCATCCCCTTGGCTAATTCTCTAGTCATTTTTAAGCAAGCATTACTATTTTTCACTATGATAGAAAGACCAATTTCTATTTTGAAATGACTGTACTTCGAGTTTATGCATATTCACTTAATTTTTTTTTATTTTACAATCAAGTATAGCACCTACTAGATGCCAGGCACACTTCTAAATACTTTAAATATGCTAAAACTTTAATTCTCATAACAGCTTTGCTATTGTTACTATTCTCCCCATTTTGCAAATGGGGAAACTAAAACACAGGAAGTTAAATTACTTGCTTAACATCTTATTGCTAATAAGAAGCAAAGTCAGCATCTGCATTCAGGCAGTCTGATTTCATGGTCTTACTTCAAATTCTATGCTGCTTGCTTGTATGGTATGTCGCCTTGCTAAGTAATTAGCCTATATACACTCAACTCCCCCTGATAAAAAGTTAAAATAGTGTCCCTTTCCTTTCTCTACATAAGTCTGTTCCTAGAAAGTATGGGACCCTAAGCAACTTACCTGATCAAGATATTAGTTATTGAAAAGAGGCTGTGATCTTAACATCCTTTCTAGGCACCTTAGGACAACATTAAAGGGAGATATTACTAAATTAAATTTTAGTGATTGTATTAAAATAGGGCTTAGTATCCTGAACAATGGCCCCTGCCAAGCATAGAGGCCGAGAGGAGTCACTCAGTTGCCCTACCCTTATTTTGGGTTTCAAAATAAGAAAAAATACAGTTCAAATTTTAGTTCCACCATTAATTTAGTATTTGTTGTTAACCTCTGATTCTTAGTTTATCCATCTATAAAATGGGGTTAAAAATACTCCCCAAATTGTTCTGTACATCAAATTCAGTAATGAATATAAATTTAGCAATGTCTGAAATATACTGTGTTCATTAAATGAGCAGCAACATCATCATCATCATCATCATCATCATCATCATCATCATCGTCCTTGTCATCATCATCAACATCATATGTCTCTTTGAGAAATGTCCCACCCTGTTCTGTATAGTTATGATGAGGCTGTCAATAATAGTTTCTTCTATGCCCTCTGTTTGAAAGATTGGGCAAGAAACTGAGACTTGGCTAACCAGAAATCCTCAAAAATTGGTTCAAAGGATAGTGTATTAGTTTCTCTGGGCTGCCATAAAACATCACCACAAATCAACAGAAGCAGAAATTAATTTTTAAACAGAAATTTATCTTCTCATACTTCTCGAAGCCAGCAATTAAAAATCAATATGTCAGCAGGGTTAGTGTTTTTCTGGAGATTGTGAAGGAGAATCTGTTTTATGCCTCTCCCTTAGCTTCCGGTGGTTGCTGACAATCCTTTGTGTTTCTTAGCTTGTAGACACATCACTAATTTCTGCCTTTGTCTTCACTTCAACTTTTCTGTGTCCTCCTTTACGTATCTCATAAGGACATGTGTAACTGAAGTCAGGAACCACCCAGTTAATCTAAGACAATATCATCTAGAGATCATTAACTTAATTATATCTGCAAAGATTCTTTTTCAAATAAGTTCGCCCTTATAGATTGTGGGTAGATATATCTTCTGGAGGCCACCATTCAACCCACTATGGATGGGTACCTGATCCAAACTGGGTTTATCCATGGCCATCAAGATCATCTTATAGAGAGAATCTGTATAAAAATCAAGAAAACATAGAGGAAAGCGACGTTAGATGATGAAGTAATGGGAAAGAGAAGAGGGAGAGGAAAATAATAAGGAAACACCCGGATCCAGTTGAGTTCTAAGTCATTTCTACCTCTGGACTTTCCATGAGCCCATTAGATGTCTCTGTGTTTTCCCCTAAGCTTTTGAGAGAATCCTGAAAAATACAATCATTAACATTAACAGATATTAATTCCTTTCCTCTTTTTGTCTTTGGTAGGAAGGGAAGAGAAATAGTTAAAAACGGGACTCCTGACGAAGACGGCATAGATACTAGCCCTTCTCGCACTGTATTGTAGTTGCCTATGTACCCGTCTGTCTTTCAGCTCTTGTGAGCTACCATATATTGAGTGCTTTCTATTTTTTAAATAATGGGCAAAAATATTTGCTTGTATTATAGTTTATCTAATTTTATAGGAAACGTATGAGATGGATGATATCTTCATTTATAGACAAGAAAAGTGAGGTTCAAAAAGTTGAAGAATTATCAAATTTCTAACATTCGGCAAACCGGGTGTGTCAGGCAGCAAATATGTTGTCTTTACTGTTGTATCTTAAGGATTTATCCCAGGGCTCCGCACAAAGTAGAGCAATGGTTCTCAAAAGTGTGTTCCCAGAATAAGCAGCATTAGCCGTGCCTGAGGTCTCCTTAGGAATGTAAATTATCAGGCTCCACAGACTGAAGCTGAAACTCTGAGAGTGAGACCCTACTCTCCAGGTGAAGATTCTGGCATGCTGAAATTTGAGAACCATTGAGTTGATATTCATTGGGAATTTAAAAAAAAAACAGTAAAAATGTTGAACTAAGAGCTGGCAGTATTAGTTAAATGAAAAGGTTTGGCCTAGGGTCTATGGTTTCCCAAGAAATAATCTGACTTCTAATATCAGAGTGTGAGACAACATCTGTGGATACCCTACAATTACTTTTCTTTCTTATGTGATCTCAGCTGATTGCTAAACTATTCCTTTGGGGTATAGAGTTTAGAATGACCGGGAACACACTTGACAACCACAGGCACAAAGAAGGCAGTGCCTTCTTGCCTTCCAGAGAATGGGGAGGCTTCTATCTCTCTTCTGTCATGTCCTGAGCTCTGGTCCTGGTATCTCTTGGCCTTTCTGTAAAGCACAAACTTGCAGAGAAAAAAAAAATTATCTTTTCACACCATTTAGGCCATTGCTTACCTAATGGGACATATAATGTGATGAAATTGCCACCTGGTGGTTGAGATATGGGACAGTTCCCAGGGGTATAATTACACAGGCTATTATTTAATATTTTAACTGTACCTACTCCAAAGGCATGCCTGTGAAGTTAATGTTATGACAAGCTATAGATTGGAACTGAGATTTTTGACACTTTTAAAATGGCAGAACAACAAATGGCTAGATTTAGCGAGGTGGGGAAGCCCAGCCACTTGATTTTAAAGAAAAATGTAGATGCAGTCATTCAACACAAAGAATAAAATATGATAGAAGGACGAAAAGCAAAGTGTGCAAACAAAAGCCCAGAGTTGAAAATTTTGGTATATACATTCATTTTGAAGACAATGTTTCATTTTATGAATGTAATATGTAGAAATGAAATAATATGCATAGAAAATTAAATATCTTTACAATAAAAATTTTAAATATATATTTTTAGGAAATTCCAGGATGATTTGGAACTTTTAGATGCAATTCTTCCCTGTGGAGTATTGAAGTGTTATCTTCATCAGAATAGAAAAGGCTTTGCTACAAAAACAAAATCAATCTTGAAATATCAGTGGCCTGACAACAATTTATTTCTGTCTCATTCTACGTGTCTAATACAGTTTGGTAGGGAACTCTTGTCCACCTAGCTCCTCCAATAGCAAGGCCGATGGGAAGTTCTGAAAACTTGTGGTTTCATCATCTGAACAGGAGATTCCACAACAAAGGAAGAGACCACACATTGACTCTTTTATGCTCTGGCTTAAAAGTGATACACATCTCTTCCACTCATGGCCCATTGGCCAGAACTTATCATATGACTTAAGTGTGAGAATCTTGGAAATATGGAGGTAGTACATGGACTTTTGGTGAGCTGTAAATATCAGTACAGCACACTTGTTTGGTCTAATTAATCTGATCTTCTTGTAAGCCACCCTGTTGCTCAACTATACATTCTGATGGCCTATTGGGACTTGAGGTCGAAATCCTCAGCTTTCATGGTAGAATGTGAATATTGTCTCTATCTTCTCGGATAGCCACAGCATGCAAATCTTCTTTCCACAACTGATATCCAGCTTCTACAGAAACACTAAGAGAAAAAATGTTGCCTCAAGGGCTTATAAGGTTTTTTGTTTTCAGCTATTTCTTCAGGACTAAGTAAATTCTTGGAATTAAATTAGATTACCAGAAAGTACCTTCCTGGGCTTCCTTAATTTAACTTTATATAGAGATATCTTTAGGTTTTAATATAACACTCTTGATGTTTATCAAGAGTCAATAGAAGAGGACCTGTATAGCACAAGCTATAAATTCTTGAATACCCTTTTGCATAAGGACCCATGGGATGCTATCCTTTTAGAGACCACTGTGGAATGCCAAGGAACAGATGTAGGCTATGGAATAGGTTAGTTCTAGATTTGAACCCAAATCTGGCAATTCTTGTCCTAGTGACTCTGGTTCAATAACTTCGTCCTTTTTCTTTTTAGTATCCCACTCTAGAGGATTAAACTGAGGTTTAGTAGTGTCTCATTGTTAAGAGTCTGAATCCTGGATCCAAGCTTAGGTTTGAGACCCCATTCTACCACTTACAGGTTATGTGGCCTCGGGCAAATCATTCAACCCTCTGTACTTGTATTTATTTATCTGTAAAATAAGGACAATAACAGTACCTATATTCAAAGTTATTTTAAATATTAAATTGGTTAATGTGTGTAAAGCCCTTAAAACAATACCTGACACTGAATGAGTACTATATTAGTTTGTGCTCAGTATTATTGCGATTAAATTAGATAATGTTTGTAGAGAACCTTTCTCACAGGAAGTGCCTTAGAATATAGAAGCAGCGAAGAGTTAGTCGTTTATGAAGATATCACCTCCTTTATTATCAAATAATAATGTAAACCTTTGCACTCTTTTTCCCTCTTTGCATTGGTTCCTAGGAAGTCAGAGCTAGACTTAATGCTCAGTTAGTCATAATATGTACACATCCTTACATTGTTGGAATTACATGTATGTAATATAAAATTCTGCAATCATCTTTTGAAAGAAGGTAGGGTATAAACACATTTTTAATAGTAGAATGTACTAAGACCAATTTTTTTTTTTTTACTGTAAGATGTTTTCTTTTTTTCTCTTCTCTCTCTCTCCCTCCCTCCCTCCCCCCCTTACTACTTTCCTTCCTTTCCTTTTTTTTTAAATAAGTCAAGTAGGACTGGAAATATTTCCATCCTCTTCTGTAACCTATGTTACACAGCTAAACAGTGTAGGAACTAGGAAGAAACAACTAACCAAAATAATACTTTAAGAAACACCTATGATTTTAATAACTGAAGGACTTCTAAATTCCCTGTAGAACATTGTCAAGTTTAAGTGACTCCATTCTCTTACTAAAGCTATTTCTCTCCTTTCTTGCTGTGCATCTGTCACTGATTGGCTCTGAGCTCTGCTTTCCCTGAGAAATGTTTATGATTAAATACTCCACCCAGGGTGTACGGAAGGAGGTAGAACTTGAGGGTTTGTTTTATATGACCCCTGGTTTCATTTGAACTCGTTGCTTCTTTTGTTGGGTGAAGAAGCACAATTCCAGAAGGATATAAGACGATTGGAAAGAGTTCTAAGAAATCAAAGAAACTGTGATCTGTGGTGAATTGAAAGTATTGAGCTCTTAGGAACTGTCAGAGGCCACGTATGTGATACACTTGAGTAAATGACAAGATGATGGGGAAGAATAAACGCGCAGAGGTTCGTGGTAGATCTAAACACCTAGGAAGGGGAGGAAACAGAAGAGGATTTCAGACAGCACGGCTGCAAGCAGTCGAAAGAAAGGAAGCTTTTTCTTGGTTAAACTCAAGTACATATTGTTTAAACTTGTCTTTTTGGAATTAGCCATGTTTACCACCCAGGACATTTCCTTTGTGGCTTTGTCTTATCGCCCAACCTTTTACCTGTGGATGTCTTGTTTCCGCAGTATGAGTATAAATTACTGGATGACAGGGGCCATGACTGTCTTTCATTTCCCTGTCAATGATCAAATAACGCATGGTTCTAATTCCCACTCTGCTACTGACTAGTGGCTCGAACTAGGACAAGTTACTTGACTTCTCTAAGTTTTAATTTCTTCTGTAGGTTGGGGCTAATGACATGCATGCTGTAGAGTTTTGGGGGAGTTTCATGATATGTAAAATTCTTAGATGGATTAAGTAAGATGTAAATGCCAGTTATTACCTTTCCCGCGTAGAGTGGCAAACCCAGAGCCTGAAATATGGTAAGTATAGTAGTGCACCGTTATCGTGCATATTGGTACAATTTATATATAAATATATAGTATACGTATGTACACTACACATACAGATATATAAATAAAGTAAAAATATGTAGCCTATTCACATAGTGTAAACTTTTACAACTTGCTACAACTTTGTAAACTTTGTTTTGGCATTTATCTATAGACACATCATTTATTTCATATATACCTGGAGACTCGGAAAATGGAATAAACCAGAATGTTTTCCACATTGGGTGGGTCCTGAGTAAATTCACCAGACCGACCCTCCAACCTCATGTTCCTGGATCTGACTGTATATAAAGTGCTGCGAGGCTCATTTGACAGTGACCTTCAGGTCCCTGGTGTCAGCAAAGCACCAGGAAGGCTCAAAGCAGAGCTGGGTCAAGTTGTACCAACAGACCACTAGGAACTAGTTCTCTTGAATAGGAGAAGGCTACCAGGAGCTCAGCTGACGTGACCTGATGTGGAGTTTTCATTTCCAATCACCATTCCTATGAAGTCTCTTTTAATTGATTACAGAATCTGAATTCGAGGAGAAAAATTAGCTGTCAGTAATCCCTTTGACACGTTCTGCAGACCCAAACCTCACTTTCATCTGCTCTCTGTTCTGTGAGGGGCATGAGGCAGCAGAGAGCGGGAGGGTAGGTAGCTGGTTTGCATGCAGCGCAGACAGGCAGATCAATCAGGCTCACACGGGCGTCTTAAACAGAGGCCTGCGGTTCACTGCGGTGGTTGAGTGCTACCTCCTTGCCATTGGCATCTTCTGTTTAGAGACACTATTGATTGCTCCTCTCCCCTTCTCTTCTGGGAGAGTTTCCTGCCGCAAGGCTGTGTCAGGAGAAGGGCAAGGGGAAAAGTGTTTTGTTAACAGTGTGTGGGATTTGGAGCCAGGCTCTAATTTCCAAAGCAGCAGATGCAGTGCCCCTCAATGCAGACTTTTTGGAATGGTGACGAGTGGGGATATATGAGACAGAGTGATGAGCCAAGGATGTCTGTAGAAGGATAGAGGAGGGTGATTTAGTGAGTGGATAAAAAGTGGATTCCGTTTAGACATGAAGATGGAAGTGTTCTGAAGGAGTTCGTGCTGACCGTGTTAGCTCTGCCTGGAAGAAACGGGAGAGAGTTGCTGGTTAAAATAATTCTTCGAGAGAAATGTAAAATCTGGAAATCAGGCAAGGACTAAGAGTATAATGGATCTATTTGTAGAGTTTGCATATAAATCAGTATTTCTATGTGGGCATTGATGAGCATGTAAATACATCCTTAGAAACTGAGACTCATCACAGAAGAAACTTTAAACTATTTGAACACAGAATTGGGGTGAGAAATACAGAATTTAATTATTTTTGATTCAGAGTTGGCTATGAGGATGAATAATTGAATAAATCAAGGACACTTTTTTTTTTTCAAACTAGAAAAGTAATGCTGGGAGAAAGGCACAGTGGGAGGGAGACTCAAACCAATTTGAGGTTATAAATGAGAAGATAACATAATTTTGTATATTGAGTGGTTATGAAAATCAGAAGTGATTCCTTACTGCTTGACTGTTAAGCAATTCGGAGGCAGATATATAAAATGAGGCAAACTTAAACTCCAAGTGCTATAAAGCAGCATACTGTGAGAGAAATAAAAAAGGATTTTCAAGTCTCAGACAGACATGGCTTCAAGTTTTAGGCCAACCACATACTATAATACTTTGACTGAATTCCCCATTTTTCTGAAACTCATTTTTCTACAGATAAATTGGAGTAATTCGTGTAAAAATTCTTCTCCCTCCCCACCTTCCAAGTCTGTATTAACTTTCTACCTTTTTCTGCCACGTTTTGTGCTGGAGACACTGACCTTTGTGATTGCTTCCTCTGAGCTCCCCTGCCCACTGACTTCAGGTTGGGACTGGCCAGTGAAGGTACCAGGGAGGTGAGGAGAAGTCCAGGTATGTCATCCTCACTCCCTTCCCGCTTTCACACCAGTCTCTGGCAGTGGCTTTGTCCAGTCATGACTGGAGCTCTTGCCAGGTGGACCCTCCTTATGGTTCATGTTCCTCCTGGGCTCCAGTTATGTCACTGTCTCTTTGTGCCCATCAGCCTGGGGAAATCAGGCAAAGGCTTCCCACTGTTGCTAATAGCGGAATGGGTCACATGCATTGTTTGTTACTTTAATCCTGTCCACCACGTATTCATTTAAACCATTTGGCATGAATCCTGTTTTCGTATGGAATCCTAATTGATCCATAATATTGGTAGAATTTCAGAGAAAATGTTAAAGTATTCACCCCAAGACACAGAAAGAGGTATGCACGTACTTTCTGAAAAGTCCTCAAAAGATGATGTGGTAAGCTGGCTAAAGGCCCCCCCAAATGTCCTGGTCCTAATATCTGGAACTTGTAAATATTACTTTAGATGACAAAAGAGATCTGGCAGATGTTCATGAATTCGAGATCTTAAAACGAAGAGATTCTCTCGGATTATCTGAGGAGGACCTAAATACCATCATAAGTGTCCTTATAAGAGGAGGGCAGAGGGAAATTTGGCACGGACCAGTAGGCAGTGTGACCACTGTAGCTCTGTATTAGGATGCTACACTGCTGGCTTCATTGAAGAGGGAGGAAGGGGCCAAGAGGCAACACACACAATGAATGCAGCTCTAGAAGCTGGAAAAGGTGTGAAAACAGATTCTTCCTCAGTGGCTTCAGAAGAGAGAACGACTTGACTCATGCCATTGAAACTGATTTTAGACTTCTGACCCTCAGACCTAGAAGAGAAGAAATATGTGTTGGTTTAAGCTACCAAGTGTATGGTAATTTGTTACAGCAGTCAGAGAAAACTCTCAGTGAATATACCAAGATACAGGGCTTAGTTTACAGCTTCCAGTCTCAGAATGCAATTCTCAGCTACCACGTCTCTTCTGGGGATGCACTCACATGAACCAAGGTATGTGATGAGGCATAAAATCAAAATGACGATTCATATTTCCGATGAGAGACCTGACTCCCCTCTGACTAGAGCACATGTCAAACTGGCCAGTCTCTTTTCTCCCTATAGGCAAACAAGCTTGGAAAGCCAGTCCACAATCAGGATACCAGTATACTGATTTATAATTAACAAATAAAATTCTGCTACGTAGATGGGAATCTTCAATTTTCCACAAGCAGCCCGTTTTCTACCTTCTAGCAGACAAATCATAACTGAAAGTTGTTTGTGGAACGCTGACTCTGCACAAGGGCAATTAGATTAATTACTTGCTGAATAGCAACGGGGTCAGACATCCTGAGTCATGCCTTTGAGGCTGGAGCGCTGGAATTCCTTTGGCTAGAATTTTATTATCCACCTTCCTTGTCTGGAGGACCTTGACAATGGGACCATAATAACTGTGCTTGTTTCCTAACGATCCCTCTCTCCTTGTCCATGTTTGAATGGTCACTGCCGGATTAACCCCTGTGATTCTTCTTTCTCATATGGCTGAATATCATTTCACCTTTTGGTGGGGACATGTGGAACTTTAATTCTAGCCAGGATCTAGTCTTGGTGCATAGAACTGAGATAATTTCTTTAAAGTGGCATTGCATATCTTATTATATGTTGATAGAGTAATTACATGGACAATCTTATTGTTTCTCTTTTCAAGTTGTGGTAGAGAAATGTGCTTTGATATTTTTCCATAAACTGATAACAAATCTTGTGAGGACCATACAAGATTATATATATATATATGGCTTTGCTCTCTTTCATGTAAAAAGTAATCAATAAATGTCATTTCTTATGCCCATATTCTGAGTGTGGTACGGTGTAAGGATATGTCAGAAGGTTAAAATTCAAAATGAGAGCATCAGAACTTGTCATCCTCTGACAATCTTAAACATCTCAGGAAAGCAGAAAACCCAGTATTTAGAGCTCTGTTTCTTTGTTCTTTTGATGAAACGTATATTGCTCATGAAAGAAATCTATTTTTTTCTATTTCACTCTGATCTAACTATAGAGATACTTTTAGGCAGGACCAGATTTCATTATTGCAGAGACTTATGAAATTCTCAGTAGGCAAACACCTTTAAAAGACAATGTCTTCATTTTGCATCTTGATATATTTTAGAAAAATAAAATTCAACAATCAATGTATGCCACTTATCTCAAAGTTTTAAAATCAGACTTTTGTAAAATAGCCATTTTCTTCCAGATGTAATTTCAGAAATATAGACTCATCAAAATTGAACCCTCAAGAATAAAAATATTCATCCTCAAGAATGTAGCCTATTTAAAATTATATAATTAACCAAATACTAATAAATTTATAATAAAATATTCTCACAAACTGTCATAAGCTTAAGATATAATACAGCAGAAAAAAATTACCTCCGATTTCAGAAGCAGGAAGATCTGGTTGTAAATGCTGGTTTGGCATAAAATTCTTCATCTCTAAAATGGGTTGAAAAAAAAAATCGTGTAGGTAAATGCCTGGTTTATAATTAGGTATTTGTCAACAACAATGACAATAAGATCTGCATTTCTTTGATGATGATACAGATAAACTCAGTAATGTCTGAGACCAGAAAATTGACAATGATTATGAGAACAGGAAAACCCCTTTATGGAAAAATACATAACTATTTTTTCAATTAAAAAAAATACCAGTTTTAAATACTCTTTTTCTCATATACATATCTAATTCTCTTATCTGCTCTCTCTAAATGTGTTTATAAGTGGTGAATCCAACTGTATTGAAATATTGTGTTATACCCTGATGTTTACAATAAAGAAGCACCTTTAAAAAAAAATTAAGAGTTAGGGAAGAAAATGCATTTTAGCATCATGGCAAACTGCAGGCACTATTCAAGCCCTTATATCAAATTACCAGATAGTGAGCTAAGTTACTCTTTGGCATAGCTTGGCTATAGGAAATGAAGTACAATGATTCTAGAAAAAAACGGGAGTATTTTGTCACCTAATCCCCTAGAATTTTTGAAAAAAGTTAGTTTACGGAAGTCTTCCTTTACCTAGGTGTCTATCTATGTGTCCTTCATATACACCTAATGTTTTCATATTGTCTTCCTATAATATTTGGTGCAATTACCTCAAAAAGAGTAAAGACACTTAGACAGATATTATTATTATGCCCCCTTCCTTTTAAAATTTGTTATGTTTTATTTTGTCTTACGGCTGAAGAAACAGTAGCTCAATTGCTTAGATAATATTCCAATTTAATTTAGTTGAACTCTGGGTAGGAGTTTCTTTTCACTGGAAAAAATCCTTGGTTCAATTCTTTGTAGACACATAAAGTGAGTGTATCAAGGAAGTAACCAATGGAAAGGTATATTAGACTGGAGACTCATTGGATAGGAACCAAGATAAATGGTTATAGTTTCTTTTACTGCCTGGAAATAGCTTATTTATGTCACAATAAATGTCCCCACTTCACAAAGCATAGGAAGGATCCAGGCTTCTTAGTAATATCACCATGTTACTGTGGAGGTAGGTGGGTCATGACCTCTAGGCACTTTTCCTTCTCAATGGTATTGAGGTATAGACACTCCTGCGGAGTCTGTGAATTTATTAAGGGTTGTGGCTATTATTATTACTAATGGCAACCATTACTGAGGAAGCTTGAAAAAATATAATTCGAAATTGGATAGAAACGAACAGGGCAACATGCTGCATAAAAAATGTGCACAAATATTATACTTTGTTTCATTCCATATAATCTGTTATCTTACACATTTACCTAAATTTGCAATTCAGGTTCCTATAGAAAGATTTTTTTTATAATCTCCATTCCATCCCCCAAACAGTTCAAGTTCTCCTCTACTGTCCCTTTTAATCCATTTCCAGAAATTTTCTAGCTGTGAAACTCGAAGGGATAATAGGGATAGAATCTCTACAGAGGTTAAGAGCTCAGCTCTGGAATTCCATAGGCGTAGTTCTGAATTCTAGTGTGGCTATTTCTGAATTGTGTCACGTTGACATGTTAACGGGCACCAGTTTCCTCATCTATAAAATAAGCATACTTATAGAACTTACCTCAAATGGTTGTCATGACGAATATTCATTACTGAGTGCAAAAATCTAAGCACCATACCTGGCATATACTAAGCTCTCAACTAATGGGTCTGCTGCTGCTGATGCCAATGCCAGTGAAAGTTTGCTTTGGTAACCATGTGCTTTTAGGTTTAAATGCTTTCTTAATCTTATCTCTGCTTTACCGATTCATTCATTTATTCAATCAACAAATATTTTTTTGATATTTACTCTTTTAGAAAGCTAAAGTGAAGATGACTATTAGTGTTCTTGTACTCCCTTCCTGCTTTCCTCTGAAGGGGAATCATTGATTTAACCAAAAATTCACCTGCCAGGAATTATATTATTATATGTCCCCCAAAATATGGGGCAAACGGAAACATTGCAGTATGACCTGTATTATATGAATTCTTTTGGTTTAATAGGAATTTTTCAAATTCTTTGTGATTCTCTGTGCCTACATGAATGGAAGGAAAGCTGTTTCACTTTCTTTTTGACCTACATCACCTTTATTAGACTCTGATAATAGAGAGTTTGAGTTTGCTGTTTAACACGCCAGCATTGAATTAAACCTCATACGCATGCTCAGACCTGAACCATCAGTTGAAAACTAAATGGGAAAAGGAGCCTGTTCTCCACAAATTATTTTCTGAGGTGAGCTGCTCTAAGCTCTGAGATCGCTGGAAGAGGACTTAAAATTTGGAGACAGATCTCTTTGCTCCATGCCCAAAGGGACAGATGCACTTAGAAAATACTTCTTTTATCAACGTGGCTATTTTTAGACTAAACTTTTAAATGGACCTTTTATTGTGAGCAAAGTGAAAACGACAAGGAAATCAAGACTCTTACACAATATATAGAGCTCTAAGTCAACGTGAACTTTCATTTCCCTCAATTGTCTTTCTCTTATTAGACTCGATCTGCCTATTATTGATTGTTCCATTATGCTATGCTACTAATGACGTTGCCTGGGAAGAACAGAAGTTTATTCAATATTTGGAAGTCCTTGGAAGAAGAAATTGAAAAATGTGGTGTTAATTAAAAATAGCATTTCTTAGGCTCTTTCACTATTTCATCTATCTGAATCCTAACCATCTTTTAAAGTACAGCTTATCTTCTATGTCTTTCACCAGCTTTCATGGACTGCATCAGAGAAATGATTATATTTTTGCTCCAATTGTTCCTTTGACTCAATTGGAACTTATTATTTCACTCTAATCTATGGTAAATTATTTGTATAGATTGTTTTAGGTCCTTTCCCTGAGTTGTAAACTCTTTGAAGTCAGAAACATAACTTTTTTTCAGGGTATTCTCATAGTCCTATGTATAATTCTTTTTGTTAACAGTAAATTTAATTGTAAACATATTTATAATATTAATGCCATTTTATATTTATATGATTTTTAGGATTTTACAATACATTTCCATGTACATTCTCTCTTTAGAGTCTCTCAACTTCCAACTGCAATGTGAGTGTTTAGTACTCTAATTTTAGAGATGAGGAAATGGAATCAAATGAAAATTTAAGTTACTTATCAAAAGTCATGACATACCATAGGATTGTATTGTTTATTAAGTAGGGAGGTTTTATTGTTGTTATTATCTCAACTCTGACTTGCCTTTATTGTGGTTAATGCACACGCATAGAAAATTTCTATTTTTTAAAAAATTTTATTAGTTTCAGGTACACAGTACGTTAGTTAGACATTTATATAGAATATAACATGATCCCCCTAATTTCTCCTTCTCTCCTCTGGCTCTCCACCTAGCCAATACATTAATGCTAACTGCATTCCCTGTGCCATGCCCGCCATCCCTGTGACCATCTGCCAACTACTAACGTGTACTTCTTTAATTCTTTGCCCCATTTTCCCAACCACCCTCCCCTCAGTCCATCACCAGATTGTCCTCTATCTGTTTTTGATTAGTTTGTTCTTTTTGTTCCTTAGATTTTGCATATAAATGAAATGATATGGCATTTATCTTTGTCTGACTTATTTCACTCAGTATAATAACCTCTAGGTCCATCCATGTCATTGCAAATGGTAGGATTTCATTTTTTAATGGCTGAATAATATTCCATTATATATATGAACCATAACTTCTTTATCTAGTTGTCTGTCTATAGGCATTTAGGTTGCTTCCATGTCTTGGCTATTGTAAATTGTGCTGCCATGAATATTGGGGTGTATAGATCTTTACGAATTATTGTTTTGGTTTTCTTTGGATAAATACCCAGAAGTGCAATGGCTGGGTCAAAAGGTATAGGAGATGTAAGAAGGATCAAGGCTACTGAATGAAAAGGGACAGGTTATGAATGACTTTTTATCTTTTGATACGCGTATGCTATTCCCTCTAGTAGGAAGAAAAAAAAGAGGGAAAAGACAGGGCCACTGCCAGCACTCATATCACTTTGATGTGAATTAGAAAAAAGAGCAACTCTTTTGGATAGATGCAGCACTAGTTTGATGTATAGAGTCATTTACCTCCTTGCCTAGTGCCCTTGGACATGCCCAGGCTGTTTAACTGTACACAGTAATTGTTACTGGAGGTCCTTGAAAAGATGCAGATCACCTACCTCCATTCTAGCAGATTCTGATTAGTCAGCTTGGGAACAAACCTAATATATTTGAGTCATTTTCTTACATACAAGATGAGATCGAAGGAAGAAAAAAGTCAACAGATGTGACAAGAAAAGCAATTAAAGGCTATTTTTATATTGTCAAACATAAACCAGTGGAGAACTTGTACAAATAAATCAGGTGATTATTTGAAAAATGCATTTTTAGAATGGGTTATCATAAAATATTACTTTCATTTAGTCCATAGAAGTCATCGAAATATAGTTAATGGAAACTATGGGCAGTGGAAGCATTTGCAGAATATGCTACAAGGAGGAAGGGTTTGCAGCACGTAGCTTAGGGGGGAAGTTTCTCTTCCCCCAGGGTATCACCTAGGGAATACCTGCGAGTACGATCAATCTGGAGGCACAGAAACTTCTAGAAGATGATACCGTGTTTTTAATTTTTCAGTGTGAATAGTTCAGTAATAATATTCAGTTCATTTTGGATGTGAAACTAATTAATGAGTCATAAAAGGATGATCAGTGATAATGAAATCAGAAGCAGCATTCTCCGATAGAATTATAAAATATCTCTTAAAAAGAGTTAACAGATTTGTGATATTTTGAAATATTTTTTAAAAATTTGTTTATGGATTTTCATTAGGAAAACAAACTACACCATTTATAAAAAACTGTTTCTTTTCTGTCTTACCCAGAGAAAAGTGTTGGGTACAGAGTATTAGGCTGAATGTTAGAGATAAAAGGGTCCTTTGGGGCCAAAATCTCTATCACCAAGTGTTAATTCCTTTCCTCTCTTCTGATTTAGTACCCATTCCAAAGACTAATTCTACTTTCAGGTTTCAATATTCATTAATATTGCAAATGCAGTGAAATTACACATGTTGATGGCAGTGCTAGTTTGTCGATACAGGGAATTTATTCATCCATAGAAAACTTCTTTTTAAAATTTGTTCCTCTTAGATATAATCATTGAGAAAAAGCTGTAGAGATGTTTTACAGCAGAACGATGATAAGAACATTCATTGAGCACATTCACATTCAAACAGCTAGAGTAACAGAGTATTGTGGAGAATATTCACCCGAGGAGGTGGAATACCTGGATTCTTGCACCGTGGTTCCAAGGCGCATCATTTCTCTTCTCACGGCCTCTGTTTTTGTAAACCTGTGTATGTGCATGCGCTCCTACAGCGGGATGTCGCATCCTGAAAGACTGCACATTTATGCAAAAGGTGTCAGTTGAGTGCTTATTTTATTAGAATATGATGACAGACCCTGGAGATCCAGATGTGATAATGACTTAACCCTCAAGAAGCATCTGAAGCCAAGTGGAACAGGGGATGGTAATTAAAGGAATTATAGGGCAGTGTGAGAAGGGGAAGGAAACAGAAGTAAGCGAGATGTACAGAGTTCAGTGAGCAGGAGGGTTTGCCTACATGATTTCTAAGGTTCCTTCAATTGCTTCGTGAGATGCCTCTTTAATTAGGATTTGATGGTGGTTAGGAAAAGTGTCCCAAAACATGGCAAGAAACTGGAGCACACAGGTGGGAATGGTTGAGAGTCTTCGGAGACGTGGACCTCCAACATTGGTTGCATTGTTGTGGTCTAAGCCTCTCTCCGTCTCTTACCATGTAGTGAAGTCTGCTCTGTGCACATAGGCCTCATGCAAATGGTTGCTTTGTACAAATCCAGGGAAAGCAGCCAAGTTCCAAATCTGAGGTGACATAAAACGGAGATAAAATAAGTCATAAAACAAAATGAACATTAGATTTAAACTTTAACAAGATACTGAATTAAGTAAGAGGTGACTAGGAAATTGTCAGGCCCGTGGAAATTTGCAGAAACCTCATGTTGGGTTGCTATTGATTTCTACGGAAGAAATAAGGAGAATTGTGCTGAAAATTTTTCCATTATTTTCTCCTCTCCCGTCACTCTTTACGGTTTTACACCATCTGCTGTGCTCCAGGAAGCTAATCTGTATGGATTTTATCAAAGGACTCTCCTGCTCTCTGACTGCTGATTTGGTTTGGACAATGGGAGGCACTAATAGGCAAGAGGGATGAAATAGGAAAGTGAGGTGGGGAACTGGTTCCCTGGCTTCTTTCTGCATGGGTTGGTTCCCTCCCTCTACCAAAGAGCACAGGTACTAGCAGCAGGTCTTGTTCCTCTGTCTCACGCACCCTTCAGTCCTAAAGAGTGATGCCAGTTCTGCAGTTACTGGTCCCAGGCTACTTCACGCCCCCCATGACTTCATCCCAAATGCCCTCACTTTTTAAAACGGTTTGTTTCTTAAGCTTTCCTCAAGATACCCACTTTGAGCATGCCAATTGTTTACTTTTAGGGGCCCGACTAATGTAGGTATATAAGACCTATGCTTACATATACCCTAAGTGAGTTCTATCTAAATACTAATGGGGAGTTTGGAAAAACAAAAAGAAAAAGAAAGACATTAAAGAGAGAGATCTCCGAAGCAAGGTAAAGTGAATGCACTGTCACAGACATCATGGTGAGTCCAACAAAGTTTTTTTGGCAAATGAAATCATAGGTATTTGTGTCACAGAGAATTCAGTACAATAATTTTATTTTGTAAATGAGAAACTTAGACCTTCCAAGAAACTGACTTGCTCATGGTACCCTGCTTTTCAGTGACTGAATATGAGTGTGTAGGAATGTGTATGAGTGTGTGTGCGTGCAAATTCCCTCTTCTTTTATTTGTCACTGACCAATAGCTGAGAGACCTGTAGAGATGGCTGTTGTTAAGGGTGGAAAATTTTCAAGTGAGCCAACTAGCTAAGTCAGCTACAGGGAAGAAATATCTTTAGATAGATACCAGAAGTTGTCCTACTTGCTTGGGTGTGGTTTAGGAGGTGTATTGTATAAGATATGAAGATGGCCAATGTCTGCTTCTGTAATCCACTTACTTGTTAACCAGGGTGTGGTACTAGGTGATGTATTGTGCTAATGGCCAATTTCTGCTTCTGTAATCTGCTTGCTTATTCTAGGCTTTATAATTGCCTCACTCTCAAACCCTGGGGCTGATCTCCTCTAACCCAGCGCGGTAGAGAGTCAGTTGCTGGCCGGCTAATAAAGGCTCATAATTAATCTCAATTGGCTCCGTGGGTCTTAGAATCGTTCGTGCCATAACACTGTGTGAGTTCATCTTGATTGCTCTGGACTGGTCTTCCATCAAGCTGTTACACATGTCTACCTTTTCCCTAATGTTTTCTCATTCTTTTGATGATCATTTTCCAGTGAAGGTATTTTTCCCTTTTAGAGAGGAGGGTAAGGGCAGTCATTTCATGAGGATCACTGCAGAAACAATGAGCAGACGAAAACAAAGCTGTCTTGAGAGGTGCATCATCTCAGTTTATTGGCTCGCTCCCACAAAACAACTTTGTTTTTACTGTGAATGGGTTTTAGTTTGGTGCCTTAGATGTACTACATATGACATTCACAATTGAGATTTGATGAAAGAGTCAAAACTGAGACTATTAAGCCACGAATGCTAAATGTATAAGTGCCAATTGTGTGTTCCTCAGTGTTTCTCAAAGTTTGGTTCAAGAACTTCCTGCATCACAATCACTTGAGTTCCTTTTAGTAATAATACCGACTCTTCAGCCCTACCTAAGACTTAGAGAACTTCTAGGAGTGAAGCCTGAGAGCCTCAATTTTAAATCAATTTTCTGAAACAATGTCTCTGTTTATCCAGGTTTGAAACTGTGATATTGGGTTTAGCAGATCGTTGAAAATATATCAAAATCAACAAGTGCACCCCACATGGTATTTATTTGATCATTAGGCAAGAAAGCTGACTTTTCATATGATGTCCCCTGAAGACAATGGCTGTCTTGCTTGGATTTCGGTGAACAGATAAATTAGGTTTCCATATATACTGAGTTCTGCATTTTTGATAACAAATTTTGTTATCCAGCAATAATAATAACTCTCCAGCTACAGTGGGCCAAATGAAAAATAGAATCACTGATTGATGGTCAGGCCCCTCTGATTTTTGAACCTTTCAAGATGCTAAGACTGGGTGGCTGATTTGTGGCTGAAAGAGGCTAAACGTTCTTTCCCAGAGTTCAGGGAACCAGCTGCTTCCAGAGCTGGCAAAGGAGAGAAAACCTTGAGGCAGAGGAGCTTCAATTTGCATGAGATGTGCTAAGCAATCCTCCCATCAGCTGGTTGCTGCTTCTTTTGATGACTACCTTGGGGAGGAGGTGGGGGTTGTGAACTTTGAAGTGGATTGTTAATTATTCATGCCTCCTTTCCTGGGTGGAGGTAACCTGTATCTCAGGAGCCAGGCCCAGAATTCATTATCTTCCTGTTGATGTTTGCAATAAAAATATCACTGAATATTAATCCTTTCACCTTCGTTCTTAACTCCCTCCTCCTCTTCCTCCATTCTGTTGATAGTATATGCAGAATCGTGCCTCTCCCTTAATTCTCTCCATCCCCTGTACTCCTGAGCCATTTACTGTTTATTCGATTTGCAGGGCATTAAACTGAGAATTAAGTTCAAAGGCTAGTTGCTTACTTGAAAACTCCCTAGAACGCAGTATTTCCCTACTCAGATTTTCAATTTATTTTTCAGCATGTTTGGGATAATCATGTCATGATTAGTGACTTGTCACCTGTCCCTTTTTATTTCTATATTTAAAATTATTAGGGAGTTTTGTACTTTTTCTTAGGTAGAGTTCTCTAGAGACTTTGCTGTTAGCTTTAGGCAGGATTTTATAGTAAAAAGCAGACTTGTTTTTGTTAAGTGTATGTTTATCTGTGTGTATTTATGTGTGTGTGTCTACCTCTTGAGTCTGTCTGTGCATTACTCTTTTTAAAGGAGAAAATAGATAAATCATGACTTCTGAAAAATATAAGTTAATTAAGTGGGTGGGTCATTAAGTACTTATAACAAAGAATAATCTGCATCATCATCTGATATACTGAGACAAGGATTGATTCAGAGATGGGTTTAGTTTGTAAAAATCTTGGTATGGAAAGGAGAAATGTAAAAAAAAGTATTACATGAAAATAGTTAATTAAATAAATGTAATGACAGTCACTAAGTTAATGCCGAGAAATTTACGTGGTCAGTGTTGATGTTTCTAGCCATTGCCTTCTTAGCTTTGTTCCAATTTGCCTTTTTTCCTTCTTATTAATTTTCCTTCTTATTTTTTCTGCATTCTTCTTTCTATTTCTCCTTTTCTTCTTTTTTCTTTTTATTAACTAAAGCATATAGTTTACACTAGGATTCACTCCTGGTGCTGTACAGTCTGTTACTGGAGAGTGGGGTCCTCTCCTGGAGCGTTGTCCAGGTTCTTGATGTCTCGCACAAAGAATTGAGCAAGACACTGAAATACAGTAGAAAAGAAAAGTTTTATTAGAAAGGAAAGTAAACTCCCAGAAGTGGAAGCGAGCCTGATCAAGAGAAGCGTGCTCAAAAGGACTGGTAACAAAGACTTAAGGGTTTTTATTCCTTTTTGCTGTTGGTGGTTACTTAGAGTGGGCTTCCTGGATTGACAACTAAGATTGATGTCAACTAGGGACCCAGTGAGTCATCATTTTGCTTTCTGCGCATGTTTGTTCCCAGAATTCAGTCTGTTATAATATTAATGAACTTCCGGGCATATGCATCATATTATAACGATGGTATAATGAGACTCAGGTGAGTTGAAGGTCGTTGGGGTCTTCATTGCGCAGGTGCGAGTGACTGGCTTAAACTGGTACCTAAATCTCTGCCTACTGGTTTTTTTATGTGAGTTAAAAAAATGCATTCTGGCTTGCTTAATTGTGGGCGGATTAGGGCGGACCCCTTCTAAGATAGGATGACCTCAGTGTCTTTCAGGCAGACCCGGAAATCCCCTAACTTTACTTCCTACCTCTTTTATTTCTATTACTGATTTGCCTATTAAGCAAGTAAAGAGAAACAGGCTTGGTTAATATGTTTCTTAAAGAGTAAAAAGACCTTCGGCCTAAAGTCCCCTCCACTCAGACTCTAAAGGCCCTATCTGACTTAATACCATTTCTGCTTAACAATGGGCTGATGACCCTTATCATTAGCTGGAGGATCTGAGTCGCCAGGGCAATTATCAGGATTTGAGGGACAGAGCTTTTACCAAAGAAAGGAGAGAAGAAAACTTAACTAGGTTTACTAAAAAGATTAACTCTGCAAGAGATGGCCTATTTCATTTCCTGCTAAAAGATTAAGAATTTTACAAGTGATGTCAGGTCTCAAGTCTATGGGTTATGACAAATGTATAATGCCATGTAGCCCTTATTATAGTGCCATACAGAATAATTTCTGTCCACTAAAAATTCCCCGTGTTCCACCTCCCTGCCTCACCCCCAAAACTTCTGGCAACTACGGATCTTTTAACTGTCTCTATAATTTCGCCTTTTCTACAATGTCATATAATTGGAATCATATACCATGTAGTCTTTTCAGACTGGTTTCTTTTACTATATGCATTTAATGTTCCTTCATATCTTTCATGGCTTAATAGCTCATTTCTTTTTATCATTGACTAATATTCCTTTGTCTGGATGTACTGTTTATTTATCCATTCACCTATCGAAGAGCATCTTGATTGATTTCAAGTTTCGGCAAATTTGAATAAAGTTCCTGTAAACATCCATGTTCAGGATTTTTATGGACATAAGCTTTCAACTTAATTTCAGTAAATACCAAGAAGTGTGATTGCTGGATTTTATGGTAAGACTGTGACTAACTTTGCAAGGAACTGTCAAATTGTCTTTCAGAGTGGCTGTACCATTCTTCATTCCCACCAGCAATGAATGAGAGTTTCTGTAGCTCAACATCTTCACCAGCATTTGGTGCCAGTGTTTTGAATTTTAGCCATTCTGATAGGTGTTTGGTGGTATTTCGTTGTTTTAATTTCCAATTCCCTAACAACATACAATGTTGAGGACCTTGTCATATGCTTACTTGCCATCTGTATATCTTCTTTGGTGAGGTGTCTCTTCAGATCTTTTGCCCATTTTTAAACTGGGTTTGTTTTTCTATTGTTGAGTTTTAAGAGTTCTTTGTATATCTTGGATGCAAGTCTTTATTCAGCTATGTGTTGGCAGATGTTTTCTCCTAGTCTCTGGCTTCTTTTCATTCTCTTAGTCTTTCACAGATGAGAAGAGTTTAATTTTAATGAAGTCTCATTTGGAAATTTTTCCTTGTAAATCATATCATAGGTGTCTTTTTCTCATCTTTTCTCCTTTTTATCGTTTCTTTAGAACTCAAAGTTTTGAGTGAGCCATGGCCTTGCCCCTTGGACAAATTTTATTTTCTCTCAAAATTTTACTTTCCAGATTCTTTGTCTAATAAATAGAAATAATAATGTTGCTTGTTCCCCGATTGTGCTAGAAATATTATATATTATGTAAGATAATGCATTGAAAATTACTGTTTAAACTGTAAATTTTTATAAAGTATTACTTTTTTTTCCCTCATTTTTCTCATTTTTTTCTTATCATTCTCTCTTATCTAGCCTTGAATATGGGAGGAATATTTGCCAGTCAGTGATCATGTGAATGAATAAATAATTCTCCTGTGGAATTGTACATAGTTTCTAGGATGCTGCATGTATATGAGCTCAAACCAAATGTAGGTTTTAAAATGATTTAAACTGACTGCTTGCATCTAAGTCAATTAAAGTGAGAGGGTGAGTGATTTTTTTTTCAGTTTTCACCTAGTCTTCTGGTGCATTAGCCTAGTGAGCTGAGATGGGTACTCATAAAATAAGTCCAAGTTCATATTTTAACCCTAAAATTGATTTGGCAGAGAGAATAATTTCATTTTAGAACCTTATCCTCAACCCTGTCATAAATATTGGTTCAACAATGATATCTCAAATCCATCGAGACAGTGGTTTTTAAACTGTTCAATGACCAAAGTCTTCTGTGGAGACTTGGAGTTTTATAATATATCTACAGGTGTGTGTGTTGGGGGGGGGAGGGGGAGAGGCAGTACAGTCAGGACTCCCAGACTACCCTTCTGATTTCACCAAAACAGCCTTGCTTCTTTTAAATAAGTTTTCATTTGAAATTGTGTTTGAAGAAACAGTTTTTCTGCTAATAAAATGTTTGGTTTTTATCAAAATTATAAACTGAAGTTCAAGATTCTAAATAAGTTTACTGGCACTCAGTCTTAGAAAATGGATCATATATTTGAGTTATATGATTAGAAGGCCATTAGGTGTGTCTTCCTAGGTATGTGATTGAACAGTGAACTATTCTTACCTTAAAGCCTTCTGTTTTTATAACTGCCTGTGATAGAGCCTCTATATCTTTTCACTGATTCAACTCAAGTTGAAAAGCACTTATGGTTACACTGTAATATATATAAATATATTTTTTCTCTCACTTGATTTAGGTTTCTGGCATTTATATTTTGAGAGCCAAGGATGTGAATATAAACTTGAGACATGAATGATGAGTTTGTTTATTATTCTCTTCCTTCTTTGATCAAGCAAGGGTTAGAAGCAAGAACTGTGTGGAGAAAAATATAAAGGAAAAAGCCTCAATGGAAATATTCAACATATTTTAGATACTCAGTTCATTAATTTCTACTGATCCATCTTTTGAAATATCTTGTACATCTGGTCCTTCCTTTCTATTTCCACAGTTTCCATCCTCTTCCAAATATTCCTCAATTTATGCTATTCTTTCATTTCCTCTCACCTTTAATTCATTCTATACATGGCCTTTAGAATTAACTTTCTAAAATGCCAACCTTATACTGTTGCTTTTGTGGTTAAAAAAATTCTCGAATAACTACTCATTATATCAGGATCAAGTCTTCTCTCAACAGCATGACATTCAAGTTATCTATGTTTCATTTATTTTAAAAAAGATTTAAATTCTATTTTTTAGTATTTCTCAATCTTATTTTCAAGCCTTTGCTCCTGCTTTGTTTCCTACAATCCCATCTGGTTGTTCATATAACTGGACCATTTCCACTTCAAAGTTCATTCTCACTGTTCACTCCATCTATGATTATCCTTGGCTAACTATATTTTCATTTGGTTTGAAGTTCTCTAACTCTATAGTTTGAAAAATTTATTTTGATTAAATTAATATTATCTTTTTAATTACTTTTTGTATTATATTTACAAGTACACTCTTCTCTATTAAAACAGAAGAACTAGGTTTTACCACAGAATCACAACTGACAACAATAAAAACAGCTACAATTTTTTGAGTGCTTATTATGATCAGAAAATGTGACAAGCACTTTGTTTTCAACTTCTCTTTTAATGCTCAAAATCACTGGAAGCTTATCATTATTATTACATTTGACACATGAGGAAATAAAGGTAGGTATATAGATGTAAAATAGAATTTTTAGAATACCAAAGATAATATTTGGCAGAGTGAGGATTAAAACCCAATTCTGTCTGACAAAAACAAAAAGAAGCAAAACAAAACACCTTTTCAACTTAGATACTGTCTAATACTTTCTTGATATTTACCTCAGCAGCTAGGACAGCTTTTCTAAAAAGGAAAATTTGAAGTGAGATTTTGAAATCCAGCCTTAGAGAAATATATATCATGATAAGGCAACAGAGTAAAGTCTCTCCAGGCTTTCTTAAAACATTAAATTCCTATCAAAAAAAAAAAAAAAAAAAAAAAAAAAAAAAAAGAAGAAAAAGAAAAAGAACCACACCCACCCACACACAAAACAACTAAATCCTGTAAGTTAGACAAGGAATTTGTATTGGAGTCAAGTCAGAGATTCTTGCTAGTTTCATGTTGTGCTCTGACGTGGAATTTTCCTTGATTAAGCAAATTCTATAAAGCCTTGTGTGCAAGGATGGATGAGGATAGAGTGGTTCAGAGAAACCCCTGTTAAGTATAGGCTTTAGATTTTTCCTTACTAAAGCCAGAATAAGTATGCTAAACATCACCTAATGCTTTTCCTAGTTAAAATTACTAGTAAGGCCAAAATTAACATTCAGTGGAATAAATAGCAAAATTGTTCTGATAACCCTTCTTAATTTCTTTGGAAATGAAGGCCTGTGGAAAGAACAGAACGCTTACCATCTAGTCATTGGTAAACTTTTCTGAGGGAAGAGTAAGCTTTTTGTAAGCTCCTTGTTCTGCAAAGATGCTTTTCTTTCTTTGTTTAGAACATTGAAGAACAATGTCTTTGATAATGTTAGGAATTCAGTTGTTTTGATAATGATTTCTTTGTTGATTTTTAAAAATTACTTCTTTCTGATCTCTCTTTTTCCTAATTACTATAGGCTTCTATT
>NW_006494609.1:8493983-8506082 GCF_000325575.1 Pteropus alecto
ATGTCTTTGGCCATTATGAATACATGTCACATCATAAATATCATCCAATAATTTTGGGAAAAATGTTTCCATTAGTAATCACAGAGATGGGAAAAGACATGTTAAAATCTCCATTTATCCTTCCACTTAAAATTTCTTTCCTCTTTTCTAAGTCATTAATTTAGTCCAATGACTGAGGTACCTACACTTGGATCTATGATTCATTAATATTCTGCTAGGCAGTTTTCCTGTCTCTCCGGAGCAGACATTTTCTGGCTCTAACCCACTTATTATATTAGACATTTTCTGGCTCTGACCTACTTATTATTCCAGGTTGTTGACTGACAAAACAAGAGTTTAGGGAGATATTAAATAAAATTCAAAATGAACGAATAAAAGGGAGTTCTAGGGAAACATGAGTAGACACCCCTCCCCCGCAAAAAGAAAAAGAATAAACAAACTACATACACAATTTTCCCCTCAAGAATGTTAAAATTTGGGCCAGATTATTAATTGGGAGGTATAATACCATTGGATATTTTTGAACTAGAATTAAAAAAATAATTCTGGCTATATTTTTTATTTACCATAGATTAAAATCTCAGTGTGAGCTATGACTTGTGATCTTTCATTTTACATAGATCAGACAAGAAATTTAGATTACCAACTGTCAAGGTGAAAGAAGTTAGTTCTAAAAACTATGGCAACGCACGTAGTGTTTAGGAAACAAATCTTAAACAGAGAATTTCATGAGAATTAAAATTGTTCAGGTGATAGGCTTTTAAAATTTTTGTATGATTTAAATAATTATCGCAAAATTCTTAAAGAGGAGAAGCAAGTACATTTTGGATTTAATCAGGTCCAAATCATAGAAATGTCATGTGACAGCCTTGAAGAACACAGCAGGATTTGTGTATGTTTATTGATTAGATACTCTTAGTCAAGCACAAAGACTAAGTTCGTTATTGGCGTCATTAAGCATGGGTTCATGTACACTTATGGAATTGATCGATTTTTCTTAATTTTACCGAGCTGAGTTTTCCCACTGTGTAATTAATTCTCTTTTGTTATAGAAATCCCTATTGCCTTCTGAGTTCTGATTTTTTTCGGAATTATACAAATATAGGTACATTGTAACTCTGTCGTTAGACCATTTTCAGACTCTAGTCTAGCCATACATATATTCTTTGAACTAAAATATAATTTAACATTTTGATAATTTTCATTTAAAATTTAAAAATTATTTTCATGATTATCATCTCATCATATATTTTAATTGTTCTCTCTCTTCTTAGCCTATACTTTTCTCTAATTGTGAAAAGTAAAGTAGTACAAAGAGAATAATAGCAACTTAATTATTTACTTCAGTAAGGAACAGTTGGATACCCAACTGTGGTGAGAGAATTATATATTACTTTGAATAAAGAGTTCTAAATTTTTCTTTTGTGTGAACAACACCCAAAATGAGAAGTACATTTGTATTTAAGCACATACAGCTAAAAGCTTGGAAGTATTTTAAGTATTTGGAATGTAAAATTCCTTACTTCTTTCATTCTAAAAATTTTTTACTGAAAATGTTCAGATCAATTGTTAGGGAAATTTTTTGTTGATATGAAACAAACCTTCAATTTGTTAATGAGCTTTACCTCCAATAAGACACTCTGCTTTCATTCTTCATTTTATTTATTCCATGAGACTCTTACTTGGATACTGTTGAATACCTGTATAAGTTACCTGTAATAATATATATATTTTTAATTAACAAAATGATTTCCTTCATTGAAATAATAAAATACATAAACATAGTGGGTTGAAGAGAGAAGAGAAACATTTATCAAATATACATAGTTGCTCGTAATTTTACATTTTTTAAAATCCAGTTTATTCTCACTTCTTCTTTCACCATTTGTTTGGATGATCACACTCTAGAAAAAGGTCAAAAAACCCCAGTCTTTTCCAGATGATGAGGCCCGTGTTTCTCCCGCCTCCTGCCCCACACCAGTGCTTCCTTATGTGGCTCCCTCACGGAATAGGGTGTCCCCTCCTTTTGGGATCAGTGAGTACAACCAACTACTTTTCAACAGCAATCATCTTCTCCCATTGTTAACGATACTGTGGAATATATTCTCTTGATTCTTAATTAGCTGACTTTATATCTGGGGTTGCCAAATATGTGAAAAATGCTCCAGATTTATTTTCTTTTTGTGAGTGTGTGTGGGGACAATCTTTACTCTAACAAAATTCTCTCATATTCACAAATAAGCATGCCTTTCTCAAATACATACTCATATACACTGGGCATACTTGTATCGGTATTGATGCTTTGGATATCACACTAAATTAGAATTTATGTTTTCATTATCTGTGAGGCATTTATAAACTGAAAAAAAAAAAGGCATTATCTATCTATATACTACAAACCTAAACATCAGAAAATTTATATTATTAACAAATATTTATTTTTAAGGTGGTTTGATCACTTATTTTGGTTTTATGTTAATGCTAGCTCGACTCACTTCTTTCATTACTTGTTTAGTAGTTTGACCACAGGTGGACATAGCTATGGAAATACGTATGATTTGAGAGATGCAGATTCATAGCTGTAAATGAATAGAAGCATGGAATTTTAAGTTTTTAATTTATATCATGTCCACAGGTGGTAAATGGCCTTAAAATGATCAGTCCCAGCCCTGAACTGCCCTCCTCATACTGAGTCTGCTTTATATATCAGTTGGCAAAATATTTGTCACTCTCTCAGACTTGGGATGTCTTCCAACTGTTTGATTTTGGCGATATTAATATCTTTGTAGAGCAATATTTGTGCAATTATTTGACTATTTAATGTCACAATGTCTTGTCTTTTGAAATGAATAGAAAATTGAAAGTACTAAAAAGATGGAAATATTAAGCATATTAAAAGTGAAACTTTTAATCCACTTGAATGTAATTCAATTATGAAAGAAAATAAAAAGCTAAATGGTATGAAATTCTGGAAATCTATAATTAGAGTTTTTGAAAGATGAGGCTTAATGATAAATTTATAGAAGTTATTAAACTGTGGTTTGAATAATTATAGCTAAAAATTTTGAATGCTTCTTTGCCCAACCACAGAGCTAAGGTTTATAAATCTATTATATAATTTGATCCCACAACAACCATGTAAAATACATGTCAGGAACTGTGAAGAGGCTGAGATATTATTCTACTTGCCAGCTAACAAGTTAGCATGACACAGATTAATGGGTGCAGTAGACGATACAGACTGTTGCGGAGACGGTTTGGAAGAAGAGTTGGCGTCTGGAAATGTTTAACTTACATGGATAAGGGAGAGGAGGATTAGCAATAACAGTATCCCCAACCCTTGTCTCCATGGCCTTTTATTAAGTTTCACCACGATGCTGACTTTGTAATTTAGTAATAGTTACTATCAGGTTAGTAGATATAAGCTACAGCTAACTCCCAGATTCAGCCTCAAAGCCACCTCCGTGTTCTGAGCTATTTCCTCTCAAGTATCTTTTTCTTATCCTCTTATGTATCTTTTTCTAGTCCCTAGAGCAAGAAGTCTCAGAATCGGTCAGGCGTGTGCGCTCTCCCTGCAATGTGTCCTTGTGTGCAAGTCCACATCTACTTCTGATGTCCTTGTTGCTCCAAGCACCAGACATTCTGCTAGGAACATTCTGTACCGCAGGTGTCTCTTACAACAACAGACTCTTGGATCAGAGACAAAAGAACTGGCAAAAGCCAGACTATCAATATTTGTACCAGTTTCCCAAGACCAATTCCTATAGGGCTATGCAGTGAGGGCCAGGTGACTCTGGGTTGTGTTATAGGAAAGGAATCCCAAATTTAGCAAAACCCCAGTCTTCTAAAGGGGCCATAAGCAAACCTGTCCAATTTTTGTCCTGCAGGGTGGCATTATCATTATTCAGAACAGCAAAAGGTTGTGATTTTTAACCGTAATGATAGCTCTATCTTCCAAGATTGTTCACTATGCAAACATTTTTGAAGATAGTATCGAACAAAATACTGTCTGGACCTTGATTCATAAGACATACAGAAATGGGGAAGACCCATGGGAAATTTTCTCCCAACAATATATGTTTTCTTTTTTCCAGTTTAGTGATGAGGAAACTGAGGTGAATTTGTCAAACTCATACAAATTTGTATCAAAACATCATTCTGTGCAAAAGGGGTGTTTATAATTTTACCTAGCTGTTGATAGGATTAGTAATTCTTCTAAACAAAGATTACATTTTGTTATCTGTGGACTATGCAAAAAACTCCACAAAAACAAAAACCAAAAAGAGCCTCATAACTCCAGAATAATTCATTTTCAGTCCCTTGCAATATTCTTAATCATGTCTTCTTCCCAAAATTAGAATCAATTGCTTTTTTTTCACTTAATGTCACTTCAATTAAGCTAAAAAGTTAACTTTCTAAAATACATAAAATTAATTTGTATGGCTCATAGCAAATGAAAATCCATATTGTTAACATTTGAAATAATCCTAGATATTGGATAACCTAAAGAAAAACAATAGTAACACCATTAATATGCCTATATATTTCCAATAAGAAATTTATAGTTTTCTGAAAGTGGAACATTCACTTAAAATCTACAAGTTTATTGTTTTTGCTTTTAGACATTCAACTATCAAGCCCCATTTCAGAAGGCACTGTATATCGAAATACAGAACTTTCTCCATGTAAGGATCAATGTCTAGGCTGTTCAAAAATACAATCAGTGCCTCACTCCCTATTGTTTGGGAAAGTGACAGTGGAAGTGTAATCTTGTGCTTGACTTTTGATGAAAGAAGAGAAGGGAGGTCCCTTAGGATTGGAATGGCAGAGTCCACAGGCCCTGAATGGGATTTTTCAAGTGAATTGGAGCGAGTGGATTTGTAAAAAGAAGAAAAGAAGGAAGCTTCCTGTTTACTTTTGTTTATATAAACTGAGCTTGGGATTTAATTTTTACTCTAAAATGTATGTTAACCATGATGTGCTAATAGCACTGGGAAAATCTGGCCCATTCAGGGGAAGAGAGCTGTTGATTCTATTTAGATGTCGCTCTGAATAATACAAAATTGCATTCATGGGATTATATGCTGTGGTTTCTGAATTTAGTTCCTGCTAAATTTTTTTTCCCCTTCAAGATACTATCCTCTTTTTATAGAAGACAATAAGTTGGGCAACATAATCTTGTGAAATGGCTCTAGATTGCACAATAAACTTCCAGGTGTATAGACCTTGGGGAGTTTTGCAACTGAACTAATCTACAAATATATGCATGTGTAAGAGAAAGTGCTTTATCATTTTCACTACAACACAACCCAAATCATCTACCATCCAGTATTCTCCATCAATTTCCCCTATATCTAAACACTACGTGTCCGCTCTATACAGATGTATGAGGATATGGTTGAACATGCATTAAGTTTTACGCCGTTCAGAGAATTTATTGAACAAACTTAACTAGTTGTGTCCTTTGAATTGTAAGTGTTGCTTCTAAGGTACAGATTAAAATATCAGCAAACAATTCAGTCATCTGAGCAGCTGCCATAAATTGTGAAAGCTCTGTACCAAGTCAGATTTACTCTTTAAATTCTATTAATTTCTGACCTGTGTGAAGAGGCTGAATGAAATTTTCTCTGATTTCTATAATGTAATTTAGAGCGGTGATTCCCATTTGCAGACAGTGTGTAAGACAGCAGCTGAGTTACAGTGTACTATACCCACTGTAAATTCTTCATAAGAATACAATAGATGAAGATACAGTAGATACACTCCCAACTCATGTCTATAACTACATAAATCACACACATTATTTCGCGCATGTATAAGAGAGCTAGCTAATACTGAGACCCAAGTTCCTTTTACTTCATTAAAAAAAAAAAAAAGATGTAAGGCATTTAAAAGAAGGAGGGCAAAAACTGTGTAGAGATTTCATACTGAGACTCAGTGATTATGGCTATAGTTTTTAAGTTTCCGAGGGTGAAGGACATTATCTTAAGAGCGTTAGCAGATTTCAGCTGTGAAGGAATAGCCACCTGGAAAAAAGAGTGTTAAGAGCTGTGGAACCAAATCATTTGGAAATGCTGAGGTAAAGAATCAAGAGAAGAGAAGTCTCATAATTAGAGCTGGTGAATGAAGCTCAGTTCGAACCCGATGTGGGTAGATAAAATGTGATGAGAAAATGATATTCATTAAAAGCACTGGAATAGATGGGAATGCTGATTCCAACAGTTGGCAGACCAAGGGTAAGAAAACTCTGGCACTCACTCTGAAAAATCTGTATGCATATGTGAACTGGTAATGGAAGGAGCCCCCTCTGCAGTTCACCTTAGCTGCAGTGGTTTGTCGTTTTCAATGAAAACTTAATGCCTCTCCTAGAGAGTGAATGTGTGCCCTGGTTTATAAAGGGATAACATACTGGCTTTATTTCCAATGTCTGACAGATCAGCAAATGCACGTAGGCACAACTGCCTGTTTGCCATTTACTACTACGGCAAATGGCAAGCCATAAAATGCATCTGTTTAAATTGCATTTTGCAAACAGTCCTTACTTCGTGCCATACACTCTGTGAAACATTATTGTTATTATTTATGAGGCACGGTTAAAGGGGACCGGTGCTGAGAAAATTGTGGATTTCTTTTACATTTAATTTTGTGAATGGACGGGACCCAGAGATTACCTTGTTGGGGACTTTCGTTTTATGGTTGAGGAAACTGGAATGTTATAATAACTTGACTATGATCATGCAGATAACTAGAGATGGAGGCCAACTATGAATACAAGTTCCTAGCATTTTTAAAGTTGAACTGAAATAGCCTGTTTCTATATTTTGTTGGTGAGAGAAAATGAAAATTCCCAGTAGGAATCATTGTCACCTTAAACAACGAGCACTTTGAGTATGCCATTTATATATATATATATTAATTTCATATGTATGTTTGTAGGTATGTATCTATCATCTATCTTATCTATCATCTATCATCTATCAATCTATCTTGTCTATCTATCTATCTATCTATCTATCATCTATCAATCTATCTTATCTATCGATTGATTGATCAATTGATCGACCAACCTACCTACCTACCTACCTACCTATCTATATTTATCTCACTGGTCATCACTTGTTTAGATATTTTACCTTCAAGAACATTATCAATTGGGAACAGGTTTTCAAGGTTTATCATGTGCAGTGATTGTGAATATCATGGTCCATGTTCTTATTAAAAGGCTAAAAAAAGGAATTTCCTAAGACCATGAAAATCAGTGAGCTAAGTCAGTTCTCTGGAGATTAAGCATTAAAATACAACAAATAGAATAGCTCAGAGTAAAGATATGTGAATTTTTTTTCAGGGGCAAAATATTTCTTAGGTCTTTGAGGCCCGACTGTAATGTTATTTCCATATATTTCAGGCCAACTGATGTCTTGACATCTTCATTGGATATTCGCCAGGCATTTCAAATGAAAACTCTTGACATGTTCATCCAAACCAGCTCTTCCTTCTCATGTTCTTCCACCTTTCTGTAAAGATCTACTGTGGCATCCAGGCTAAGAGACCAAATCTGGGTGTTATTTTTGATTTATTTCTGTTCACATTATACATCTCGAAGCCGTAAGTACACAATGCTCACTCTTCCTTCAAAACATATTTCAGACCATCTGCTTTTCTTTATTTCTGCTACCACCACGCGAGCTGGTCTAAACTCCTTCTCCTCTGGCCTTGACAGATACAAGTACCTCCTGGTTGGTCTCTTCCTCTTCCAATTGAACTCTTCTATTAATCATTCTGTACACAGCAGCAAAACTGATTCTTACAAAAATATAAATAAGATCACATCTCTCTTTTGTTGAAAAATAGTGCAGAGGGCTCCTCATTGCATTTAGTACAAAGCAAAGAAATGAATTCCTTTCCCAATTATATGGAACTCTGCAAGATCTGTCTACTGCCTATTTCTCTGAACTCAATTAATATCTATTTTCCTTTATCCTCTAAGCTCCAAGAATGCTATGGTGTATGTACACTCTGTCCAGTGCTCCCACCTGTAACCAATGGGACCATTCATACCTTTGTGGTGATACTGACCCAAGTGGAGTAGGGGCCTGTGAGTAGTCAGGAACAAACTAAAACCAGGCTCTCATACAGATTTATAAGCCGTATTTGCATTTACAGTAGCCTCGTGTTTGACTTATTCTTGACTGATAATGAGGTACCAGGGAGAGGTACTTCATTACTCATTCACCTGAGCAATGAATTATAGCAAGATTAAATGGTTGGGATTTAGAGACTGGTTGTCATTAACACACAATGGGCCAGATTGCCCCAATGTGTAGACTTGAAACTGGTTTTATTATTTCTTGATTTTATTCTTTATTGTAATTACTTTAGTAAATTATAATAAGTCTATTCTGGATTCCTTTGAGAAGTAATGGTTCCTGGAAAGAGAAATAGGTTGGCTATCCCAAAGAGAGGAAGAAAAGCCAACGCATGCATGGATCAAACATCTACTATGTACTAGATTGTTAGGTACTTGTTATATACTCTGAAACTACATTGTAAATGTCTCATACTCATTGCGGTTATTTTATGTGGTCATTTGATTAATGTGTGATTCACCAAGTAGATAGTAAAATGAAAGCAAGGATTTTTCTTTTTTCTTACTACTTGGCATTGTGTCTGAAAAATAGAAAGTGCTAGAATGAAATTGCTAAATGTAAAACATGAACATATTTTATTAATAATCTCAATAATCTCACGAAGAGATAGTATTTCACTGATAATACCACCACTCAGAAATAAACAGCTAACATTCTGTTGCATAATACTTATGAAAGTCTTGTGGTTAAATAAAATGATATTTACCTAATCTGTTCAATAACTACATAATATTCCATTTTATCAAAATACCAACATTACATGGTCAGTTTCCTCCTACTAGAAATTTAAATCATTTCCATGTTTCTACCATTGTAAATAATTATTTAACAAACACATATGTATTTTTTTGTGTGTGTTTTAAAAACTTCCTCACCTTCATAAATGCTTCCTGGTTTCTAATTTTCATTGTTAATGTTTTTGTGTTTTTCTTCTTTTATCTTGATTAGGTCAGATTGTGGTTTATGTTTCCCATCTCAGAGAACACCTTTGAGATAAATGTACTGACTACTATTTGTCATGTCCTAATTAATTTATTTATATGCTAATGTTTCATTATTTCTTCCTGCTCACTTTGCTAAATTTTTTGTTTGGTATACTTTTTAATAACATCTGACATTAAGTGTTTTAGTTTATTCTTTATTTCTTACAAACAAAAGCATTTACAGTTGTGCATTTGCTTCTAATTATATCCAAGGCCACATTTTAAGTTTTGATAATTCTTGTTCTGAATTTTGGATTTTGTTTTATACTTTGATACTTTTAGAATTTTTATCCTTTGTTGAATTTTTAATCGAAATAAAACATATATACAGAAAGTGCAGAAATCATGACTGTACAATAAGGTGAACTTTCTCAAAGTGAATACACCCAGTGTACCCTGATCCCTCCCTCTCCAATATTATTTTCCTAGGTTAATGCTTTGTAGTCAGAGAATATAGTTTGCATATGTTCTATTTGGCAGAAAAGAAGGAAACCTATGCTTCCTGTGGTCAGCTCACTCTCAGAAGTAAAAGAGAAAATCTGAGTTGAGCATGCCCTGTTCATCTGTCAAAAACCCACCAATTAAATATGTCACTTGGCTTACTTGGGAGGGAGTGGACAAGAAGGGCTGTGCTAATGGCGTGGTCACTGTTTAGAATGAAATACCAGGTGTGAGAAGGATTCTGGCTCATCAGGAATGTTTTCCTATTTTTGTTTACTTTTTTTCCTACATTCATATTTAATTGATTAAATAATTAAATAATTAAATTTTATGGTACTACTTTATTAACTCAGGTATCTCTTGGAAGGAGCAGGGGAGCCGGGGACATACATTGCCTCTTTAAGCTAATTTCATCTCTAGTTTCTTTTTTGTTCAGAGAAGCCACCGAGTCAGCGGGCTCCTTCTCTGTTTTACTCATCCTGTTCTGTGTATCATTGACATAGCTGTATCAGGGTTCTCTCTTATGCTATCAACTTTTGAAAGTCTCTGCAACATTAGGAAGCCCTCCTCACATGTTAGTCCTGCCTTGGTCCATTTGAACTGCCTTTCAGGAGGCAGGACATCTGAGATCGGAGTGCCTGCACGGTCAGATTCTGTGTCTGGTTCGGGCCTGGTTCCTAAGTGGCTGTCTTCTCACAGTAACTTCACATGGCGGAAGGGATGAGGGAGCCCTTTGGGGTCTCTTGAGCACTAATCCCATGCATGAAGGCTCCACTCATGACCTAAGCATCTCACAAAGGTCCCACTATCTCATATCATTGGGCATTAGTATTTTGACATACGAATTTTGGGGAGATGCAAACATTCAGACCATAGCAAATCCCATTGGTACTATAGCTAGCCAGAATTTTCGAATTTTATGAGTTAAATATCACACTTGTTTCTAATTTCCAACACTTCTGATTTATTTTTATACTCTTGTTTATTTTAATTAGGCTCTGATGGAGTAGGATGTATAGATATTTGCATTAAAATCTTTTTTTGAACTGAAACTTTTCTTTTTCTTTTAAAAAAATGTTTCGAATCTCTTCGGTTATGCATTCTGAAATTATAAGTATGCACTTAAGTTACACCAACCCGAGTTCTCAGATTAAAAAAAAAGATTTTTATCTGGATTATTTGTAGAGTTAGATCTGATATGGTTTTGTGTCAATGTTCTAATTTGTATATGTAGTTTTTATTATAGTTTATTATAAATTTTTACTTATAAAGTTTCCCATTACATATTCTAGGTCATTTGTGTTTTTCTTAGACAATTATATGGTAACCCTTCATTATCATTTAGATCCAGTGCCTTTTTATAAATCCCGCATTTATCCAACTGGCCCATGAGATTCATAGGTATGGGAGCTTATCAGTGTTATTGCTGAGGAGCCAGTATTTTCCTGGCTGGCATTTATTTCCATCACTCACTAAGCTATTAAACTTTGTCATGTTTAAATGTTTCTTTCCTTAAAACTAAAAACAAATAAAAAAAATGTGTGTATATATATATATGTGTATATACACACACACACACACACACACACACATATATCTCTTATCAGACTTAGCTTTCCCCTAGCTATAGATTAAAAGTTGAGGGAATTTTAAGAAATACATACATTTTTAGTTTGTAAACATGGAGAGTTGATAGAGAAAAATAGTCAGTTACATAAGATTGAGGTCAGTCTATAGTTTCATTTTGTAGCTGGATAATGTGCAGATCTAATAATCTAAACTTTGTAAGATGACTCCATGTGTAGGTTTGTAATTTTACTATTACTTATGAACAATTTTGAGGATAGTTATGGCTATTACAGTTAATTGCACCGATCCAGATACAATTATTCAAAGATATATATCATACTCTTGGAAAGTATTCTTCCCACCCAGGTTCTATTTTGCTCAATATTCTGGCACTAACTTAAGCATTTTTCAAATCTGCCCTATTCTGACTTCATCTTTGACACTCCATCTCCTAGCCTATTTATATTTAGAATTAAAAGAATAGTGTCCCAGATGGGCATTTCTGCCTGCAATCTAGACCAAGCACAGTGGCTGAATGTAATATCCATTCCAAAGATAGAAAATTGTGGTAAAAATGGAGAGAAGGAGCAATAGTGATTGAGGGTAAAATATTAAATAAATGGGTTTTTAATGAGGGACATCTGATGTTACATTACCACTTCAAAAGAGGCTAATAGCTTGATTGTGTCAGATTTCTGAGAGGGCAAAGTCCATATATTACTGAGACCACTCCTGCTTTTGGAACCTGACAAGATTAAACGAAGGCTTATGAACCTGAGTGGCCTCACCCTGGGAGACCTTTTCATGTGACATGATGATGTACTAGACTTTTAATGATTGCATGGGATTCTAGTAATGTGCCAGTAACTTTTGAGTTGAATATAATTTTGTTATAAGGAATCCATGGCCAGAGACCAAGTGATGAACTGTGACATTATAAAATATATATATATATTTAC
>NW_006494609.1:8506093-8507107 GCF_000325575.1 Pteropus alecto
TTTGCTATATTTGATATTTTATACACACACACACACACACACACACACACACGCACACACACATATTTGGTCTCTGTTTTCGTTTTCTGACACAGACCTCCTAAATCCCTGTAATTTCAGAGTGATGGGGGAGATATGAGCATCTTACATAGACCTCCTAAACCCTTGGAATTTCCCAGGTGATAGGAATATCTTTTGTTCTAATGAGGTGATTCTTGGTGGGCTCTTGGATAGCTCCAGGATGGAGGCTAGTGAGAAAGACCAAACCATGATCAGAAACTTGCAACTTTCAGCCCCACCTCCTAGCCTCTGGGGAGAAAAGAAGGCTGTAGATTGAGTTAATAATTGATCATGCCAATGTGATGAAGCCTCTATAAAAATCTCTAAAGTACAGGTTCAGAGAATTTCCAGGTTGGTGAACACATCCATGTACTGGGAGGGTGACACTCTTAACTCCATGGGGACAGAAGATCCTGTGCTGCTTCTTGCCCTCTGGATCTTGCCCTCTCTGCCTCTTTACCTGGCTCTTCATCTATGTCCTTTATCATATTTTTTATTGTATAATAATCTGGTAAATGTGTTTCCCTGAGTTCTGTGAGGTTTTCTAGTAAATTATCAGACTGTAGGAAGGGATCATAGGAACCTCTAATGTGTAGCCAGTCAGAGTAAGGGAGGCTCAGACTTGATATTGGCATCTGAAATGGGGGAAGCCTTGTAGGATTGTGCCCTTAACCTGTGTGTTCTTAACTCCAGGTAGACAGTGTTAGAATTAAATTGTAGGACTCTCAGCTGGTGTTGGTGAATTGGTCATTCTGGGAAAATAAGTCCACATGTCTGTGTCAGAAGTGAAGTATTGACAGTAAAATACAGAGGAGAAACAAAGGTTTTTTTCTTCAAATGGAAATAAGTGTTGTAGTTCATCTTAGTCTTTTCTCAGGACTCCAAACAGTGCATCAGTTCAATAGGGAGAAAGGGAAAACCTTTGGAGCAGCTATCATCATCCAACCAAAAACC
>NW_006494609.1:8507968-8519854 GCF_000325575.1 Pteropus alecto
GAGAGAGAGCAGAGGATTTAAAAGCAGGGTGACAACTAGCCTTTGTGTGATTAGAAAATCTTGATGCTGCTGTGGGCTAGGGCTCAGATTGTGGATAGTGGTACTTTAGCTGGATTTCAGCTCCTACATATGGGCACTTTTTGTACATGACACAACCTGTACAACCTCACAAGCCCAGTGAACCCATATTAATATATGGTTTGAAATTTAAATGAGAAAATTCAAAATGGTAGAACATCAGGGGTGAACTTCAATGGTCAGCCAAGTCTTTGCAAATGTATAAGCACATCCCACAAATTCGTACGATGATGATATCAGATTGTATATATGTAATATCCATGATCTTTTTATGTATATATATATAACCTCCCACTCTTAGAGACATTATAATCATCCTAGGACCATGATTGGCAACAAAAACAGTGTTAAGAATCAAATAAGATTGACCTACCCTATTTAACCCTGGATATCAAATGGAATGAGAGAAATGACGTTAATTGTAGTGGATTGCAAGGGTCTACTGCCTCTTTAGATGTGAAATTCAGGTTTCATTGAAGAGGGAGGTTGGAGCAGTGTTTGAAGGAGAGGCTAAAGTATAGGTTCTGAAAGTCTCAAGGGCAGCTGAAGAAAAGACCTGGATAGGGTAAGGGAGGGTAAGCCACAGTTACTAGGAATGAGATTCCAGTGAGAAATAACAGTGAAGTAGGGGTGTGAGCTAAGGGGGTTCATTGTCATTAACCCAGTGAATGAAGCAGGAGATTGATGTTTAAGATTGCCTACCCATTAAGTGATGGGTTTGGGAAGGCAGTGGGTAAAAAAATGGGTAGGGAGAATTGTGGTTTACTGGAAAAACTGGTACAGAGTTTCAAATAGAATATTCATTGTTTCATGTCCGTGCACCTTATTTCCCAGATACTTTATGTGCCGCTGCTCATGCAGCTGAATTCTTGAAACTGCAAAGAGAGCTAGAGGCAGCAGAGGCTGGCGTCCAGCTTTGATTTCTTATACAGCCTTGAGAAGTTAATGATTCATACTTATTTTCTCTTTTATATACTATGGTGACATATATAAATGAAGTACCAGCAGCTTTGTCACTACATTTCTGTAGACCTCACAGAAACTCTCACTACTAGACCTTGAGTTTCCTGGGGGAGGCTAAGTCTTATGAACCTCTGCCCTCCCTGTGTATGGCACAGTACCTGACATGTAAGAGACCTCTAGTACTTTTTGATTGAAAGAGTGAATAAATTGAGTCAAAATACAGCCTTGTAAAAGTTGGGGCATTTTTTTCTTTCTAAATCCGTTTATACCAGTTCTCATTTAATTTTCAGTATGAAACTAACATGTCGCCTTGTGCATGGTTCAACCACATTAACACTGGTGCCATCTTCCTCAGTTATTTTAACTGAACTTGAAGTAATCAGGGCCTGGTCTTTTTGTCTGATTGATAAGTAATCTACAAATGGCTGGATGGATTGATTTGACCATACAGAGCTGGTCAGACTCATTCTATCTATTTCATTTTCTTTGCAGGCTATCAAGATATTGAGCCTCTCAGAGTTGCATTTATTCTAGAGTAGAAGGCTGCAAAAGGGAAATTAAAATTATTTATAAGAAATCCTGGGAGAAAAAACACACTACAAATTTTGATGGCAACGATAGGGAACTCATTTAGAAAATCAAGTGCACTAATCGATTTATAGTTTACATGGTATAAAAGAACCAAGCTATCTTATTCACAGGCTAAGTATTTTTCTCTAATTTTTAAAAATTGTGAGCAGATGACAAATTACTGCATGAGTAACAACATGAGGACTGAGCATGCATGTTTATATTTCATTGTTTTAATCTAATCTAATACAACACACACCAAAGTCTCTCATACACACATTTAATGCCATGCATAACCATGATTGTGCTGCATAATAATTAGGCATTAGTGATAAGCAGTTCCCATAAATTACTGTAATTAGTATTACTCTTATACCACCACAGCAAATTTTTAAAGTTTTTCCTTCTAATTTTGTTAATTCTTTAGTATCTATCATCAACACAAATGTCAGGCGTTTCCCTAATGCCAAGTGTGACTTAATTATGATTATTTTTTGCCCAGAGCGAGGTCTCAATCAATATTTACTGAATTGAATTGAGTAAAATATCACGCAGCAGCTAACAGTCACCATGTTATAAGGTAAACAACTTGGATTTGCTCTTCAGGGGTGAGGGCCTCTACGTGCATTTCTCAGGGTCAGTGCTATGTCTATCATCCCATATGCTTAGTCTCCTTACTCCTTCCTTGAAAGAACATTGAGTTTCAGGATGTGAACATCGAGTTTGAAGAAATGCTTGGTTATTAGCAGAAGGTGGTGCCCATTGATCACTCACCTGCTGTATAGCTCAGAGATAAAGAAATTGGGTCAAAGGTAGAGTTATATGTGAATAGAAGGGGAACAATGAAAATGCATCCTCCATACCAAATGTCTTGCTATGTTGGGATGAGAAATGAAATAAAAAATTAATGAAGTACATGAAGCATGGGAAGAAAGTTGAAAATATAGAAACCCTCAACACCATCTGAACCAGTCATCACAGACACCTAATGTGGGTTAAGGGCAATTTATCTTCTGGATAACCTTGCCCTTGAATGACTGTGGAGTTAAGGGAAGAGCTCCCTGATTTCAAAATATTTTCCCTTCTGTGAGCTAGAGGCAGAGCTTTTCATCTACAATCTGAGAAAAATAACTTAAGAATTCAAAAACCTCACAGAAAACATTTGTATAAGTAAAATTTTATCAAATCTTGATAATGAGACCAAATCTTTGTTTATGAGAAGACACTAAGAAGGAGATCTGTGATGCTGGCAGATGTGCTGGCTGGGAAAATATTGACGGCCCTCACGTGGCCTGATGTCTTGGTTTCTCAGCATCTTCATAGTGACCATACAAAGTGATTGTACTTAATTGTGTTTCTTGGTGGAACGACGATGACAAAAAAAATCACAGGACATAAAAGCACTGGGTGACTGAATTAATTTCCCATCAATGCTATAATACATTACTAACTTAAAACAACACAAATCCATTATCTTATAGTTCAGTGGGTTGGAGCTCAATACATGCCTTATGGGGCAAAAATCAAGGTATTGGAAGAGCTGAATTCTTTCTATGCAGGCTCATGGGGTTAATCTGTTTCCTTACCTTTTCCAGTTTCTAGAGATCGCCCATATTCCTTGTTTTTGGCCCCTTCTTCCATCTTCAAAGCCAGAAGCATAGTATCTTCAAATCTTGCTACCTTCCTCTTTCATTTATAAGGACCTTTGTGGTTACATTCGGACTATCCAAATAATCTAGGATAACTTTCCCATCTCAAGATCTTTAACTCAAGATCTGCAAAGTTCCTTTTGCCACATAAGGTAACTGATCTATAGGTCTGGAAGTAGGATGTGGACAACTGGGCGGCGGGGGGAGGGAGGGCATCATTCTGATGACCACAGCAACTGATTATGCAACTGTCTCTCGAGTACTAAACTCCCTAACAAGGTTCTATGACTTTAAAACCTGTGATAAGACACTCACTCCCCGTCTCTGGAGCAGCCTCCTACCTCCCTAAGCCTTTTTATGGCCCTTTTCACATTATAGTTTATGTTCTAGTGGGGATCATTTCACCAAATTCTGTCTAATGCAGGGACAGATTCTTGGTCACTAAGTCTCTGAAAGCCACTGTGTTTGCCATGTTCATACTCCATAGATTAGACATCCTGCCTGATTCTTACAGTGACTTTCATAGGCAATTCAGGCTAGGAAACATGAGAATAATAGCAAGAGCAAACATTTCTGTGGAGATTACTATGTATTAGGAACTGTTTAACACGCTGTAGATGTATTAACTCATTTAATCTTCACAATATTCCTGTGAGGAGAGTGCTGTTATTATTGCCATTTTGCAGACGAGAAATCTGAGGCCTAGAGAGGTTCACTGACAAGGCCTACACCCAGTAAATGTCAGAGATGAGATTCAAACCCAGTCGACTGGCTCTGGAGTGCCTTAAATCACTGTACTGCATATTACTTCTCACAGTGCATGTAAAAAAAAGCTTAAATTAAAGACATGAACAACAGTATACTAAACTAAAAATAATGCTAAAAAAATGGAGAGTGGGAGGAAGAGTTAGGGGAAGATTGGAAGAAAAAATAGATGTGTACCCACTCACCCAGGAGAGGCGGGGAGAAAGAGATTTTATCTGGGCTACTGGGTAGGAGAGGCACTTTTTACATTGCACAAAGGCAAACCATTGGGCCATGGAGGTGTCTCTGGGAGTTGACAATATGGCACATTTGCATGATGCTATATCCATCCAGAGGGGTTGTCTTTTACTAGCTGCACAGAGATGCCATAAGGTAGCAGCAAACTTGTTTACAAGCTGATATGTATGTGAGCAAATTTTTTGATTAGAGAAATGGATTTACCTAATAAACATTATATTAAAAGATTCAAAGATATGTTTTCTGGCATCGAGATGGTTGGTTTCACATCAGAATACCTAGGGAAGTATTTAAATGGTAAGAAATCTGAGCTTGTTAAAAGATCTGGTGCCCATAGCATTTTCACCAATGGGCTCCTGGACGTCTATGAACCATTTCTTTTTTTGTAGTTAAGGGCTTAACGATCAAGGTTTCAAATGGTCTACTTAGTTTTAAAATTTTGTGACTTTGTTTCATTTTGTTGAAACATAACTAGATCTCCAATGGAAAAGGGCTGACTTCTTTCAAAGCCACTTTGAAACACTGTAGTATCTCTATGTGGCATTTGTGCCCCTGCTTAAGCTGTTAGATTTATCAACTTCTTAACTAAATGATATTCCATGGAAGTCACATGAATCATTGATTTATAATGGCTAGATTGCAGAAATCCAATAATCAATGAATTTTAATTCTAAAATATTAATTCTTAGTCACTCACTCAGTAGTTAAAATATTTAACAACCTCATGTTGGCTGTGCATTAAAACTTCTCTTTAACACAATGGCTGTTTCTGAAAATGCTTGGACGTGGGAAATAATTGCATTTCTATTGAAGCTATTTGAATGAATCACAACTGGATTTCACATTAAAGTTTTAATGCACAGATATTTCACATAATATGTTCCTAGGCAAGGGTTCTCCAAATGAAGCTGTTTTGTTTTCAAGAAATGTTATCTTTGAGTCAGCTTTGCCTATAGTTTAGATTAAATATCCTTTTTCTGTTTCCTTTTCCCATTTACTATTAAATTATTTCTAGAAATATTATAACACTGCTGTGGATTGAATGTTTGTATACCCCCCCAAATTCATATGTTGAAATCCTAATTCCCAATGTGATGGTATTTGGAGGATGGATCTTTGAGAAGTGATTAGGTCATGAGGGTAGAGCCGTCATGAATGGAATTAGTGCACTTATAAGACGAGACACAAGAGAGTTAATATGTCTGTCTGTCATGTGAAGACACAACAAGTAGATGAGTTCATCTGCAAACCGGAAGAGGGCCTTCACCAGACATAAGCTCTGCCAACCCCTTGATCTTGGACTTTTCAGCCTCCAGAACTATGAGAAATATATCTCTATGGTTTAAGCTACCCAGTCTATGGTATTTTATTATAGTAGTCTGAACTAAGACAAACAACTGTAGCCATTATTGTGGCCACTCTGTAAAAGCAGGAAGGACTGCCATTCAGTATTAGGTTTGGATGTCAATAAGATAATGCCACATGCACACCAGGAGGGTATGAAAAGGTTTATTGCTGACATAATGGGACTTTTGGGAAGTTCAGGGCAAGACGTGAAGCTGGTCCAAAAATGTCTTGGGAGACGAGAAAAGGAGACTAGCTTGGGGTTTTATGCTTATTAGAGGTATATAGGGCCAGAGCGAGGGCTCCTGCCTGTGGTTCGAACTTCCCATCAGAACCAAAGAAGGGGGCTCCCAAGATTTTAGTGTCAGCTTCACCACACGAGGGCACAAGGATAAGGGAGAAGGGAGAGGCTTAAAATCTGTCAGCCGTCGAACATCAAAAATGGAGTCGGACTCTCTATTACACTCCTTATTAGAACCTATTTACACAATAGACTTTTCTATGAACTCTATAGAAATAAAGAGCAATTTTAAACTTCTTTTCTTTTAAATATAAAAATTATATAAGCCTGGTGGCAAAAGCAAGACTTAAAGCCAAAGAGTCCTGGAGGGTCACCTGGTGGTCACATCTTTTGGTGACCTTCTTCAACAAAGACGTATTTAAGAGATGACTGGTCGAAAGTATATTGCTAGTATTTATATTGCTGCTGAGTCACCAATAGTGACTTTGGTCTGTGTTTCACTTTTATCATTTTTCAGTCTTTGTCACTTTCAGTATTCTGTTACTTTCTTGTGACTCACTTCCAAGGAAATTAACATTTACGTTTTATTTTATTTTTTAAATGGCGGTATTTATTTATTTAGAAAACTTTAAAAATAATTTATATAAATAACCTCATTTGATATAAATAAAGAATGAACAACTTAGACTCTAAATAACACATTTGACGTGAAACAGCTTTAAGAGAGACATCTAACAATAGAATTGTTTGCCTCTGACTCAGGACTCACACTTGTTCAAGAGTTTTTGATTGTTTTGATTTTGTTTGTTTTGATTTTGTTGTTGTTAGTGTCTTTGTTTTGATTTTGTTGTTGTTAGTGTCTTTGTTTTGATTTTGTTGTTGTTAGTGTCTTTAATATATTGCAGTATAGCTATGTATTAAGTATAGGAAACATTCTATTAAAAAGCAATGCTATTTTAGAAAATATTGAATGTAAATATGAACTATAAAACAAGTACTTCCTATTTTAGGTATATTCTAAGTAAAGAAGTCATGCCATGCAGAGGATTAATTAATTTTATATCCACGTAAGCTTTCAGCAGTCTGCAGTTTTCTGAAGAAGACAAGAGAGAAAAATAATAATATCTAATTTTAAAAGAAGTTGTCAGTTCCCTCTGTGGAGTTTTAAATTTCCTACAATCTTCTGAAGTGTCAGTCATCTACCTTCCCATAGAAGAGTTTTGCCTTTCACAAAATCTATTGAGTTTTTTGTAGTGATTAGATAAACAATATCATTAATTTATGACAAAGCACATCAAAACACATCTTCACTTTCTGATAGACTTAAACGTTTCAGTGTTGAGCAGAGACTTTTAAATGCTAGGTATGATTTTAAAACAATGAATGATGATGATGATGATGATGATGATGATGATGATGATGATGATTTTGTTCAGGAAAAAGGAGAAAAGAAACAAGAAAGTAGCCAGAAAGTAGAAGAGAAGAAACATGTATAGCAAAGGGAAAATAGAACAGATTATTTTCCCCTCTAATTTCTAGCTGTTGCTATTCTTAAAAGTTTATCAAGAAAAGTAGCTTGCTGGATGAAGTAGCATATAGAGTTATATTTCTAGTAAAGATGTGCTTAAAAATATGGATTCCCTGTGAAATTACCATGACATGTAAATATATTTCCCATATCATTTCCCTGAGTAAATTTATGACCACATTTCAAACACAGAGTAAAGTCAGGAAGGGTGAGTTTATCCAGGGGAGAAAAAGAGATTTCCTCTTAAGCACCAGTTCTGAGGAGTGTCCCATTGAAAAGGACTCTGAAACCAAATCTCAGCTAAAAGATTGCGTCACTGATTGAGTAATAATATCATCATAGCTAAATGTTTCTTGTAAAATTAAATGTCAACTATAAACTGGGTATTATAGAGACTAGATAGATCTATGTCAACTTTAAGGCATATACATGTGATGATTAATAAGTTATTTCAAACTTTTTTTTTACTAGGTAAAAATATAAGTTTGGGGAGAATTTATCTTTCTCATTAATGTTGAAGGTAGAAAAATAAATTCTGGTTAATTTAGGGCTCTAAATAATTGATTTAGTTCATGATAATTTTATAATATTTGATAAATATGTAAACAAACAAATTATAATTTGATTAATTAGCATCATCCCTCAACAGAGTTAAAGTCCAAAGCAAACTATAAACCTGGTTATGCAATTCTTAATACAAAGATGAGAATGTAATGGATCAGCTGGAGAAAATAAAGGACTGAAAAGGTAGGAACTAAAAAGGGAAACAGTGAAAAATTGTTTTTAAAGCATGAGGAGAAAATTAGTATATGCTAATACTTGGAGCTCAAGCTATCGTAAGAAAAATTGACTTAACTAGGAGCACCCAATCATTTAGTGCTCGATATACCAGAGATGCGAGTGCGTACAAGTTTTATATGTTATATTTAAAGTCTCAAATATAGCAACACAATCCCTGGGAGGTAGCTAGTGTTTCAAAATCGTAAAACCAGGGCTTAGTGTTATAGAGTGAATGCCTCAGATCTTCACCCCACTTAAGCAATCTGAATCAAGATTTCATGCTCTTTCTTAGTCACTATCTATATTAGTTTTCAAAAATCGTGGGTAAGGTATATGCCAAAGTCCTTTCTTCTAAAATAGGAATCTCTGAATATAAATTCAATGCAAAAATAAAATACACAAATGAATGGGTTAGAATGAAAAATGTCCCTCTTTTCCCCACTCAAAGGTATCCATATGTCTTAATTCCTGGAATATGTAAGTGTTACTTTATATAGCAAATAATAGCTTTGCAGATATGGTTAAGAATTGTGAGATGAGGACGCTATCCTGCATTACTCCAGGTGATCCCTAAGTGCAATCATATGTATTCTTCTGAGAGAGGAAGAGACAGATTTAACACAAGTGGAGAAGGCAATGTGAGCAGAGAGGCGGAGTTTGGAGTGATGGCAGCCACTAGCCAAGGAATACCAGCAGCCAGCAGAGCTGGAAGAGACAAGGATTGCGTTTTCCCCTAGAGTGTTTGTAGGGGCACAGCCCTGCCGACACCTTCATTTCAGTCCAGGGAAACTCATTTCAGTTTTCTGGACTCCAGAACTCTGAGGGAACAAATGCCTGTTGTCCCAAAGCACCAAGTCCGTGGTAATTTATTCGAGTTTCATCAGGAAACTAACACACAGGGTGAAAAGGGGAGCGAAGTGGTTTAAGGCACTACATTTCTGGTAATGTATTATAGCAGCTATAGGAAACTATTATAATGAGTTTCAAAAAAAAGTTGAATATTTCTTCCCTCAGGAAAGTGTCCGCAGACTAGGTAAGCTTTCTCTAACATGTACTTCCCAGCACCTCATATTTTTTTTTGGTAACATTCATTCATAATTGCTTTCAGTTATCGTGTTTATCTCTGTAGCCCAAGGTACACAGAAAAGTACTGGCACATAGTAGGGGCTCAGTAAATATGGGTGAAATGATTGAATACAATTCCAGGCATTGGGGTCAATAGGGAGTTGAAAACTGAATTGTGACTCATACAGTTCCTGGTAGGGTAAAGTCCTCTGAGCCAGGGTGAGGGGTTGGGAACAGGGCACAGCAGTTAGCACTGTGTTACCCTGCCTGTACCTGTGAGGATAGGTAGAGACAAACTAAATTACTTAGTGATTTTGGAAAACAAGCTGCTATTAAAATTACAAGGCTATATAACTTTTGACTGAGTAGACTACTTCTTGAGATTTACCAGTATATAAAAATATATGAATGGACAAGGGTACTTGTTATAAAGTTGTTCATGGCATAAAACCCTGGAAAAAGTAAATACCCGACATTAAACAAATGATTGAAGCAATTATGATATATCCATACCATGAAATATTATGCAGCCATTAAAAATTAAAGAGAGTCTATGGCCATGCTACCCTGAACATGCCCAATCTCGTCTGATCTCGGAAGCTAAGCAGGGTCAGGCCTGGTTAATACTCGGATGGGAGACCACCTAGGAAATACCAGGTGCTGTAGGCGTTTAAAAAACAAGAAAATTAAATTGAGCTATAATAATTGACTTGTGGGGCTGTCCATGAGATATTGTTAACTAAGATAACATTTGGAAAAGTATTTGTTATATGATTCTATTCCATAGACATATATACACACACACACACATATGACTGAACAGGAATAATAATACAGTTTCATTTAGATACATTTATAATACTAGCTGAATTGTTAAAAAGGCAATGTCATAGGGTCAGTGATGTGGTTGTGAGGGAGAGATGGAAGTGGAAAAAGCAAAAAAACCCAAGGGACTACAAAAGAAAGGGCAAATATACTATAATCTATTAATGCTTTTATATAAATTTGTATCTATGTAAAGATATATTTATAGACATTTTAAAAATATAAATACAATTTTTTTGTTAGTGAGGTATAATTGACATAATAATATATTGGTTTCAGGTTTATAACATAATGATTTGATGTTTATACATATTATAGAACGATCACCACAATAAATCTAGGTAGCATCTGTTACCATATACAGTTACAATTTTTTAAATGTTTTTGTTTAGGTCAGTGGTCCCCCACCTTGTAGGGATCAGTCTCCTATGAGAATATAAAGCCAGTGATCTGAGGTGGAGCTCAGGTGGTGATGCTAGCGCTGGGGAGCGGCTGCAGATACAGATGAAGCTTTATTTACTGGCCCACTGCTCACCTCCAGCTGTGCAGCCCAGTTCCTAACCACAGACTGGGGACCCCTGGTTTAGTGAATGGTTTCCAAGCAGAAAAGGGGACTCAAAACCGTATGATAGGGGGCCGTTGTTGAAAAAAATTAATGACTGTTATGTTTCCAGGATGTGGAGGTTTTACAATAAATCAATTCTGAAAGAGGAAAAAAAGGCCAACAGTGGTATATCCAGACGTCAGCCAAGTCAGCAGGAGTGCTGGATTGCTTCAGTGAGGAGGTGGGCAGTGAGTACGGCTCCTTGAGATGCATGCACAGCATCCAGCCACATGGCCCAGGCAGTAGCCACTAGCTCTAATCCATGTCAATACCTCATGGACATCCCCACAGGACAAGTGGGAGGACACTGAGCCTTGGTCCGTCCCAAACCGAGGAACCAAATTTCCTCAATGTTAGGCTTGGGCACAGCCTAAAAATGAGTTAGATTGATTTCCCCTACTGTGTTTACCCTACTCTTCATTTTCATAATATTTATCACATTTCACTCTTATTTATGGGTTAGTCACTGATGTCTGTTCTCCCTCATCCACACCCACATCTCTAAGAGAAGGCACTTAGACTCATCTTTAAATTCTCGGAACTGAGTATGGTTGCCTGGTACTAAGTAAAACTTCAAGAATATATGTTGATGGTCCATAAACATACCTTTTCTATACTAGAAAATACATAAGTGATTAATACTTTTTTTGTTGTTGTGATGAGCCCATTTGAGACTTTAATGAAAGCCATAAAAACTCTTCCTCAAAAAACTGAGAATTTTGTCACATTTTCTAGAATTTCACTGACCCTCTAAAACCTATTCATGTGGGATTCACCATTTCCAAATATGTGAATTCCCCATTTTAAACAGCAGATGTTAACTTTTAACTTTTATGGAGTTGCTTTCTATTCATCAGGCTTAGAGCTGTTTTGCATGTACTATTTCAGTTAATCTTCACAGCTTTAGGAGGTAAGTCTTGCTTTTATTTTTTTAAACAGAAGAAGAATCAATTTAAGAAAGACCAAGTTACTTACCCAAGCTCACAGAGCTAATTAGCAGCAGCGGCGGGACTCAAACCGAGATCTTTTTTATTCTAGCCTGAGTTTACACTCTTAACCACTAAAAACCATCTGCCTGCTTTACGTTCCCACCCACAGTGAGTAATGGAGTTATCCAGTGAAGACATTTAATCTCCCCGAGTAAGAGTCTGAAATGATGACATTAGCTGGCTTGAGCTCCTGACTTGATGTGAGCAAAGTTTCCTTGATCAAACAGGACAGGCTGTTCCCCCAGCAG
>NW_006494609.1:8520022-8523128 GCF_000325575.1 Pteropus alecto
ATCTCGTGCATGTTTCAAACCATTTAAATTGTCATCATAGGATTTTGCCTATTAGCAAAATACCATCCCCTGAATACTGATTATGTAAAATAGCACAATTGTCTGGTAATAGGAAAGCTATGACTTCTTGAATGTAGTCCAGCAGTATGACTGCTCTTTTTTTTAGTGAAATGTGAGGAAGTTGCTTGTGCAATATTCTATATGTAATAAGATTCAGGGTGTATTCATATTTTACCACATGTTGATAGGAAATAAATAGGCACCATAGTTTAAAATGTTTTCATCGCACATTTAAATGTCCTTTGTCACAAATGAGGCTAAAAAAGAGTAAAGCAGGCCTTCTTTGGCGTTTTTCTCCCTTCTTCTTTGGTGGTGACAACATTTTCATTAGAGATTGAGTGAACCCGAGAACACTAAATGCACTCTTGGCGTGGGACATAGCTCTTAGGTGGCTGGTCCCAGGGGAAAGTGTTCCTAGTTAGATTGGGGGCCGTTAGCCTTCTGGTGACTGATCAGCTGTGTTATTCACTTTTAAGCTACATCATTTTTACATTTAAAGTAATTTTGGTCAGTAAGAGCAAATTACACTCATTACATCCAAATGCGAATACATGTTTAGAAAGCATATGGTTTGGAAAATAAATGGGATAGAGCCCAAACACAAATGCTGCAGGAGGGGCATTTGCACATCTCTATGTCTACCTCCTACCTCTTTATAATCATCGTAATGTCAAGGCTCCCTGCATGAAATCAGGAGATGTATTTATTTGTGTCACCCTTACCACAGTCCGATGATAGAGCTTATCTCCTGAAGTGGAGCTCCCCCACCCCCATTACTTTTATTTCTTGCTTTCTTCATTAGTGACTATACTAATCAGATATACATGGGCCAGGAATTTTACAGAAATATTGGGTAATGCTCCTAGAGAGGACTGTCTAATCCCCGGGAGATTACATAATTAGGAAACAACTTGCCTTAGAATTCCTTAAGAACGACCACCAGCACTGATCTTCGATTAGAGATCTGTAAAGGCTTGACTGAAGTGAGCTTGTTTGCAGTAGATTAAATATGGTTGCAAATTATTTATTACCTTGTCAATTGAGAGATGGAGGCTAATTCATCTCCACTGAATCTAGGCTCACCTAGTGACTTGACAAATTCAGAGGAACTGTCGTTTTGAGACTTCAAGGCAAGGTCATAAGAAGCTTTGCAGCTTTTGCCCAGATCTCTTGGAACACTCTTTTTGGAAGCATTGAGCTGCCACATAAGAAGTCTTTAATGAGATCAAGCGTAGGTGTTCCACGTGACAGTTCCAGCAGAGCCTGGCCTTATAACTATTTCGGCCAAGGCACTACTTTTTAAAAAAATTTCATTGTAGATTTAATTAGTTTTCAGGTATAGTAAGGCCAACAGATCAGGAGACAACTGCTGTCGAAAATATTGTTACTCATAGTTCTGGGAGGAGTGGGTATGCCATGCCACCAGGCAGTGCCACGTGGCAAAGCACTGGGGTTGGTGAAGAGGCAGAAAGAGTGAGAGTAAAGCATGGACAAGGGCCTTTATTTTGGTCACTGCAGGAATTGGCTCATTTTAATAATTTTAGTGGACTTCCAGGTGTAGGGGCTCACTCTAGCTGTCTGGTACCTAGCCCTGGGGTGATTAAGACAGTGGAATATTGGCCCTGAGTGTTAAGGCTCTATGAGAGCCCAATAAAGGGGGTATGTGGGGGATATCGACCTCAGATTGGTTGGTTTGCATATGGAAGGCACTCTTGCAGGGGAATAATTTGCTATCTCTCGTATAATTTGCTAGGGGAGCCTCTCCCAGGTCAGCAAAGCCAGGGCATCAAGAATATGGAAAATAAGAAAATATAGTTAATACAAACAGAAATGAGTGAAGCGATTTTAGACGCCCCAGACCAGGCCATCTGCAAGCTGGATACTATCGAGGTCACTCTGTCAGTGCCACATAGAACTGAAGAATCACCCAGCTGGTGATTTCTGCCCAAATTCCTGACCCATGGATTTCTGCAATTTAAGACACAAGTTGTTGTTTTCATTCATTGAATTTGGGTAGTTCGTTACACAGCAATAGTTAACTGAAACATGGACGTAGCTTTTGAGCCTTTTCGCTTTCTGTCCTACATACCAGACATTCGCTTAAATGAGTATTCATTCCTGACCAATGTCAAAACTCAACATTTTAACTAAAGATGATTTCTTGGTATCATTTGGCATAATTATACTTGGATAATATAATTAAACAGATTTTTTTTTTTTTTTTTTTTTAAAAAAGAAAATACTACACAGGATAACCACATGCAGAAGATAAAATAACACGAATGAATAACAGAAATAACTCCTGGGTTTCTACATTATAAAATCATGACCCTTTAAACGTGAAGAAGTAGTAAAACTCACACGTCCTTTTAGAACTGACTCTGCCACAGGTTAATGGGTGGGACTTCCAGCTCATACTAACAAAACTGGGCTGTGAGGATAATGGTAACTCTGAAGACCAGGAGGCTACACAGATGGAAGATGAAGAAAATTAATGCCATCTTTGTTTTTATAGAAACTAATTTCGGAGAGTCTTAGGGTTCTCCCAAACAGTCATTGCAGTGCTGGCTTGAGCGATGTCAGAATTTCCCTGTTGTATGGCTGCCTCCATCTGGAGTTTAATATGTACTCATCTCTTTTCCATTCCAGGAGAGATATATAATGAAAACCTCCATCTTAGTCATCAGCTGTCAACATTGACAAATTTCAATTACCATCCTTCGGTAGCAGTTCACACTAGAGAAGCAAATCAGGATGGCACACTGGGATAGCATACTTGTGACAGATCTATTTTAATTGCCTTTTTAAGATCCACATTTAACTTCTATCATTTTGACAGGAGAAAGAAACCCACAGAGGAGGTAACTTTTCCTGCCAGCGATAAAGGGGGATGGGATGGGGAAACAGGTTGCTGGAAAGAGACCAGGCCACACCCATCAATATATGGATTGGCGTTGATTGCTAGCAATGCTCTCCTTTCCCAGTGAGACCTGCAGTGGTAACTTTTCACTTATCAAAATAGTTTGCATTTAATCAGCTGCCTGGA
>NW_006494609.1:8523201-8555593 GCF_000325575.1 Pteropus alecto
TCCTTCGTTTTCTTTTCTGAGAGATGAATTTTCAAGAGCCCATGGCAGGAATATCCCTTAGTGAGTTCTCATTTCCTCTTATCCCTTCCAACAATACTGCTCGTTTAGCCTTTTGATTGCGGCTTGATGGCTGCATCAGAGGATACCTCTGCAGTGATGGATCATGTTAGAGTTGTGCTATTTTGCTCTTGCTTCTTTCTTTTTCTTTAATCCCGAGGGATCTCAGTGCTGTTCTTGAAATAAAGAGGAAATGGTTTTCTTTAATGAGACATGTTGGAAAAGCATTTATGACCTTTGGTTTTTCACAAACTCATTTCTCAGGGGATTTTCACTGTGGGTTTTATTCCTTGGATGATCTGGTTTCTGTTATAGTCCAGTCGAAATTAAATCTAGGTGTCTTTCTGTAACAATAATTTGCTAATATTTATTGGTCCTGACAATGCTTCAAATTGCAATGCAACATGGTTATTAATTTTAATAATCAGACAACCCCTATGATACGGATGCTCTTATTATTATCTGTTTATTACAGATGAGAAAGTAGCTCAGCAATTTTTAAATACCTCTCATGGTTATACAGCTAGAAAATAGTGAAACCGGGATTTATTCTTGGGGAGTCTGACTCCAGAAGCTGATTCCCAATTTCTCTGCTGCACTACTCATCGACGATCCATGTCTGCAAGGTTCCATAAACCATTTTAGTCATTATTACTGCATGACATCCTTCTGGGGACTTCCAAATTCATCACTGGTTTGAAAACTAGAAAGAAAGGATAATGTGGTTTTACCCATTTCAGGAAAAGAACAAAAGGGCTAAGCTAATTTTCCAAGAAGATTAAGAGATAGAGACAAAGGCAATAGTTAGATTTGAGAAAATCAGCAAAGGAGTTGACTAAGGCACTTTCAAATTTAGGAAAGAGTAAAACCAGTAGTGAAAATGGAGCCAGATGAACCCAAATAAGACAGAGAGGTTGGATAGGCATGACCTCTCTGCAGTCTTTTCTAGGTATGTATACTTTCTTATGTCCCGTCTTCTCCCCCATTTCGTTCATGTTCAGGCTGGATGCAGAGGCTTCTAAGAGCTATATTCACTCAGATGTATGATGAGGGATCATATGTCACCTCTTAATTCTAATCTTCAGACTCATGTAGCAAAAATTTGTCAGTTGACAATATTTACTGACTACCTAATATGTATGTAATTAAAGAAATGTGCAAAATAGCACAGTTCTCCTGAAACTTCAGGATGTCAAATGGATGTTTCTTTCACCAGAAGGACTCTTAGAAGCAAGAGTAAGGTGTTAACAATTTCCAATTTTAAGAAGGCAGTTAAGACAGGAGAGAGAACATGCAGAGCTGTGGATGCCAAGCCAAGAATGGCCCAGAAGGAGGCAAATTACAATCAGTTATAAATCATAGTGGAATTGAGTGAGGTTATGTAGGTAATTAAAATCTTCTAAATAGAGATTGCAACCTTTAAGTGGAAAGAATGGCCTTGGTGGAATTTAATAGAACTCTTCCTAATTATTAAAAGAATAAACTTCATCATTTGATAGAGTGTTCCTTTTTAAATGCAAGCAAGTCAAAACTGCCCTGGGGTATGTGAATTAACTGTGCTCATTTATAAACTCTAAAGTGTTTTATATTTAAGAGAATGCGTAAGGCAAACTGAAGACAAATCTATGAATGTATTTAGATTTCCTAGTGCCAAGATTTCATACATTTCTTTAGGAAATATCCTGAATGAGATATAATACAGCTGTGGCAATATCAGGTCTCATTTAGTTGTGCTTGGGATAACTGAGGAGCCTGTGCAGTGCAGGGTTGCCTTTACAATGATTAATATGTTAGTACAGATTTGAGTTATAAATATAATAGTTATCCCTGCCCCTGGGAGTATGACACATTTATCATGTAGTTCTCCAGCACCTGACACATAGGGCTTGGGGAGGGGCACATATTTATTGAGTTCATGTTATATATTAAGAAATGTCTTGGCTCTGAATATTATTTTATTGAACTCTCTAAGCAACTCTGTCCGTAAGGCACCATTAATGCTGTTTTGCATATAAGGAAAATGAGGCTCAGGGAGCTGAAATACAATGGCCACAGACCATCATAAGTTTATAACTGTACAAGCTGAGTTGAAATTCAAGATCACTGGCCTTTACAGTATACACTTTCTATTACTACATCATTCTATCTTCTAGAATATTACAGTGCTTCTTACATATAGTTCATACTTAATAAGTGTTTGTTGTATGAACTCTGAAGAATTAATCTGTCTATACTCAAAGAATTTGAAATTTTATGATAGAGAAGTAAAAGCCAAATAAAGTACAATTAAAAGTAATATGCGAATATTATTAATGATAGAAATAAACATATAAGTAATAATGTTTATAGAAACTCAGTGGAAAGTGCTACTGTTGAAGTGTAATATTTGTCAAGGAATTTTTCGCAGAGAAGAGAAAGCTTTGCTTTTTAAAATGTACAATTCTTAATTAAAATATTCACTCCATACCTTCTTATCGATCTCTTCAGAAAAATATATTACAGGTTTTCAGAATTATATAATGAAAGGTGTCCCAAAGCATACTTATCCTGCAGTAATTTTACTACAACATTGGAGCATATGTTCCTTTCAGTAATAAGGTAAATTAAACACATTTTCAGGTGATGCTTCCTGACAGACTGCACAGACAACCATAAAGTTCCCCCAGTGAAAATGTTCTCAAGGAATATGCTCTACCTAAGGCCTCAAGAAAATTTCAGGACTGGCAGCCTGTTCTGAGGAATAAATGTTTCATTCAAGCAAGGCATACTTGACCTTGAAGAGCAGCTGGGGATTCTCAACAAAGAACCATGTGACTTCCCAAAGGCCACAATCAATCTAATACCGACTGTGGTGTTGACTCTTATCTCTGTGAGTTCTGAAAAAAAAAAAAAGGCAGAAGTAGCTTTTGACTTAGTTGATTCAGTTAGAAAGGCCCCTGTAGACTAGTTGGATGACAGGGAAGTCAACGTACAGCCTCTCTGTTTGGGATGATTTAATTAAGGCACTTCAGTTGGTATCTACATAATGTAAAGTGAATTTCATCAAATTGCAGGGAAGCATGTTACATTCAAATCTTGCCCCTTACTCTTCATTACCATATGAAAAATTTCAATTAATCTCATTTTAGATTATCTCCAGATCATTTTCTGGGCGCTCTCACTTTCTTTCCTGTTCCTTCAAAGTTTTGTATATTTTTTATTTTGTATTTGGAGGCTTTGGGCCAACTAAAATAAATTTTAAAATTATAGCATGCAAAAATATCCAGTATTTAGTTAATTACTATCTATAAAACACTACAAAGGCTTTTTATGTATTATTTCACTTAAGTCTTACAACAATCCTATGAGTTAGTTGCTCTACCATCCATATTTTACATATGAGAAAACTGAGTCTCAGAAGCTTGAAAGAAATTTTCCAAGGTTACACATGTAATGAAAGATTCAAATTTCAAACCCAGACCTGTACTGTTTCAAAATCCATGCTCATTCTATGACTCCTTAGATGGGAAAGCTATAACCTCACAGGAATTGTCCCTTTCATCGTATTTCATGAACTTGTGTTCACTCACTCAACAACCATCTAAGGAGAGGACTAATATTTGCGGGTTATTGAAGACTAATAACAGACACAATGATCTCTCTCCTCAATTTTTTTTTTTTTTTAAAAGCTGAATGGTGTTAAATATCAATTCTGATCATTTTAACATCGTTTATTCAGCTATGGTACTTATCGATCTAAGCCAAACCATTGTCCCTCTCATCTGGTAACACGTAAGCACTTAGTCAAAATTTGGAGAGATCCCTGCTGTTGTCCACCTAGGCCAGAATTTTACACCGGGCTGCTCGATTTCTCTGAATCTGCGTTTGTCCTTGTCTTGTTCTCTTCTGACTTCCTTCATTTTAGTTTTTCAGACTTGATATTCCTTGGACTGATGCTCGAAAATACTTCTACTGTCAAATAAAGCAACACTATGATCAGAGTTGGTTTTCCTCTTTTGTCATTCACACACAGATGTGCAACAAGAATAGAAAAGCAATTAATGTTTCATCCATGGTCTTTATGTTCAAGTGATTTTTTTTTTTTTTTGTATTTCAGAGGGCTTTCTGGGTTCAGTATCTCCTTGCTTCAATAGAAAAAGCTCAGGTTTTTTTGAGATACTATGTTTCTCCTCTATTATGATAGTTATATTGCTCTGAATAATAGCTATGCTGGTACATCTCTATTTCTGCTGTTAAACTCTTTATGAGAAAGAACATTGTCTAATTTGTCATGGCCTTTACCTTATCCAGGATTATCACAAGGCCAAAAACAAACAAAAAAAAAACCCAAAAAAACCCAGATGCTTGATCCAAATCCTTTCCTTAACTAATACATCTATAAACCTATGTATTGGAGACATTGGTGAACTAAATCAGCCAAGGACCCTGCCCCTCATGGGTTTATAACCTTCCAGTTAGTTTGGAAAAGGTAGACAGAAAGAAGGTGAAAATAAGGAGAGAGAATCTAATATTATGTGAATAACAATGGTGTGTGAAATGATGTTAAGTATCATATGTTTGCTATTCCAATGAATCTCTTAGGTATACTTCATCACAAAGGACGTAAATTAAACTTTCCCAAACATTTGTGTTACTTCCTAATTAGAAAATAAACCTAAGTCACCGGCCTTTCAGGGGCGTGGTTATTTCATGGCTGTTAATTCTGGAAGTCATTTTCTTTTAGAAAGTGGTAGGAGCTGGTTTGGGCATCACATCTGAGTTCATTGTTGTCTGTGATAAACATACCACTTCTTTCTCTACAAGTCCTCTCATTCTTAGGGTGTTTGCTGGTAATAACTCACTACTCTGTTGTATTTAATTTTAAAATATATACTAATAACCAAGAATCTGTAAAACTGTTTTCTCTTCCCCTCTATATCATAATGTGGGGCCAGATGGGAGCAATGAGTAGCTATCAAGATGTTCATTCTCATTGCTTAGGCCACTTTCTTGAACTGAAAGATTATTTTTATTATTTCTATTCTCTACAAATTATATATTTTAGAACTAAGGTTTGGTGGAGACTGATTTTTGGAGGAAAAACATCTCCAGAAAGCTATATGTAAATATTCATTTGACCTGAGGGGTTAAAATAGCTTTTTACCACTTGCCTGGAGTCAAGGCCTTCATCTCCAAGTTAGAAGCATAGCTGGAAACTACCAATGAAAGGTGCTTTTCCTTGCAAATGAGACAGAACTTATTTTAAAGAAAGGAGCAACGGTTTCAGGTTAATCTGATTGGAAGCAGTATGATTAAATCTTGGAAATAGGATCCTCAAACTAGACCTGAAGAAAAGTATAGTCAAGTCCTCTCAGCAATTAGAGAGGCAAAATTAAAAGTGTCCATTTATGGATGAAAGAGATAAACATGGAATCTCAGAAGTTTGATCATAGACTCTTAAGGAGGCAGATATTGGTTGCATGTACAAGTAATCATAAGAGTGTAAACTGTGCTTAAGTAGAATGAATGGGAAGAGATAAACAAGTTACCTGTTTGATTCAAAAGGAAAGATCAAAAACTGTACGCTTACATAGATATATTAAAATATAAATGATCAATATCGGTCAAAGGATATAAAGTTTCAATTTTAAGAATAACAAGTTCTGGGGCTCTAAAGTACAGCATGGTGATTATATTTAGTAATTCTGTATTGTAGGGACTACATCAAACTACAAAACTTTTGCATAACAAAGGACATTGTCAACAAAATAAAAAGGCAACCTACCAAATGGGAGAAAATATTTGCATTTTATACATTTGATAAATTTATAAAACCCAAACCCCAAATTTATAAAGAACTCATACAATTCAATAGCAAAAAACAAAAAGGACACAAATAAACAACAAATAAAAAACTCAAACAATCTGATTTAAAAATGAACAGACACATCTAAATACACATTTTTGCAGAGAAAACATGCAGGTGGCCAACGGGTGCGTGAAAAGATGCTCACCATCACTAATCATCAAGGAAATGCAAATTAAAACCACCATGAGATATCGTCTCACACCTGTTAGAATGGCTATTATCAAAAAGACAAGAAATAAGTGTTGTTGAGGATGTGGAGAAAAGGGAACCTTTATGAACTATTGATGAGAATGAATGCAAATTGGTACAGCCATTATGGAAAACAGTATGGAGGTTCCTCAAAATTGTTTAAAGTAGAACTACTGTATGATTCAGCAATTGCACTTCTGGATATTTATCTGGGAAATAAAAGAAAACACTGAGAAAGATATATGCACCCCCATGATCATTGTAGCATTATTTACTATAGCCAAGATATGGAAATAACCCACTTGTCAATTGATGGATAAATGGATAGAGAATATGTGGCATATAGATAAACAGATCTCTGTCTGTCTGTCATCTATCTATCTATCTATCTATCTATCTATCTATCTATCTATCTATCTATCTATCTATTTAGAAATGGCAGTTATGTGACAAGATGGAAGTGTTAGCTAATGCAGTCGTCCCCAACCTTTTTGGCACCAGGGACCAGAGCTCCTATGAGAATCTAATGCCTGATGATCTGAGCTGGAGCTGAGGTGGTGTTGCTAGTGCTGGAGTGTGGCTGCAAATAGAGATGAAGCTTTGCTCGCCCACAGCTCACTTCCTGCTGTGCGGCCCGGTTCCTAACAGGCCATGGACAGGTACCGGTCGCAGCCTGGGGGTTGGGGAACTCTGAGCTAATGCTAAGCTGGTAATCTTTTTGCAGTCTATAAATGTATCAGATTAACAGGCTGTACACCTTAAACTTACACAATATTAAATGTCAATTATATCCCAACAGAGCTGGAAAAATAAATATTTATATATCATCAAGGATCATTGCAAGAGTAAGAAATGAAGAAAGAATAATAGTTTTGACATCAGCCCTGTGTTTTCGTTGGTGGTTGTTAGCATCAGATATGAGATAGAATAGTTAGTATAATTGAATTTTAAGTCCCTGTTTTGTGAGTTCCAGACCTTTGGGATTCTGGTAGCATTAAAAATGCAAAATGTACACTTAAAGTTTTTACAACTTAAAGTTTTGGACACTTTTGTGTACACTTTAACTTGTAAAAAATTAATTTTAATGATTGCCTTCAAATTTTAATGATTTTTCCAATGTAACCGAAAGAATTGCTTTCAAGACTCTCCAAAGAGTAAAAGTTTTCATAAATATGTTTTAGTTTTTCTTAATGAAAGCAAATGTTTTTAAAATGCCACCTCTGACAGATTCAGAATGTTAAGAGTGTAAATACTAAAAATAGTGGGATGTTGCATGAGATGTAAAACAATTAAGTTAGAGAAGAAAATTAAGTTCAGAGATACAAGATAAGAATCAAATATGGCTGTAGATTAGCAGGATATAAAAATTAGGATAGTTTGGTCATAGGGGGGCCAAAACAGGAATAGGTATCACATAATTTTGTGTCGCCAATAAGAATAGGACCCTTAAATATCAAAATGATATCAAAAGAGTACTTAGGCATATGGTATACTCTATACCTGTCTTAAGCACCTATTTGGCTTTGGGCCAATGGAGGTGGTATTTTCCATATTTTAAACAGAACTGGAAGTAGTTTTTGCTTTTTTGGGGGGGGGTCACAGACCCATTTAAAAAGATGATGAAACTGATGATATTTTCCTTATGAAAAAGAGACATACGTACCCACACACAAAATTTTGCACATAAATTATGGATTATTATATTAGAGATCAGGACCCATATGAAGCAGATGCTAAAATGTAAGAGATATATTAGGAGTGAGGCCAGTGAACAACAATGGGAATGGATCTGGAGGAGATGGGGGAAGTGTAAGACCACAGCGCAGATCTGCCTCAGGTGAAGGAGACACAGAAGCGAGGAAGGTTGGGTGAGACCATCTTGGACTGCGGTACAGTTCTAAGAGGGTTCATTGAGGCAGAGTTACTCATCAGAGAAATCCGTCATCTCTCAGGAGAAGGCATGCCTTAGTATACCTGCCATGCTAGGTCCTCAGCTGGGAGCAGCCCATGGTGTGTGTGCATACCCCCTGAGAAAATCCTAGTGGATGTCAGAGGGTAGTAGCTGGGGCTATAAGTCACTTACACAACCTGCAGTTGTATCAGAGGGATACATTCTCATAGCCCCCACACTCATGGACCTCATGGTGAAAAGCTTGGCTTTCGGGAAAAGTGAGAGTTATGAAAGAGAGATGATTTTTACAAGATGATTATCGAATTTATGCATATGACTTAATATGCAGATAATGACTTAAAATGAGTCAGAACCCAAATATAAGTCCCCAAATTAGTTCAAATCCAAATGTACTATGGACTCTGTCAGTGATTGATTCCATTTTTGTGTTAGTACCTACTGTGAGCTAGATATGGTACTAAGCAATTTATATTAATTCAATGTGAGGTGTCATGATACTTGATTTTATAGGTTAAGAAACTGAGTAACTTGCCCATTTATCTCTTAACACAAATGTGATTTCTAATGTTTTTGTATTTACTTAACATATGTATTTCTACATATAAATCTCTACAACATCAACAGCTACAACCAATGATCTTGGGATCACAATACTTCTACAGAAAGAAAGATGAATTTTGGGCAGGAAGTTTAGCTTCTCTTTATGACAATTTTCTCTTCCCTGGTCTATAAGAGGCAATCTTTCTTTCTTTCTATCTTGTTTTTCAGAAATATACTTGAGAGAGAAGAAAGTAGAACACAAAACTAAGGTAGGAACTGGAACTTGTCCTAATGTTTAATCACACTGAGGCAACATAGCCTAAGACTTAAAAACTACCTTCAACATACACTAAGGGGAATTATATGGAAAATCCTTACATATATTGATGAGGCTTCTTTGCAATTGGAAGGTTTGAGTTAATTGTAAGAAAAGGCTCTTTTTCACTGTTATTAATCAAATGAATTGTGTATAAATTGAATGTGGATATGTCAAAAGAGGAAAAACACATACAAATAGGATACATTATTGAGACTTCTATTTCAGAAGGTGGGTCAGAAATGACCCCTTAGTGATATGGATGCCTTTAAAAAGAACAACCATGTAGTCTAGTGGATTTCAAACATCTTTCTATCATAACATATGATAGAAATACATTTTATACCACAACACAATACACACGTGCACACAAAAACATGCATATTCCATAATGACCACAGCTTCCTTGCTCTCTGCATTGCACTCTATTTTCCCTATTTTGTTGTATTCTATTTCATTCCATCCTGTCCTGTCCTGTCCTGTCCTGTCCTATCATATCACATTAGAGAATGCTGGTAATCGTCAACTTAATGGCTTACTTTCTAATGGCTCACAATTCAAAAAATTAAACCAATCCATTGGTCAGCCTTCAAAAAAGAATTGATTCAACTACAAGGATCATGGTACTATAGAGGAAGGAGGGAAGAGATTGAAAAAATTTTGTGGTACCTTACCTATCACGTAGTTAGATAATGAATTTTTCTCTTTTAGGGTGAGAGAAGTGATGACTGATTGTACGCTATATAAACAATATCAGATATTGTTTAGAGACTAGTTCTTAGTGAGTGATGATGAGTCACTGGTTTTCTATTCTCTCTATCCCAGGTATTACTACAGAATGCAGAGAATTACATGAAGGTAGCCTGATCCTGCATGAAGAGCTCTTAGATACTTGAACACTAAAAGTAGACAAGCTTCATTGAAAAGAAAGTGGATCAACTCAGGGCTACGTTGTAAGATGATACAAATGTAAGGCTCAAGATCTTATACGTGGTCCCCCTTTTCTGACAAAAGTACCTAGAGGTTGAGTAAGTTAGTGTGGGTCACAATGATACAGTGGAAACAAAATTGGCACTGAAACCAAAACTTTTATCCTGTCAAGCTCAGTTGATTATTTTTTGTTCAGTCATTGTTGAGTAAATATTCTGCTCTAGATGCTGCTAAATGTTGACAAGAAAACACAGTTTGACTTCAAGGATCCTACAAGGAAAGTGTGCCAAGTGGTTATCCAGTTTACTACTATCCCCCACCTGCCCATATTCATCCAAACCCTTCCCTAGTCTTCCCTGCCTTTCTCACTGGGAGGCTGATCTTGGGTTCTGGGTCATCTTGCCTTTTTACTTCTAGTTGAGATTGGTCAGAGGAGTCACCAGTAGGAGACTGGAAGGAGGGAGTGGGGAGAGAAAGTTCAGGGCTTTTCTTTTCTCCTCCTTCCTGATCTTGATTATGAATTCTGATAATGGTTGTCACCTTCATAACTACAGAGCTTGTAGGACAGCCCCTTCTCTATCGCCCAAGCTCTTGACACTGCAGTAATGCTCTTTGCCCTTCTTGGTGTTTCATGCCTTTGGGTGCTAGTGATGTCTCACTGTTACTCATCTCTTGGTCCTTAACCTCCATTTCTAGTTTAGTTAACCTTTTTCACATCTTTGTAAATATGTTGTTAAGTCTCTTGAGAAGCTATTTGAGTACTATTCTGTGTCTGTTGAGACTGACTTAAAGAAGAAGGCAAAATAATATAGGAACAAAATGGAGAAGTATCAGGAGAGGAATTCTGCAGTGACTTTTTTAGAAAGATTTTTTTCTTTTTTGGTACATGCAGGGCTGTTGGGAAAGGTTATTTGAGGCAGGACATTAATAATTTAATACTGGAATAAGAATGTGTTGGATGAAGACTTAACAGAATTTAACCTGTCATATTGTATTCATTCAGATTTTTACTATTGTGTCTTTTCCTTTTTGCATCTTGGCTGAACTGTCTTTAGTTCAACAAAAATGTTACCACTTTGGAAATGTCTGTGAGCTCATTTCACATTTATTTATTTGCTGGTGAAGAATAACAATGTTCTTACAGCATGATATGCCTGTGGGCAGAACACCAGAGTTATGCCTTTGGGGAATATTTTGTTTTTCATATAATGTTCAATTTCTCAGAGCCTAATATCTGTAAGGCCCATCCTCACTTCATTAAAAACTGAAAAAATGGGGAATTGTGCTACTGTAGTGATAGAGTTTTCAGTACATTGTTCAATTTTTTTTTTTTTTTTTTTGGCTGCTACAACCTTTTTACCTTGATGCATTTGACAGGTTGGCTAATTTATCATGAAACAGTAGCAAGCAAGATAAAGCTAGCTTTCTTGCACATCTGAGAAAGACATGGACATGTTGGAGGAAACTAAACAAACATGAATCTTTGACCTTCTGCTTTAAACTAGTGCTCTCGTCCAGTGAGCTCATTATAGGAAAATATGTTAGCATCCTTCATATGTTGGCAGATGACTGGTACTGAGCACATGCTGTCAGCCCAGCAGGAGATCAGGAGAAATCCAGCTTGTGCATGACCCATCACTGCTAAATAGCAAATTCCTGTAGTTACTTGCATTATGCAAAACTGCTTGATGCACATTAAAGAGAACCTTTTTAACCCCACACTCATTATTTTTTTCTCTTTCTTTCCATTTTCTGACTTGTATGGTGAGATCACCTTAAAGTCGTATCATATATGCTCATACTCAGGGCAACTGATGAATATGGATGTTGTTTGAGCTAATTTTTACAGCTGTAAAAGACTAGATTTTAGCCTCAAGGTAATGCCAGCTTTTAGCCTCATGGAAACTTTCAGTAAACAATGCCACGTACATCTTGTTAAATGGAAAGGGGACCCGAGAGTCCAGAGAAATAAGCCATGTTATGCCCTATTTCTCCCTAAAAGGAAAAGACAATGAAAGGCATGCAGGATTCACTTTTCTCTTTTTGTAGATTTAGAAATCCGATAAAAACATTTTTAAATGTTTGCAGGCTAATACAACTTCCCTTATGGTTGATGTAGTGGTTTTGGAGTTTTAGATATTGGTTCTTTTCTGCCAAACCTTCCTGATACTTGGCGTACAGAGAGTAGTACACACTTTACAGTCTCATGTAACTGTGAGAAGGTGAAAATGAGGCATGTCTAGATTAGGAATTAGAGCATGTCAACGTGATGTGACAAGAAATGACATGTGCCATTAAAGACTTGGTTTATAATCTTCCATGTGCACTCCTCCTTGCTTATTCTCATTATGGTGGATTAAAATATAGATAACTTATAGGGAAACTTTGAAAGATGTGTGTTAAAGATGGCAAAGATTCCAACACCCTGTTTCTTTGAATGATGGAATCAAAGAAGACTGCTCTGACAACCTGTTCACTTGTCTCATATCATTACATGAACAATAAATAATCCCCTTTAGGCTGATACTATTTGTTAAAGCAGTTAGCTTTACCCTAATGAATACAAAGTCTAAGCAACACATAATATCTATGGCAGTCACTCATAACCTTTTTGCAAAGTCATAATCCTTCTGAGAATCTTTTAAAAATTCTAGAAACTTTCTCCTTAAAAATGCTCACATTTAACATATATGTAGCATTTTGCAAACTATTTCCTAAATCTGATGAAGTGCATGCATGGATATTAAAGATGTTCATCTAAAGAATCTTATCTTAAAATTTAGGCATGGAACAAGTGGCCACTGAGGACCCTATGGAAGGGCCAACTAGCATAGAATATTTCAAACTAGGTGTTGGAGGTTTTTATCATTGAAAGATGTAAGTCTGAGTCACTGGAATATCAAGGAATTTGGGTTATTAGGCAAGGTAGCTAGCCACAAGTCATAGAGTTGGGAAAGCTACAGGCTCAGTTCCTGTCTTCTGGGGTTGTAGAAGGAAAGATCTGGAATCTATTACCCAGTAGGGACTATAAACTATGAACAGTTTTTTTGTTTTGTTTTGTTTTTGTTAATTAGGCCTTTCATTTTCAAGGAAGAGCTACTCATGAAAGCAAACTAAAGTCCTGAGGGTTTATAGTAAGGATGCAGATGGCATTAAGGGAGATTGGAATCTCAGAAATGGCAGCAGGCCTTGTGATGTTATGTGTTAGAAATTGGTTCTGAATTCAAGGCAGCTGAGAGGCAGGCTACAGTGTCTCTTTAGAAATAAAACTTTTTTTTTTTTTTTATATATATAAAGCTGTGATTCTTCATTTCACGCCCTTGTCCTTCATTTGTCTGTTTGACTTGCTTTCAATCTAATTCTCTTTCTTTTACTAATGTAATGTTTTTGCCTATATTGAAGTCAAAGGGAATTTGATTCTTCTAGTTATTCACAATCAAACATTCTGGATATTTTTCATATCAGACCACCACATAGATTGTTGTACTGTTTAAATATTGATTATACTTGAGTTTGGTACCTACTATGGTGGTAACAAATACCTGTAACATTGGCAAGGAGGAGATGACATCATTTTATACAGAACATGCTCTCTAGGGTTTAAAAAAGAGTCTACAGAGTCTTCTCTCAGTAGAAACTATGAATGGGGCAACTTTCTAAAGATTGAAAGGTGATATGGTTGTGGCTGACATCACAGTTCTCTCACACAGTCATTAATGTGTTAGTAAACCAACTCTCTGGATAAGAGAAAAAGTTCTGATTTGTAGTGCTTGCCAATTTCCTTTGTGTAAATATTGTCACCTGAGCCAATTTTAGCTACCTATGGTTTGAAAACTGGCTTTAAATATTTCCTAAATATTTAACAATTGGCTCTTGTGAGCCAGAAATTTCTAGTGTCAGCACATCACCAATATGAGGACCTGTGCTAAACCAGCAAATGAGTAAAGAAAAAAAAAAATTAAACATTACTCATGTCAAAACTGAAATTAGTCAAACTAGGAGAACCTTAAGATTGCCAGTGATTAAGGATGAGATTGCAGCACCACGAAGTCTTTCAAAAATAATTAAACTAAATTTTCATTCTTGGTTTTGATCTATTTCAAGGGCAGACGAAGAGAACCAAACTAGTAGTCACTTGGATGGTCATTTCTATTTTTCTGCTTAGCTCGTGTTAAAATGCATAGCTCTGATAGTTTTGAATAAGAAGGTCTTAAATAACTGAATGGGTTTGCTTAAGCAGCAGATGCTACCATTTCACATAGCACTGACAAAAATCTCTGTTCCTTGTCTTTGGGAACCATAATCTCTGCTACCTTTCCAGCGATACTACACATTCGCCAATGAAAGGATGTTCAAGGGAATTGTAATTAGACTAGACAGGAGCTTAATGTACTGAAGACCTAACACTGATCTGATTTTATACTTGCGCTGATGATATATACTTATACTTGATTTTCCTAACTGAGTCTGACACCTTTATTGGAATATTTGCAAAGTAGAAAGGAATGGCTACATGAAATATGACAGCATGGTTCAGACCAGATGGAGACTTTCTGCACTGATGTGATATGGCATCAGAGGAGCTGGTAACCGCTAGACTCAATATGACCATTAACCGAACGGGAAACCATTGCACTCTTGAGAGGAGCCAGTCTGACTCTATGCACAGTCCTCTCTTCATTTATGACAGATTTTCGGCCATGTGGCTTACAGAGAACTGCTTATTATCTCAAGCCACACATTAACATAAACTACAGAAAACGAATGGAGGAATTATTGCTGTGAGATGAGAGTAGTACCACAGAGATTATGATGACTGAAAAAAAGAAATGACAGAGGCAGATGTAAATAAGCGCAAACATTTCATTCCATGTCTGTGAATTTATTATAGACGCAAAGGACAATCCATTTTTCCACAAAAATTTCCATCCTTTCTCTGTTTGGCCATGTAAAATACAAAATCAATCCTTTTTATTTATTTATTTATTTTCTTTACTCCCTGACTATTGGTTTGGTTTCCTTGGCACATTTCCTACCTGTATTGTTTGAGCTAGTTGAGTTTGAATTTCTGTAATTTTCAGTTTAAGACATCCTGATACAGGAATCAACTACAATACTATGTTTAAAGAAGGCTTATTATAATAGGTAATTCTTGAGCTGAGCTTTTGAAGAATTATGTGAAAATATTGGGTCTTCAAGAGGTTTTTGAAGGTAGAGGGCCCACAAAATATTATTATTCGTTGAGAGGAATGTGTGTAAGCAGATAAGGGTAGGTTTTTGTTGTTGTTGTTGTTTTTGCCAGGGAGGTGAGTGCAGAGTTTCTAATCATTGAAGTTATCTGGACCTACCTTTTGGGGAGGAAGTTTTTGAATGATGAATGTTATTCATTTAATTAATACAGAAGTACTTAAAATTTCTATTTCTCTTGGGTTAATATTCATAATTTTTGTCTACCCAGGAGTTTCTTATTTTCATATAAAGTGAAAATTTTTTTGACATGAAGTGTTTATAATATTCCTTTATTTTTTAAATATCTGTAGGCTCTTTATTAATGTTCTCTTTTTCATTCCTAATATTGCTAATGTGTATTTCACTCATTTCTTCTTCTTCTAGCTAAAGATTTGGCTAGATGAATATTTATTTTATCTAAAGATTTCTCAGTTTTAATGATCTTCTGAAAGATTTAGCTCTGTGTCTGACGAGTGTTCTTTTTTTTCTTTAATCCTTTCTTCTGTGTACTTAAAACTGGATAATTTCTTTTGGTATATTTTCAAATTCACAAATATTTTTTTTTTTGTTACCTCAGTGCTGCTCTTGAACTCATCTAGTATATTTTTACCTTTAGTTATTGTATTTTTAAGCTTTAGAATTTCTACTTGTTTTTTCCTTATCTCGTAATTTCTCCTGAGATCCCTATTAGCTGTTATATGATTAGCCTATTTTCCTTCAATTTCTTGGACTTATTTTTCTTTAATTTTGGCAAAATATTTATAGTAATTGCTTTGAAGCTTATTTTATGCAACATATGGGATTCTTTTTTTTTTTCTTTTTTTCTGACCATGAGTCACATTTATCAATTTATTTGAATGTCTAGTAATTTTTGGTTAAAAACCAGATACTAGATAATATTTTGGAATGACTCTTAATTCTATTTTGTTCTTCTGAGAGTTGCGGTTTTTATTTTTTTGTTTGTTTGTTTTAGTAAGGAATTAACTTTCCTGTTCCCCTCATGTGAAATCTCTCTCCTCTGTGGTATATATCCACTGATGTCTCTGCTCACTCTTGAGCATTCATCTCTGGGGTCTACCTCATGCCTGTGTAGTTCATTAATCAGGCAGTGATTTAGATTGAAGATATGCTCAGACATCAAAAAAATCACTGTTTTCTATCCTCTGCCCCCTGAGCTGTGGATTGAGGAATGCATTCACGATGCAGCATATTTTCAAGTTTCTCCAAGGTTCTAATATTCTGGCTGTCCTGCTTGCTTCCATGCATAGTTTAGAAGTCACCCAGGAATTTGCGTAGAGCTTATCTCAGCCTTTCTATGGCTACCTTGATTTCAAACTCCTTTTCGGTTTTTTTCTTTGGCCCTTGAACCACATTTCTTCCTTTGGCAAATGAAATTGTGGTTTTTATCCTCGGAGCTATAGATGGGAACTGTCTGGTGTGAAAAAACCCCAAGTTCACTTTTCTTAACTAATGAAACAGCGGTTTTTCATGAGTAAGTACTTCTCAAGTTGTTGCCTCGCTTTGATCATTTTCAATTCTTAAAGTGCTTGATTATTTTGAGGAATTTCAATCCATTTTATGCTTTTTTTTCTGCTTAAGGGAATCATCTGATTTCTTCATCATTCCATTGCTGGCAGTAGAGTTTTGATTTTCAGGATTTAATTTTATACCATTTTTAAAGTAACTAATTAGTGCCAAGCATATTGCAGGGACATAATAAATATTAAGTCCTTTAAGTCTAATATAAAGTCCTGAGTATGCCTATATGGTAAAAATAAAAAGTAACAACTTTCAGATAACAAATAGACATATAACATTGCCACTTGAAGATAAACTGCCATCAAAAAACTGTTGAAATTTTAATAAGGAGACTGAAAACAGTTGATTAAATATTTTCAAAATGACTACTACACTTGGGTATTGATCAAAGTTATTTGACAAGACCTCAGTGACAAAAATTCTATTAAAATTTTCTTTCATTTAATACATTCTGTTCTTTGACCAACTCTATGTAATTTATAAAGTAGAGCTTAGTCAAACTTCTTTTGAATATTATATCTTATTCCGGAGAATGAAGTTGTACTAAATTTAAATGCATCTTCACTTGTCTAAGCAAGCTTTGAGAATACTTTGTTTTTGAAGGGCTGAGTCTCTGAAACATTTTCTATTTAGTATTATAAAATGCTTGTTATTCAGTAAGACACCAGGAAAATTAAAGGACCTTAAGACACTTCAGACAAAAATGTCAACCAAAGAAATATAATTTTGAGATATTAATTAATAAAAGACATTAAAGATTTAAAAAGATGAAGAGAGTTATACTATGACCTGGTATGGTTGCTGAGAGAAAGTCCACTTACAAAATTTAGGAAATGGACAGTTTAAAAGAATCTTTCCTCAGAATCATTTACCCTTAACAGCTTTTTTAGTGGTAGAGAGCAAAATTAATATATAAGATGACCTATATAATGGTTAACTGTCAGAATAATGTAAACACTGGCTAAAAGTCACATAGAGTGGTCAAACCTTACAACTTTGCCATATAATTTCCATTTGGACATTACTTACATCATTGTTGATATAGAACTGTTAACCATTAAAAAACTTCTTAAATATACTTTGCCATGTCAATGATTAATCAATTTATTAGAAATATTTGCCTTAAGTTGATTTTGAAATAAAGCAAAAACAAAATGGCTGAAGAGAGAGAGAAAGAGAAAGGAGAAAAAAAGAGAAGAAGGGAGAGAAGGAGGGAGGGAAGCGGGGGCGGGGGGAGAGAGAGAGAGAGAGACAGACAGACAGACAGACAAACAGACAGACAGACATTAATGGGAGTAGAGAGAAAGTAATGGAAAAATGAAAACAGGTTAGTTGTTTTTTTTTTTTTTTAATTTTCATCTGACAACAGTTGTAATAATTTTTTTCTGTAGAAAGTAAGAAAAAAACGATTCTTAACAAAAGTCTGTTAAAAATTATACCTTGTAAAATGTGTTATTCATTCTTTTGCAACATTTCGGTTTTGTGTTCAAACAGATAAGATAAGATGAGGCAGAGAATGTATTAAAAGAATGTAGTGGCTGTTTGTCTCATTTATCTGATAATAATGTTATAATTAATCAAATTTCTATCATTTAACATAGTTCTAGTTCGTTCATTTCTGAACTTGCTTTCTCCATGATGTTTCTACTGTATCTTTTTTGAGTATAATATGATGCATTTGCTGTCTGTCCTTACAATGAACTTTAATTAGTGGATTTGCATTCTGTCTTTTAGCATATTTGTTAAGAGCTTTATGTTTGAAAAAGCCGTTAACGTTGTTATAAGAAAACAAAATTATCCATCAACATATTAAACATGATTATCTATTTTGAATACGGATGTGCTTTTCTTACAAGTAGTATATGATAGAGCCCAAATAACAAAAGCAGATTCAAGAAAATAAGGCAAATGAGATTTTCATTTCTGCTTATTTTCTGGCAGTTTCTTCAGTAAAACCAGAATTTTAGAAAATAACAATAAGACAGGACATCTCTCTTCAAGATTTCAAATGGTTTTCAGATGTATATTTTTTATCTCTTATATTGAATGATTCATTGTTCCCTTTAGAATCTGGCACTTGACGAGTTACAATTAGAAGTCAGAAAATGTGCGTTTTGAAATGTAAGGCAATAGGAGAAAATAAGTAAATGAGATATAAATGTGCTTTAGAAACCAAATCACTCAAGGAACTCCTGTAAGAATCTTGAAAATGTATAATTTTCCTCCTATATACACATTAAGGAATATCTTCAAATCTAATATCATATCTATGTCAAAAATATGCTTTTAGTGGAGAAAAGATGTTTTAATTAGATGTGTTATTACTTATATATTTACTTTGCCTGTCCACCATATTCTAAATGGAATTGAAATTATACTGCCTAATGTTGGAAATTTCAATATATGTACTTTAAAACATTTAAAATTCACCACTCGAGTTTTAACATTTCTGGTTACTCACCTGGTCATTACCATGCAAATCACTGTCTTAATTAGAATACCATCCACTGAACATTTTTCAATGTAGATTTATAAGTTTTATGACAGATAATTAAAATTATCAATTAGATTTGTGTTTTAGTTTCTGGTTGCTGGAAAAGACCTTTTAAAAGCTACACTATCCCTCTTGCTCCCCCTTTTCCCCCCACACCCTTTCTCTCGTAATCCTATAAAAGCTAAAAAAGAGAAACAGAATTGAGAAATAAGATCAAATGTTCTCAGTGCTTAACCTATAAAAACAAACAAGAACTATTGATGACTTTGTGGCGCTGAAAACTGGATTGAATTGAAGAGTGGTTTACCGCTTGACAGGCAGAATAATGCACCAAACACGAAAGGGAGGTTTCATTTTGTAAATTCCCTAGTTTAGGAGCAAGCTTTTAACTCACACTAGATCTGAAACTGTTTTTAATTCCTACCTTGGAGGCAGACTCAGTCCCAGGAAACTTCCGCAAGCTTGCTCTCTTAGCCCCATAAATTTCTGTAGCTCTTTACCAACAGCATTGGCACTAGCTTTCCCGGGCTGGTTTTTCGGAACATTTCTATTCAGCCTCACTCTGACTTGGCTGTACTCACCCAGGGACAAAGGGCCCTCAAATAATAGAAATATCTTAATTTCCTTCTCACGTGTAATAATAATTAGTAATGATTGTGCTCTTGCTTGTGCCATACACTGAGCTAAGGTCTATAGAAAACTTCCATCATTTAATCCTTATCACAGCCCCATGAGTAGCTTCATTTACTACAGATGAGAAAAGTTAAGTCTGGGATACTTGCTAGAAAGTTATCCAAGTGCTAAGTGTGAGAGTCAAGATTCAAACTGAGATTAGTCTGAATTACAAACCAATACTGCTAACCCCCATTCCCTGCTGCCTCCATCCTGGCCACAGTATCAGGAAATGAGTTTCTCCATTCTGTATGAAAATGAAAACAAATTCATGTGTTCTACTCATGGCTTTTCAGAATGTCTTATTGCAGTAACAGACTCTCCAGCGTACAGACACATCTAATCCATTTTATCACTACATTTCTGTCATTTGATGAATCATCTACTTCCTCTTCCTTACAACTTCCTTCACTTCAAAGTCCCAACTTTTTCTTCAGATACTGCAAAAGAGTTAACTCCAGATTTTCTCTCTTTACAGATCATCCATTTTCTCAAGGCTGCTTAGTCTGACATTGCCTTTCTTTGCTTCTTATCCTTGGGCTGTTTTAGACCTGGAGACTAAAGATCAAAGTTATGGACTGTTCCTTGATCTTCCTCTGTAGGGTTTCTGTTTCGGCCTGTGTAAGATTATTGGTAAAAGAAAAATGGACAGTTACTTAAAGATATTTAAGACAACTGATGAAAAGAAAGGGAGAGAGAAACTTGAAATATTATAGTGCTAAACTTAATGGATTATTATCCATCACAGACTTTTCACACTAAAGAGGCAACAAAAGATCATGTAACCTTAGCACCCTTATTTCATAGATGATGAATCTGGAGTCAAAAGAAAGTAACTAACTTGTCTAAGACTTCTAGGCTAGTTAATGTTAGTTAATGGTAAATTGCGGTTAGCCTCCTAGATTCAAGCATCTTTTCTATTATGACACACTGCTTTCTTGTCTTATTTCAACTGATTTTGTAATATTCATTTGTCTATCTATCCATTCACCCATCCGTCTGTAACTATAATTCAGCGCATGTTTAATGCACTAGGAGCTTGTAAGATTTGCGGATATCATATAATATAGTCTTTGTTTTTAATGACCTGGCTACTATATATGATCCAAGACACAGACATATATAAGTAACTATATTGCAAATCTTGATCTATTAATTCATGTGGATCAATAAACAACTTCATTGTTATGAGAAAAAACAAAGCATTTACTTTGCATAGCGCAACTTTGTGACTAAGTAGTTGTTTATCTAGTCTGTGAAGTCTGGAGAAAGGGAAAACTTGATGGAAAATAACAGGTTCCTGGGCAGGAAGCTCATGGTAGAGGCCTTTGAGGGAGATGTTTTTAGTCTAAGAGCTCATTTGAGAAAGAGTCTGATTCTAGGCTGACCATCATTGACTTAAGACGAGTTTGGAAGAATGTGGCAGACATAGACAGAGTTGAGCCCACAGCCAGTGTCATTTTGGATATTCAGCGTGGGCTCAGCAACAGTATGCATACTTGTACCAGATGATCAGGAGACAGAAGTTTCGTTGTTTGCTTTTTGTTTGTTTGTTTTCGTTTATAAACTATGCCCTGGGTAGAGATTAAAGAGGAAACCAAGAAAAAGTAGCTCAGATATTTATTCCTTGGGATATTCAGTGAAGAAGAGTAGCTTCATCATTATAGCAATTCAAGAGTTTCCGGCACCCACAGCCTTTGGGTGTTTTGTAGAAGCATTATTATTTTTCAAATCTTTCTGGAAGTTGAGATAAGGGCTAAATGCATTGGGTAATGTGCATCAACAAATTATCAGTAACTAAATGCTTATTAGAAAGAATTGAAATGGGCAACTATGGGTGTAAAAACTTATAAGGATTTGGGTGAGCATCAGTCTCCTAATGGTTATGCATTAACATGAAGTCTACTCTATCAAGATGGTATGAGCTATCTAAATATTGGTCCAATGATACAACTATCTGACAATGTAACATGATCTTTTGTTATGAAATGAGTGATATAAAGATTATTCTTACAATCTGTATTATTTGTTTTATCCATTTAAATGGCATTAAAACATGGAGTTGAAAAGTTTAAGAGGCCATCATCCAACTATCATGTCTATTTTATACAAAATATTGAGATGTGAAGAAATATTTGGTTAGTTTAATTAACTATTTATGTATTCATGATAGAACATTAGACTAAAAACAGAGTCTCCTTTAAACTTTGTCAGTTGTCCTATATATTTAAGATTTTGTGGTCCTGCTCTGTAGAGATTCTGGGATTCACCTAACCTAGATAGAATTCTTATTTATTTGTGGTTCTAGACACTTAGAAATGTGATAAAAGGCTAAGGATCTGCTACCCTATCAGAATGAGTAGATGTAGAAATCCACAGAAGATAACAGATTTAGGTCTCAAGGCCTCTGAAATGTTATTTGATTCCAGTTGAAGAACCTCTGATAGAGCTTTTCAAAGAATCCTTTCACTCAGGACAATGAGTTGTACCTACAGTGAAGGAAAGGAAAAAAACAAATATGCTGGCCCGATTACCTTGCCATTTAAGAGAAGAGCTTAAAATGACACATAGTAATTAGGTATAATTTAATTAAAATCCAATTAACCAATATAGTTAAAATTATTTCTTATATGTGGATGTATTAATAAGGATACTCTATTATTATGCTGGAAAAAACTAACTCCAAATCTTGGTGGGTTAACAGGCAGAGATTTACTTTATACTCATGCTACAAGAGATAAGGAGGCTTTACTTAGAGATCCGAGGGAATGGCAACTCCACTATCTTGCAGCTACAATATCACTTCGATATATAGCTTCCTGGCTCACAGCAGTGAGGAAAGAGAAACTGGAGAACTGCTCATAGATTTTTTTTACCATTTCCTCCAAGAAGTGGCAAACACCATTTGCAATCACATTTTATTCTGTAAATATTCACCCGAGCAGCCACAACTACAAAGGGTTAGGGAAGTGTAATCCTCTATTGTGCCAAGAAAGAGGATAACTGGATATGGTTATATGTTAGAAGTCCCTATAGTGATGCAAGAAGCAAAAAGAGGCATTGTTCCCACTCTCAAGGTATTTACTCAAGAGGATAAGGTGAGTACACCTCAAAGAATACTATACTACCATAGTAATACAAAGTAAGATTATAAAAATAGTGAAAACAACAACTAATTGTAGGGTGAATATATGTTTTGGGAGAAGCCACAGAAGAAAACTAGTTGAATATTGTTTAGGAAAATTGAACTGTGTTACTGTAATTGGCAGTTTGAGTTATGAGCAAAGCTGATACTGGTGACATTGACATCTCAGTTCACAGGAAGCTCTTTTCTGAGGCCATCTTGAATTGGTGACATTCAAATTTAAGCTTTTCCTGTTGTTGTACTTAGGTTTTCAGGCTTTAAAGGAGTCAAGAATTAAAATGTCCAAGATGGCAAGGTTTCTATGTTCTTTTTTTCTAGTGTTGTTAATGTATTAAAACAATGTTCTGACACAATACGTGATGCCTGAAAAAAATCACTGCATCAAAATTCAGCAATATGCTGTGAATTTGCAATTTTTCCTATTCCAAATGTTTTAGCATCAGATTTCTTAATGAGTCTATTGAATAACAAATAAGTTTCAAGAAAGAATAATGACTACTATTTAAGGAATAATCCACTATATTTATTCCACTTCCCTGAATGTGGCAGGAATGAAGCTATTCACAAACCACACACATATACATGTACTCTTGAAGGAATCAATATGTACAATTACTTCTCATTTATCTTGGAATTGGATATCCAGAAATTCAGCCTTCTTGATCATATGTATGAAGTGTGCAGAAGTGAGCCCCAACTAGTGAGAAAATTAGTTATCACAACACTTGCATTATTCCAAGAACAATATAGAGTAACGCTCAATTTCTTTTATACTCCTAGAAGTTTGGTATAAAATAAGCCTTATTTTCAAGTTTGACAAGCCTTTTCTACAATTTGCTACAAACAGAAGGTCAAGTTAGGAATGAAATGCAGGAAGAAAATGATGTTAGAATAACACGGTGATAACTAAGACAGAAAAAGGAGTTACAGTTAATTGCGAAGACTGTCAGTGACTTTGAAAGTAAGCACTAAAAATCCAGCTCCAGCCAGGTACAAGAATTTATTGACTAATGTAACTAGAAAGCCCAGTAGTAGGGTGGACTTTAATCATGGTTCAATCAGGATGTCAAGTCTACTCTCCTCTTAGCTTCGTGACACTGTTTGGTTTCATCCTTACACTGGCTTTCATAGTCCAGCAATATGGTGCCAATGGTATGCTTTCTCATTTGCATTTGTGCATGTGGAGAGCTTGTTTCTGATTTTGCCCTGTCTGAACCAATCAATTTCTTTGGTTAGGTTAGTGTCAAGCCCTGACAGTGTCATGCCTGAAACTATGTCTCTGGCAAAAAGAGTGAAATTACTCAGATTGGACATCCCCCTGGAACCGAGAGAAGGGTCAAAGCCAGCCTCCTAATCTAAACCACATAGTTGCTATTCAAAAGAGGTGTTAGAACAACGTTGGGGAGAACATCATAATATCAACGATGAAGGGATAGTATGTGAATAAAAAAAGAACCCTAAGAAGTGGTGAAACACGGTAGTGTGCAATTTAGTTTAGAAACAAATCTGTTCATTTCAATAGCTTCTTATTAATAAAAAGATATGATATTAACATTTATAATAAAGGAATGAGATAGCAATAGAATGTGAAATTATATTCTATATGTAATTTAGAGATCGTGTTTTTTCATGTTTTAGTGTTAAGTGTGACAAGATATAGAACTGATTAATTGATCTGGTTTTTTTAATTACATATTTGACTTCGGTTACATGGAAGAGAAAACATGAAGTTTTTGAGAAGAGCCCTTAAACACCTATGGAGAAGGGATGCTGCATTTTCAAAAAGTCATGTTGGATTTAAACTGAGAGAATCCTTATTGAGAAGGCAGACTACAAAGCTCCAGTAAATGATGATGCATCATGTATTTTTATGTTCTATCACTGAAAAACAGCCATCTTAATGAGACAGAAGCCTCAGTACATTTTTCACTGGAGGCTTTACTCTTTTTAAGAGACAATATTAACTACAAATCTTTTTGTTTCAAGTAATACAGGCCAGGTTAGTGTGGCTTTGGGTTCACATTCCTTCAAATATGAAAAGAACACCCAAACACTACAAGTAACAGTGCCAGTCAGAGTCCTTTTATGAAACAGATGGTGCCTTCGAATTGATTAATTTGTGGGGAGTTTAATATAGGGAATATTCACAAAGCTATGGTCAGCGTACAGGAAACCCAAGGGAATAGAAAGCTCACCCTGAAGCTGAAAACAATAGGGATTATTATTAACACCTCTAAGTCTGAAAGCAGTGGAAAGAATAGTTACCAGGTGGAGAGTCCCCTGATTGGACTGTGACCTTTGTTCTAAAGACCCACCAGGCTCTTCGTGAGCTCCTGGGAAGGGAGATAGGGTAATCAACATCCTAATCTCATTCTCTTTCCTCCTCCACACAACTTTTGCCCAAGACCTGCATTTGCCTATTCCAATCAAAATTCTGAGGCGAAGAGATCATGAGAGTGAGCGTGCTGAACACAGAGCAGGTGGAAAAGGCTGGAGAATGGAATTGGCAGCCCAATAATATTTACCTAGCACAGCAAAACTCCCTTCTTTTCCACCTGAAAAGTGGCATTTTAGTCATCAGAGAATTTGGTTTGACTGAGAACTTCTTTCCTCAGAATAATAAGATGCATATAAAATTTGCTTTAATAAATAATTCAAATGTTATATCTTACTATCATTACTATTCATTGATCTCTAAGCCATTCTAAATAACCTCATAAGTTGATCTGGTTCTTGTTGCCCAGCACTATGATTTCCATAAAAATACAATCTTTACACTTTATTTTTACCCTTCACAATTAGTGGGCTATAGTCTAAGGACATGAAGACTTACAAAAAACTCTTGAAGCATCTTTATTAGGCTTGTTTTTTGTAATGATTATTGATGTTTAATTATGAAACCATTTCGTGTGTATTATAGAACAAATAGGTAAATATATTGATGTTCTTTAGAATTATGTTTTTCACTGGGCAAAGGAAGATACAGATATAGAACAGAAGAAACAAAGAAACTTGCGATCTTGGATTTGGATTGGTGAAATTAATATAAACTCATCATTTAATAAATCTATCTATCTATCAGTCATCTATCATCTATCTATCATCTATCTGTCCATCCACTGAAAAGGGCTAGAAGCAATGACACCTCAGTACAAATGAACATACTTAACTCCTAAAAATTGACTTCTAAATATCATTCTTAATGCAAGGAAATGAAGGCCACTTGGAAAAAGGCCAATTACATGTCTGTGGCAGGGAATATACAAGGCAAGCTTGCAATCATTTTGGGCGTAAAAATCAAGGAAGTGGTCAAAGACTAATGGAAAAAAAATTAAAGCACACAGCATTCAACTTGAAGAAGAAAGCACTGGCCAAATTTGGGACAATTTGAGCATCAAAAGGCATAATGATAGCAATGAATTATGAATGGATTATAAATAATTAAACAAAAAAGAATCCATGAGTCATATGATTGTAAAAAAAGATGGAAAGAATATCTCTTCTTCAGAGAAGATACCAGCTAATAAAGGTAAGAAAAATGATAGAATTTTAAAAAATCACCATTTTGAAAACAACACTCTAATAATTATTTCAGGCAAGGATCTTGAATAGATATTAAAACTACTGAGAACAGGTAGTTGTGAGACAAGATATGCACATGGTCTCAATATACCAAACTATGGATTTGTGATTAATTTAAAAATGAAGGTGGTACCTTACAATACAGAGTCTGGCAAACACCATCTCATTCAAATGATCAAACTCAGCATCAATCAATGAGTATTCAAAGTAACATCAAATACCTTTTAATATGAAGCAAATACTTTTGAATTATTCTCAAACTGTTTAACTCCAATTTCCTCATATAGAAACTCAGATAAACCAAGATTTTAGGACATTCTGCAAAAAAATGGACCTAAGTTTTTCAAGAATATCAATGTTATAGAAAAGAAAGGGTAAGGAGTGTTATTGAATTATACACTTGAAACCTATGTAATTTTATTAACCAATGTCACCAAAATAAATTTAATCTTAAAAAAAAACAACCCTAAATTGTGATTGTTGGAGGATGCCATCCTGAAGACCTGACTGTTAGTTGACCAGAGAGCTGGATCTGGGCAACTGGGGGCTCCTCTCCCCTGCCTCTGTCCTCGGAATGGATGTTCTGCCCACTGTTCCCACAGGGAGAGCCTTTTCAAGGACTTAGTCTTAAGAGAGCAATGTGTTGCTGAGACCATCTGGATTGAATGAGTGGCTGAACCTCATTAAGACATCTATATAAACTTTGAAGATTCTGGTGGTAAATGAAGAGATCTGCTTGTCTTGTGGCACCCAAGACAAGCCCTCTTTGTAAGCTCCCTTGCTTAGTACACCCACCACCTATCAATCTGGAGTGGCCTCCCCATTTCTCTGGTCTCTCCTTGCTCTCTGTGTATGGTGGCCAGTTTCAGATTTTACCAAGGAAACTTTCAAGGTCGTGACTCAATAGTGGGGTTGGTTGCATAACTATAAATTTCCTAAAAATCATTTAACTGTGCACATAAAATGAGCGAATTTTATAGTATGAAAATTATACCTCCATAAAGCAGTTAAATTTTTAAAATTACAGTAATTCTGAGGTCATCTGGACAATCCCTTGCAAAATTAATTATTCTTCGCTTTTACTAATCAGGATTCCTAGTGGTCGATCTAAATATTCCAGAATCCTCAAAATGGATTGAGCTTTTAGGACTGGATTGAGGTTCAAGTACTTCTGGAAAAATATGATGCTATATGAGTTGGGGATGTTTACTTGATTTTTGTTGGCTGGGAGAATTTGTATAAAATTGGAATAAAGTAATTTCTTATAAGTTCAGCTGGCCAGGATGTATTCTTTGATAGAAGATTTTAAACTATAGATTCAGTGCTTTTGAATGTTATGTCTACTCAGGCTTTCTGAGCTTTATTCCCCTAGAGTTAGTTTTGGTATATTACATTTTCTTGGGAATTTATCTATTTTGTTTACATTTAAAAATTATCAGTGTAAAGCCATTTATCTTGTTGCCCTATCTTTAAAATAGTTGCTGACTGTAACTTTATATATCCTTCTAAAAATTATTCTTATTATTGCTCCTTTGGGCATTATTTTTTCTTGGTGAATGTTGTCAGAAATTTAATTAATATATGAAAGAACCAGCTTTGGCTTTTATTGTTTCCTTTTTATCTTCATTTTTATGTTTTTTGATATTTGCTTGTTAGTTTCTTCTTCCTTCTACTTTCTTTGAGTTTCTCTGGTAATACTTCTCTAATTTTAAAATTTTCTTCCTTATTAACTTTTCTAATCAAAGCATTTCTTTAAATACTGCTTTAAATGTATTCCTTAGGCTATATAGTATATATATACATTGTATTAGTTTCAGAGGTATATCATAGTTATTAAACATTTATATACCTAAAGAAGTGATCACCATGATAAGTCCAGCAACCATCTGCCCCTGTCACTAATATCACAATATTAGTGACTATATTCTCTATGCTATACAGCGCATTCCCCTTCTTCATCTTACACCTGGAAGTTTGAACCTCTTCTTCCCCTTTGTCTTTTCCCCCCTTTTTGATTTTTCATTTACAGTTTGATATTCAATAATATTTTATATTAATTTCAAGTGGATGGCATAGTGGTTAGATATTTATATAATATACAAAGTGATCCCCTGACTAGTCTAGTACCCACCTGGCACTATACACAGTTATATCATATTATTGACTATATTCCTATGCTTTACTTTCCATCCCCATGACTATCTTGTAACTACCAATTTGTACTTATTAATCCCTTCCCCCTTTTTATCCACCTATCCGGCAACTATCATTATGTTCTCTGTATCTATGAGTTTGTTTCTGTTTTGTTTATTTATGTTGTTCTTTAGATTCCACATGAAGATGAAATTGTATGGCATTTGTCTTTTTCTGACTTACTCCACTCAGCACAATACCCTCTAGGTCCATCTATGTTGTTGAAGATTTCATTCTTTTTTAAGGCTGAATAATAGTCCATTGTATGTCTGTGTGTGTGTGTGTGTGTGTTCATCGGTTGATAGTTATTTGAGTTCTCTTCATATCTTGGCTATTGTGAGTAGTCCCCAATGAACAAGAGCACCAGATATCTCCTCAATATAAGGGAAATGCAGATCACAACCACAATGAGGTATCATCTCATACCTGTTAGGATGGCTGTTATCAAAAAACCCAACCAAACAAAAAGGGAAGTGTTGGTGTGGATTTGGAGGAATTTGAACCATTATGCACAGTCAATGGGGATGTAGAATGAAGCAGTTACTATGGGACACATTGTGGTGGTTCCTCAAAAAAATTAAAGATAGAACTACAGTATGATCCAGCAATTCTACTTCTGGGCACATATTCATAACTCTTTTTACTACCTGATGTTTCATTATGTATTAATCGGTTTATTTGTATAGTGCCTATATCTCCCCCAGGATATATACTCTATTAGAACAGAATCTTTCTGCCTGCTTTTGTTCTCTATTTTATAACTAGTACCTAGAATAGTACCTATGTTACAATAGACACTCAATAAACAATATGGAATATATAAATATATTTAAATTAAATTTGATCTGAAATATAAAGAAAAAGCTTTGCCATGTGTGAAATTACTAAAACTTGGCATTAGTCTTTATCAATGTCCATTTAAAGCTAATTAGACTTGAGAATAACAGTGCAATAATAACTCTTATTATAAGTTTTTTACTAGCTTGGTGGAGATGAACTCCTTTAGCTTTTTCTAGTCTGGAAAGCTTTTTATCTGTCCTTTAAGTCTAAATGATAGCTTTGCTAGGTAGAGTAATCTTGGTTATAGGTCCTTGCTTTCATCACTTTGAATATTTCATGCCAAATCTCTTCTGGCCTACAAAGTTTCTGTTGAGAAATCAGCTAACAGTCTTATGAGAGTTCCCTTGTAGGTAACTAACTGTTTTTCTTTTGCTGCTTTTAAGATTATCTCTCTTTAACCTTTTGCATTTTAATTATGATGTTTCTTGGTGTGGGTCTCTTTTGGTTCATCTTGTTTGGAACTCTCTACTACGCTTCCTAGGCTTGTGTGTCTATTTTCTTCACCAGGTTAGGGAAGTTGTTTGTCATTATTTCTTGAAATAGGTTTTCAGTTTCTTGCTCTCTCTTCTCTTTCTGGTACCCCTATGATGGAACATTGGTACATTTGATATTGTCCCAGTGGCCCTTTAAACTATCCTCATTTTTCTTGGATTCTTTTTTTCTGTTGTTGTTGTGATTGGGTATTTTGTGGTACCTTATCATCTAAATCGCTGATTCGATCCTCTGTTTTATCTAATCTACTGTTGATTCCCCCTAAGGTATTCTTCATTTCAGTTATTGTATTATTTATTTCTGACTATTTCTTTTTTATAGTTTCTATCTCCATTCTTTTTGTTAAAGTTCTCACTGAGTTCAACTACTCATCCACTAAGTTCATTGAGTATCCTTATCACTAGTGTTTTGAGCTCTGCATCTGGTAGATTGCTTGTTTCCATTTTGTTTAGTTCTTTTTCTGGAGCGTTGTTTAGTTCTTTCATTTGGGACATGTTTCTTTGTCTCTCTATTTTGGCTGCCTCCCTGTGTTTGTTTCTATGTATTAGGTAGAGCTGTTATGTCTCCTGGTCTTAGTAGAATGTCCTTATGTAGTAGGTGTCCTGTGGGGCCCAATGGCACAGTCTCCTTCTCACCTGAGCCAGGGGCTTCAGGTGAGTCCCTTGTATGGATTATTTATATGTGCCCTCCTGTTGTAGTTGAGCCTTGACTGCTGTTTGGAAGAGCTGTTGTATAGTGGCTGACCCTACAGAGCACGGTTCACTTTAGCAGGGCTCTGGTGCCTGCCCAGTTTGCTCTTTGGGTGTGTCATCCTCAGATGTGGCCCCAGGTGGTGCTTCATAGGGGGCTATACTGAAGGCTAAGTTCCCTTGCAGCCTGTGCCCTACCCTGGGATACCAGGCATGAGCCACCAAAGCTATCTGCAGATGACTGTCACCCACAGCTGGGCTTGGACATACCTTGAGAGGCCGGCTGCAAACCAAGGCTGGCTGCTGCTAGTGTTGGGCTTGATGCTGCTCAGCAAGAGGTGTGGGGCGGCCTGAGGCCAGATGCTGCTTGGTTTTTTTTTTGTGAACCTTTGAGAGATTTTAGGAAAGTCTGCAGATGAACCAAGACAGGCCATTTGTATGGAAAATCCACTGGAAGCAGTGTGGGTGGACCTGCAAGTTGGAAGGGGCGGGGTCTCTAGGAGTCACCAGCGTAGGGAGACCAGTGTTAGGTTGATGAAGAATCAGACATGGCAGCTGCCTACATCTGTATGCTGGTTGGGCTCAACAAAGGAACAGTGGTTTCTGCCAGCATTTCCGTCTGGGAGAAAGCTGCCCCTCCAGCCCTCGCCCTGAAGCCAGACAACTCACTTCCTCCCGATATGCCTCTGGCACATTTCAAATTGCTGCCCGAACACTGGAGCTCAGAGCCAGTGAGTCTTTAAGTGAGTAAGTTTGCCCACAAGCCCCTTAAGAAGAATTTCTGTAACTCCATAGGCCCTCTGTCTTACTCACTCAGCCACATCGACTCTGGTTTTCACAGCCAAAAGTTGTGAGGACTTCTCTTCCTGGCACTGGAACCCTGGGCTAGAGAGCGCAGTGTGGGGCTGGGACCCCTCACTCCTCCAGGGGGATCTCTGCAGCTGAGAAATCCTTCCTGATTATCAACTGCCACATGCTGGTGTGGGACCAGTCTGTTCCGTGTCTCTGCCCCTCCTATCAGTCTCGAGGTGGCCTCTTCTGTGTGTCACCAGTTGTAGGACTTCTGTTCAGCTAGACTTCAGGTGACTTCCAATGATGGCTGTTTTGTAGTTTTGTTGTAATTTTGATGTGATTGTGAGGAGAGACAAGCATAGCATTTACCTACTACGCAGTTTTGACAGGAACCTCACTATATGTCTTTTGATTGGAGAATTTTCCATTACATTTAAAGTAAATATTGGTAAACACACAATAGAATATAGAGATGTCAAATGATAATGTACACTTGAAAATTATATAATTGTATTAACCAATGTTACCCCAATAAGCTTAATAAAAAATAAGTAAATATTGTTTTCTGGCTGTTTTGTATTTCCTCTCTGTTTCTTACTTTCTTTCTCTATGACTTTCTTTAGTGATTTGCTTATATTCTCTTATCTTCTGTGTATCTACAATAGGTTTTTGTGTTGTGGTTACCATGAAGCTTACAAATTAAAACTTATATTTATAACAGTTTCTTTTAGGTTGATCACAACTTAAATTTGAATGCTTTCTGATGCTCTACAGTTTTACTTTCTTTTCCCCTCAATGTTTGATATTTTTAATGTCACATTTTACATCTTTTTATCTTGTGTACCCCTTAACTAATTATTGTAGTTATAGTTCTTTTAACTACATTTGCCTTTTAACCTTTATGTTAGCTTTATAATTGATTATACATTATAT
>NW_006494609.1:8555657-8589562 GCF_000325575.1 Pteropus alecto
ATATATATTTTGTAGATTCCAGACTTTTATCAGTTCTAGACAATTCTCAGCCTTTGTGTGTTATGTGCTCTTAAATCAGCTCCAACTCCTGGCAAGCCTATGAATGACATGTCCACAATGTCCCAGCTCCTGTAGACTCATGCCTATGGCTTCTTTTATGGAGCCAATCCAACTCATATTTGGTCTTCCTCTTTTCCTGCTGCTTTCTGTTTTTCCCATCATTATTGTCTTTTCTGAAGAATCCTTCCTTCTCATGATATGCCCGAAGTAGTATGTCTTTAATTTTGTCATTTTTGCCTCTATCAATGTTCCAGGTTTAATTTTTTCTAGGACCCACTTGTTAATTTTTCTGGTCATCCTAGGTATCTGTAGAGCTCTTCTCCAACATCATATTTCAAATGAATCAATTTTTTGCTATTACCTTCCTTTATTGTCCAACTTTCATATCCCTACAAGTAATTGGGAACATAAGGGTGTAGATGATCTTAACCTACTCATTGGACTCTAATGCTTTTGGTGGTCTTTCCTAATTCTTCCATTACTACCCTTCCAAGTCTTAGCCTTCTCTGAACCAAGTAAGCAAAACCCTCAAACAATTTCAATTTCTTCATTGTCTCAGCCTTTATCTGTTTAAATACGGCCTAACTCCATTCTCTCTTTTAGGATTCTGATTAGGCATATCTTAAAGTACTTTTTATTCTCAATATCTCTCAAGCTTTCATATTTTTTCATCTTTTTGTATCTCTGTGCCTCGATAAGGGTAGATTTGTCTTCTGGTTCACTAATTATTAGTTTGGATATGCCTATTCTATTCTACACATTGAGTTTAATTTAAAATTATGAAATTGTTCATTTTGAGAGCTGTAGATTTTTCATAATTAATATATACCTTGTCCCTTTTATTTTATTAAATATGTCATAAACAGTTAGGCCCATACAGCCTACATCAGATAATTTGTTTCTAGTCCTCTTACCATCTGAATCTTTCTTTTTGCTTTTTATCTTTTTTTCTATTTTTTCTTTTAAATCTCAGTCATGGTGTCTTGTTTGCTTGTGCATACAAAAGTATTTGATTGTGAGTTCTCCTTTGGCTGTGTTTAAACTGTGAATATGCTAAGGATTTACAGAGAAGCTGTCCTTTAGAGAGGATTTGTACCTGCTTTTGTTGACAGAAGACACTATTGAGTTTTGAGCACTGTAGCCCCCATCAGTGGTCTTAGTTTATTACTAGAATCTCACTTTACCTTCTCCACTTATGCCTGGCTCAAAGCCTAGTATTTTGATACCTGAAATTGGTCAGTGTTTTATTGTTGGGCATCTTCGTTTTGCGGTTAGCTAAATCTTTCAGAATATCTATCCTGCTATGTTACAAGATGCCATGGTGACACTTGTAGGAGCTGAAACCACCAAATTATAGAAGGGAGGGTTAAAAAGCTTTGAGATGCAGGATGATATTTACATAACATTATAATTACATGAGTCTTTCTTATAGACTTGTGGTATATTACATGCTATTTGCGAATAACAAATAACAACAAGAACTTTCTCTGCTTTTAATATCTGTATTCTTATAAGCTCTCTTCAACCACATGGTAACTAATAGTATATTTCTCTTTTGAAGGATTGAACTTTTGGCTTATGATTTCCAAATGGCTTTATTAAAATGCAAATATCCTTTGTGGCCTGTTTGGAGAAAACATATTAGACAATTTGTTTCAAGTTGTTTTTACTTTAATAAGTATAATAGAACAAACAGCTAATTTTAATGAGATGGGAAAAGCCTAAGAATCATGGATATATTTATAGAATAATTTTGCTTAGGTTGATACTTCTTGAAAAGATATATTAAGAAAACTTAAAAAATTTTTTTCTAGGAGTCAATAGTATGATTGAACATGCTTTTGGGGTCCTAGTTTGGGTTTCCCAAAAGGCTTAAGTATTTCCAAAGCTATGATTTCTGTAATCAATAGGATGGATTTATATTATTGGCGAAATTTTGGGGAAGTTGATAAATATATATGTATATTAATTAACTTTAGGCTATTAATATATTTGCTGTTATAAGTGCTTAATTATTACTCTAGGAAAATGAAGGTAAGACTAAGGAATTGGGAAGCTAGACAACACATCTGACTTCTTCCACACAGGCTACTTATGCCTAACCTAAATTAAGTACTCTGTACACCATGAAGACTGGTATTCAGATAACTCAGTAATACTGCTGTTGCATCAGAAAAGCTTTACAGCATACTACACATCATTTACCAAAGATGGAACTCTTAGGAACTGTAGTGGTGGAGTTGCAGCAACTATAGAAGTGACAGATGATTACCCTGGAGGAATAGCAACAAACTGGAAATGCTAGAAAGGTCTAGATAAAGTTAGCTGTTATTTGCTGTCTCTTCTAATACTTTGATAGCTTCTTATGTTTCAAGTACAATTTTAATATACAGAATATTTCGTCATCGTCAATTTTATCAATCACTATTTGGAGCTCTGTTTTAGAATGATGTAAAAAGATAATTAACTATGATTTTAGGGAAAATGTACTATTACTAATACATATTATTTTAATAATGTGTAACACATTTTTCAAATTACTTGCAACTAGTAACATCTTAAGGCCTAAATGTGTCAAACTATGAATTGTGATGATCATTCCTTACTTGCTCTTTATTAGAATTATGCTAACACTTTAAATTTTTGATATAATAGAGTTTAAATAGATATACTCTTGTGCTTATGGTTATCGTTTTGCAAAACAAAAACAAAAACAAAAACAAAAGAAACCCCAAAACAAAAAAAACGGAGTAGCCATTTGGAGTTTTCTTTGTCTTTCATTTGGAGTTTTCTTTGTCTTTAACTAAACATTTTATTTTTAAGAGTCTTGAACTGGTTAATAAATTTACTTATCTATCAGCTTAATATAATGCTCTTAATTGTTATGGCAAAGTATAAATAAGAACAAGGGTTCACAAAATGTGATTAGCTTTGAATTAAAATAAAGATAGGAAATGCACAGTAAAGAATTGGTTTCTGGAATATTGCTGGCTGAATACTTGGTTACTGAGGACTGGGACCGAGGCTCTCCTGCTTTTCCACTGGGAAACTATTAATTGATTGCTTGTGTCCACATGAATGTGGAGCAGGTTGATTCACATGGGCCCCTCAGGCAGACCAGAGATTAGAGATGTTCAAAAGAACATTCTTAAATATCTGTTCAGCATTAATGAGGAGGAAAGACTGTAATATATGGGCAAACTATAGAGAAGGAGGAACTCTGGTGACATGACCTCCACTTGCCCACCCATTTAACATAACAGGAGCCCTCCGTTCCCAGGTCTGCCCTCCTTAGAAGAGAATTAATGATTCTCTCTCGCTATCTCACCATGTTGACCAATGGTCTCGCCTGCCTCCTTTAGTGGTATATCAAAGTATTTCTTCTAATCACATAGGTTTCCAAAAAGAAATTCTGGCATATAAAACTTTTTCTAGTCATTGTGTCCCTGGGTGAGGGGATAGGACCACTGTAATGTTTTTGTAATTACAGTATCATTTCCACATTCTCTATAGATACCAGGTTGACAAAGTGTTCAATCAGAATTCATATCAAGGTCAACTTCCACATGCCTATGTGTTTGACTGTCAACTCAGCATCCTCACCTCCTCCTAGTCTAAGTTCTCCTAAGCCAGAATTTCCCTTCCTGTATAGTTATGAATTAAATTCTGCTCATGAGAAGCTCTTGGAAGGCAGGCAAGAGGGAGAAACCTTTATTTTCCAGAGGATGGGGTAGGTAGTATCATCAGTGGGCAGGAGGTATGAGGTATATTTCAGGCAAACTCGTGAGAACCTCCTACCTCACTGTTGCACACTGAGTGTTGATGGGAGCTAACCATGGCTTGCTTTATTGTGGTTTCTGGGCACATTTGAGAACCACCAGCTATGGTGCTGTGAGATGAGATCATTAGTAATTGTTTTCTTTTTTCCAATTCTAGTCCCTCAAATAGCTATAGAAGCCTCATTTTCGGTAATAAATGCCTTCATTTATGTTTCACTTCTTACATTTCACTAAGCCAGCCTCTGAGCATTTGTACATGCTTCTGAAGGCAGACCTCTGGCAGGGTGATGGGTGAAGACTATATAGAGGCTTCTTTCTAACACTGGTCAAAGGTCTTCCCACAGGGCGTCAGCTATCTCCATACTTCCAGATACTCACTGTGTCTCAACATTAGCATTTAATTCCAGGGACAGAAGGCGAGGGGTGTGCAGCTTGGATATGAGACGTGGCTTTGTCAGGGTATGCCACATGAATCTGGTCGGTTTGCACACAGAGTTGGTTGCAGTAGGGGCCGTTGGAGTAGATTAAGTCATCAAAGATCCCAGCAATAGGTGTGACCGAGATGTGAAGTATGTTTTTGCTATATGAGATTTGGATCAGTTGGTCTTGGGTTCAAATCTTGATTTATACCAGCTGTGTAACTAGTCTGTAACAAGTCAGTTTTGTTTGTCCTCTGCTCAATTTTGTCACTCATAAGACAAAAAAGATATTATTGTAACGTCGTAGGATCATTACTAAGATTAAATGAGGTAAAGTATATGGTGTGTTTAACATGGTATTTGGCATTTTACAATGCTGAATAGATGGTTCCAGCTGTGATGACTATCATTCGTGGTTTTCTAGAGGATTACTGGTTCAAGTAGGAGGAAATATGGGTGACCCAGTAAGGCCTGCAGCTTTTGCATGTGTGACTTATCATTATTTAGATGCTTCTCCCATCCTTGTTCCGAATCTTGGAAAGATGTTGCAAATGATTTTTCTTCTCCTCCCCTTTCTCCCTGGGATTTTTTTCTTTTTTGAAAGATGTGACTTCTGGAAAATAGCTTTACACTTCTAAAGGGATTGCAGAAGGGATGAAAGCACAATTGTCTAAGCCTTGAAAACTCATGTTTTCTGGTTTAACTCCACTTTTATTTAAATATAATTGCAAACAAGGTTCAGAAGCCCAGACATTATGAATAAAGCCTCATGATGTTGGCTACACAGCCTTTTAATTTTAAAAGCCTGTAAAATGAGTTAATCATATACAGGCAAACACCAGATAAGAAAAAAGTAAAGTGATAAAAGACTATAAAGATTTATATAATGTAATGTTAAAATCGAGAGAGAAGCACACTTTAAAGATCTCTTTCTCTTTCTCCTCTGTAAAATTAAATTTGGAAGTTGGTAATACAATGACCTCAGTTTTGTCTATGCTGATCATTAACTGGATATTTCACACCAGAGATCTGGTATATTAAAGTGAATTGAAATCTCATTAATCAATTACCTCTGTTATACATCACTTCTACATAGCGTGTTGAACTGCAATGAGAATCTATACATTTTAAGGAAAACTATTTACTGAATAATAGTAGTTTAGAATTAAAATAAGGAAGACAAATATAAATAAAGAGTAAGATTTGTGATTCCTGGTTTTTTGTTTGTTTATTTGTTTTTTTGTTATTTAGCTCCTAAAAGGAAAATCCAGTCAATTTCCTTCTCTGTGTGCAGGTAAAAGCATACTTTCCATCACTGTCTCTTTGCTAAATCCCTTCCAGGAAAAGAAGACAAATTTTGAAGTTTGTGAGGCACTACTTACTTGAGGATCTGGTAATCATCCATCATAGTCCGACCGCCAGAACAAAGCCTTTTCAGAACAAATGGAAATTCTCTCCTTACTAAACTTTACTAACAGTTTTCTTTCAGAAAATGTTAGTTTTAGTGAAATCTTTTGGAATGCCTAACCTGGCACTTTGGAGCATCTAATGAGTCTAGGAAGTCTGGATAAATTTCTTAGGATAAAAAAGGAGATAATTCTCTTTTAAAACTTTATTTAGTTGGCAATTTTATTATGTTTTTGTAACAAGTCGCAGCTCACTCCTGTTGGCCTAGAATACATTCAGTACTGCACCTTGGCCCACACAGTTACTACAAGTGACATCCTGTAATTAAAGAGAAAATCACTCCAATTAGTCATTTGATGTCACAAAGAAAAAGCAAATTGTGGATTGGCTAAGTTGTCATTTTTCAGCCGGTTGCTTTGATTTTATTTATCAACCGTCATGATATCATCCACTTTGGTCACCAGCTTTTTGTGATATTGAAGAGTTGTAGTCGGATGGCAAAATGAGGGAGATGATATAAGATCTTCATTTAAACTAGTTGAAATCAGTTGAAATTCCTGTTTTCACCCACAAGCTTCTATTCAGGAAGAAAGGTCAATTTGACTACATTTCATTCATTAAGAATTTAGAGACTTTGCAGAAAGATTGATGTGAAATACAGTGTTTAAGAACTTGCATTACTTCGCTTGGCTTACTCTTGAGTATAAAGGTGAGTTGACCTTTGACTCCAGAACATATACCCTGAGTCAATAATCTGAGATTCCTCATTTGGCAACTGTGCCTGAGGGTGATAAAGTCAGCTATCTTCTATGCATCATCATATCTTTTTATTTTCACCTTTCCTTCTTTGCCTTTTATTATGTGTGCTCTGATCTTGACATCATTCATGTCCCAGGATATATAGAAGATGTGCAGGAAAGTGCCCGGACATTCATTACCAAAAGTTTATACTACTAACTTACAATGTGCACAAGAGAAATTTTCTCATTATTTGCCTTACATTTCAAGTACTGTCAATCATTGAGTGTGCTTACAGTTTAGTTGTTTTTCTGATACATCTTTCTCTCATTCATTCTCCCCAATCTCCTGCCTGCTTTCTGTAGGGTCCATGTTTCAAGTTGCTGGTACCTCACTGGTCCAAGTGTGGGAGATAACTCTTCTTTGTTCCACTTTAGAATGGTTATGCTGTGACTTTACTGAATCCTCCTTAGGAATACTTTGGGTCTTTTCAATTCTTTAAAGCAGAGAAGCTACAAATTTGGTAGATATTTAAAATGCTCATTTTTTTTGTGAGGTGATTTTGTGATGTTTCCAAAGACCCTTCTTTTCCTCCACTGAATAGGGTTGTTTCAAATATATTTCCCTCGATGTGAGTAAATACGTCTCTTTTGGCTGATGCTTTATTCTCCCTAGATTCAAGAACTTCTTTTGGCCGATCATTCCTTCCCAGTCTTGGGCAGAATCAAAGCAGTCTTTTATCATTTTTTTCCTACTGATATTATCCTCATTATCAGAGACGTTAGGCAGCCATGATGTCTGTTATAATTTGCTAGTAGTTAATACCCATGACCTTGGGATCTCAGTCGATTCTAAATAAGTCCATGTTTACATCCTGTTGAACCTATAGAATAAAACATGAGCTATTCAGTAAAGACTGCACTATAGTTGGTTCTCTTAGACATATCTATTCAAAATTTTAATCCTCTGCCATAAAAGGACTTGATAATAAATATGATAAACCTTTTTATATTTATATTTTTTATTGTAGTTCTTAAATAGAATTAAATTAAATTAACAGGATTTAACTATTATTGGTCTAGTTCTATTGTGTGAATGCAGAGCCATTTTCATTTAATCTTGTTGTTTGCTTTATAAAGGCCCAAGTAAAGCATGCAAATTAGATAAAAAGGAACTGACTGGAATCGAAGCTACTCAAGGGCAGGGATTGTATCAGACATCTTTTGCATCCCACCTCGTATCTTTTCGGCTCCTGTTTTCACTCCAGCCATTACTGTGGCACACAGTTTATGCAGGTATAACATGTCAGCACCTTGCCTTAGCTATATATACTCCAAATCTCTTGCTTTCAGCCCTGGATTTTCTCTGCTAATTCTAAATGGGATACCTGTGGGAATCTGCTCAGCCATCTGACACATGCAGTTAAATTACTATGAGATAACCCTCAGAAACTGGGAATGAGAATTGCTCCTCTCTGTCTCAGGTGGACAATTCTGGGGTGCCCATACATAGCTCTTCAGAAGATCCCCAATGGACTTGTGCTCCAGTTGTTCACCAGGGTAATCAGTTCAATGATGCAATTTTAAATTAACTTTCCCTCCTCTGTGTTGCTTTTCCATTTCCCTGTTCCAGGTTCATTTCTCAAATTAAACTCCCCAAATTAAGCTTCATGCATTCAAGCCCTTATTTCAGTCCTTTTGTGTAAGAACCAAGGCTAAGACCATAACTTTTGTTTCTCTGTTCACTGAAGAATTCCAAACACTTATGACAGTACCTGGAACATAGTAGGCACTCAACAGATTGTTGTTGATTGAGTGATTGAAATGTATCCAGAGGTTGGACAAGATAAGTGTCATTCCTTGCAGAATGCAGACTTAAGAAAGTTTATTCCTTTGTGGCTTATGCTGCATCTTAAGACTCATTATTAATAATAGGTGCTGTCAGCATCTTTCTGATGCATTATCTGAAACATGCTGCACGGCTCATCTCAAAAAGAGGGAGTTGCCTCTTCACTCTAATGTCAGAATCTCCAGGAAAATAATGTTTTACCAGGTGAATTATAGTCGTCTAACACGGAGTCCAGCATGATGCATTGTTCTTTGCTCATAAATAATACAAAGAGGATACTATGCAAAGATAAAGGCTGGTGATTTAGTCCACATAACCTTTATGTAAACCTCATAAATTGTGCACAGTGCTGTCTGGGAATGTGATAGTGGCTGTGGCACTGGATCGTGTTGACAATGGCAAGCATTTCATGCATTCAGAACAAGAGCTGAAGAGAACACTTCCCTCTCATATTCTCTCAACAGAAAAAAAGATGGAGAAAACAGTTATATTTTCAGAATAAAGCAGACTATTCAAAAATTAACAACAAAATTGAATAAAGAAAAACACAGCACTAGAATATTACATTATTATATAAGGTCTAATTATGGATAGATTCAATTGTACAAGATTTTGTTGGTTACTTGCAAAATTATAGCAATCATACACACACATTCACCCACACATTTATATATTTGGACAATCCCGATAACATGGAAAACCCTTATCCACTTCCACCAGAATGTAAGCAATAGTTTGGAATTTTCCAAGAGTGGAATATGAAAACTTTTAGTAATCATTTTCCATTGTCTTTATGATACATGGGCAAGGAATTTTAGATAAAAACCTGGATTGCAATAATTCAGTCTTTGCTCTGCTGCACTCACCGTGGGAAGTCACAGTGTGTGGTAAAAACAAGGCTCGGAAAAATCATAAATAGCTTGTCATGTTAGGAGGAGGCAAAACCTTAAAAATAACAAATTGTTAAATAATTCAAGGAGAAAATGCTGAATGAGAACTAAAACTTGAATAGCTAATTCTAAAAGGGAGAGAGTCAAAAAGGAAAAAAACAAAAAAACAGACAAAAGCTCTTACCTCAGCATCAGTTCTATAAATATAGTGGAGTTTATTGCATTCTCAAGTACTGAGGTATCATTACACACAAAGTATTATATCTCCATAAAATATATAAGACTTACTCTACTGGAGTTATTCCATCTATCATCTCAACTCAGCTGTGCAACTTCCTTCCACAAAAATTCCTTTATTCTTTCTCTGAGGTTCCAAAATCCTTGAAGGACTAAAATGAGGGAACAGTGATGCAGTATAAGCTTAATTAGCAAAACGGACTAAGATAATATTGTTAAAGATTTCAGTTGTCATTTGGCAAAGGTTACCTTTTAAACAGTTAAATAAGAGACGCTGTCATTTGCTTATAAGTAAAAGTGCTGACTCTAGTAAGTAAAACAACAAAAACCACTGCAGTTTCTTCTGTTGCATTGACCTTAAAAGAGAGATTGTTCATACAATGAGCATTGAGTGCTTTGTTTCTCCCTTTGATTTGTACCTGGAATCAGGTTTTGCTTCGGGCATTTTCCTATAATAAACATTATTTTTTCTAATTAATTAAAAGAAAACATGACCTGCAACATTAAGAATGGGAAGCATCGATATTAGAAATTCAATTTCTAGCCATTCTCCTGTGCAATTATACAGCAGCTACACAGTTTAGCTGCCCTTGGTATAAAAAACACAAGTTATAAAAGAGAGTACAGCTTCCAGGTTCTTGAAAAAAGAGAGAGCATTGCCACAGACTTGAATCTGGACCCTCTTAGAGGCTGACTTTTGGAGGCATGTGCCAAAACAACTTAGATATTGTTCTTTATAAAGATAATGTGACTTGCATATGAAGAGAATTCTCAGAAAGGAAGTAGCATTAAAGCGATAATTAATTTTCTTGGGGAATGAAATATGTAATGAAGAAATATGAGAAAAAAAATTCTTGCCATGCTAAGCTTCTGCAGTCATTAAGAGTACTACCCACTTTTCTTAGCAGCCCCCAGATTCAAATTGATGTCATCGTATAGGCAGGGATATTTAATGTGCCTTCTATGCACTCAACCCTGTGACAGGGGTGTAAGAAGTAGCTGCTATGTTACATAGTCTGGATTCCAAAGAGAACGAAATTCTAGTTAGGGTTTGAGATAACTATGCCACATAACAAATATGTTTAAATCGTATCTCTCACCTGGATTCATGAAGTGTCATTTTTTTCCTAGTCTCTTTTTCACCCAATTGTCAAACAGCGATGTTATGGACTGTATGTTTGTGTCCGCCTAAAGTTCATATGTTGAAGTTCTAACCCCTAATGGGATGTGTTAGGGGGTGGAACCTTTAGGAGGTGATTAGATTATGAGAGCAAAGCTATCGTGATGGTGTTGGTGCCCTCCCTTCTAAGAAGAGACAAGGAACTAGAGCTTGCTTTCTCTCTCTTGGCCCTCTACCTTGTGAGGATACAACAACCTGGTCAGCAAACCTGGAAAACTGCCTTTACGAGACACTGGATGTGTTGGTGCCTTGATCTTGGACTTCTTAGTGTTCAGAGCTGTGTGAAATAAATGTTTGTTGTTAAGACACTCAGTCTATGGTACCTCGATATAGCAGCATGAACTAAGACAGAGGCATTACTCTTTATGTTTTCAAAAACATAATATTTCTTCTCAAATATTTTTAAGAACTCCCATTTCTCATAGGCAAATAATACCCTTAATTATATGTGATGAGATAAACATTTAAGGAGAGATGGTCACGTTGTGTTGGGAGACAACATTTTTCTACACATCTTTTGAACAGACTATCTTCCCAAGTGTGTTTGCGTAGTGAGCAGCATGGCAAGATAGAAGTTATCCCTTCAGAGTCAACAGAAGGTTTGTTTACTGTATAATATAATATAGATAATTACTTCCTTTGGGCAAAAGGCAGGCAGGCATGCTTACTGTCTAGTATAAAAGATTCAAGTTTCATAAACGTAGGGGTTGTCTCCTATAATGTAACCCACTATGAGAGTAGGTCTCACCTGGCCCTCTTTGCATTGCCCTGTTATGGGCCTGGAGAACAAACAAAATTGCTGATATTCTAGCTACTGCTATTGCTGTTAATAATAAAGTCCTTGTTCTCTGGCCCAGAGGTCTCGTGTCTTCTGCCATGACCCATGCAACTGTGCCATGGTAGCTTGTTAGTTCAGACTCCTCACAGGTCTTTACATCTTGCCTTTCTCCCTTACCTTTTCTTTCTTTCCTTCATTTGTGCCTCTAACTGACGAGGAAAATGACAAAATGGCTGGGTGGATTCTTGAAAGAAAGGTCATTTGAATCACAGAAAACATCTCTTCCCAAGAGGTAGTATGTGACAGAGTAATGTGACAGGAGGTAAAGAGAGGATTGAGAAACCAATGGGGTGCAGAAAAGGGACATTATTTGAAATGAATATCACTTTCATTTGGAATTTTCCACAACTTGTTCCATCTTTATGGCCTTCATTGTCAATATTATATACATAAATTTTCAATTATTTTCAAACTGATTTGTGTGGCAGGGTTCCATTTTACTCAGACTATTCCCAAATAACCATCTCTAGGTATTCCTGGGCATGTGATTACATATAAACTTACTTGTGGAGAATGAGTTTAATTTCATCTGGTCCGATAATTCTAAATACTTCTTTTGATGACTCAAAAGCTTCAGAAAAGTGCTTGTTTTTTCCTTTCCCCTCCATTTGGTGCCACCTGGGTTTAAGTAGTGTTTACTGGTAAGGAAGGTAATGAATTCACAAATTATTGGTATCTGTACAATGTCCCCCAGACCTTGCTGTTCGCTGCTGTCCGGTAGCTGGTTTGGTCTTCTCCCTAGACTGTTCCCCACTAAGTTGAGCTGGTCCCACATGGCCTTTTGTGGGTGTTATGCTGGCACAGAGCTCTTAAGTCTGTGTCCTCGCCATTAGTATTGGTCTTCAAGTCCCTGCACAGTAAAGGACCTCTGTTGCATACTCCGTGTTTCATCCCAGTCTCCAGGATATTTTGGGTTCCCTGAGCTTGGGTGCCAGAAACTTAACTTCAGTCTTATCTACTTGGCTGCTTTTGTCCCATTCCTCTTATTCTACTCTCTGAGCTGAGTTTAGGTGCTCATCCTCTCCCATGTTATACCCAGGGAATAATCACCACCTTTGACCATTTGGGGCTACCAAAGTTCATATAGACATTTTGTTTTCTTTTGCCCTATAGGAACCCCCGCCCCCGACCTACCTAATGGAGAAAGGGAACAGCCTCTCTAAAACAAGGGAAAACACAAACACACACAATATACGCACATATAACACCACCACCCAACAAAATTCTATGATTTAATGATTGTATTTTAAAAGGTTTTTTCCCTTCAAAGTTTAGCTTTCAATACTATTATCCCATTTTATAATTAATATTTTGATATTACAAACTGAAAGACTCTCTCTGCATTTCTACCCTAAAAGTTTGAATTCTTTACTTTCATGCCCCTTCATCCTCACTCAGTTACTCAAGGCCAAGAAATAACCCTGAATGACTACAGACAAAGACTTACGCGTTGAAATGGAAAGAGAACAATAATATATTTCATAAAATATTACTTTCATTATAATTGTTTCTTATTTCCAAATCTCCTTGCATTCTTTTCTATTTATTTATTTGTTTGTTTGTTTATTTATTTATATTTTTTAGGTGAGGCAACCCTTGGTTGACCTCACAGATTGCAAGGACCTTGTCAGTTTACAAACCCTTATTTATTTTTATTTTTTCCACCTACAGCACCTGGTCTTCCTAGGTGGTCTCCCATCCAAGTACTAACCAGGCCCGACCCTGTTTAGCTTCCGAGGTCACACGGGATCGATCGGGCTTGTTCAGGGTGGCAAGGCTGTAGACTCCTTGCGTTCTTGAACACTTTCCTCGTGCCCTTTCCATTAACCTGTGAAACTTCCACGCAGTTGTCTTAACGCACCCCACATTCCTGTATCTTTTAAAATCTGGTTTCAGCCTCACTGCTTCTAGAAAGACTTTTCTTTCCATCCAAGTTATGTTTCTTTTATTTATGAAATGTCAAACCCCTGTTGCCCTGTGGTTTTAAAATCATTTTTTGTTAGAGTGCTAAATTTATAAGGGTGTGCTTTGGGAGTCACCTAGAGAGAAAACAAAGGTTCCCTACCCTCGCTTCAACCATAGTATCTTTATTTTCTAGGTATTTGTAAAAGTAAAATAGTTCGAAGGTAAAAAAAAAAAAAATACTTATTCTGGACTATTTGTCATTTGTTTTACAATTAACTATTGGCAACCTTAAAATGATTCAGTAATTTTTAGATCTTACATATTCACTTAAACTATAAGTGCTTACATCTAATGTTAATTATATTGTAGATTTTGGAAAGCAGTGAATATGTTTAACCCTTCTGTGTTTCCTCTACATCTTCTATTTTGTACATAAACATACAAGTTGATAAATATTTGTGGTTTTGATTGGCATTCCTATGATCGAATTCTATAGTGACTCAGGAAATAAAAACTTTGGATCGTTCATGCATTGCCTTATTGATAAATTGGGACTCAAGGTCTTCAAGGATGGATAAGATTTGAAATGATAAGTAGGAAGGGGAGAATAATCATGAAATGTGACAGCTTTAAAAAAAATTTGGATCTAGAAAAAAATTAATGGTTTCAGCTTTTGCATTTTATAATCCGAGTCTGATTAGGATTCATCCCAGAGTCTTTAACATAAGTGAATCTTCTATTAAGAATAAAGGGCTGTATATAATAAGCAGGTTAAAAGACAAGCCACTTGTCATTACAGAATGAACTCCCTTGTTTGATGTTTAATGACCAAACATTATTTTGTTCAAAATTGTTATGCATGAATGAACCAAGTTCCTGTAATTAGCAGAGTGACCTTTCCATTGTATAAAAAAAATGACAATGTGTATTTTTACTAATGTAAGCATCCATAATGATAACTTTTTTAAATATAGCACTTTAGAACAGGAAGGATATTTGAAAATAAAGTTCAATCCCTTGTTGATACTAGAAGCTCAGGCCCAGAAACGATAGGTATATTCTCCAAGGTCACATGACTGGCAAACAGCAACGCAGGGAATCGGCTTGGGTGCCTTGACTCTAAACCTACATTCTTGTCCCTCTAAATGAAATCTGCCTTTCCAACTGAGATGAATTATGAAATAAAATGAGAGTATTTGGAATTTTAAAACACATAATGCTCTAAACACGCTACGACAATGCTGCTGTCCTCAGAAAATTAAAAAGCAATTTAGGGAAATGAAATGGGTCAAATGAGATGTCACTGAAACAAAAGGCTGTGGATCAACCAGTAAATCAGTAACTGCTTCATGTGCTTGAGGTTTTCAACCCCTCAGGGTGGGAGGCAAACCACCAAATAAATTTAAAAGTATTTCCACTGAGTGTTCCTTGTGAAAATCTAAAGACATTTATATTATACACTCTGCACTCTTAATTTCCGGTGCAAAAACAGAACAGCATTCAGTGATCTCATGTTTTAAGAGGGTTATTTTCTATCAGATCTTAAAAAAAAATACCATAAAGCACTTTAGTGTGGGGAAGGAGAAGCTAATTCTCTCAGTAGAATTAGAGGCTCAGGTATTTTATAACAAACATTGAAATTTTTTTGTTCTGCCTAATCTTGATGATAGCCTGCCATTGCTTTCTTTCCTTTTCGGAAATTTGGCCAACGAAATATAGTAGCTTCCTTTTAACTTGTGCTCCATATACAATTTTAATGATAGTTTTACATACATTACTCAACTCTCAGTATACTCAGAGGTCAAATCAGCATTTAAACAGACATTCTAAATGGGAATGAGTGTCCAGTCATTTATTCTTGGTGGGGTTGATAGAACAGCTACTTTCCAAATCATCTCAAAGTATCAGGAGCCTGGAAAACCAAGAGCAAGCGTTGATTTCTTCGACCACTTGATTTTAGCAATTGGACTTCAATTGCAGGAAAACAAGAAAGAAAGGCCTTTTGCACGATTTTAGTCAGCCTCACGTGCACTGATCAATGTGAATTGCTCACATCTGTAGATATCATTTTGACTTTGTCTGACTACATCTCCATTTCAGTTCTGGGTTCCTGGAAAGGTTATTTGGGGTCTTCACTGAGCCTAGCTAAGTGCTATCAACCTTGAATTCAAGAGCTAACAGACGGTGATGGTGAGATTGCTGTTGACTCAATGCTCTCTGATTTCCAGAGTCGGCTTGTGTAAATGCCTAAAATATGAGCATTTCACTATGACCCACCACTGGACTGAGCACGTTACCTCATGAAAACGAATCAGAGTGCAGTAGAGCATCAGTTATCAGAGGTATGTAGTAGACAGAATTATGCCCCCTACCCTGAGATATTCATGTTCTATCCCCTGGAAAATATAAGTCAACATGTTATGTTACACGGAAAGACGGAATTAAGGTGAGCAATCACATGACTTTAATAGGGAGATAATTTTGGATTATCCATGTGTCACACAGGTTTTTAAAAGATAGGAGAGGGAGGCAGAAGAAACAGTGTCAAAGTGATGCTAGGTGAAAAAGTTTTGAGCAGCTAGTGCTATCTTTGAAAAAACAAGAAGGGGCCATAAGCGCAGGGATGTGGACAGCCTAGAGCTGGAAAAGGCAAGAAAACAGATTCTCTCCGAGTCTCCAGAAGGAAAGCAATCCTGCTGACATCTTGATTTTAGCCCATTGAGACCCTTTTTAGGCTTTTGACCTCCACAACTATAAAATAGTAAATTTTTATTGTTTTAAGCCACTAAGTTTGTGATAATTCATAATAGCAACAGTAAGAATTACAGGATATTTGGACTTCACTCATCTGGATTGATGTAATTATAGTTTTTCTTTTTAAATTTCTATTTATTTATTTGTTAAATTTGTTGGGGGGTGACATTGGTTAATAAAATTATATAGGTTTCAAGTGTATGATTCAATAATACAGCATCTGTATATTGCATTGCATGTTCACCACCCAAAGGTTAAATCTCTTTCTGTCACCGTTATTTGACTCCCTTTACCCTTTTCTACCTCTCCCACTTTTCCCTTCCCCTTTGGTAACCACTAAACTGTTGTCTGTGTTTATGAGTTTTTGTTTGTTTGTCTTTTGTTTGTTGCTTTCAGTTTATATTCCACATACAAGTGAAATTGTATGGTTCTCAACTTTTCCTAACTTAATTTGCTTAGCATGATAATCTCAAAATCCACCCATGTTGTCACAAATGGCAGTTTTTCATCTTATGGCTGAGATATATTCTGTTGTATATATGTACCAAATCTTTATCCAATCATCTATCGAAAGGCATTTCAGTTGTTTCCATGTCTTGGCCACTGTGAATAATGCTGCAATGAGCATCGGAGTACATATATTTTTACAGATAAATGTTTTCATAATTTTGGGGGTAGATACCTAGAAGAGGGATTGCTGGGTCATATGGTAATTCTATTCTTAATTTTTTGAAGACCTCCATACTGTTTTCCGTACTAGTTGTACCAATTTACATTCCCACCAGCAGCATATGAGGGTTCCTTTTTCCCCACAACTGCTCCGTCGCTCGTTATTACTTGTCTTGTTGATGACAGCCATTCTTAGAGGTAGGAGGTGGTATCCTACTGTGGTTTTGACTTGTATTTCCCAATAGCTAGTGAATTTGAGCATCTTTTCAATTGTCTGTTGGCTGTTTGTATGTCTTCTTGGGAGAAGCATCTGTTCAGGTCTTCTGCCCATTTTTTAACTGGATTTTTTTTGTTGTTGTTGTTGCTGTTGAGCTGTATGAGTTCTTTATATATTTTGAATATTAGCCCTTTATCGGAGGTGTCATTAGCAAATATCTTCTCCCATTCAGTTGGTTGCCTCTCTGTTTTGCTGTTGGTTTCTTTTGTTGAGCAGAAGCTTTTTAGTTTGATATAGTCCCATTTATTTATTTTTTCTTTTACATCTCTTGCTTTTGGGGTCAAATTCATAAAATCCTCTCTAAAACCAAGGCCCGTGAGTTTAGTACCTTGTTGGAACACAAAACTAGCCTCAACAAATTTAAGAAGATTGAGATCATACAAATCTCAGACCAATAATCTCAGACCATATTTTCTGACCAATAATTTTTAATTTATTTTTTATATGTGCTATAAGGTGACTTTGTATTTATTCATTTTAACTATGAATAATATTTTGTGAATATACTACAATATATTTATCATAATTTATTTATCTACTCTTTTATTTATGAAAACTTAGATGCTTTCCACGGTTCGCTATTACAAACATCCTATAATAACCTCTTGTACTTACTTCCTTGTGTTTTTAAACAAATGTTTCCTTTGGGTATAAACTTGGACATAGAATTATTGAGATGTATAAAATACTCATTTTCAATTCATATAGGCATTGATAATTGCTACCCAAAGTGGCTGAACCAATTTACACAACCACCAGCAGAATAAAAGTTTGAATTTATCCATATTCTTGCCACAACTAGTCATAGACTTTTTATTGAGTTGGTCTTATGGGTTTTATATTATGTTATAACAGATGGTATTAATTACATAAAAATTCAGCTAATTTCTGATAGGTAGTGATATTTTTAAAGGCTTCACTTAGAATTCTACAGTGGCTTCTTATTGCTTCCATTGTAAGATGTAAGATTGCTAACAGGACGTGTATACTTGGCCTGACCTGTTTCTCCAGCCTGACTTCTTCCGCACTCTATCTTGCCCTTTATGGTTCAGTCGTGCTATGTAGCTTGTACCTCTTTGCACATATGACACTGATTCTTTACTTTAAGGTTGTCTTCATCTCTATCTGCCACCTGGAGATCCATCACTTCCACGCCCCCACCCCAACCTAATCTCTTTTCCTAGTCTAAAATTCATATAAGAATACATATTCATCAGAAAAAAAATCTTAACTTTCCTTTGGGTTCTGTGCCTTTCTTTTGGTTCTCATCACAATGCACCATCAGATCAAAACTTTTTAAAATAGATACTGTAAGTACATAAGTCAAATATCCAAAGTTGAAAAAGATATAGAGCAAAAAATTCTCCCTCCCTCCATAATTGCCTCCCCTGAAGATAGCAATTATTAAGTTCTTGTTTAACCTTTTAGAAAAGTTTTCTGTACATATGCAAGCCAATATAATGCGCACGCACACACACACACACACACACACACAATCAGAAAAAAAATCTTAACTTTCCTTTGGGTTCTGTGCCTTTCTTTTGGTTCTCATCACAATGCACCATCAGATCAAAACTTTTTAAAATAGATACTGTAAGTACATAAGTCAAATATCCAAAGTTGAAAAAGATATAGAGCAAAAAATTCTCCCTCCCTCCATACTCATCAATTTCTTTCTAAACATTGGCTGAGAGGGTCTCTCTCTCTGGAAATGGAACATAAAGACCTAGACATTATGAATATGAGGTGCCTGGTTATGGGAAGATCCCAGGAAATCAGAAGAAACAGCAAGTGCAGAGGCCTGAGGCAGTAGCCGGAGGTTTGGCATATGCTCCACAACAACAAGGAGGCCAGTGGTAGAGTGGAGGCAATGAAAGAAGAGTCATAAAAGATTAAGTCCGGATCATGAATAGATTTCTATTTTTTTAATAAAAATATTAACGTGTGTGTTGGAAAGCATTAGAATCTGTTCTATAACCCAGTGTTTTTAATTTTAATAAAATAATGATATACTTTTATTATTTCTGTGAAAATCATTTATGATATTTTTGGATTCATAGCATTATGTGTGTGTTTAAATAGCTTTGTATGTGTTCAGTGTTCATTTTTTCTCTGTGTTTATGTGTGTACTAATATTTGGGAAGGATTATAGTCCTTTAAAATCATAAATTATATAATGAGCTTAATCTTTTTAAAAAATGAATCTCTGTTGTACGAGATGATACAATTAGCATATTTTCACTTACTTTCCCCTCTCCTGTCTCTCCTCTACCCTTCAATTTAGTCTTTTTTAATTATTATCATTGTAGAGTTAAATGCTCTTATACTTCTATAATTTGAACTGTCAGCTTTAAATGATATCCTTTGATTCCCGGCTATTAACCATTAAGTGCTCCCCGCCTGTCTTGTTGCTATGGTTTTCCCCCAGTCATTCTTGGAGACTAAATTTTGTCTTCCAGTAAGACAGACTCATGGGAACAATTTTTTCTCAGTTCTCATTTATTCACCAATATTTGCCTATAGTTTTCAAAGCTAAAGAATCAGTTGACTTGATATAATTTCCTTAGCTTAAATATTTTCTTTATTTAAGTTAATTTTATATGTTGATCAACAATCTTATAGGTTTAAATGTTCCTGTAGATTTTCTCACCATTCCTGTTTTAATCTATTCTTCTGGCTTTTAAAGGGTTTGCGTACTTTGAATATCATATATCTTGGTATCTACTTTTCTCAGTCAATTTCTTTAACAGAGACTTGCCCTTTCAGCATGTAGATAGATTCAAGTCTACTTTTATTTCAGTAACAATTTTTTGAATTATGACTCTATATTTTTTCCTTATAAGTCTTTTCCTTCTGTAGAGGATCCTACTTAGATGCACGCTAAGTACATCTTGCCTGCTTCTGTCATTTTCTTGCTCTTTTGTTTTTTATTCTTCAATTTCTTTTTGTAAATTTGCTTTATTTCTATCCTTTCTGCCCCTATGTTTTCTTCAGTGTTTTTTCTCTTGCATGCCTTCCATATTCATCTTTACAGCTGCATTGATTTTACCATTTTGTCTGCTTTCTTGAGATCTGACACCTTTTGTTTCAACTCTTTCAATTTTTTCAACACTTATTTCCTGAAGACTTTGATTTTTACTTTGTGATATTATTCCAGAGTGGCAATAGTCATTCAGCTTTTCAAATTTCTGATAAAATGTTTTCTTACAAGTTTCAGCTGATGGTTGGATTTGTTGTCAGTAAATTTTCTGCTCTTTAGGTTTTGCATCATTTTAAGTTTAGTGGCAGATAAATGTATTTGACATGCATCACTGCTGAAACATGTCAACTTTGTCTTTTGATTATGCAGTAGATTTTTTTTAAAAAATTAAATTTATCTATTTAATCTTTTCTCTCTAGATCTATCTTTTGGCTGTAGTCTGCTAACATTTGATCTTGTCAATTTAATTTCATCTCCCTAATTGATAAGCACTGTCTTCTATATTGAGCCTATTTATGAATATATTATCTAGAATAAAACTAATGGCAGAGATTCTGTGACAATTTACTAGATCTCTTTCTCAGGCTGACATCTGTTTAAAACCCTTATTCATTCAGGTTCAGTTCCACGTGTTACTAAGCTCTTTAATTGTCCTTTTATTCACCCTAGTCTTTTCACCACTTCCAGCAATACTTCAGTCTTTATCCTAACAGTAATTCAGTTAGCTCTTTCAGAAGAAAAACCTCTTATTAGATTATAGTTGATTACAGTTACATTTGACTCTTGTTGGTATTAGAGGGCACGAAAATAAATTTCTGAACTAATTCTTATCTTGTCATGTAATAAAAATGATGACATTATCATCGTCATATTATTATTATTAATCAACATTTACTGATTATTTACTATCTGTCCTACAACTGAACAAACTATTTTGTACAAAATACTTTAATCTTCACAGTAATCTTAATATAGTGGAAACTATGACCCTCCCCATTTACATATAGAAAATCTAACATATAGAATGTTTAAATAACTCCCTCAAAGTTACCTAGACAGTAATTAGTGGAGCCAGCATTAATATCAGGCAGTCTGATGTTAGAACATACTTTGTAAACTACTGCTCTATACAACTTTCTTTATTAATTCTATAATCTTGGTTCTGTCCCCTAATTTGTCTAGAACTTTGTTCCTCATCTCTAAATTAAGGGCGTTAAAATAGCTGATCTCAAGGATCTTTACCACTCCTAATATTTTATGATTCTGGGAGAGTCTTTCATTTATTTTTCCTATACTTTATATAAAACGTACATTTTTTTTTCATGTAGAATGTCCAGGAGTCCACTTCCAACATTATTTCTAGAATAATGCTGACTTTCTCATTTCTTAAGGGATTATGCCTGAGTTCCTGTTGAGAGGATACCAAATTAGTATTTAATATGTAGGAAATAGACTCACCTTAAAAATGGAAGCTCCCATCCTAAGTCAGTTAATATTACAAGCATATTCCTGGGAATGCGTGCTATTGGGCCCACCTTATGCAAGAGGGACTCTACCTTAGTGGAGAATCTACTAACCTCTTATTAGTTTTATTTTTTTTAAAATCCTTTATCCTCCTGTGTGGTAAACTTAGACGGCAAGCTCATACAGCTAGTGACAACTAAAACCAAGTTCGAGGCCATTTTGCAATCCCAGCCAGTCCTCCTTATGCAGCTGTTTCAAGAGTCACAAGTGACAGGCAGTCCTAAATTAATCCTATTTGGGCTGATTCTCTGTTGCTGTAGATTCCTGTCTCTAGCCTGCTGTTTAGCAGACCATGCTGATGCCTCTTTGGTATGTCGTTGTCAGATCCGCTTCATACCAAACACGTAAAACATTTGCTTTCTTTAACACACCTCTTTTCTCCAAAAGAGCAACTCAGAAAGTGATTTCTGTGGAGGAAAAAACTTTGACTCATCTTGTGTCTTGTGAGTTCTGTACTTCCTGGAAACTTACAAGTGGGTGGGATGATGATTCAACCCAATTCAGACTTGATGTTTAACATTTTAAATTCCTGGTTGGTGTTTACTTTGCTGTGACTTTATCCATGTTTTCTTTCTGTCTTTAGATCAGTCAATCTCTTTAGGAAAATGATATTCTAACAGTTCTAGGTTAGGCTTCAGGTTCTGGAAGAGATGGCAGTTTCCCTGTCTGTGCCTGATCCAGCAGAGTCTCCTCTCTAAATACCCTAAGGCACTTGAAGGCTCCTATTTCTCTACATTTTCCTTTTTTTTTTTCTTTCTTTTATTACCACTGTTTCTTACCTTTATTTTAAATCTTCCAAGAAAATCTGGAAGCATACTTAAGTGTTTAGTCCTACAGTTAGCACCTCATTACAGAAGAAAGCTTACAATTATGGACTGAATATGTGCATCTTCCCCAAATTCCCATGTTGAAACTTCAATGTAATCTTCAATGTAATAGTGTTAAGGGGTGGGACCTTTGGGAGGTGATTAGGTTATCTGGGTGGAGCTCTCACGAACCTGCTTGGTGCTTTTATAAGAAGAGATGCGAGAGAGATGTTCTCTTTCTCTGCCATGCGAGAAAGCAACCATCTGAAAATTGGGAAAAGAGCCTTCACCAGACACAGGGTCTGCCAGCACCTGGAGCTTGGACTTCCTAGCCACCAGAACTGTGAGAAATAACTGTCGTTTAAGCCACCCATTCTGTGGTAATTTGTTATAGCAGCCCAAACTGATCAAAACAGCCAGGGACCAAAAAATAAGATCTGGGTTTACAGCCCAATCTCTGCTCCTATGACCTTGAACAATTCACTAAACCATTTTAATTTTTAGTCTTTTTAAAGATATACCTCCCACTGATGATTTTAAAAGCCTCTACCAACTTTAAATTGCCATGATTATACTCATTATAAAGAACTATCATCTTAATCTTAGTGACATAATAATCTGAATAATGAAAACCTTAGTTTCTAAGTAACTGCCTATCATTCAGAATTCTTTTCCAAACGTAGTAATTCTGGAAAGATAGCTAATTTCCCATTCTTACTTTGGAGAAGCCCCCTAGGTAGAAAATAGAAAGACTAGAATACGATTTTAAAATTTAAAATTTTATTTTAAAGCTACATAATCTCTTATTGTCTTTTGTAGATGGAGCTTTGATTAGATGGATTTAGGTGGGCTATATCATTTATAAGAACAGTTCAAGGCTTTTTCACATGAAGATATTGATTAGTTACCCAAATAAAAGTTGTATGTAAATTTTTTTACTAAAAAGACTCAAGGATTACATACTTATCCTGCTAATTGACAAACCACTTCCCTCCCCCCGCCAGCTTATTCTATATAATAAAACAATAGTGCACCACATAGAAGTCAGGGAAAAAAAAATGGAAGAAAGGAAAAAAAAAAGATTAAAAATAATCCCCAAATGCAAATTTCTCCAGAGCTACACTCATAGCACATCAGCACTTACTGTCAGATATCATACCCTTGGGCAGAATTCACGCTGTTTTGCAACCTAGGGCTGCTGTGCCTACCTTCAGGGTGAGATCTTTCCTTTTGCTACCAAGTCCATTACTTAAACATCTTGCCCTTAGACTTGGGCAAAGATGCCCGCTGGGCTCTGTTTTAGCTCCCCTGTGGCGGAAACCAGAAGAGCATAAGACCAAGGGGATGTCCTTAGTAGTGACAGTACCTCCTCCCCCTTCTAGACCATACTTTGAGTACCAGGTAATCCATCCTCATGGCTCTGAGTTAGTTTCCAGGGCCTGTGCAAGCCTACTCCTTGAGTCCTTTCACCTGACAGTAGATCAAGCCACCAATTTGCTTACCCTTATGCCTCAGGGGTTCTTAAGGGGCTCTTTATAAAAACATTTTTTTTTTTTTTTTACATTTCAATTGTAGTTGACATTCAATATTATATTAGTTTCGGGATATAGCATAGTGATTAGACATTTATATAGCTTACAAAGTGGTCTTCCCCCATAAGTCTTGCACCCATCTGGCACCATAGTTATTGCAAAATTATTGCAATAACTGTATTGCAATTATTGACTGTATTGCAATTATTGACTGTATTCCCTAAGCTGTACTTTATATCCCTGTGACTATTTTGTAACTGACAATTTGTACTTCTTAATCCCTTTACCTTTTTCACCCAGCCCTTCAATCCCCCTCCCATCTGGCAATCACCAGTTTGTTCTATCTATGAATCTGTTTTCATTTTATTTGTTCATTTATTTTGTTCTTTAGATTCCACATATAAGTGAAATCATATGATATTTGTCTTTCTCTGTCTGACTTATTTCATTTAGCATAATACCATGTTGCAAATGATAAGATTTTATTTTTTTTTGTATGACTGAGTAATATTCCATTGTATATATGTACTGCATCTTTTTTTTTTCTTTTTTCTTTTAAATCTATCTGTCTTTTGCTTGGAGCCTTTCATCTATTTACATTTAAAGTAATTATTGATAAGTATGTAATTATTGCCATTCTGATAATGCTTTCTGATTATCTTTGTAGTTCTCTGTTCCTTTCTTATTCTTTTGCGTTCTTCTTGTGTATGTTGATGGCTTTCTGTAGTGTTGTGTATGGATTTTTTTCTCTTTATTTCTTATATCTCTCTTGTAGATATTTGATTTGTGGTTATCATGTGCTTCATTACCAAGCTATGTTTATAGCAGTGTATTTTAAGTTGATGGTTGCTTACATTCAAACACATTCTAAAATCACTACCATTTTTACTAACCTTCTCTATATTTATGTTTTTGTCATTGTTTTCTACTTCTTTTGTGTGTGTGTGTATCCACAATTTTTTATTGTAATTGCCCATAATCTTCCCACTTTTGCCTTTTAACCTTTGTACTAGCATTGGTGCTGTTTGATCTACTGCTTTTATTATATGTTTGCCTTTGTCAGTGAGAATTTTTTTTCTTTGCAATATTGTCTTATTAATGGTTTAAATTTTTTCTTCTTCTTCTCAAAGATGTCCCTTTAACATATCATGTAATATTGGCCTTGCCGATGATGAACTGTGAGGCTTTTTCTTATCTGGGAAGCTTTTTATTTTTCCTTCTATTCTAAATGATAGCCTTGCTGGGTAGAGTAATCTTGGTTTTAGGTCTTCGCTTTTCATCACTTTGAATATTTTGTGCTAATCCTTTCTGGCCTGCAAAATTTCTGTTGAGAAATCAGCTGCCAGTCTTATTTAGGGGGCTCCTTTTGAAGAGGGTGGGATGCAGCAAGGCCCTCACCATGAAGACCTAAGCTGGGACAGACAAGGGGCTGGAGATAGCTCTCCCTGTACCACCACATTCTAACAGGAAATTCCAAAGTGTCCAAGAATAGTGAATTCAACCTGACTTTCCTAGTAACATAAAAGTATATTTATAAGGTCAGAGGATAGAACATATTTTATTTGATGGTGTGATTTCTTTATAACTCTTAAATATTTAGACATAAGATAAATGGACCTCCATTTGTGCTCTTATCCTGGGTCTTACAAATGTCAGGGCTGGGCTTGTCTTTAAGTGCTGTTTTCACCATGTGCCTAATTTTGCCTTGTAGCACCAGAGTTGGCAAAAGGTACAGGTCTGGGTTTATCAAAGCAACACTCAAAGTCTCTCTGGGTTAGCACAGGAAGGCCCATGGGTCTCCTTTCACTCTATGACTTGATTCAGGACCATCTGGGGTAGAGCTAATTCGATCCTTCTGACAACCTCCTATGTCAGTGCTTACTTCTAGGGCTATGCCCACTTCTCTGGTCTATTTTGGTTGAGTTAAATGCAGTTTGTTCTTCTTGTATGAAAAGAGAAAATGAAATGAAATTAATATTTATTGAGCACTAACAAAGTACTAGGAATTTTATATACGTTCTCCCCTCACCACTTAAATTTTACAACAAGACAGATATCTCTGTTGGACAGAGGAAGAAACTGAAGGTTAGAGAAGTTAAGAAATTGGCCAAGGAATCTCAGGCTTTTCAGGTACCAAAATTATTTGTGATTTTGCTAACCTCGTAATTACTACAAAAGAACTTTCTCAATGTAAAACGTCCACTAGTCTTCTACTCTTCAAAGACAGCCCCAGGAATCTTGCTCATACTTCTGTTGTCTCAAACCAGCCAAGCATTGATTCTGATCCTGAGTTTAGCTCCCTGAGTGGTGGCTTCTCCCTGATGAAGCCGAGTGTGGGAACTTCACCATGGCTGCTTTAGACTTAGAATAAATGGTGAGAAGAGTGTAAATTTTCATATAAAAATAACAGCTTGCATCAAAACCTGAAGTTTCTGGACAGTGTAATTAGTTGAGTTCATGGCTAGGCTTGGATTTCAGCAGAGGGCATTGGTAGGATGTTAGGCCACATAGCAATGCCCCTTCAATTTACCCAGCTAGGTTACCAGGCCCAACCCCATGTCTGGCATGGAGAATGAAGTACTTATGAAAGATTAGTGTGACAGAAGACTCACAAATGGCCTATAAAAGCAACAAAGAGCAAGAGAGGGTGCCCCTTGGAAGACAGCCTGACACTCATAGGTAAAGCTGGACTCTCTTCACTAATCAAAAGGTATCCCTTTATGTGTATAATCTCAGTCAGGGCCTGAGTGGGGTTGAGGTTTAAAGTTCGCCTATAGTTGAAAGGAGTTAAGGAGATCAGGAATGGACAAGCTAACCTTTTCCTTTATATAATCTCTACATTTATTCAGTTTCATTCAGTAAGATTTTATTGAGCATCTACTACTTATAAAGAACTGTTTAAGCATTGTGAAATAAAATACAATGGTCACTGTTTTCCAGGCAACCATCACCTCTAATGAAGGAGAGAGCAATATACATAGGCAACTCATAAATTTTCATAGCGTGAGACAGTGTGCTAATGATATGCTATGATAGAAGTACAAATTGCAATGAAATAAAAAGGGAGAAGAGGATTAACTTTAGTGCCTGTGCTGCGGGAGGGGCTGCTACCAATATTCTAAATCTCATTGGTCCAGATACTCTTTGTTTGCTCCTTAGGGACTGTCTGCTGAATTGTCTAGAAAGAAAATATTATACAATATGTCCTGTTTTTTTTTTTTTTAAATTAGAGAAGTATTAATAAGCATTTCCACTTTTTTTTTGTTTGAACCAATCTATCATTTCCCTCTGAAAAGCACAAGATCCTGTCTACAATTTCTAGTTATGCTTGTTCCCCTTTATTTTTAGACAGGTAATTTTAACCATGAGTTGATGGTGTTCTAGCTTAAGAAAAGAATCACTTCTTTAACATTATAAACTCAATTATGAATCCTATTAACCTTTTTAATTATGTTTTCCAGTTGATGAGACAGATTTCCAGACAGTGGAATTCCTGGATAATTATCGTATTTACATAAGTATGATTTTTTTGGGGGGGGCGGGGAGGGTCAGAGAACAAACTTTAAGATAAATTAGTAGAAATGTAAAGTGATACATGGAAAATCCTGTGCTTTTATTTTATTTTTTTCCCTGGAACATCAACTTCTTAAAGTTTCTGCAGTAAGCTGGTTAGAATGCAGTTTATCGAGAAATGATATGGTAACTGTCATTTGGAAGCTTCCTGCATCTATCAGGTAAAGTGATTAAACCTGCATCCATCATTCAGCATAATTAATCAATAAGACACAACAGCTCATGTTCGAGTGCTGATTAATCTGTAGTTCAGGTATATACATCTCAGACTTCAAGCTCATATAAGAAATATATCCATCAATGCTGCCACATGCAACAGTGTGCCCTACTGCAATTACAAAATGGGTAGATATTCTTTAAAGAAGAATGGAAAGAGGTTTTATTACTAACTGGAAGCAAAACAGAGTTCTTTAAAGACTGCTAAACAGAGAACAAAAATCCAGTAGAAAGGGTTTCCTTGTTATTTATTTTATTTTATTTTTATTCCTGAATGATGTGAAATAATTCTTCACTTTATGAAATAGATCTCTGACTATGAAAGACATAAATTTAACGGTCTATTCATTTAGTTATGCAACAAATACTTATGAGGCGACTAACATGCCTTCCGGGCATAGCAATGAAATGACAAGCTTCTTGCTTCCAAAAAGCATACAGTTTGGGGTTCAAAGGCCAACAGTGTTATAAAGGGACATCGCTGTCACCTTAGACTTCATCAGCACCAATCTCAGGTTTCCTGTTTTACAAGAAGACAGATCTTTTTTATTGTTAGTTAACACAATATCTTGATTTAGCTACTTGAAATAACTTTAAATGTCTCTGTAAAATGTTTAATTTTCTTATGTAAAACCAGAATGTGTTTTGATAGCAGAAGAGAGCATAGTGGTTACCTGGTGCAATTCAGTCATTTCACACATGAGTAAAGCTCAGAGGAAGGTTACCTAAGCTCTCCAGCTCTTGATTATCAACATCCAAATGCACATGGATTGTCCACTTACAGTTTTTAGCTCCCACTCTACCATGCCGTCTTTAGAAAAAAAAAAAACCTTAAAAAAACCTTGTTTTCTTTATTATAATGATTGTTTTAGCAATGCAAATGATATAAAGGTATGACCCTTCTGTATTTTTTTCTACGTGCGTAGAAATTTATACAAATACACAGACACACACACACACACACACACACGAATATAATTTTCAAAATAGGTCATTAGGCTTTGTATTGTTGCAGGAAGTTACATCCGACGGAGGAAATTTGGACGCTCAGACAACTTTGTTAGAGGAAGGAGAATTTATTAGGTCAGCGGAGCGCACAAAAGCGCAAGCTCGTTCCAGTTAGCTTTCTTACAGCTTATACACCCTGGTAGTGTTCCAAGCAAGGGGCCCGTGATTCCTTTGTCTGAGGGTCTACATGCACCTCTGACTCAGGATGGGAGGGTGAGTTTCAGGCAGGGGCTGCAAGAGGGAAGCAATTTCTGGACCATCAGTCCTATCTGTTTACAGATCATTTCTCAGGTAGGTGTGACAAGTTTCCAGAAGGCCATTTAAAGATCTATGGGGTGTGGTTAATCTACAACAGACTGAGTAGGTCATTTCTGCAAGCCCTTTCCCTTGCATTTTTCGGATGCCTCCTCTCTTAGTATATTGTTTAGCTTATGAGTTTCCTTAAAGAGTTCACTTCTGATCCTTTTCTTTACAACCCACTTTAATCACAATTATTACCTACAGGATGAGTCTGAGTTTCCTACTGTAGACATTAGGATCTGACTAACCTGTCAGTTTTATCTTAAGCAAAAGGAAACTCCTACTGTTATAACTGCTAATGCTCTTGAGTGAGTTCATCAGAGTCCCCAGAAAATGGACTGGCACAGGAAGGAAGAAAATAGAAAAAAGAAGATAGACACAGTATTTTGGACAAACTCACAGTGGAGTTTTTCTTAGCAATTTAATATATGCGTGTATTAGTAATTACCACTTGAATACATTTTAGGGAATGGATATTGGTGGTAGAAAACCCTCAGAAAAGAGGCCTACATTTGGTCCCACTCATAAATGTATAAGCATCTATGTCCCAGCTCAGTAATAGAAAGGGCTATGTCAAGGGTTTCAAACATTTTTCTCTTGCCCATCAAAATTTCACAGTTCTACATTCTAGCTAACCATGAAGCAAGATTGAAAGGTTGATATTCTGGATGAGAGGTGAAATATGTCATGTTGTCTGAGATTCCCCATTATGTAAAATAATCAGTGATTTTAACTGCTTAAGTATTTTAGAAAGTCTGATCACTTGAAATAAGAGCTTTTGCTGACTAAAGGATATTTGCGATAAAATTAGTTTTCCTTTTAAATTTTGCCTTTGTAGGCCTGATAAAGTCACTTCTACAAAGTCGTCCACTTTTTAAATTAGTTTTTCTTGATAATCACATAAATTAAGCTGCAAAGTCTTAACTCTTAAAAAATTACAAAATCTATAAAATGGATTTTTAAAATAGTGAGGAATGGAAAGAAACTTACACACAACAAAAAAAGCTCACAATTGTCTTCTTGAAATATTCTTTATGTTTTTATAAAACCTTAATCCAGTCTATATTCCTCCACAACGTTTCTGCTAAGCATCTCAATCTAATAAACAAATATCTTATCTTATGATAGTACCAAGTCTCTAACCTCATAAGCTCACACAGTAGTGTCTGGGGCAATAAAATTATGTTTCTCATTTACATGTTTTTAAACAGCTAAGCATTTTAATAAATACTCGAGAAAAAAATAGAAGTATCTAAATTATTAGCAGCTTCATAACTTAATAACCAATGAAATCAGGAGGGAGAAACCTAAATAAATCTTTTATTTAAATAGCATTTCACTGTTTACATTTTTTAAAATAAATTTCAATTCACTCGCATATATCATATCATTTATAACAACCAATAAAGAATAAAACAGTGGAGTCCTTCATCTGCCCTACCAATTGGCACATTATATTTTGCTATAAGATTGAAAAAATGGGATTAATAGTTTATATTTCAAAGACTGACAGTTATTTCATAAGAAAATTGTCAGCTCGTATTTTGTAGTAATATCTGGAAAAACCATCTAGTTATCCAAACTGAAGGAATAATGTATTATCAAAGTTCCCTTAAAATGGGAGTAGAAGAGATCAGGAGATAGTTCACAACTTGGTTTCTCTTTCCTTGGAGCTTTAGATGTTTATGAGAAAAAAAAAAAAAAAAGCTGCCATAAGTTGGTTTCAGTGAAGAAAGCACAGTGTCATACTTCTGAGGGAGTGCCTAAAATTATAGGGCCGATTCCCAAAATGAACCCTAGTGAAGTTTTCTAATTTTATTTTGGAATTGGCAAACCTTGGTTAGATTTTAAACTAATTGGTTGAAATTTGTAGTGACTTTATTTTGAAAAATAAAAAGTATCTCATCATGGTTTTAATTTCCCTATTTCCTAAGGACCAGTGATACTAAGTATCATTCCATGTTCTCATTTATCATTTGCATATCTTGTTGTGGTATTTTTTTATTTTTTAGTAGACTGTGCTTTTTATTTTTGAGCATTAAATATTCTTTATATATTCTATATATAATTCCTTTACAAATACATTTAAAAAAATATTTCCCCCAATCTGTGACTTATCTTTTCATTGTCTTAACGGTGTCTTTTGAAGAGCAGATATTTTAAAGTTGATGAAGCTCAATTTACTATTTTTTAATTTTGTGGATCATAGTGTGTGTGTGTGTATAGTATCTTTGTTTAGCATATGATTGCAAATACCTCCTCCTATGTTTGCTTCTAGAACTTTAGTAGTTTAGTGATCCATTTGTCTTAATATGTCTATATAATAAGATGTATGGATCTTAAGTTCTTTTTTTGCATATGAATATCCATTGTTCTAGTAACATTTGTTAAAAAGGCTATCTTCAGTGAAATGCCTTTGAATTTGTGTCAAAAATCAGTTGATAAAATTTTCGTGCAGGTACTTTTAGGCACCTATTATTAATGCTAATATTGCATGCTTGCTACTAAAGCTTTATAATACATCTTAAATTTAAGTTGTGTTAATTCTCATAATTTGTTTTTCTTTCCAAGTTGTTTTGGGTATTATAGAAACTTTGCATTTCTGTAACTTTAGAATCGGTTTCTCAATTTCCACAAAAAACTTACTGAGATTTTGACTGAGGATGTATTGAATTTGTAGAGCAATTTGAGGAGAATTGACATCTTATTAACATTAAGTCTTTTCGTGTCAAACAATCTTTTCATTTATTAGGTGTCTTTAATTTCTTTCAGCAGTATTTTGTGATTTTCAGTGGACATGTCCTTACTATATTTTCTTAGAGTAATCTGTATTTGGTATGTTTATGCTATTGTAAATCATATTGCTGCTTTTTAAAATTTTTATCTTCTAATTGTTTCTATTATATAGATATATGATTGATTTTGTATGTTTATCTTGTATCCCATAATTTGTGTCTTTGCTAAATTCCATTTTTCTTAAATTCACTTGTTATTTCTAGTAGCTTCTTTGTAGATTCTTTAAGAATTTTTATACAGACAGCTATATCATCTAAAAATAAATTGAGATTTATTTTTTCTTTTATAACCTCAGAACATTCTATTTCTTTTTCTTGTGTTATTACACTATCTAGAATCTTCAGTACATTGTTAAATAAAAATAGTGAAAGTAGAAATCCTTGACTTGGTCCTGATCTTAAGGAGAAAGTATTCATATTTAAATATGGCATTAGGTATAGTTTTTTTTTTTTTTTTATCTAGACAAAGACATTCTCTTTTATTCCTAGTTTGCTGAGAGGTTTTTTTCTTAACCAGAAATGTATGCTGAATTTTATCAGATGTTTTTTCTGCATTTATTGTCATGCTCATTTTATTTTTCATTTTTAGTTGATTAATATTTTGTTTAGAATTTTGACATCTATGTTATTGTGGGATGTATATCAATAGCTTTCTTTCCTTGCTATGTCTTTGTCTTGTTTTGGTATCAAGATAATGCTAGCATCATGAATGAGTTGGAAAGTATTCTCTTTCAAATTTCTGGAAGAGTTTATGTAAGTTTAGGTTTTGTTTTAGCAGGCAATTGGATGAACTTTGTACTGCAAATTCTTTCTTACGTGGCAGTTTTTATTTCATTTCAGATATTTTGTCTTAGGGGCTGTTTTCAGTCTGTTCCACAAGTGTGTGACTCAGGTGCCAGCCAAAGAGGTCAAGAGATAGAATTTGGGCAGCTTCTCTCTGTGTCTTTTCCTTCTGGGATTCCCTCTCTGTGACTAGTAACCATAGTTTTCCCAGATGCAGTCTTCTGTTTTACCCAGACCAGAAAGACTGCAGTTTTTCACTGTTCTCATTACTCCATATATTTTAGTGACTGAGACTGTTTCCAAGATAAATGCTATGAAAACAAGAACTTATTTCTTCCAAATTCACTACTCTAAGTGTAGACCCTCCCAGCATATGTCTGTTTCTATTCAGTCTCCAGTACCTCTGGGCAAGTACTTTTTGTATTATATCCAGAATTTATAGATATCATTTGCAGGGGGTTCAGCACGATAGAATTTTATTCAGCAACTCTCAGATGCAGAGGTCTCTGTGCTTGCTTTTTACATTTTCTCTGACATTTCCCTCAATTTTAAACTCTCATTTTTTAGCATTGGTTCATTTAGTGTGTCTGTTTCTAACAACCTCACTGTCATTTCTGTGTGCTATAGCTCAACTGATATGGGCTTAGAAATGAACACTGCTGACATAGTAGAATTTGGTCTAAAGGAAAAATAGATATTCTCAGAGGTATTTTTATATTCATAAAGATTAAGACCTTAAATACGTAAATTTTATATAATAAAGTTTGGCTGCTTTTGATTATTATTTAATCACTTCCATGTTTTAATTTTTGCTGTATTTTGGAAATTAGAAATTCTCATATGATATTTGAAAAAGCACGATGTTTTTATATACATGTACAGACTCTCTCATAGACTTATAAGCATGCTTTTTAAAATTTCAGCAAATTTACCCAGCATCTTTCAACCTTTTGAAATATATGCAAAAAACTCCATAGATTTGTCTTTATTGATTATAAAAAGAACATAACAATTTGTACATATTGGTTAGGATGAGTATGTAGCATGAAAACTAAAATATGTTTTCAAATATTGATAACCCAGGGTGGATTTTTGATTCGGGATTTATTGCTAATCTTTCAACATTATTTTTTATAAAACGAAGCATTTGCTAATTTCTTTTTAAAAATCTGTCCCTAGGATGCCCTCATAAGTGAAAGGCTGAATAGATTTTGTGGCTGTGAATTATTTTCAGCAATACTTAAGTACATAGCATAATATATACCAGAAGTGCTGAGTCTATTATTTGAATCAGTACAAGCTCACATAGCTTATTAAAACTTTATTCAGTTTATCAGTTTTTCTGTTTGTATTTCTTTTTGGAATATTCTGTATTTTTTTTTTTTTT
>NW_006494609.1:8589585-8602607 GCF_000325575.1 Pteropus alecto
GGACTGACTGAGACCCAGGCATCAGAATGGGGAGATGCAATGACTTTCTGGTCAGTCTCAGAAAAGAGGGAAAATGGTGGCCCCTACCTAGCAACAAACTGAACTTTTCTCCATGAAACTGGCACACATTGATAAAAATGAATGAGCTGTAACTTCTGATGGCAAGACTCCTAGAATCTTGGAAGGTGGCAGTGTTGTGGGATGCAGGACAAGTAGCCAAGAGCTGGTGGCAGAAAATAAGTGAAGAGAGCACTTTTTCAGAGAGATGTTCTATCTGATTTCACGGTTCTGGGAAGGCTTCTGTGAGGGAAAGGAAGGGATCACCTACCCTAATGAGGCTACATCCAACGTCGGCCATCAATGTAACACTGACATTGACGCATTCCATAGAATATTGTTAAGAAAAGCACACGGGTGCAGATTTCTCTCATGAGTAAGGTAAATGGATTTTACAGATACACAAAGTACACATACTAATCTTTTTTATACGTGTGTGAATAGAACACTACTTTAGTCAAAATTCTTTTTATTACTGTATGAGATAGTTTTTCTGTATATGTTAAGAATTGTTTCTGGAAAAGGGAGCAGGCTACATACAAGTAGTTCATAAATGAATTTCCCTGGAGAAATTCTGGAAAGATTGTATGAATTGGAGTACTACCTATACTTCTATTTTGTACCTGGAAGACAAATATAGTATTCTGAAATTTGAATGCCATTTAACAAATAGATCAGAAATAAAAGGATAAAGCAGTTGACAGGAGATCATGGTTAAGAGCAGTCCAACCTATAGTCAGGCCTGATGTCCACAGAACAAGACAGGCATAATGATGATTTTCTATGGGCACCAGAATTCTGAGTCATCTCAGCAGAACCCTGCAAGGTAGGCAGCATATAGACATGGGAAGCTGATCTTACAGAATCAGGGATGGGGATGTTTACGTGGGTTAGTTCTTTCTACATGTGACTGGTCTCTGGACTCTCGACCAGGGCACTAGCAAGCATGCCAACTCTGGAAACATGTTCATGGTGACTAGAAGAACATTGATTTAGAGGCAAAATGAAAGTCTAGGCAAACCAGTGCCTTGGGGGTTGGAGAATGTTTGTTGTTAAATAACACCCATTTCACATCTGAGAATGTCAGGAAACTGGAGCAAAACTAAAAGATCCAGCTATGAAGAACTGTAGATGGAAGCGAAAGTGGGTGGCAGAACTAGTTTGACCTTGACAGAAAGAAGTCAATGTTCACTTTTTGTGGTAGGCAGCTCTTCTTTCTCTTCCTCTTCATCTTCCTCTTCCCCTCTGCCTCCGCCTCCTCCTTCTTCTCTCTCTCTCTCCACACACACACACACACACACACACACACACACACACACACACACACCCCCTCCAAAGCAGTTATGTTCTTGTATTGTAAAATATCATTGAACTCTGATACAAATATAATCTTAATATATCCAAATTATCTTTTCCTGGTCATATTCCCATTATTGTAATGAATTATATGGCAAAAGGAGATATCTAGATGACCCTAATCTACATGAGCCCTTTAACATGGAAGGGATTTTTCTAGCCGGTAGTAAAAAAGGAAGACAGAGCATTAAGGATTCAGCACACCATAGGTGGCTTGTGGATATAAGAAGCCACATGCAGGGGGCCTCTAGAAGCTCAAAGTGGCCTTTCTACTGACAGCCAGCAAGGAAATGCCTGTGGTTCTACCAATGCAAGGAACTGAATTCTGACCTCCTGAATGAGCTTGGAATTGTATTCATCCCCAGATTCTATGAGTAAAAGCTCAGCATGGATGACCCCTTGAGTTTGGCCTGTGAGACCATAAGCAAAGTACCTAGTCAGACCTACCTGGACTTTGACCCATGGAAAGTACAGGATGGTAAAGGTATTGTTTGAAGTCACTAAATATACGGCTACTAGTCACACAGCAAGAGAAAACTGATAGAGTCTACCATATGCTCTATGTGAAGTTTTGAAAACTGTTGCTTCTACTGAAACGTTTACAGTATAGTAAACAAGACAGATGCATGAACACCAAATATAATTATAATGTATTACATGAAAATAGAAGTTGTTTATAATATACTAAGGGAACCAGATATGTGGTGACAAATTCTGCCTAGGGAAATCAGGAGAGACCTTTCAGAGACTGTCTGTTAGATTCTATAATGAAAAAAATAATATGTACTAGGGACAAACAATATCACGAGGCAAAGGAGACACAAGTTCTTAATGCATAAATATTCACGACTTTGCAAAACTGATTGAAGGTGCAAAGAAGGTCAGTTTAAATTTTATGAGAAATTAACCAGTTTAAGTGTGTGTACCTTAGTGTTTGAAGAAATAACTTTGTCTGAGACTATCCATTTTATTATATCGCAAAGAGATTTCCTCCAAGCATGATCCGACTAAGCAGTACTGATCATCACTGAGTTACTTAACTGAATTGCTATGATATATTTAATAGCTTCACTAGAGCAGGAAAGTAAATTTTAAGCCTTGAAAACTGCTCTATCAGATAAGATTAGATTCATCCGGGAGTGACTCAAACCCCAAATAACAGTGGCCTTAATAAGGCAGGTATTTATTTGTCATGTAAAAGTCTTGAGTTTGGCAATTGAGTAGAAGTGGATTTGGTGGCTTCATGGTGTCAGGGATCTGGGTTTTTGTGACTCTTAAAGATGTGTGCCTTATATTCCCAAGGTTATTTTGTGATCTGTTTGTCTGTTAGAACTCCAGGGTTACATTATATTTCTTTAGTGAGAAAGGGTCAGAATGATTATGCTAACTGTCTTTTAACATCCCAGTATGGTTATTACCCCAAAGTTGCACATATCACTTCCACTTATAAGTTATTGATCAGACTTTATTCACATAGTCACTAGCTGCAAAGAAAGCTAGAGAATTTAGCTCTATTTCAGATGGCCACACGCAGTACTAAAAGTCATAGATTCTCTTACTGTACTATATGAAATTTATGTACCTTGTGTAGGTATCAACTGAGCATAAGCACCATATATTTTCTTTAAGCTTTAAATTAGTTCACTTTAAAAAAAAACTTGAGTTATTTTTAACATTGTAGTGATGTTTTAAGATACTTTTAGAACGCCATTTCCCAAAGCTCTTAACTTCAGATGATAATGGGTCATCTGACAATGAAATTGGAAGAAAATATAGGTGTATGAAGAACTACACTTATACATAGACTAAATAATGGTTATTCATTTTTAAAGGGAGGGTATAATATATACTATTTTTAGGATACAGTATTATTCCCTCGCTTTTAAGCACTGGACAAAACCCAGGTTAAAGTTTTAAGGCACATAACTCACATAGCAATTAGAGTACATGTTATTAAGAAAACTATGGACAAGATTTTTAAAACAAGTTTTACAGCTTACAGACAATAAAAGAGCAAAGCAAGTCTAACTTGGCTGCAGATTGCAAAGACTTTCATGAGAGCTTGAGTGAGCATAATATAGAGGCAGGTAGCTTTTTTCCAGGTAAATATTTCTTATTTAGAACTTGAAGAGCGTAAGAGTGTGTCATTAAATAGCAACTTTTATGAGCGTTAGTTAACTCTTCCTCAGAAAATAAATGGGTTGGAAATAAAAAGCTACCCCCTAGTAGCCATGAAAAATTACAACCTTAGAACCATAATAGTTGTGAAAATCAGGGGCTTGATAGCCACCAGAGGGAGCAGAATAGATCTGGAGCTCCTCAAAAAAGCTTCATCCCCAGATATTTGTCACTCTTTGATCTGTGTGGAAGCTTCCTCATTTTATCTTTATTTTGAATACCTGTCTTTATTTAACCTGACTCCGAGTTCATTCAGTGAGAAAAGCTCTATTCCCAGAATATTTGTCAAAAAAAAAAAAAAAATTAGTGACAATTGTTTAACATCGTAGATGCCTGTAGCAATTGAGACAAATAAGAAGCTGGCCAAAAATCTTAAAACAAAAATCTAGAAAATGAGAAACAAAAGATAGAGATTGGTGGAATGTACGAAAACACCAATATTCAACAATATGCTGTCTATAAAATACGTAAATTAGATCCAATAACAAAAGGAGACTGAAAGTAAAAGCATAGGAAAAGATATACAATGCAGACAGTAAACAAAAGAGAGAGAACAAAAGTAGCTTACTAATATTTGATTAAAAAGAATTTAAAGTAAAAATTGTTATTGGAGGTGAATGACATTTATAGGTAACAAGAGTCATCCATCAGGAGGCTATAATATTATAAACATATAGGAATCTATCACTGAAGCCTCAGAACACATGAAGCCAAAACTGACAAAATGGAAGGGGAAATAGACAATTCAACAATAGTAGGTTGTAGAACTCGATACCCCATTTCCCATAATGGATATAACAACCAGACAGAAGACCAATAGGAAATAAAAGATGTGAACAAAAGTATGAGCCAACTAGATTTAACAGACATATATAGAGCACTCCATCCAACAACAACGAAGTACGCATTCTTCTCAAGTACATATAGCACATTCTCCAGGATAGACCATATATATGTCAAAAAGCCAGAATAAATTTAAAGGGATTAAAATCATACAAAGTGTTTTCTTTTACCACAATGAGCTGAGTTGAGAAATTAAAAACAAAATACACTTGAAAAATTCTCAAGTATATGGAAATTAAACAACATATTGCTAAATGACCTAAGTAACAAATGGGTCAAAGGAGAAATGCAAAGGGTAAAGAGAAAATACTTTGAGATGAAACACACAATAATACAAGATACCAAAACTTATGAAATGCCACTAGACTACTCATAGGGAAATTTATAGCTATATAAATATTTACATTAAAAAGTTAGAAAAACCTCAAACCAATAACATAACCTTAAGGAACTAGAAAAAAGAGAAAATTAAAGCCAATGTTGAAAGAATGAAATAATAAAGATTAGAGTGGAAATAAATAAAGCGAAGACTAGAAAAACAGTGGAAAAAAGTCAACAAAATCCAAATTTTGTTCTTTGAAGGGATCTACAAAAGTGACAAGCTTTTAGCTAGATTGACAAAATAATACCATAATACAGAAGACTCAAGTTACTAAAATCAGGAATTAAAAAGAGAATATCATTTCTGACATGACAAATAAATATGATTATGAGGACACAATGAGCATCTGAACACAAACAAGATAGGTAATTTAGATGAAAGGGACCAAATCCTAGAAAAATACAAGTTATCAAAACTCAAGAAAAATACAAGTTATCAAAACTTCCCATTCTTTCATCTTACTCTCTAGCCTCAAAACAAATATAAAATTAGTACACTAAAATCTTCCCACAAAAAGATCTAGAATTCACTGATGAATTGTACCTTATATTTAAATAATAAATAATGCCAGTCCTTCACACACTCTTCCAAAGAAATAACAATGAGAGAACAATCTGATACCAAAACTAAAGACATTACAGAAAAAAGAAAGTTGAAGACATACATATATATAAACATAATGTCTTTTAACAAAATTCTAATAAACAGAATCTAGCAACGTATAAAAAGGATTGTATACAATGACCAAGTGGGATTTATCCAGGGAATGAAAGGTGGTTTTAACATGTGAAAATTATTGTAATATACTATTTTTGAAAGCAGACGAGATCGGGCGTGTTCAGGGTACTATGGCTGTAGACTGTAATATACCATTTTAATGGAATAAAGAGCACAAACCACTTGATAATCTCAATAGATGTAGAAAAATAATTTGACAAAATCAAATACTGTTTCATGACAAAAATACTCAGTGACCTAGGAAGAAAAGAGAACTTCTAGGAAAACTCACAGCTAACGTAACACTTAATAGTGAAAAGCACTGGCTTTTCCTCAATATCAGAAATAAGACAAGAATGCCTACTCTCACCACTTCCATTTGACATTGCAGTGGATATCCTCACCAAGGCAATTAGACACGAAAAAGAAAGAAAATGCATATGGATTGAAAATGGAGAATTAAAAATATCTCCATTCTCGGATGACAATAAGGCAAGAAAAATAAATAAAAATGTATTTGACTAAAAATGAGGAGGTAAAACTGCCTATATGCTCAGATGATGACTTTGTACGTAGAAAATCCTAAAGAACCCAGGAAAAACTATTAGAATTGATAAACAATTGCAACAATTTTTTAGGATACAAGGTCAAATATAAAAATCTACAGTATTTCTATACGCTAGCCATGAACATTCTGAAAATGAAATTAAGAAAACAATTTATTTACAACAGTATCAAATAGAATAAACTGTATAAACAAATTAAACAAAAGACTGCAAAAAATCCACAACAAAACATTGTCAAATGAAGTTTAAAAAGTAAACAAATGGAATAACATCCCATGTTTATAAATCAGAAAGTATCTTAAAGATGACATTATTCTCCAAGTTGGTCTACACTTTCAACACATTCTCTTTTTTTGCAGAAATTGAGAAGCTGGTTCTAAAATTCATATGAAAATGCAAGGGACACAAATAGGGTTAGTGGGTAACAAAACAATATTTTATAAATGGAAACCATCATATTTTGGAGAATGCTCCTGTACCTTGACCTTCCTCCAACCTTAGAAGCCCTTTAGATTGAGACTATTAGTCAAGAACGAATAAATACAAAATGTCCATGCTTTCCTTCCCTTCTCTACTGAATACAAACTATGGGTTTGATTCAAGAACAAAAAAGCAAGTGCCTGGTATAAAACAAAACAGAAATATTTTAAATTAGGACACGGAGACCACTGGAGTGTGTTTACAAAACTTCTGCCCCACGAGGTCTCCCTGAGACGAATTGACATGCCCTTCCCAACATGGGAGAATTGAACATAGTATTTTGATTTTTTAAATGTCTCCTCATGCTCCGCAGTTCCTCTTAGCAGCCCAGTGGGAGAAATGCAGGCTGCTGCCTCTGAATTTAACCGACAGAAATGAATAGTGCTCACTCAGAGGGATGACCTGCATTTTGTCAGATGCCATGCTCTGCACAGCCTCCTCTCTATGGAATGAGCAGACAGCGTGCAGTGCCACAGTGCACAAGGTTAGCAGCTGGAAAAGAAATCACGGCAAGCCCAGGCTGTGTCGCAATCCAGTGAGGAGAGATGAATGTGAAGATTCACAGTCCTGGAGAAGCATAAGGAAAAAAGTATTCTAAGAGGCACTGTGTTGATATCTTATATTATAAGTCAGTTTCTGGTGGAAGCAGCTGTCTTTATCCCCGTATTCCTGGTTGTTAAAGACAGATGTGGCTGAGGCGTGGAGAAGAGAAGCTGCTGTGGCTACAAGAATGAGCTGTGAGGAAGACAAACCTAGGCTTGTCCTAGCTCTGGCACATGAAGAGGCCAAGTAAATGGCCAAGATCCCACAACTACTATGATTTAGTTTCTTCAACTGCAAGATGCTGATAACAATGGAATTTTCTTCATAGAGTTGCTATAGGTATAAAATTATCATGTTCTTTTTACCATAAGTGACAATTATTAATATTAGCTTTTACAAAATATGAAATTGACTTTCACTTTTCAGCAGTATTCTAGACAGCCTTTATAGATTTCCGGACTCTTGAGCCCAGTAATCTTAACTAGATAAGAGATTGAGTACAGAATTATTCCCCAGAAGTTATCCTAGACAGGGACTGTGACTAACATCACAAGCCCATCATTTTTATGGATAATGGATTTTAAGGATCATACAGGAAAAAAGGATATGAGACTCTCATAGTAAACTCAAAGAATCCTCAACTAGTAAGGAGAATGAGAACAGCATTCAGACCTATTCTGGCACATTAACCTTGTAAGAAGGTCATATGATGTGTGTGTTTGTGTGTATATTTGAGGCAGGGCATTATGCACTACCAACAGGTTGGCAGTGGTTATTTTCTATTAATCATGTTTTTTTTTGTTTTTAGAGATAATGAAAATAAAGCCAATTAGATTATGCTATTCACTAAACAACAAATAGTTTTCCAGTGGTCTATCCCTGAGCAAAGTCTTTTCATTTTCATCTTATTGTGTTTTACTTAAAACTACATAGGAGTAAGAAAAGCAACCTTGAACACTTGATCATGGTAGTTTCCAAAGGAAAGTTGAACTTTAACAAGTCACATGGTGATAAGTAGAGGAAGACTAGGAGAAGCCCCCTTTTTCACCCACCCAACAAAGACGAGTTCCCATTCTTTCATCTTACTCTCTGCCAGTGTGCATGTAGTACAGCTGGACAAAGTCATCCTGGAGAGAACTTGCTTTCTACTTGTTCCAAAGGAAGATATAAATTGAGCCATTGGGAAAGAAATGAAGCCATCAGGCACAACTGTGATGGCTTTTTAATGAGATTGTGTGTACTAGGCCAGCAGGTAACTTTGGTGCTGAGTCAAACCCCAGAGAGAGATGGTGAGAGATCAAAGAGTGAAAGAGAGAGGCGGAACAGGAGCTCGGAGCTGGCAGCTGGCCAGCAGGCTACAGAGAAGGAGCTAAATTATGCATCTTATTTAGAACATTTATTAAAAGATCATTTCTAGGCAAACATCCCAAAACAAATGTGACTATCAGTTAAGCGTCCCGCAGTCCTGAGCAAACTTAATGCTGGCAATTTTCTCATAATGGCTTTGTGGTGTTTGTTGAGTTTCATCTGTTTATAACATTTTATGAATTGTCATTCCATGGGGATTTATTTAGACTTAATTTTGCCCTTCATTTGTGGCAACAAAGTCAAAAATGTATTAATGTAGAGTGAGAATGACATAGGAATGGGAAGAATGTGTTTGTTTGAAAGATATTCAGCTTAAAATTTTGGTTGATATTTACTAATAAACCATTCTTCCCTATTGTTCATTAATTAAATTTAATGATATTCTAACATCTCTTTTGTACTGGGGTCTGAACTCTAGAACCTGGGAGCACAAAGATAAATAAGATAGGATTTCTAACATCAAAAGGTATAATTTTAGGAGGGGGAGAAAGACATGAAACAGGTAGAGGCTGAGCTATAGAGAAGATTCAAACAATGTGAGGCATAAAAGAGGATGTGATTATTCTACCTAGAAAGTGATGAGAAGAGCCAGAGAGGTTTTCAGAAAGGAGATAATGATGAGAGTATCTCTGATAGAGAAATAGAGTGAAGAAAAACGTGAGGTCAGACATAGATTACCCTGGTGGTTTGGAGAAACAGAAGCAGCTCTGAATGATTGGAACATAAGGCAAGGAGAGGGGAGTGAGTATAGCCAGAGTAAAGACTGGGAAGAGGGGAACAGAGGGTGGATTGCTTTATTACATCGTGTTAGGGCGTGACATTTTTCAGGCAAATGGAATATCATTGAAATGTTTTAAAACAGGAGAAAAACACAACCTTTGGTGCACTAAAATATTAATTTTGGAAGTAATATGAAATATGAGTTGAAATGTGAAACTAAGAATAGAGGTACAAATTAGGTCTAGTTTCATAACCAGTATGAGAGATGATACAAGTTAAGGCATTATCACTGTGGCTAGAGAGGGAAATTTATGAGGTATAATAGACTGAAAGGCAATAGAATCTATAGTATTCGATGATATATTGAATGTAAGGGGTGTATAATGAAAAGCGAAGTCTCTAGCTTGGATAGTTGGGTAATATCATCATGTTAAAAAGATTGTGAACCTCCAAGCTGCTGAAGCACAATATACTGATTAAATATCTGTGGGAAAAAAAGTGCACTGGAAGGCAGTATAACATATTAACAGTAGTAATCAATAAGTGATACAATTATAGGTTATATTATTTGTTTCATTGGATTGTACAGTATGTTCCAAATTTAAAAAGTAAACATGAATTACTTTTAGAACAGGAAAAAACATAATAAATGTTTCTTTAATAATTGCAAGTGGAATAAAAAAAGTACCTATAAAATATTTTTGAGGTTTGACTTGGACAACATAATCTTATCAAACTTAAAAACTCTAAGAATGTGTTGAAATACATGAATTCCATTTTGAACAGTAATGCCGTTCCTTTTTTTTTTCCCTAGTTTTTTATACTTATGTTCTACTTCTCAAACTATATTCATTTAAAAGCAAACACCATGGTTGAAAAAAAAAAAAAAAAACACTTCAGGGTTACTGAATTTTAAAAGCTAGTGGCTAGAAAGGAGAGACATTGAAGTAGAGAGAAGATGCTGCTTATTTTCATGGCCCATTAATAGCTTGGAATCAGTAACACGTTTTTGAAGCTTCTTGAATCATTTGCTGAGAGTTTCAGAAATACTTTAGGAGTGAGAGGTACTGCCAAAAGAGTCTGTATTCATAAAGTTTCTTGGATAGTATTCATATCTATCGATTTTTCACATCCGCGTTGTATATATTTATACACATAGGCCTGGATGCCTTTTAACAGCTTGGTGTTCTCCAATATTCTTTAGAGTGGTGATATTTATTAATATCTTAAATGTGATTTATCAATGGATTCCCAAACATTTTAAATTTTGAGGCATTTGTCCATTGTTCCTTAGATTTGGGTTGAATTTCTGTTTTCCAAAGTCCTGAAAATTAGTAAGAACCTTTAGCACTGAAAGTTAAGAAGCATTTACTGCTGTCTGAAGAAACCTTTAGGCAGGAAAGAAAAAAAAAAAATCAACTGCTGACCTTATTATGTTCTTATTTCAAAGAGGCAATTGCCTTTTCTTTTCTACCACTTATTTGTGAACCTATATCCCCATAAGAGAGTCTTGGCTTTTGCTTAGAAATTCATTTTATGCTTTTTGGTTATCCTTTAGTAGTACTTGCATCCATGAGTAAAATAATTTACTCTCTAGAGACTGATTACTAAAAACTCAAAGCAGGACAGACCATTTGACTGGATCATACTATATAGATCCCTCTCGAAGCTTCAATCCTTTTTAATTTTGACACCAGTTTCCTCTCATTGTGAGAGGCCCAACCCTCCCTGTTCTTTTACCACACTTGGAAAATAAGCAGAGGAAGTACTGAGCCACTTAGATTCCCATTGGAACACTAAAGGATTTAGATATGAGCTGTACATCATAAAGTGGCCCTTCCCATCTTATCTCCTCCCTCTAATAACTCAGTGGCTTTTTTCCTTGGCTCAATGCCTATTTCAATGTTAGGACTCCTGAGTTCTCTTGGGACCCAGAGATTGCAAGATATGATCATACTTTAGTGACAAATGGACAGACAAAACTACCTACTTACCTATTTGGTAGGAGAAATTAGAAGAGAAGATGCACTTTGAGAATGCATTTTACCCAGGAGAATCATAATGATGAGCCGTTGCGGACAATAGATGACGTCAGGATGAACCATCCATCGCTATGGAAGGCATTTCGATGTGACGAGGACAGTAGCTGAGAGACCAATTGAACTTTTGAAACAGTGAACTGCATGCACCTGGGCCTTATATTCCATGTTCCTATTTTATAATTCCTCCCCAAGATTAAAATGCAGGACACATGTTTTATTTTATTTCAAATAATAGATTGAGACTTAGGCCAGGGGTATTTCTTTAGAGTTGTGTGAGAAAATGAGCAGAAGAAGCAAAGAGTGAAAAACATCCCTTTCTATTTCACTCAAATAGCACATTCCAATAATGTCCTGAAGATTCGTGAGGTTCTTCTTTGTCTATAATTGTGTTGAATTTATATCTGAATTGATGGCTTGACTTCTCTAAACTGTAGATGAAGAAGATAAGCACTTTGGCATCAAGGAGAAATTGCCTACATAATGAAAATGGGACACAATTTAGGTTTGGAAAGTTTGGCTTTGAATTTTTGTCTCTGCCACTGACTGAATGTGTATTTCTAGCCAAGTCACTTGCCCTGAGTGACACTATAAGGATAAAATAGGGACAATGTTTTAATGAGGTTTAAATAAAGCATTTAAAGTATGTTGAAATTGAAGATAACGTTTTATTCCTTAGGATTTAAGCGATAACGTAATTAAATGACATTAGTCAGCATGAGTCCTGTCATGACTATGGTTATAATGTTATAAAGAAACAGATGTCGTCTTAACAAGTCAAACTCTGTAAACTCTAATTTTCAATTTCAACCAATCTGAGGCTCTATTGCCTTTATTTTCATAAATGGTGACTTGTTGTTGATATTTTAACAGAGCTTTGAACTGTTAACATCCTCCAGAAAGTTCCTCAGAGACATGTAGTCCATGACCGGTTATCAGTACAGATAGTGATTAAGTTGTCTTTGCTGTGACTAGAATAAAACATCTCTGATGGCCCACGGCGTGAAAATCATTGCAGGTCGAAAGCAGTTTCAGTGTTCACACACGTGTCACCTAAAATACATTTTTCTTAAAACTTCTCCAGACAGAAGCCGTTGCAATTAAGATGTGGAAATAGTAAATTAGCAAGTGTTCAGTTCTTGCCTAGGGTGTGGGGAGCATGGTTGTGTAAGGATACAAGCTCAAAAGTTTTCTTGTTCACCTGGCTAAATTCCACTGAGTCGTGGGAGGGAAAAGGTAAAAGTTGTCTCTTTGGATGGAGAAAATCATCTGGTTAAATGTAACTTATAGGGGTTGTGTAATAAAGAAATAAGTATAAGCATATCAAAGAATACATGAAAACTGCTGAATTTGCAGGGCAGAATTTAAAATCGGTACCCTGGAGGAGAGTGAATATCCCTGGACTTGGCCTTCATTTTTATAGTGTTTCCTCTACTTCTTTTTGATTTACCAGGGCAATTCCCTAGTTCCCATGTTGTTGGCTACTCCAAACTGCACATCTCACACATTCCAACTTGCACCTCTATGAGCTGTTATAAGCCTTCACCTTCTGGCCACAACATTCCTATGAATAACTCCCTGTAGTACTCTTAAAAGAGTGCTTGTAGGTAATGAATGGCATGTGATTTCTATTAAATAGTCTTAGGAGATTGTGGATCAGTATGCACATAAACTTTCATTAGTCCTTGCTCTGCATGACTGCAGTGGCACTTGAGAAAAGAGAAGGCATTTCCCCTCCATTTTAGAAAATACAAAAAGATGAAGCATAGGATT
>NW_006494609.1:8602732-8607077 GCF_000325575.1 Pteropus alecto
AATTTTGTTTCTGGTTTTCACGTGTTACAATGCGATCCATGATGACTTATCTGGAACCTCACATCTTCTCCAGCTTTGGACCTCAGTTAAGCAGAGTTTACAGCTTTGGAAAGACTGGCTTCTCAAGCTCTTCTAAAGTCTGTTCCCAAGGGCAGAGCATTTCTTTTTTCTTCTCTCAGTCAACCATATCTCTGAAGTATTGATCTGTCATTCAGACGGGGTCCTAGCAGAAAACATGAATATACCTCACGTTGAGTCTTTTGGTGAAATTATACTAAAGGGGCCATGTACAAAGGTGTGGACAAAGTACAGGGAAGCAATGCTAGATGGGGCAGTAGTCAGGGCAACACACAGACTACCCCTAAAGCGCCAATGGAGTAGATGCAGAAGACAGAGCCAGGAGAATATATACCCTGAATTTCTTCTCCTCTGTCTTTACCTCCAGCTCCTACAGGTACTACCCATCACCAGAACCAACCAGATGCCAATGACAAGATGCCTGTTTATGCAGCCCATAAAGATCAGCCTCCCGGGGCAGAGCAAGATATTTAGCATATCTGGTGAGTATATTCTCATCTCTACAGCCACTACTGACAAGGCTGGGAGCCCTGTTGGTGTCTTGATTACTGGGCTGAGTAGATCTCTAATTCTGAGCTTCTTACACATCTACCAGAGCCTCAGAAGTTGGTAGTTTGGCTTGGGTAAGCTATTCTCTTGGAGTCAAAAAGAAAGAGTTTGAGTTCATTTCCAGTGAATGTTTTAGTCATTTCCAGTGAATGTTTTATGGGCATGTGCTAGTTAGTCTTAGAAGCCCTCCTCTCCCTAGACCCATTGTCAGCAGAGCTCTGCCCTGCTTGGTGTTGTAAGAGACTGACCTCTACTGATTGCATCTTAGGACTTCCTGACTTCTAGCTTCTGGTTGAGGTTTGGTAATGGGAAGTTCTGGCAGTGGACATATGCTTTTTGTTTGTTTGTTTGTTTCCTACAAATGAGTAAACTCTAAAAAGTAAAGGACTGTGTTTCTCCTTTGTTTCTTTCACAAAACCTTGCAGAATAAGGCTATATATGTTCAACGAATAAATATTAAATAATCGATTGGCTGGAGATTCATAAATATGTCTGAGCTTATATCCCAAAGCAAATTTCAAAGTCAATTATGAATGATGCTGTAGGCAGAGATTTATTTTCCACTCTTATTCATTCATTCAACAAATATTAATTGACATCCTCATCTATTCTGTGCCATTCTTAGTACTAGGAATTGCAGATGCAGTGGAGAATGATGCAGACTGAGCACTTGGCTTGAAGGCACCTTGGAGAATAACATAGTGATGAGAGCTCGGGTTTTGGAACCAAGCCAATGTGGGTCTGGTGGGTCTGGTTCAAGGCCTGGTTTTGTATGTATTATACATAAACTTAAATAAACTTAAATAACTTTCTAAAACAGTTTTCTCATCTTTAAAAATGGAGATGTTAATATTTTATAAGTTGTTTGTGAGAATTAAATGAAATAAGCCAAATAAACCACTTAATGACAGTGCTGGGTACATAGTGAGCGGTCAATAAATATTAACTGCTATGATTACTGCAGTGCACTGCATGAGGAGATTAAAGGGGGTGAAAAGGTATTAATGGTGCAATAGAGTAGCACTGGCCTCAGAGCCGAGTGATTTCAAGGGTTTGAAAAGCCATTTGGAAAAGAGAAGGAATGAACAAAAAAGCTTCTTGGTCAATTAAGAAAATGTCAGAGTATGAGGCAATATTGAATATGTCATGATGTCTGTCACTGGAATTTGCCCGTCAGCCCAACTTTCACCATCCCGTGTTGGGATCCTTTGGTGGGTGTGGATTGGGGAGGAAGGTAGCAGAACCCTTTCTACCTCTCTAACAAAATGAACTCAAGAGAGGGAGAGAGACATATCCTTCCCAACTCCTGGCCTTTCGTACTTTCTAGTTTAGAAACACTGGGGCTCAGAGGGAGAAGATAGGATGCAGCTGTAGCTGTGCAGAGGGTGAAAGTTCTAGTGGAAGCGTTAGTCACCATTGCCCAGGTGAAGGGGAAAAGAGCAAGAGAAGAGGGAACAAAAAACAATCATCATTTGGCGCCTGTAATGGACTGGCCCATAAATATGGAAAAGCCCCCTAGGGGTGGACAAAAACATCCAAGGGGGTGGAAATTACTAAAATATTGAGATCGAGACCTCTCAGAAGCAAGAGAGGCCCATTCCATATCCCCATTAGTAATTCCTGATCATCTAAAAAAATTTTTTTTAATGCCAAAACATCATTTCCAAAGTTGTAGGATAGAAATAATTCTTTTTAGTATATTAATAGTAATGTAAAAATAATTATGATGTTCACAAATTAATTATAAGATTTGTAAAAAGCAATAAATTCAGAGTGTACAATCATAATGAAGTTATAGATTTAAAGTATCCTTTGCTTTCAGTCCTGGCAGTGTCTCTCTGATAACATCAAAACGCCAACTTGGAATTTCTTTATGAATGTGAAACTCACACTAAGTGGTCCTCCTTGCATTCTCTCCCTTCTCCTTCCCCTATGCCAGGAATGAGCCCTAATTGTGGTGCTACAGGAGATGGTGAGAGCAAGAGCAGCCATAAATTTCGACCACGTCAGCCTGTGCAGTCTCCCGTTACACATATGGTAGCCTGTAATAGAGGAAGTGTTTAATGTCTCTACTCTCTTGACCCCTATTTATTTGGGAAATAAGCATTGGCTTCTTACTCCATCACTCTCCTGACACTCTTTTCATTCATGTCATTAGTGACCCATTAATTGGCAAACCAATGGTATTCACTTGACCATTTTAGTCTACTTTTGGTGCTCTTCTTTCCTTTCGCTTCCTTGGGTACCCTTATATATTCATGATCTTTCTATTTAGTTTGTCCTACCTCCTCCTCTACCCTTTCACTGTGAGTCTACATTCTCCAGAATTCTATGATGGGTTTTATATTGTCCAAATCTCTGCTATTTTTCTAAGATCTATTATTTAAACCAATGGTTACAACTCTTCTACATATGACTCCCATATCCACATTATATTTCCAAACCCAATTTTCTCCTGAGCCCCATACTCACAAATCTAACTGTCTTTGCCTACTAAGTCCCGCCCCCCCCTCCCCGGAGTATAGCATACTCCACAAATATTTTGCATAAAATTAACTCCTTGCATTTTTACTCTTCTCTATACACTTGGAGATATGTTTGTTTAAGACTTTGCTGTCACACTCCACAGTCAGTTGCAACCATTGTAACACTTTTCACAATGCCTTTCAAATATAGCATTCTCACTGCTAGTGTCTAACTTTTGAAATTGAGTTCCTCCCAATGATCACCAAACTGTCACTGGAATGATCTTCTAACAAATAAATATGATCATGTAATTTTCCATCTTCAAAGATCATTCATTGTTGAGTGTTGACTCACAGCTGCCTTTAAAATTACATTCTTACTCCTTACGTGGGGATATAAGAATGCTGGCATACTATTTCCTTTAGATACAGTTCCCTTACTACTTTTATTAAGGGAATCTAATAAAATGCCCAATTATTCTTCAACAGACAGCTCTATTGCCAAATTTTGTTTTTATCTTTCTCTCTTTTTTAAATTCTCCCAAACATTTCTTTACAACATCACTTTGAAATTTCCCAGAATATATATAAGTTGTTGGTTTCCATTTTAGAATCACCTGTTTGTCTGAGCCTAGCACAATGCCAGGTGCATCAAATAAGGATGTATTTAAATAACCGAATGAAGGAAAAATAGTGTAGTAATTTTCTGCTCCTGTTCTAGTTTTATGGGCTGATGGGCTTGGTATGTGATACTCCATAGCTTCGGGTTCTTCTGACAGAAAATGTAAGAAACAAGGATTTGTAAGGAAACAGCACTCTCCTTTGCAAGGGCAAAAGATGGAGAAAGCACCGGCATTCATCAGGAAGGCAGCGTGGTATAGTAAATCTATGTGTCAGCAGAGAATTGTGCTTGATAAGGCAGTCAAGGATTGTTTAGTCAATAACCCCAGAACTTAGGGTCAATTCCCACTGAGATCCTCAATTGCCTTGAACCAGTAGACTGCTGCTCATCTTCATGATAGTTCTGATTTAGTTAAAAATGTTAAAAACCATTAATTTAGGTAATCATTTTGCAGTATATATAGACCATCGCGCTATATGGCTTAAATTTATACAATGATATATGTCAATTATTTTTCAATAAAACTGAAAACAAACAAACAAAAAATCTGTTAATTTAGCAATCACTTTACTATGCCTTTTTTAAAGGTTTGTTTTCCGGTTTGTTTTCCAAAAACCATATATTATTAAAA
>NW_006494609.1:8607109-8609802 GCF_000325575.1 Pteropus alecto
CACATAGGAATTCCAGGCTAACTGGGTTGTTGTGGATGGACGACAAATGATTGTAAACAAAAAAAAGTTACCTCCACTGGAACCTTGACCCATGAAGGCCAAAAAATGTCTTGTTCATTTAATAGAAATTCATTTTGCTGTCATATTAGTTATGCTTGAAAGTTTGATATCCAGCAGAGATTTTTCTGGGACATGCTGTTCCTAATACAGTGAACATGTTAATAATGCAGGCAGACAGTAGACCTGTGGAACAGACTTTAATCAGCTTGGAAAATTTAGTGCAGTGGTGGGAAAGAGGGAAAATGGGAGAATGAGAGGAAAAGAGAGAAAGAAAAGAGAGAGAGGAAAAAAGAGGGAAGGAAGGCGAGGGCGAGGGAGAGAGATTTTCACACTGATTTTTTTTTTCTTTTTAAGGATAGTTTTAGGATGTCAACCCTTATGAAAGATTGAGCTATTTTTAATTGTTGCCAAATATTCATTCCCTGTCCTATAAGAAGATTATACATCCACACCTTGTCAAGAACTGTGAAAGGTCCGAGGTTTTACCCTCCTTACAAGCTAATGATTTAGCCTGTCACACTTTCATACATGCTGTCAGAACACACAAGATTCCCGGTTCAGAGACAGAGGACGTTATGACTCACAACACATCAGGTAGAATGAGCTTCATATTTGCATCCATTTTACTTCCCACCTTCTCCAAGTTTGACAGAGGCACCGAGGAGGTGGTCCGAGTTGATGGTGCACACACAGTGGGTTCATGTTCTAACTGAGAAACCCTGAGGTTAGTGAACCCCCAATTTTATACAGGACTGCTAGCAAATCTGCCCCATTTTTGCCCTGGAGGGAGACATCTTTACTCCCCTGCACAGCAAACAAATCTATCTACTATCCTGGAGGGAGACAGACACTCTCTCTGTCTTCACAGAATATTTACTATACAGATATACTTGAAAAAATAGTCCTTACCTATACAAGGATTTTCACAATTGTTTTTTTCCAGAGCTTTAAAACTTCAAAATACTAAAACTTTGCTCAAGCAATAATGTTTCAATGTACACCAATAAAAGATATGAGTAGTATGTATCATGTGATGCCTTTCAGTTTGCAAAATACTTTCCTATGCATTATTGTGCTCAACAAAGCTAACTTTGTCTCACATTTATAGGTAATATTAGATCTATGTTGGTAGAAAGGGGGCCTATAATTATTATCACAATCATATATATTAAGGTGGTAAAGCTGGAAATCGAAGTTCTGGGAGATGTAATAAAGTGTGGTGTGTGTGTGTGTGTGTGTGTGTGTGTGTGTGTGTGTGTGTGTGTGTGTGTGTGTGTGTGTTGGTGTTTTTTACCTGGTCATTGCAAAACAAATGTTATAAACTATCTATATATATAGGTACTGTTGGCTTTCTGGCACTGTTCTTAACCAGCATTTTTTAAACTGCATCACAACAGCAGAGGGATGTAGGTGTGATTTAGAGATTAAAAAATAGAGGTGCTAGATTTAAAAACATAAATACAAAACATCAGAAATAAAAAATAGAATTAAAACATACTAAAATCCTATCTCTAGAGGTGAAATTCCAGAGAGAACTTTTTGCAAACTGGAGGCATTTCATAAAGATGGTACTAAGAAGCTTATACTTATCCTCGAGATTTTCCTTTCCCTTTCTTTGCTATAGATCACAATCAATCATGAAAGAAAGACACGTAGACCATTAGTTTTGGACGGTCCTAGAGAATCTTGCAGCTCAGTGAATCTCAAACATTAGTGTTTGCCACTGGAATCAATTGAAAATTCCTAAAATCAATAAAATACAGAAGCCTGGGACCTAGCTAATCATGGATCTGATTTCTTAGATATAATAATCATGATGCAAACCAGTTCTGAGGACTGCTGTTCTAAATTAATTTTATAGATGAAGACAACTTTCACTAATAAAATCTCCAGTCGCGATTTGTTCCTATCCATTTCTATTGCTACTACCCTCTCAACTTGAGTTACTTCCATATCTAAAACAGTCCCTGCCAATCGATGTTATTGGATAAATAGTTATTAAATTAATGAAAGTTTGTCTTTTGATTTGGGATCATTTTCAATGCTGTGATCATTTCACCTCCAACCAATCTATAGTATGCTGCTGATTAATATTGCTTTAAAAATTAAATAAAATCTTATGTAAGGAAGGCGTTATTTATCCATTTGAAAGATGAGAAAACTGAGGCCAGGAGAGGTGATGGATCTTCATGTCTTTTACAGAGGATCCTGGCAGAGCTTGAATTAAGAAATAGCATGTTCACAAAGACATAATTCATGAGCCCGTCGTATAATTTGGATATGTCACAACTACTACACATCAAGAAATATGAAATGACAGAGAGAGAGTGGAACGTAGAGGGTATGGAAAGCAATGTGTTATAGTGGTTAATTTGACAGAGATTAGGAGTGGACTCCTGGGTTTGAATCCCACCTCTACCACGTGTGACCTGTAGTAGTATGAACTCAGTATGTTTATTATTTCACTTATCAATAAAATGATAATAATGTTTTATTTCAAGGTTATTATCATAATTAAATAAAAATTAAGTATAAATGCTTGATAGATCATCTGCAAAATAGTAAAGTCAATAAATTTTACTTAGTGTTAATCTTATCATCATCATCATCATCATCATTGTCATTAGCATTGA
>NW_006494609.1:8610500-8729972 GCF_000325575.1 Pteropus alecto
CATTGTCATTAGCATTGAAATATTTTAGGAGATCAGGTTTTGCTAAGCTCAGGGTCAGAGAGGGACACTGTGTTTATTAATAGCACTATGAGCTCTTATAAAGGGTTATCATTTCAACCAAAAATAAGGGGAAAAGTTATCCAAATACATATAACAAAGAATAGGGGAACAAATTCAAGTTGTCTAAACATATTTGAACAAGTGGTTTTTTTTCTGCTGAGGTAGGTTCTAACAGGCATAGACTCGGTTCTCTTGTCCAGGAGTATCTGAAAGGATGATAAAATCCCTGGCAGTAGTTGTTCATAAATCTATACATTTAAATATCTGTCCATTTAAAAAAGTATACCAGTGTAGTTATCTGTGTACACAGACTCTGAGATTCTTTGAGTTGAAAATTAGGATACATCTCTTCTGCATATGAGTATAATTGCATGCAATGCAGTATAGAATTTAAGAAAATGTTGTATTCATAAGCTCTTATCAGATTAGCCTCGTGGCAACTTGAATTGTTTCTTTTGCCCTTCCCTGTCACTGTGAGCCATTCCATTGACAGAAGTACACAAATTAAGAGGCATCAGTAGAATCGTAAACTGGTTTACTGAGGTTGTAAATAGGCATTCCGTTGTCCATAAAACTTCATTGGCATTAGAAGGATCTCACCATTTATCTAGTGCATTTCCTGACTGTCCAGGTAAGTTCTTGGCAGCTGCGTAGTCAGACACTGTCAGGAAGATCAAGGGCTCAGGAAAAGAAACATCCCTCTCTTGTCATATGACTGTACATCTCAGCTAGTCTCTATAGAGACTGTGGTAAAGAACACCAAAACATTTTAGTGGATTATATAAAGAGTAACTTTAATTTGGAAAACATGCTGCTTTAAAACTATGTAAATATTCTACCAAAATGTAACAACAACAATAATAAAAATGTATCATCAGTAGGGCTTACTGTGTACTGAGGACTATGGGAGATTCTTTACAGGAATTATTTTATTTAGTCTTCCAGGCAATGTATGAGGTAGATAGTGATAATATCTTCAATTTACAGAGAAGAATAGTGAGACATAGGGAGGGTAAGCAAGTTGCCCAAGATCATCCACCTAATAACAGAATCAGAATTTCAACTGAGGCCATTTGTCCTCAGAGCATTAGTTCTTCAAAATTAACTCTATACAGTATTTTCACTCACATTAATGGTGAAATTGATAAAACATCTATAGTTTTTGATATTACTTTGTTTCACTTAGTATTGATATTGGAAAAGTATTGATTGGTCAAGTAGTTTCTTATAATATTGTGTTTGTCAGGATAGGCTAAGTCATGCTGTGGTAACAAATAAATCCCCAAATCTCAGTGGCTTATCAGAAAAATGGTTTATTTCTCACTCACATTATAGGTCAGGTGACCCTTCTTGTTTATTCTCTTCAAGTTATGGCTTATGGTCTGAGCTATTTCTATCTTACAACTACATCAGGCAGAAGGTTTTTGTTTCCAGCTCACAGAAATGAGAAGGATAACATGAAGGACACACACCAACTTTTAACTGCCTTTTTTGTTTGTATTCCCATTGATGAGATTTTAGACACACAGTGTCACTCTAACTCTAAGAAGTCTGGGGGATATTGTTTTCCCGTGTGAAGAGAAAGAGGAGACACTGTGGTAAATACATTGTATGTTTCTCCAGAAGCATCAAACCACAGCCCTTTTTTTATTTCTTTAATTCCTTTTTTTAATTCAAGCCTGCCTCATTGCACAGAAGAAAACTATAGAAGAATGTGACTTCTGAAGGTACTATTTAATGAAGTTTTTATATCAATAGATTTCTTAAACTATACTGGGACCATAAATAGATATACCAATTTGCACACATAAACAAGCATACATCAGAGATATTGTGAGTTCAGTTCCAGACCACTGCAATAATGTGAATTTTGCAATAAAATGAGGCACATGATTTTTTTTTTTAAATTTACCAGTGCATATAAAAGGTGTGTTTACACTATGCTGTAGTTTATTAAGTGGGAAATAGCATTATGTCTAAAAAGACAATGTATGTACCTTAAGTTAAAAATACTTTATTGCTAAAAAGTGCTAACAATCATTTGAGCCTTCGGCGAGTTATAATCTTTTTGCTGGTGGAGGGTCTTACCTGCAATTTGTAAAAATCACATTTGCCAAGTATTATTGAATGAGGTATGTCTACAATAGAATATCAAGGTCTCAATAACATCATATGTGATTATTAAAACTTCTGTGTGTATTTTAAATTTGAAAATTGGAAATCTAGTTAACTAAAGTCTTAGATAAGAAAAAAGTGGCTTGGTTTTAATCACTAGTTTCTACTTTGTGTGTGTGCGTGTATGTCCTCTTCCTAGTACTGTAGTTAATTGAAGCCAGCAAGTGTACTCTATTTTCATTTACCCAAAGTAGTTTTCTCTTTTACTAAGATAGTTGCATTATTAGAGCAGGGAGGTATGCAAGGTAAGCTGTTTATGAAGAAACCATTTTTTTTTAAACCATCTTTTCTCCCCACCTACACTCTAAACCAGGTAGAACTTACCTTTCCCTGCTCTGTATCTCCACTGTGTCATGTTCGTTCTCCTATCAGAGCACTTCATAGTTTCTGTAGTAATGATGGGTAAATTGAAGCATGCAGGAGGAGCTGTGTATTTAAGTGCAGAGTAGGTGGCTGGATATTTAAGTATGGATGATAGTGCTGGATTCAAAGTGTTAGGAGTCATCAGTTTATCTTTGCTGGTTGAAGTCATGTGTGTGAATGAACCCACATAAGAGAAGTGCACGCATGGATATGATGAGTTCAGGAGGAAGTGAGGGCTGATCTAGATTTCTACTAGAAATGAAGCAGTTGAAATGAAGAAGTAGAGTTATATAAAAATGACAGTTCAGGGAAGAATAACTTGTGAACATAACACAGAATGAGAAAAACCAACACAGCTGTTAAGTTAAAAATCTATGTCCGTATTGAGGAAAGCAATCTTAGGAAATTAGTAAGATTACTTTTTTCCTGCACAGGAATATTGAACTATTGAGACAAATTTTGTGAATTCTCTTTTCTTTGGGAATCTGTCTTCTTTTTAAAAAGTAACAATTTGAATAATTTTTCCTTGCTTGAAATTCATCACAATGCTTTTCATTATAACTTTTTCTTCTCCCATGTTGCTCCAGAAATGCAGATACTTGAATGGATCGCCTCTGCCTAGTAGAGCTTATTTTTCAATTTACATAAATAAATAACCTGCCAAAACTAATTACTTCTCTTCAAAATCTAAATACATTATTTCTCCTCTTTTTTCCAGTCTGTCTTGTTTTAATTATTTTCACATCAGTTGTCATTTTACAAGCTGGTTTAGACTAAAAAGGGATAATCGGATGTGTCTTACTGTTTTAATTTGGCTAATTAAGATTGCTGCTTTTGTCTGGGTATCTGGAGGCATACATTTACAGCCTGTTCATAGTTTAGGGTGTTGGGTAGGGGAGTGAAATCAAGAAAAAAATTCATATATATTTATTTATAGCTATATTTATATATTAAATATAATCTACTGTTTACATTTACTCTCCTGGCTTCCTCAACCTTGTTCTCCAGTGCCCGAACGACCTGATAAGCAAGTCAAGGAAGGCGGGTCAAAATATTCTTCACCCTTATAGTTCTTTATTCCAGAATAAAGAATGTCTCAAATATTGCACGTGAGATTTCTACATCCTCCTCGTGGTTTGAATCAAGAAAATTGTGAACACTGCACATGACTGCTCCTGGAAAGCAGATGGTTAGCTGACTAACCACACAATTCATGGGGTGTAATTGCCTGGTTGTGAGGAAAATTGTACAGTGGCACCTGGAAAGTGTATAGAAAGAAAGAGCAGGTGGAAAAATAGAATCTTCTTTGCATCAACAACCTCGTTACTGCATTTGAAGTGCTTAATTTTGTGTTCTTCAGAGTAGTGCCAGCTTGGATTTATATAACATACTATCTTCCAGATTGATCATAGATTTTTTTTTTCATATTTTGTCTAATTTATCTTTACTACATGATTGTATAAAAGTAATTGACCATCTTAAAATTCTTATTACCAACGGGGCAACTAAAATAGAGTGAATTCATTACTGACCACAGATCATGCAGTTAATTAGACCTTGTGTCCTATCTGGGAAACTAAGCTATTTCTTAAATTTTTTAATGATCCAAAGAGGCAGATGTTCTGCCACCAATTGTGGATGCATACATACACACATACACACATATACATATATGTATATATGTGTGTATATATATATCCGTATATATACATATACATATATACTTTTTTCTACTTGAGTGTAGTAGAAGAGACACACTTTTTGAAGGAAAAGTTTATGAAGAAGAAATTATATTTAGCCTGAATTAACACAAGAAAAGCCTACTGTCTACTGTTTAGGTGAGATCTCTTTAATTATAACAACAGTTGCTATAGAAATCCACCAAAATGGTCAATTTATATGTTCCTCAGACATTCAGTTTGTGAAACAGTATTTTAATTAATTTTGTGCTTTCATCTTAGAAGCCGTATTTCTTGATTTTATGTTCATAAAACAGATCTTCCTTTTGTACCCTCCTTGCAGGTACATCATAGGACATTCTTTATATTAGGTGATTCTTGAATGGCAATCTTGACATTGAGGTTCAAATTAAGGTCACTTTTTCTTAATATATCAAATAAATTTTTTTATCTGCCTGTTGATCAGTCATTTAAAAGTTCTTAGATTTTTCTTTCCATCTTTAAAACTAGAGTAAATAATAAAATAATAATAATAATAATAATAATAATAATAGTGTTTATGGAGCCACTACCACATGACAGGCCTTATTCTTGGTGATTTATAGGTATTTTCTCACTTAAACCTTAGATAAATCTATAAAGCAATATTATTATGATTACTATCATAGTTTTATACACGAGCTACCTGAAGCTTACAGGAGTTACATGACTTGACAAGACTCACACATTTAGTAAATTGTGCTGCCAGAACCTGAACTCACACTGTCAGAAGCTGAAGCCCCTGACCTCTGCCATGCTGCCTTCCATATGCTGTAGTGCCCAGGATCCCAGGATGGGGCCTGTGATTGTCACATTCAGCCAAAGAGTTAGAAGAACCAAATGGAATGCTCTTCTTTGAAAAGCTATAGACTTCGTGAAATTCCTATATCTGGCATTTCTTTCTAAATACAATCAGAAGAGAATATTTTCTGGCTATTTAAAAAAATCATTTTTTAAATAAATTTTAAATGTGTCCTCTCATTCATTTCTTCATTGTCTGTAGCTTCAAATTGCATAGTGTTCATTGGACTGTGAATCCTAGAGGTAAGGAATTTTTTATAAAAAGGTAAAATCTTTGTTTAAAAGATTTTTAAAAGACATAAAATAAACACATTAAAGATTTCATTTATATCATTATTAATAAGGGAATCGGAGAGATGTTAAAAAAATTAAAGATGCACAAATTAATATTAAGTAAAACAATGTTGAAATAAATTTACAAATAGAAGAAGAAACTGGCTTTTTCTACAAGGGGAAAAAAGGGAAGTCAATTGAACCCCCACAGCCCACTCCAACAGAATCTATTTACATTTCTGTAGACAAGGATTATCATTTTGTGTAGCTATCCATGGTCTACAATTTATAGAGTTGTAAACATCTCAAAGGCAGTGAAAAGCTAGAATCAGATAACCAAGATAGAGGTGCTCTACAGTTCATAATTTTTTTACACTGATTGAGCCTGAATGTAGAGACACCTGAGGTTGCCTACATGCAAATAGCAGAGATAAGATTACTAGTACAAAACTCATCCAACAGAGACTTATGTCAAAGCCATTTTTGTTTTATTTATTATATTGTAAACAGAGTTTTAAATACATGGTAAGATTGATCAATCTTGCTATTATTTGTATTTGAAAATAATCACATGGAAGGAAAAATTTAAGGATTTAAAGATTCATGAGGATTACTTCCACGGGAGTTAAAAAAGCAGATGCAAAGAGATTGCTGGAAAATAAGGGAGTTCTCACTATAGCGAATTTATGATGAGTATGAAAACTGCAAGAGAAAGAAAAATGTCAAAGTGTAATTTGGATGATAGATATATATCATCAAGGCCTACGTGAGACATAATTGCATCCATGGTCTTTTGAGGACATTCATCTAAGAACAAAGGCAAATGGTCTTGATTAAAAGTTCATCTTTAGCATTTTTTGGTACACCGTTACTTGTTGGAAGATCATCAGGTGGGTCATTAGAGGATGTCTGGCAAATAGGGGAGACAAGAGGGTAATTTATGAGGCAGACTGTGGGGTTGTGCTTTGCTGATGCCTTTGAAATATGAAATTAATAGATGACATCGTAGTGGTGTTTACAAAATGACGATAGTACATATAGTGATTTCTGTGCTGTCTTTTCTGAATACGTCACATGAGGTAGAAGAGTGGCAAAGCTTGAAATCTGTAGTACTTGTCTATTGGCAGCTTCAACAGTTTTAATGTGCAAAGGGATCAGGATGAGAACATCTTTATCTGAGAATCTCGCATGGATCATATTTGATTTTCTGGACCTGTCACTCTGGCAACAGGATTGTCAAGTTTCTCACTCATGGACCCAGAATCAATTTTCCAGAGAAGTGGGATAGAATTCTGGCCGTAAGCTCCTCTTATTAAAAGAAACTAAATATCTTTCTTTAAAGGATATGAATATAATAGTAACATGTATAGACAAATATAATTCACACAGCTATATTGCTAAAAAAGATATTAGTAACTCTACTTAAAGCAGCTGCCAATAAATATATTGTTTAAATGGCTTGAACAGTTAGATCATCGTAAATTCACTTTAAGACACAATATACATTTGCTATTTAAATGAGGCTTACAGGACCAAGTAATTTTTTTTAATGCCCAAGCATGGCAAATTGGCTTTATTTCTGAGATATTACTTTCTGCTGACATTGATGGGATAAATAGTAGCAAAGAAATCTTTCTGTGTCACGCGCTACACCAAGTCTCTTTTTGGTGTAGTTTGGGCAGAGGAGGGATGATTTTGACCATCTCATTTCATCTCACTTCTCCTCCAGAATTATTTTCAGGGGTAGCCTTTAGAAATTGAAATCATGTATTAGTATGCTTTCAGAATATTCTCTTCTTCTCTGGGGACAATGGCAATAGGAGAAAATCTGTCTACATGCACTTAAAGATGTAAATATTTTAACAGTTCTCTAGTTTGGAAACATCACCTTAGTCAAAAAAATGAAAGGTCTTACACCATTTTATTTCTCTCTATGGTTTTCGGTGATAAACAGCATTATTTTTTAATTATTTGCATCTCCAGATTGCTTGTTACTTTCACAGGCTCCCACTTCAAAGTCCCTTTCATCATGTAAATGTCTCATAGATGCATCTCATCCACTATACTCAGCACTCCACTCTGCCAAAAGAAGGGGTGAACTGGGAAAGAGATGCAGGAGTGGAAAATTCCATACTTGGCCACCAAGCGATATGGCAAGGTCAAGTCGGCTAAGTTGGGCCGTCTCCAGTACAAGCTGTTTGCAGTATATCTCCTGTCTTGGATTTTTCTATCAAATAAGCTTTTTCACCTTCCTCTAGCTATGCAAATCACCTCTGAGTCACATCTGAACCCACTTTTGCTTACTTCAGTTTTTTTTAAATGGATTTTATTGTACTTGTCACGTTTGAAAATGTATTGCTATTGTTCAGAGCTTTTAGACTATGCACAGAAAAGGTTTGCAAAGTGGAGTTGTAGTTGTTCTGGAGGTATTCAATCTTCGGGATTTCATACTGGCTTTTAGAAATCTGGCTGTTGACTCGCCTTCTTCGATAAAGTATTCACCTAAACTCACTGACTAAACACAATTCTCACAACATAAGCAAAGTTTTACAGTGTAAGTAATATCTCGCTTCCTAAACACAACTCTTATAAAAGGCTACTTTTGTAAGGATTGAGAATATTTCTTAAGGTTTCACAAAATCCCTATTAATATCAAAAGGTTCTTATCAATTTAGTTTGTGAGATAAAGGATTTTATAAACAAAAATATCCATCCTGGTGACTGTTAATAGCCACAGCATCACCATTATAACTTGCCTGGTTTTTTTCTTCTTTAAAAGACATCTTAACCTCTTGTATGCAGTAACTGAAAGTAAAATGGCATTTTTGTAAATAGAAACCTTCTTGAGGTATTTAAGAAAATATTAAAGTAAAAAGCATGGAATATTGAACTATATATCTTACCTATATTCTCCCTTGTGTGAGTGCATAGCAAGCAGCAAGGAAATTACATTTAGATTCATGAACACGTGGGTAGGAATTCTTCCTGGCTTTGTAACTTTTATTGATAAAATTACATGAACTTTAGCTGAATTTACTGGATGAATTCACTTTTTGAAATGTTTCCTTCTGCATAAGGTGGGAAGAGTTGTGTAGTTTTTGATGTTCTTAAGGTTGATGAGGTAAACTGAAGGCGTATATTAATTAGCTCAATACCCAGGAGGAAGTTGGTACTCAATAAAAGACTATTCAGTCTGGGACATGACAATAGGGGAGAACGGTGGTGGTGTCTGTGTGTAGGGATGGCCACCAGGCCCCTCGAAGCACCGTGTAAAGCTTTCCATGTTTCTAATTGTAATAAAATTTACTTTAGTGTTATTCTGAGGAAGAATTTTTTGGAAATAGTATAGGATAGTATTACTTTGTACGGTTGTCACGATTTTTACATTATGCATTGTATTCTACTTCTTACCTAAATACTACATTAGAACCTCTCTCATAAAAAGATTTTCAATAGGTACATTCATGCCATAAGGTAGTAAATCTACGGGGTGCTTGCAGACCAGATGATTGAACATTGGAAGATCTTAAGCAATATCTAGGTTTTGTGAATGGTCTCGATAATAGAAAAATGAGCTGAAGAGAGTTGTATGAGGCAAAGCTCAAAATTTATCCTAGTTACAAGAAATTTGAGGAGGCAGTTTGGGTGTGAGGTGAGGATTGGGTTGTAAGACTGCATAGAGGGCCTGAAGGCGGGGATGTTTGCTCGCCTCGGAGATCCTGTGGCAAATGCTCTTGCCTGTGCATAGCCACTCCCCCTTCATCTTTGCTAACAGAATCTCAATTTTGAATGGGCTGGATATGTGCTCAGCTATAGGCACTCACTGATGCTTCTTCATCTTCCTTACTTTCCCAGCAGATGCATCTAGAGATGGATGCGTGACACTGTTGTGATCAGTGAGATCTAATCCAATATCTGCTAGAGAGTTGATGGGGAAGGCTTTTGCTTTCCTGACAGAAGAATTCAGGGCTGACACTGCCCCTTCCCCACATTTTCTCCTGCCTTGAACAGTGCTGCAAATTTTTTTGGAGCTGCAGCTATTTTGCAAGCATGATGCTGAAAGGCAGCCTGTGGAGGAAGACAGAGTAAAGAAATATTAGTCCTACATGGATTCACAGAGATACTGAAACAACACCAGCAACTGCCTACTCACACGCTGATGGTATTTGAGGACAGGAAAACTCATTTTTTTAAAGCTCTTGTTAGTTGGGTTTTCCGTTAAGTGTACGTAAAAGTAATCCTAAGTTATAGAGATTCTCTGGTGTCTTTCTGATTTTTAATCAACATTTAAAAAAACATAAAGTTACTTTATGATTAGAGGAAAATTCACAAACTGTACTTAGATGGAGACATTTATTTGACCATCACAATAGCCTTCAGGAATAAGTTATTCTGTCAATTCTTAGAATAGGAAATGTAAAATACGTGACATTTGGGAAATTGACTAAGTGTTCCAAAACTAAAAATGACAGAGGTGAGATGAAACCTGGATTTTCCGATGCCAAGACCAGTGTTCTTTCTCTAATACTCTATTGATTGCTATCATGTATTCTTACCATTGTTGGGATGTCATGGTAGTATAGAAAAATCAATCTTATGTCTAACTCCTGTTTTTATTAATTTATTTATATTTTTAATTATATATTTTGGGATTAAAAGGCTACTTCTGGCTTTCTGAATGCCTTCCTAGGAAGTATATATGTTAAAGGAAAATGGAATTCTATTTTGTTAGGTTATAGGCAATATTTTTAGGATTACTTCTGTCTTGTACATTTGAGAGTCAAGGGAACATAAGAAAAAAATGAAGTGCAGCTGAGCTTCCAAGGAATAAAATTCCTGCAAAGGACGTGCACTAAAGTAAGCAGTATAGGCTCTGTGGCCAAAATAGCATATTTATATCATAAAGATAGTGAAATAGACATGTTTATCAACAACAAAGTTTTAAAATATATCTCAGGAACTCTGCAGTCATACAGGGTAAACCCGTTTAAAATTGGAAAACAACTTAAATCTGAAGGAGAATGCTAAATCAATTATGATACAGTAAAAATTAATAAGATATGTTGATGGCCATTTACTATGTGCAAGGAAGTATGCAAAGCTATGATAGTAATTAAGGTAGAAATGGTCATTATAGAGTTTACAGTTCATTAATTTTGTGCTATCAGGTGCATGGTCTCTGTCATAAAGTTTTATCTTATTAGGTGCATACATATTTAGGGTTTTTATAATTTATTATCCCTTTTATCATTTTAAATGTTCCTCTTTATCTTGTTATTCTCTACCTTGAAGTCTGTTTTGTTTTATATTAATATAACCTCTCCAACTTTCTATACTTACTGTTTGCATGGGTCATCTTTTTTTCTATTCTTTTCTCTTTCAGATTATTTGCATTTTTATATGTAAAGCGCATTTCATACAGAGAGCATACAGCTGGGTCATGATTTTTATCAATAAATTCTGACAATTTCTGACTTAATTGGCATATTATTTTATTTAAACTTAATGTAATTATTGATGTTTTAAATTAAGCACTACATCTTGCTATTTGTTATCAATTTTTCCTTTTATTTTTTGACTACTTGTTTCTTCTTTCCAGACTTTCTTGAATTCGTTGAATATCCGCTAATAACCCATGTTATTTGTATATGGAGTTCTATACCACTTATTATTTTATTGACTGTTTCTCAAGGGCAGTGGTTCTCAATCTGGGATGATTTTGCCTCCCCCCACCCCCACTCCCACCCCAGGGTTTAGGCAATGTCTGGAGATATTTTTGGTTGTTAAAAATGGGAGAGTTAGGGGCTGCTACTGGCTTCTCATTGGTGGAGGCCAGGGATGATGCTAAGAATCCAATAGCACATCGGAGACCTCTGCTACAAAGAATTATCCCACACAAAATATCAATTCTGCCAAGGTTGGGAAACCTGGCCACAGTATGTATTCTAAAAATGTTGGCATAAAAAGTTTAAATCTCTAGTGCTACTTCTCTTATAACATGGAACCGACATTACACAGCATCAATAATATTGGAGACAGGAGAAAAAGAACAATATTCGAGTTCGAATTTCTCATGTTACAGATGAATAAACTCAGATTGATTAATTGACTTGTCCCATTCGATATACTGAGTCATGATGGAGACTTGATAAATATTAGTCATTGTTTTCTTCTTTTTTTCCCAGAGGGTTATCAAAAGGAATGTATTTATCAAGTAACTAGTTGCTTATAATAAATAAATTCTCAGAACAATTTTCTAGAAAAATATAAATTGCCAAAAGATTGGATCAAGAACTTTAAAACCTGAGTCCAATTACTGTGCTCCCTCAAAAAATTTAAATCGTAGATAGCTATTTCTATTTTATGCAAACTGTCCCACAGCAAATAAAAAAAAAAACAAACAGAAAACTACTCATTTATTTATTTATTTTTTATAATGATAGTATAATCCTGTGTCTCAGTTTGAATTCTCTAGAAATAAGAGCCTATTCCAAAACTTATGTGCTAATGCTTATTGGGTATATAATACCAAGGAAGCAAGAGTAAAAGAAAAAGGGAGAAGTGGGAAAGAGAGAAAGCAGAGTCAAGGCGGCACACTACTGAGCTTGTCACACTTATCAATAAACTTATCAATACTGATGATTGCTTGATTGCACTGGGTGTCCCTAGACTGGCTGGTTAAATCTGCTGTCTGGGAGCAATCCTTCATGGGGAGGAAGAGCACTAATATATCTTCCCCATCTTTCCCAGCTCCTGTCTCTCATTGGTTAAAGTCCTCTCCATGGGGCTTTAAGTCCTTGATACTTGCAGCTTCTTTGGGCAGCTACTGGGATGCTCAGAGCTTCTGTGAGTATGGCTAGGTTAATTCAAGTGCTAGGGCTACTGCAGCTTCCAAGTTGGGGATTGCGAAGGCATGTCAAAACACGATGCTTGCTCATGGAGGAAAGGAGGCTCTTATGAAATGAGACAACTTATCTCCATGGAAACCAGGGCTTAACAACCTTGGATCATCATGACCTGTTGCTAGGTCCTTATGCAGTTCTAATGGTCAAAAAGCCACAAGACAAGTAACTAATGTGCCCTTACTACAAAGGGACTGGACACAAAAATATTTCATGAAGTATAAGCAAAATGAATCTAATAGCAGAGTGAAATTATATTATGATCAGGTGGTGTGGTGGTTTAAGGAATGTCTGCATGTTCTTTGATACTTCTTCCATCCAGGTGTTTTGCTTTATGCCCCATTCTTTGAATCAAAGGGTAAAGGAATAGGAGGAACTTGTGCCTGTTTTGATCGATGCAGTATGGTAAAAGTGAAGCTGTATTACTTTCAGGACTAAGTCACTTAAAGGCAAGTAGCTCCTACTTCTTGGGATATTTGCTCTGGTGGAAGCCAGATGCCTTGTAAGAAATCTCAACAACTTTGAGACTGTTATAATGGAGAGACCCACGTGGGTATACCAGTCAATAATCCCAGCTAAGTTCAGCCTTTCTGTCATCCCCTTAGACATCAGACATGGAGTGATGCTTTTGAAACCTCCTGCCAGCTGAATACCACTCAGCTGATGCCACAAGGAGCAAAGAAATAGCCCAAATAAGTCCTGCCCAGACTTTCATCCCACAGAATTCGTGAGTATGATAAAATGCTTGTTTTTTTGCTGCTATGTTTGGCATGGCTTCTTGCTTATCAGTAATAACTGGAACAGGTGGATTTATCTCAGGAAAGATTGGATACTGGTAACAAATTAAATGAGAAAATTCATAAGATTAATTGATGGATGCTGAAAAAATATTTAATGAAATACAATATGCAGTACTGATTTAAACAATCATAGCAAACAGGCTAAAAATAGAAGGGAATATCAATGAATAAAATAATTGTAACAAATATCAGGCAAATATTTCATAGTCAAGATATATTAAAATACTTCCTCACTGAGGTCTGAATGTTTGTGTTCCCCCAAAATTCACATGTTGAAAATAGATAGTTACTAGACTTATTGTGGTGATCACATTGTAAGATATGTAAATGTTGAATCACTGTGTGGTACACCTGAAACTATATATAATATAATATAATATAATATGTCAATTATAATTAACAAGTAAATTAATTTTTTAAAAGAAAAATACTTAATGCCCAAGTTGATGGTATTGATAGATAGGCTCTTTGGGAGGTGACTAGGTCGTGAGGGTGAAACAAAATGCAAATTGTCAATGAACATTTGAAAAGATAATAAACCTCATTAATAATTATGTAATTATAAATTTAAACTCCAGTAGTATACTGTTTTTTACCCATCATATTTGAAACATTTAAATCGTTGGTGATATTCAGTGTCATGAGGACTCTTATTCCCTTTTGGCAAAGATGTAAACTGCCGCCAGTATTTTGGACAGTGACTTAAAAACATTCTTTAAGTAAAAGAAAATGCAAATACCCTTTAACATAACTATACTACTAATAATTTTCCTGGCAAAGAAAAAAATATATATATATGTATGTGCATGCATAGAAAGGGACATCCATGGCAAGCATTTTTTTGTGTAATGACAAAATAACAGAAAACTCTAAATGTCTACTAGAGGAATAGTTAAATGAATTATGGTACTGTGGAATACTATACAAAGGTTTAAGAGAGAGAGATGAAAAAATATTTAATACATAGTGTTAAATAAAATCAAAGTAGAACAATATGCACAAGAGGAGTTTATTGAAATCATCCTAAATATTTGTGTATATATTTCATATTCATAAATATGCAGGCGATTATCTGAAAGGGAACTTGTAGATTTTTGTCAATGCTTACTTTCAGGGAGGATGGTAGATTGGAGAGTTCAGAAATATGTGGAAAGAAATGTTTTAAAGACTTCCATATATTACTTGAATTTTTGTTGTAATGAGCATGCATAGAAATATTTATTGAATAATTAAAAATTTAGCAATCCAGAAAACAAAACACACAAAAAATGAACAACCCAAAAAGTCTGTGATGAAACACATAAATTGTTAGAGTGACTGACAGTCCAGAACTCAGGTCGCTGGCTTCATCTTCTAGGGTTTCCCTGCCTCTCCACACTGCCGTGGGTTTTAATTGGGGTAAATGCATTTTCTCTTTAGTTCCCTTTTGCGGAATGGAAGACTGAGTGAATTTATGTTATTGTACTACTGTAGTTTCTCAGAAAAAAGGATGTTCAAGTCCCTTTAATTTTACAGAGAACAAAAACATTTTTTTTCTGTTGTTCTACTTTTTCCTGCTGCTCATAGACCTTTTAAATAAGACAAAAACATTTTTTTTTTTGTTCTTGTTTTATGTCAGATAATGTTTCAATTATGTCACATTTTTTTATTCTGCCTTTGGTCTACCTTCCTCAGCCCACTCTGATCCTGCAGAATAATCTACAATGAGTGTTTTAACTGAGCCTACTTCAAAAACAACCCTCTTTGTGAACATCTGAGCCATCACTATCGGGTTGCCTCTTGAAGCATTGATTTGCCTGCTTTAATTTTCTCTTGTGATATTATTAATAACTACATGATTTTTCATGTTGAAATTGCATTTCTTTTGTGCCGTTTCTGTTCCCTTAGGTCCCAGATTAACAGAACGGATGTTGCCCTCTCTTCTGAGTTTCTTTCTCCTTCATACTCCCATCTCTCTCTAATATGTGCTCTTTTTATTAACACGTCTCCTGATCCTCACCTGAGTGCTTGAATAATATACTCAAGAGCCTGGACATATTCACTGATCAAAAGACCATCATCACTGGCTATTTCATCTATTAATTTAACAAATGCTGAGGGCCTGAAGCTGTACTTGGTATTGTATTTTAAGTGACCCATTCGCAAATTCCCCTCCACTATTTCAATGCCACCTGCTTTCTTCTTCCCTCCCAACTAAGCATCTGTAGCAGCACGTGTCCTGTTTCCTATTGGACACGTGCTGCTATAGACTATGCATCCTGCCAAGTTTAATTATTATCCTCAGACCCTCTCTCCATGTGGATGATGCTTCAATGGATTCATCATCATTCCATCTCCTTTCAGCAATGTGGATGGTTTCATCTTGTCTCTCTTCATGTAGTTCTGCTTCTTTGATTTTTCCTCTCTTTTTTTTCATGAAGAGTGATGATAGGTAATGTGTTATTCTTTCCCCCACACATCTCTTCTTGTACATCTTTATGTGAAATGTATTTTATAGATATAATAAGCTCTTAGTCTTGGTGAGTTTTCAGTAGGCTTGAGATCCATAAAATAACTGAAGGGGCTTCCCTCTTGCCCTTTCAATAAGTAAAAATATTACTTCCCAAATACTAATGACCATCTTTATTTCTGCTAATGAGACATAAACAGAAAAAAACACAGACACACTTTTAAAATGATCATTCTTACCTGGAAAGTCTCATAATGCTCAACTCCTTAATCTGTTTTCTGTGGAACATACACATTCAAATAGAAATCCAAAAATATATTACCTCCTTGTGGTAGGCATAATAATGGCCCCCAAAGATGTCCATGTCCTAATCCAAGGAACCTGTAAGTGTATTAAACCTTATATGACAAAAGGGACTTTGCAGACATGTTTAACTGAGGATCTTAATGTGGGGAGATTTTCTGATATGCAGTCACACGGGTCTTTACTTGCAAAAGAGGGAGACAGAGTCATTAGTGTCTTAGTATATGATGTAAGAAAGACAATACTGACCGTTGTTGACTTTGCAGATGGAGGAAGGGGCATGAGCAGAAGGATGCAGACAGTCTCAAGAAACTAGAAAAGATAAGGCTATGGATTCTTCCCTAAAGTCTCCAGAAGTCTCTCCTGGCCAACACTTTGATTTAGCCAGTAAAACCCATTTTGAAATTCTGACATCCAGGACTATAAGATGATAAATGTGTGTTGTTTTAAGCCAATAAGTTTGTGGTCATTTGTTTCAGCAGCATTAATAAGAAACATAGTGCCCAAAGAGGCAGTTTTAATAAGTGATTTACCAGAGCAATAGAAACATCTAGCTAAGATCCTATGGAGTTAATAGACTCAAATGATTTCTTGCTTGCACCTTCCCAAATGAGGTTCATTTTTATTTCAACAACTCAAATGTCCATCCCCCACTTTTCCCTTTAGGCTGAACTTCCTTTAATATCTTCAGCTATTCACCACCCCCGCCCATGTTTGTTACAATGACCCACTCATATAATACAGAAAATCCCTAAGCTTTACTTTCTCTTTCTTCAGTAAAGTGGGGTTGGTGAACCTTGGGGCCTTTCTTTTTATTGGAGCAATAAATTCTTCCATTGAGATGAAGACTTATTTTTACAGCCAGTTTCGTTTTTTAGCGACAGTACGGCCTACCAGAAGGCCAGTTGGGGCTCAGTTGCCAGAGGTATAACATCTGCATTTCCAAGTATAAAAGCATTCCACTAAATACATTGATTACTGTAGGAAGAAATATCTTTATTAGCCATTAAAACAAGGATATTCTGGAAATAAAGCACCGATCACTCTTTATATATCATTCTTTTTCCAGCTTGGCAGTTTTATATTTTTCTCATGTCCTTTCAGACCGTTCCTATGTTCTAATATCCTGTGTCATTGCTTGTTAGGCTATTTTAGTCACCTCATACCATACTAAATAGAAAGCATACCATTAACCTTCCTTCTCTCCACTGTATATTTTTTTCAAACAATATAGAATGACTTGCTGTTTTATTGTCTCCATCTCTGAGCCTAACACTGCGTTATTGCCTGCTGCTGGGACCGGTGCATTCTCATTCCAAACCAGATCTAATGACAGAAATAGCTTTCTTTATCATTTCATTCCAAACTCTTAAGCTAGTCAGTCATTCAGTTGAAAAGGTTAATTGAATGTTAATTGACTAACCTCATATGCTAGGATTTATGGTGATTAATTTTTTTTAATGTATAATGTCTAGGGTCCCTGCCTTCAAAGAGCTTACTTGCACCTTTTACATATAGTGAACAGTTAATTAATATTTTGCAAATATAATGCTCGTGCAAAAAAAATTGGTGGTAAATACATTAAGGAGAATATGTTTTCCTCATCTTGTTGGCTTGCTAATCTCTCTTCTCTCATTAAATAGATATGCACCTCAAAGTTAAAGGTTTTGACAGCTTTACCCTGGATACTCACTCTCTTAATTATAGTATTTATGTAAATATTTGTATCTGCCTATTCTTAATATCGTTTATGTGATACTTTCACCTGGATTTCCCCAGATAACTTAATTCTAAGGTGTTTACAACATATTCACAATCTTCTTAATAAAGCCAGCTCTTTCTATTAACTCTCCTTTTATTAGTTCATGATGCTATTTTTTTCTAAGAGGTTAAGCTTGGAAAAATCAGCTTTACTGTAATGCTGTCCTAGCCCTTTTTAGGATTGGCAGATAAAATGCAAGATGCTCAGTTAAATTTAAATGTTAGATAAGCAACAAATGATATTTTAACATAAGTATCCCATGGTTCATACTGTAATTTTATTTGCTAAATCTGGCAACTGTAGGCTGGTGGTTCTCAAACTGCACCAGAATTACTTGGAGAGCTTGTTTAAGGAACAGACAGCTGGGCCCTACCCCTGGATTTCTGATTCAGTAGGTACGAGTGGGTTCTAATTCTAACAAATTAGACATTTTTTGCATTTCTAACAAATTCCTAGTTAATGCTGAGAAGACCAGCACTTTGGGAATCACTGATTTAACTCCTCTGATTATTAGTTGTTCTCAGCCCTGGTTGCACATTAGAATCAACTGGGAGCTTTTAAAAAATCCTAATACCTGGGTCCTATATCAGATGTTCTACTTTAATTGACCTAGAGTGTGGTCTAGGCTTGGGGTTTTTACAAATGTTCCAAAGTCATTTTAACATGCAGCCAAGGTTATCGTGACTTAATTATGTATACTTTACCTCTGCTGAGTCTCTTTGAAGAGGTAGAGATAATTCAAGATCTTATGATTTCTTGCCTTCAATGACTTTTTCATTTATTTTCTGATTCTCAGTCTTCTTCACTAGCCAATTCATCTTTCACACAGCTGTAATTAGTTCTTCTGAAGACTATTTCTGATTGTACGATTGTCATTTTAAGATATCTTCAACATCAACATTTGACAATCGAATATATATATATTTCTATCTTGGCATTGAGGACGCTGCACAATTTGTTTTTAGCCTACTTTGAAAGCATTTACGACTTGTTTCTTTACATACACCTGACACCCCAGAGAAACCAAGCTACACTGGTTTCCGTGATCCCTTGGCTTTCAGGTATGGCACTTGCTGCCTTTACTCAGTGAGGTTCTATTTGACTTCATCCGTTTGTTACAGGTAAATCACATATCTGCAGTTCTCCTTTCCCCTTTCCCTTTCCTTTTTCTTGCATATTTGGAAGTACCCTCTTACCCCAGAGCCCTTTTCTTTAACAGTCTTAAAATACTTATACCAACTTGGATGATTTATTTATTCACTCCATAGGTTCACTTGCAACCAATATTTATAGAGTGCTCTTTATGTGCCCTGGGCTGCCTCAGCGTATGAGGAATCCCTGCTTACATTCTTATAGGAGAGACTGATACTCAACAACTAAATATATGTTAGGTGGTGATAAGTAGTAAGAAAAACAAGAGGAAGGAGGCCAAGAGATGAGGTTAGTGCAGAGGTGTTTGGAATAAAGTGGTTTGGTCTGGAGATGCTTCTCTCATAATTGACATTTTATGTGAGGCACAAGTAAGAGAAGAAATGAGTCAAACAGGTGTCTAGAGGCAAGCTTCAAGTACCAAATGCTTGAAAAGTGATTACTTGGAGCAGCAACAAGGTCACTCTAAAAACTTTGGAGTTTATTCCAAGTGAAAGGTGAAACTATGAGAGTGCTGAGCATATGGAAGTGATACCATATGATCTACATTCTGAAAGAAACTCTGGGCTACTCTATCCAAAATAGAAGTTGGGAGCAAGGATGGAAGCCGAGAGAGCAGTTACGAAGCTCAGACAATAGTTCCAGGTGCTCAGGAGAAAGCAGCAAAGACAGAACAGTGGCGAGGGAGAGCTGGCTTCATTGGAAAGATATTGAATAGGGAGTAAAACTGTTGAGTTTAAGATGCCCGGTGTGTATTAAGGGAAATGTGTGATTTGGTTGTTTGAATATTTATTTTATTTACTTGTCTGTTGACCTATTTATCCATTCACTATTAAATGAAAATAAAGCATTTATTTGTTTTAGAGGAGGAAAATGTTTAAGCTTCAGTAGATATCCATGTGTTCATGCTTTTACATCATATGTAAGTACAGAGGTGGATTTTTCTTGAAGCCAATGAGGCGATGTGCCAGAGTCCCTCTCCCCGCAAACTTTGCTGTCCCAAAGCTTTGGAGAGTGATCTGTGAGGAAGGAAAACTGGTTGCAATTAGGAAGCATTTCATGGGGGGACCTCAGAAAAACGTGACATTAGCAATTGCTATTTCTTTTTAAATCTAAATAAATATTTATTTGTGCACCTAAGTTATCAGTTTTCAGTTGTGGTTTTGTATTATTTTCGTTAAAAGGCCCACATAGTGTATAGTAAACTATACAGATATATGTGCCTGTGTATTTAAACAGTTATGTAAATCATGTAACTTTTTCTGCATGTATTACTAATTTATACTATGGTTATGATATGTATCCATGTTTATAGGTACGTGTAGATCTGTTTTATGCTTTTTAATTGTTGCATACTATATTGTTATATGAGTTCACCACAATTTACCGATTCTTTTCTTGTTGAAATTAGCTTGTTTCATAATTTTTGGCTCATCAAAAGGATGAACAGGATAATAGAAACCTTGTACCCACTTGCTTAAGTTGTTCTATGTAGAAATAGAATGTATCTTCAAATTAACAAGACAAAACTCAAAGTGGTTAAACCAATTTTCATGCCGTTTGGCAGTTTTTGAGAGTACTTGAGCCTCGTTTTAATCTAATGCCCATAATTACTGTGGTAAGCAGAATATGGAACCCCCTACCCAAATGTCCACCTCCTAATTGCCAGAACCTATGAATATGTTAAATTGTGTAACAAAGAGGAATGAAGGTTGTAGGTGAAGTTGTTGTTATCATCTGACATCGAGATAAGATTAGTCTGAATCATCCAGATGGATTCAATTTAATCACAAGCATTCTTAACAGTGGAAGAAGGAAGCAGAAGACAACTAGAGAGATGGCGGAGTGAGGAGACCTTGTCCTGACAATGCTGACTTTGAAGATGGCGAAAGGAGACCAGCCAAGGAAGCGGGCGGCCTCTAAGAGCTGGAAAAAGTAAGGTAAGGAGAGCTTTCAGAAAGGACTGTAGCCTGCTGCCACCTTGACCTTGGCCCAGTGAGATCCCTGTCAGATTTCCTTCTACTGAACTGTAAGGTAAGAAGTTTCTGTTATTTTAAGCCACTGAGTTTGTTGTAAATTTTAGAAGCAGCCATAGAAAACTAGTATGCTAGTGAAGGTAAACATCTCTTGTGTTTATTAGGCATTTATGTTTCTTCTTCCGTGTGTTACCTTTACTTACCCATTGTCCATTCCTCTGAGTGCTTGCTTGTCTTTCTAAAATCGATATACAACAGTTTTAGAAATAGATATGGCACGTTTGTCAGTTTATGTGCATTGTGTTTTTGGGTGCTTCTAAGGTGGATTTTTTTAAGTGACATAAACAAGACTATTTTGAAACATTAATTTGGGGTTTTAACAACTGATAACTTTATAAAATTAAAAGTTAAAAAACTGAGTTTCCTCTTGAGTTTTAACGTTAGAGTGAAAATTTTATCAGTTTCATCATCTGCCTAGAATGTATTTTATGCACCATGTTGTTGCTGGAATGCTCAGACCTCCAGTAACCAGGTTCTTGTCTTCTGTGAGAAAGAATTCAAGGGCAAGACGAACAGCAAACAGGAAAGCACAAGCTTTATTAAAGTAAAAGTACACACTCAAGAGGGGAATGTGGGCGAACTCAGAGAGAGTGTCTCACGAGGATGTCTTGATTCTGGGCTTTTGTTCTTCTTGGAGTCGGGGCCCAGAAACATGGTACTGACTTGTGGCCTCGTTGTCACCTCCCAGGAGGTGGGGAGTTTTGTTTCTCACTCTGTTTCCAGAACTGACATGGCATCAGGTGCATGACGGGAGCTGCAGTATTTGAAATGCAGATGAGATTATAATGACATTATAATTAGCCAAATGTCATGCCTTAGCAATCTAAGATGATGTCTAAGCTGGAAAAGACCTGTTTGGGCTTATCTCCCTTTGCCAGCTAAAACAGGGAGAAGTCTGAAGAAAGGAAAAAATTTCCAGAGCTATATCTTGGAGCTGGAGGGGGCATCCCTGAGCTATCTATGCTGCCTCAGTGTGAGATAGGGAGTCGATGTAATATTTACCCCATATTGACAGTACTGTGTCTTAGCACATTTATTGAATTAGTCTATCCTTCCTCACTTATATGCATTGACAGTTCTAGATGGTAAGTAAGCACATTGAAGGGACTGGCATTTTTGTTCATTTTATTCACTACTGTATCTCTAGTAAGTAGAACAGCGAGTGCTACTCGATTATTAGTTGAATGAATAAGTATTTTCCATATGAATTTGCATATGTTTCTCCCTTTAAAAATCCTAGCTTCATTTATGCTCATCAGTTCACTATTTTCTGAATACTTCTGTGAGACTTTGTTTTCCTTTCTTTTTTTTTTTTATATACATAAATCTTCAATATTGTTTAATGCTTGAATAAAACCTAACATTCTTCATGAATTTAAGTTACATCAGTCTGGAGTACAGTAGTTTCATCTTTCTTACCCCACCCCACCCTCATATCTAATTTTGATATTCTCACTTTTATTTTTTGCATTCCTGACTTATCAACAAGACAGCAGGACATAGAAAGTATGTGAAAGTAAAAGTTTAGTTCAAATCTCACTTTATCATTTCCTTTCTGCCTAATCAAGCAACTTATCTTTCTAAATTTGTATTAATCTTTCAAAACTTTTGGAATTTTTGAGAAAATGAGATAAAGCATGTATAAGACTTATCACTGTGGCTGTCGTACAGAGTCACTTATTGAATGTTAACTTCATTTTATTATAAAATGAAGGTGCATGGGAACTGATGTTTATGTATCTGTGATCTTCCAGGGTCAATTTTGAAGGAAAAAATGGGAGACACTGTGCTCTAGGGGCAGGAGCATGGGTTATAGATGTGTTTGTTCTGGTTACAATCTTGGTCTCCCCATCTTGTGTAGCAAGGTCTGTTACCTTTCTGAATTTCAGTTTTATCTCCTGTACAATGGTGATAATGTCAGCTTTTCAAGGTTATTGTGAAAGTTTAAGATATTTATAAATTCACTACTACATGGTAGGATATTTGGTAAAAGTTCACTTTTTTTCTATGCTGTTTTGAGAGACCAAGACTTCATCATCTTTAAAGCACTCAATTACTTAACACAGTTCCATTTATATAGTAGATGCCCGAAAGATTTTTGATTAGTGATTATTTAAGAAATAGATATGGGAAACAAAGCATACCTAAAGGAAGATGAAAAAGATGATGCTTGCTCTGAGTTTCTCTGTTCTTCCTAAAACAGCTATTTTATTGTCTGTGTGAAATTTGTTTTAAGATATTTGGGTATTAACAGTGTGATATGTGCTTGTGTATGCAAGTTAACTCTAATTTACACCCTAGGGTAAGTTGGTGTTTACAGTACCTTTTTGAAAATTCCCACTTCAGAGGTGATTAAATAGCATATCATGGAAATCACCCCAATCAGAAATCAACACCTTCAGAGGTGGTAACTTAGCACTCTTTTATGGAAATTTGCACAAGAGAATTTGTTTATTATTAGCATAAAGAGTGTTAAAAATAATTTTCCATGGAGAAATAAAGGTGTTAAACATGGATGGTTACTTAGAATGTTTGTATATACCCTAAGGCAATTGCATGAATGAAGCGTAAGAATTTGGCAAACTTGCTGTGAATAACATCAGTGAAGCTTTGAGGGTCCTGTGACTCTCTCCTTCGTGGAGAACCTTGCCACCCTGGCTTACTAATGACTGACTGGGTCAGTCACCAGAGTCTGTTCCAGTGCCTCCTGAGAGCCTCTCAAAAGCCTGATAGTGGGGAGGGCATAGCTACCGAACACTCTCCCTTGGAATAACTCTCCTTTATTTCCACTTGCTACTAAGTGCTCATGTGGTACATAGAGGAATTTAGTCTTAGACTTGCTTTGATTTAACTTACTAACCAGTAGCACAGTTGTAAAAAAGAGGGATATTCGTTTGCATTTTTCTACCAAGGAGACGCTACCAGTATTTACTTAAAGAAACTTTGCTGTTACTAAGATATATATTTTTAAAAAGGTAAACCTATAATTTATAGATTTAAAATGAGTGCATGTTAAAGTTTTTATTTAATTCACTAATGAGAGATTCGGGATGATGTTATAACTGGTTCAAAGGAAAATTCAAAGAACAGCTACATTTATAGATATGGAATGTTGAAAAGAATGTGGAAATGGAGGAGTGTTGGGGGTCCCCAAGACCACCCTCAGGCTAATGATTTGCTAGAGGACTCATGTGACCCAGAAACTGTTATTCAAATGGTTATGGATTATTATAGTAAAAGGACGCAGATTAAAGTCAGCAAAGATGAAGAGCACGTAGGGGAAAAATGTCAGGAGAAACCAGGCATAAACTTCCAGGTATCTCCTCAGTGGAGTTGCACAGAGACACACCTAATTCTCCCAGTAATGATATGTAAAGGGACACTCACCTGAGTGTTGTCCATCGATATTATTGGGGGATCTGTCATGAAAACATACAGTGCCCACACGACTGACCTCAGCTGTTCAGACTCTCGCCCACCCCCAGAGAAAAAATGGCTTTTATCATAAATCACATTGCTAGGATAAACTTATCTCATCAAATGGGTACAGAGTGTCCCAAAGCATAAAAAAGGCATAGGGAACATTCTAAGCAAGGCAGAGTATTCTAAGGGCTCAGAGGTTCTCTCTCTGGAACTGACCAAGGGCCAGTACTGAAAACAGTCCTTTGGAATGTGCAGGATTTGAGTGACTCAGGCCTGGCAAGTTAACACTTTTCAGCCAAAGTGTAAAAAAACCTATCTTCTCCATGGGGGTAGGGAGAGGTTTTCCTTCCACACAATAATTATTCTCCATTGATATCAGTTATCTACAACTTAGAGTTGTAAAATAGCCCCAATAGAATCAGATAACATTGAAAGATATGTTAGAGATAATGCATAGTTTTCTATTCAAGCACAATTTTTTTCCTACAGCTTAAGGGCAAATTGGTTTCATTTGCTCTACCACTTTTAATAGCTCTTGTACTGTTGTTATTTTTATGTATTAACCCATGCCTCTGAGTTCCAGATTAGTAGACTAGAGCATTACTCAGATATGGGAGAGACCATATTCCAGAGAAGTTTGTGGCCTTATTCACATCATAAAGTGAAGCCAGTGCTTGCTCCACATGAATGACCACTGGGCTAGTCACAGGCATTTGGGAAAATAGATGTTAATGTCTTTCAAAATAAGAAAAACACAAAATGATTCAATAATAACTTGGCTAGTAGTCTAGACTCAAGCTTGATTAAGTCCAATTCTCTTTTTTCTCAATGAGACAACACATTCAGGTTAACCCCTAGTGGAGGTCCACCCTAATCCTTTCTTCTAACTGGGGAGACAAAGAAGTGGAGCTCCTCAGTGCAGTCCATGAAAGGCAAGCAAGAAGCAAATCTCCTTGGGCTTTGCAGCCCGGTAGCCCAGCTAAACTTCCTTTACCGAAGTGGTCACGCCCTTGGTGAGTTAATGTAAAATATTTTGGAATGTGATGTTAATTCACAAAATTACAGATTTTCAACCTTATGATGTTCTTTTCTTTAAGAAGCATTTCAATGTGGTGCCAATTATATCTCTAACTTCCTGTTACTTCAGGCAAGGGAGCTCCTTTCCTAAGCTGTTTCTTTAAACAGCTTTCAATTTACTCTTTAAATTAGTAGTTAACTGGGAGGTTCGTTCTCTATTTGGGGCTTTGTTTACATATTTTAAGATACACTTCTCACAGGCTTTATTGGAAAGCAGAGTAAATCTGAAACATGAAACTTTTTTTTTTCTAAAAAGGTAATGTGTGTGTGTGTGTGTGTGTGTGTGAATGTGTGCTAAAAAGGTAGTGTGTGTGTGTGTGTGTGAATGTGTGTGTGCTTGAGAGTATATGTTTGAGGGAGATAGATGGATAGACTGTATAATTTTCAAGGCAATAGAAGGTTCTACAAACCATATAGGAACGATGGCCTTGCTTCCTTCATGTGTAACTCCTGTGGTTTTAGGAAGGCATCCTCAAAACAGCAAATCTGTAACTCTGTCACTTAGAAATGTGACAAGTCATTTTTCCCTTTTAGAAAGAATGAAGGCTCTGGGTGTTTGAAAGATGGATGGATAATTATTGATATAAAAGCGTGATGCATTTCTAAGTGGGCAGAAAGGGACTGGTAATAAAAAATAAGTAGATATGTTCTCATTTGTGCAGTAATATATCTGCGTAGAAAAAAGATCTGGAAGCATATACATTGCAGAGTTAATAGTTTTTCTGGGTTTGTTGGGATTATGAATGGTTGTAATTTTCTTCCCTTTGCTCAATAATAGTGATTTCTAAACATTTTATGATCATTTTTTATTTTTAATAAAGTGAACAGAAAATATTTTTAACTTTTAATGAAGAGCAAGGAGAAGAATTGAATAAGTGCACCATCCTCTCCCACAGTGGCAAATGTCTTCAGCTATAGAAAGAAAACAATAAAGTGGGTGGAATTGGGTTATATCTAGTATTTCATCAGCTAAAGGGAAGAGCAGAAGCAGAATCACAGCTGTGACATCACCTCAAAGAGCATCAGTAAAATGAACGGGAGAGAGATCACATTTGCCAGAATTCTCCCAGCGAATAAATGAGGTGAAAATAGGTTTGCTGAAAACAGTGGGCTGAAGAGAACCAGTAGCCAAGCACTTTGCTTTCAGTTCATCAAGCGTTGAGTCTGTAAATCTGAAGATCTAGTTTGTTTGCTGGTCCTTAAAGAAGGAAGGGCGTTTAACCTATACAATACCAACAATTGCCTTCCATCTAATTGCTTCATTAGCCTTTGTGAGAAAAGTCTGTGCAGCAGAGATGAAGAATGTTAATCTAATCCAGACTATTGGCCAGTGTTCCGGAGTGGCTGGTTGTTAATTCTTCCTGTATTACCTTCAGTGTTATTTCTCCATATCCCCTGGCCATCAGACAAGTAAAGCCTAACCAACACCCCTGGCCTATGTTCCTTCCTCTCTGGAGAGAAGAAATTTCTGAGTCTTTCACTTTCATAATGAGCAAATCCCTAAACACTTAGCAGTCCCATTTTCCTTTGGATCAAGGGACTTCTCTGTGTATGGTGGGTGGGATGAGAGAAGAAAATATTGGAACTCAGTCTCTAGAATCATAGAGGCCCCAGGAAAGCTTTTAATGGAACTTAACTTATCTTTTTGAAGAAAACAGAGTTACAAGTGGGGTTTTTGGCTTCTATTGAAATTGGATTATTTGTCATTCAGAAATATTGATTCCCTTTGTCTAGTCTTCGTGGAAGAATACATAGTTGATGTTGACCTTGGCTGTGTGACTTGTTTGGTGAGATGTTAGCACATGGGAGTTGAATTGAGGCTTGAAATGTACATCTATGTTTGGGCTTTTCCCTTGTTCTCCTGCCTTTCTGAAGATATATGGCTTGGTTAGCCTTTGTCCAAGGAGCATGAGAGAAATTTATGGAGCTGACCTAAACCAAAACCATGTCCTAGAATTAAATTTGGGCTAAATCAACAAAACTCTAGCCAAAGGCAGGGTCAACAAGTAAATGATTGTATGTAAGCCACAGGAATCCTGCGATTCTTTAGCATATTTTAGCTGACTATTTCAGCTGGATTGTGTTTCGGGGCTGGGAGCACTTCCATCTCCAAGTATTTGTTTACATGGGTTATATAGTGTTTGTTTTACTTTGTCCTACTAGATTTAAAAGGAGGATTATTTATTTTGGTAAGGTGCCAAAAGAACAAAGAGTAAGATGGGAGGGCATATCTGAGAAGAAATTACTAGTATAATTGAAACCTGGAGTAAGAAATGCCATTTCTAGATGATTGGGCCTCAACTGTATTTATTCTTCCTGAGGTGTAGGATATGTTTTATTGCAGATACTGTATTTAGCATAAGAGCCTAATGGTTCTCAATCTCTGTAAATATTACTTACCAAGGCATAAGTTGTATGGCAACTCTATTCCTACTGTATGTGGCCACCTCATATTCACTAAACTTTCATATCCTTGACTAAATGCATTGCCAGTTTTTAGTTGAAGTAGATATATCGACTGTTCTAACCAGTCTAGTGACAGAAGGGACTTAACCTATCTCAGCCGAGGGGAATGTTCCTTCCTGACTCTGGGCCCCTGAACTACCTTTCCTTAAAGCATTTACTTCTAAAAACTTGCAATTGTAAAATTTTTTTCTGCCTCTTTGGGAACTAAATCTTCACTCAGCCTCTTGCCAGTTTTACAACTAGGTGTCTTTCTCAAAGACTTGGGAGCCCTCCCTTTGAAAAATAATCTTCAAGAAATGTAGTGCCCCTATCTCCCAGTCTCTGTGGGAGAGTGGAAGCCTAACTTAGACAAATGCTAGTTAATTTACACAGATGGCCTAGTCACATGGATCCACCTCCCCACTAATGTCCTGTAGTACTTTTTGCCTAGCTCACCTCAGCACTTAAAAACCCTCCTGCCTTTTCTTTCAGCCGAGTTGAATTCAATCATTATCCCTATTGCAGTAGTCTTGACACTTATTGCAATAATTTTGACTTCTATTGCAATAGTCTTGAATAAAGTTGTCCATGCCTGTTGAACCAATCTGGTGTGAAATTTCTTTGATACCAGAGTCAATCTGAAATGTTGCAATACATCATGAAACAACGCACTGTTTCTGAGCCACCACGAGATTAGAGGTAAAGAGGCTATAGGATACTTATATTCAGTAGAACTGTGTCCTAAAAGAAGGGTCTGAGAGTAGACATAGTTTTTGAGCCTATTAATGGATGAGATTATATAGAAAGAGCAATAACAGACTTGGTCCTGAGCACATGAGAGATTTTCCCAACCCTAGGACTCCTTGAATTCTTTTGGAAGACTTTGAGGCATTTTTATGTGTTTAAGGAGGAGTAGGGGAGTATTAAGTCAAGCAGGTGAGGATTTAGAATTTGGTAGAAAGATGAATATTCATGTCAATGAGACATTTTTACTTATTAGACAGATAAGCCTGAGACATACAACTTATGACACATTTTTTATTAATTATATAAGCAACAAATGCATTGACCAACTTCTATTACAGCAATGACTTTTATAGTCATAATTTCATTTAATGTTAGAAAAGGATAAGATTCAACTCTGACAGGCAAAAAACGCTAATGAATATTAGCTTAAACAAGAGAAAAGTTGACCTCTCTCACACTAAGGAGGTCTGGAAGTAAGGGGTCCAGCCCCAATATGATAACTCTTCCACAATATTCAGAGACTACTCTCCTTAGATCACCACTGTGAGACCCTAGGCTTTGGTCTCTTTCTTCGTGGTTCAAGGTCGTGGTATCCATGTCCAAGGGCACTGATGGAGAAAGGGACAGAAAAGAAGGTGGCAAAAAGTATGGACCAGTTGTCTTTTAATGGAAGTTCTCAGAATCTGATGCATGAAATCTCACTTATATTGTCTGGAATTATTACTATAGCTGCAAGGGAAGCTGAAATATATGCTAAAGTCTTAAGTCCTCATTCTAGGTACACATCAGCTTAGCTAAAAAAATTTTATTACAATAGAAAAAGAGAGATTGTAGGACAAGTTGGTATCTCTGACACAGTTTGTCTCATTGACTCCCTAAATAGCTTTATACATCCTTCTTCCCACTCATGGAACTGCTCACCATCTTCCCAAAATAAATAACCAAAACTTTAATTTTGCCAACCATCTCTTTCAAAATCTGGGCTCTCTGCTATGTAACCTTTTCGGGATCATTTAGATATGGCTTGTCTTGCTCTAGAAGCTGGTAAAAGATGCATTTGCTTGTCAGACAGTATGCAGTGTGGAGTAGAGATGAGATTAAAACCATAAGAAATTCTTTTAAGAAAAATGAAGAAAAGGTCATATATGGCAGTCACCAGGTCACTGGGCCAAAATAACAGCTACTCCTTTTTTTCTGGCAATTTATGTGTAGGCCTGTGTGGAAGACCCTCACTCTGCTCTCTGGAAGGGGTCTTTGTGGTCCTGGCCCTGACTTCTTGAGAATTCTTCATTGTATGCCATCCTTCCTGACTATATGTGAAGTGAACATTGGACAATTGTCTTCTAGGAACTATACAGCGCTCATACCCTGCTTTCTGCTAGTGCAGGTTGGAGGGATCAGGGATAGTGTTAGGCATGAGACATTGCAGATATTTGTAAGGCCTAGATTATAGTTGCCTTGGAAAAATAATTAGTTGGCTTCCAATTTATGCTTCACATTAACCATAGCCAGATTATGCCAGTACATAGTTTTTAAGCCAAATTTTCTGAATCAAAGATGCCAGCTGAATTTTGCCTATTCCTCTTCAACTTCATGTAACCTCCTTTGAAGATATTTGTATCACTCAGCCTAAGACAGAGACAGACAACCCTAGGATCTCCACAGCTTTGAAAAGCAAAGGTTTGGCAGGAAACTCTTATTGGGACCTGGGCTGGCAGAATTGCTTTTTAACACAGGTTTCCAGAATCATCAGAGCAGGAGGAAGGGAATATTCTGAGCCATTGGATGGTTTTAATGATTCTTTCAGGAAATGACATATGTCAATTCCAATCACATTTCATTGATCAAAGAAAGTCACATGTCCACACTTAACAAAGAATGGAGAACTGCAGTCCTACTATGTGAATCTAAAGGCTAATAGCCCTAATGACTATTTTATTACCCATGATAATGGGTTATATGGGAAGGCATTTTTTTTTAAAATCTGATCTTTGTAACTGAGATGGCTTTCATTGTCTGGCAAAGAATTTTTAATGGAAGATGCTTGAAAACCTTGGGGCCATAGAAATTTTATCTTCTATTCAGGCTACTTCTTCAAGTCACTCTGTTTAAACTTTTCAGCTTTGGGTAACAAAAAAGGTCACTTTTCAATGCTATGAAGATCCAAATTAATAGATTCTCAGTTAACTCAGAGTTTAGGTCAGATACATACAGTTTCATCTCTTTTTGCAGACCAGTTAGCTGAGGCCAGAGTTCATATGTTCATGCAGTGGCAAGTGGCAGTAAAACCACATCAATACTACTAATTTTTCCTGGCACATCCTCTAATATCACAGGTGTGGCTAGCTCATCATCTCCTTTCCAAGGACAGTTAACAATGTAACAAAATGTTTTGCTAGTGCATAACAAGTCACCAGTTTCTTAGGCTGCAATATCCGAGTTCTTGCCATCTACCACTTTATCACTCCCAGTAAGGAAATTCCATATATTTTAGGCTTTGTTATATGAGCACTCTACCTACAGGTATTAAATTTTATATTTAAAAAAATTAATATTGCTTGCAATTAGTGGAAAACACAAATTACCATGATGCAAACAAGACAGTTATTTATCTCTCACATAAATGGAAAATAGATATAGACAATTTAGGGTTAGTCTCTCAGCCCATTTGGGCTGCTATAACAGACTATCATAGGCTGGGTGATTTGTAAACAAACAGCAAACTTATTTCTCACAGTCCTGGGGACTGGGAAGTCCAAGATCAAGGCACCCATAGATTCAGTGTCTGGTGAATGACCACTTCCTAAGTGTCCTCACATGGTAGAAGGGGGCAGAAACTCTATGGGATCTCTTCTTTAAGGACACAAATCCCATTCACAAAGATTCTACCCTTTTGGCCTAATCACCTCCCAAAGACCCCACCCTTCAAATACCATCACATCGGGAATTAGGTTTCAGCCATCCTTTTGGGAATTAGGTTTTGACATATGAATTTGGGAGGGTCATGTTAAGTCTACATATAACAGCTAGTATGTGATATTTCTGCTCGATGAAGTCCTCCAAGACTTAGATTTCTAGATCATCACCGTACTTTCCCTAGGTGGTTGCCTTTATATTTTGAGTTCAAGATTATATTTTCCACAGGCCAAGCAGCAAAATGCAGGGGAGGGATGACTAAGAAAATGACAAACAGCTTGTACTGGTGTTTTCTAAGGAAGCCTCTCAGAACTTGCAAATGACATTCTACTTATATACACTGGTACAGAAATTTGTCACAAGGGAGGCAAGGAAAACTCTTTCTCCTGGCCACAAACATGCCAAGCTAATTCTTCTGTGACTTAGGAAAATAGACAATTAGTGGTCTCTACCACAGATACTTTGATACTCCTCTGAGGTCTATATTTACAGATGAGGAAACAGATTCAGAAATATGCAGTTAATTTGCTAAGGTCATATAGTAGTTGGAAAACTAAGGAGGTGACACAAGTCTTTCTGAGCCACAGTTTAGTCCCTCTAACTACTTAATGAGTTGTCCCATTCAAGTGGAGCCCTCATCGAAAGATGAGTACCTATGACCCACTTCTGCACATTCCCACAGGCTCCCTCACTGAAATACTCCAAAGGGTGACAGACTCGAAATCCTCTTTTCTATCTCCACCTTTGACAGCCATTCCCCCTGCTATGGTTGGCATGTTTATGTTGCCCCCAAATTCATATGTTGACATCCTAACTCTCAAAGCTGAGGGTCTGAATAGGTGAGGTCTTTGCGAGGTGCTTAAATCATCAGAATGAGACCTTCATGAATGGGTTTTGTGCCTTACAAAAGAGGCTCCAGAGAGATCCCTATGCCCTTTCTGCCACTTAAAGACATCATGAGAAGTCTGCAGCATGGAAGAGAGCCCTCCAATGACAATGCAAGAGCTACAATCCTGGACTTCCAAGACTCTAGAACTGTGAGAAATAAATGTTTGTTGTTCATAAGCTACCCGGTCTATGGTATTTTTTTTTTTATAGCAGCCTGAACAGACTGAAATAGCTCCTCACTAATGTCTTAGATCAGTACAGTGACTGGAAAAGAAAAGAAATAGCCTTCTGTTTTTGAAAACTTGTTTTGTTTTAGTGATTGTTTAACTTGTGCTGACTGTAGTCATTCTACTTCTTCTATACTTCATTTTAGCACGAGAGGTCTTTTAGGCCATTATCTTTTACTCAGTTCATCTTTCTACAGCCCAAGATGAAGGGTTTTATTCAGGTCATAATCACCTGCAATCAGATTTCCAGGGTTGATTTCAAGGTCATGGCTGTAACCTTTAAAAATGTCCAAATGACCGGATTCCTTGGCTGCCTATAGCTTTCACAATTTGTGATGTGGGATTTGTGTCTGGAAGGTTTTTTGATGGCTGAGTGTTTTCACTGTGGATTTCAAATATATAGTTGATTAAAGAAAATGGGTTAGTCCTTGCCTACAGTGTTTATTAGCCTTTTATATTTTCATGGGGAGGTCAGATGTAAGGACTGAGGACTGAGTGGCTGAGATAATTAGCTTTTACCGTACCTCTTCAATTCTTTACAATATCTATTTAAAACTTAATGCTTTAGAAGTTTCATGTAAATTAAGTTTGCCAGTCTTGATCATTCAACCAACTTCTCATAATGCTAATTTCTAGCTCATTTCCTGTGATTTTCAAGATTTCACTCAGAAATTTTCGATATATGAGACTGTAAAGTGTCAAAAGAGTGTGATGAAACAATATTAAATTTTAAAAAATCTTATGACCTCTTTTTGGGTGTAACCTCACCACCGTTCAACAAAAAGCATTAATATTTTATTTGAAGCCTTTAAATCCTAACGGTCTATGTTCTTGTTGTAAGTATTTGCCCCTCTTTGGGTTTCCTAAAAGCTAACGGAAGCTAGACTGACAGATTCAACATCCATTATGATTTCTTTTTTAAATACAGCTCTATAGATTTGTCATTTTTCTCATAAAAATCTTTGCCTGTAGAGATGGAAGAGGCTTATTGCAGTGAGCCATCTAGTCCATTTTTCTCTGCATGCTTTTTCAGGGTGGTTTCAGATTTGAAAGGATTTGAATATCTGCAAAGACCTCGTGGGGGAATTATTTTAAAGTTATTTGTAACCGTAAGAAGTTTTTCATGAGAATGGATAAAGAACATGCTAAGATTAAGAAATCTAAGAGAATTTCTCTCTTTCAGAATTGCTGGAGAAAGCACTGTGATTTCCAAGGTGGCTGTTTAAGTAATGGCATTGTCGTTTGGAGGGAAAAGGAGCTCTGAGTCAGGAGGCACAAGCTCGCTGTTATCAGGGAGGAAGGAATATGACATAGTCTTTGCAGTTATAACTGCCTCCCCAACAGGAGATTCCAAATGGATGGGGAAAGTCTGGGGCCAGGCTCACGGCTGGGACCACAACCAACGGGTTAAGATTAATCATTTGATCTCAGAACTTCCTCTAGTTTATCTCCAAGCTGGTTGCCAATATGATACTCTTGGTTTGTAAAATACTCAGGAACAGGAAGCATATATCAACATTTATACATATCATCCCCTTTATGCTGCTCTTGGAGGTCGGGGCCTTAGGAAAAGAAAGTCATTCATCTCTACACAAAGGCTGTAGTCTGCATTCTAACTGGCACACTCTCGGGAGCGAAGGGCCCAAAGAAATCTGTGATTACACTGAGCATTTGGACACATGAATTAATTCCCCACCCCCCAGATAATCTATTTAATAAAAGATTGCTGGGAATCTGTCTCTTTCTCTCCATTTTCTCTTGTGAAGGCATTTTCATGGCTGCATATTTTGCAATAGCACAAGTCCTACATAATCAAGTTCCTTCGGATGGAGCATTTCTAGGACTTTTGTATTAACCCTTTTCAATATTTTAAGATGCCTTGATGAGCCCTTATTTCCACCTCCGGAATCTTATTCCTCACTCTCTGTTTCCCCAAAAGGAAAACAACCCCACTCACACTCCCTCACACACACACACACACGCCCCCTTAAGGAAAATGTACAATCTTTTTTCCTGAGCAAGACCACCCATTCTATCTGCGTCATCAGAGTAGGACTAATCCAGAAGGAAGCCTGAAATTCAGCCTTCCACTGATTTCTTGATGCTACATCTTCCTTCCATCTCTCACCAAAGCCTCCACCTTGTCACGTTCGTGATGTACTCATCCTAAGTTGGTAGAGAGAGAAGAGAAAGGCTATCTCCCTCTTTCTCTATTCTAGGGAGATTATAATTTCTCCTCCAAGTTTCTTTTCTTTTTTTTTTCTATTTTAACCCTAAACAGTCTTTATTTTGTTGGCTACAATTTTCTTGCTGTGGTTAAATCCCTTTTACATATTAATGTTTAGTCCAGAAACTTCTAGCCACACTATTATCCTCCAATTATATCTTGATCTTCTTCAGGTCACTTTTGAGAATGATGGTGAAAAGTGTGAACAGTGGAACTATCCCCAGGGAACACAGTCCATGTAGTGGGAAACACCTGAAATTACAACCTGTCACTAAAGATTGAATTTACAATTTGCTGTGTACTAGCTGATTTGGGAGCAGATAATTTATTCTGTTAGTCTTTTCTTTTTTTCTATGCTTTAAAGTGATTCTATCTATACTAAAGATTTTATGCTATTGTTGTAGGAATAAAATAAAACTGCACATATGTAATCTCTAAATTACCATACACGAACACACTTGTGTAATATCTATGACAAATATGTTAACATATCAGGTTAATAGTTTTCTAAAATTATATTGTCACCTTTATAGTACTCACTGCTACTTAATATATTCATTCATTCATCCATTCACTTTTCCATTTATTTGTATACTTATTCATTTATTATATTATTTTATTACCAATATTATATTATATATTATGTCTCCCTTCCTCTAGAATATAAGCTCTGTCTTAACAGGTACTTTATCTTTTATGTTTTGTTTTCTACTTTATTCTCAGAGCCTAGGACAGTTCCTGGCATACTGGATGCTCAAAACGTTTGTTGAATGTATAAATGAATGGATGACAGTTCTTTATGTGAACAATGCTACAATGTGAGGGAATCATCACTTTAAAGCATTTTTCCAAATTTCTTTCTAGAAGTTGTTTATCTACTTTTCTCTTTACTATTACAGTTTGAAATCTGAGCATGCAGAAGAATGCCTTACAAAAAGCCATGCCACAAAGAGAATAAATGCCCCTGTCCCTGCCTGCTCCTTTCTACCCTAATTTGAAACCAAGTCTTTAATTTGTGCATCTAGAATTATATGTGCGGAAAAACTCACTTGATACTAAAGATTTTAATCTAAAAAGTTCTATTGAATTATTTAGATGGAGGTATTAGAATATTATGGTACCTAGGGAAAATAAATGTCTGCTCTGGCCTGCCTTGAATCTCATCAGTCTTATGCAAACAGAGCATGAAGGAGGAGATATACAGACATCCTAGTGTTTAGTATCCACAAAAAAGATGATTGTGTCTTACTAGAAGAAATAGCACTGTTGAATATTCATGAGAGAGATCCATTTTAACCCCCTGCAGGAACAAAATATTTGTATAAATATGAAATCTGTGCATGATTATGTGAAAGCAGATATTCCCCAGAAGTTAAATATGCTAACATAGGAAGAAAGGTCTTACTCTCCGGTAGATTTTATTAAACGAATTCGAGTCATTGAAAAGACATATAAACAACAAGAGCACAATGCTTTAGGGTGGTCCAAAGGAGCATAACTAGAAATGATAAGACTATGCTAAATAAAAACAGGTTACTGGAGAACATTTTTAACTATGTGGTATTTTATTCCCTAGCAATGCTTATGGAAATGCTTTCAACCTAAAATTCACAACCTAATGAAATCTATTAAACTGAAATTACCTTTCTGGGGACACGATGAGAGTCTTATTCCTTGAAATGCTGAATGTGACTTGACTCACAGTTTCAATCAGTCTTAAGATTGAATTGAATGTAGAATGGCGTAAAGGACATGAATTTGGTTGTCTTTGCTGTGTCAGTGACTGGTGTGTGACCTTGGACAATAAATTCAATGGTTTAAGTTCTTTTACTTTAAAAGAATATCACTTCATATTTTCTATCAGAGTTCTAAATTTTAAGCCGATTCTTACTTTCAGGTTAACTATGTTCTCTCATTTTACGAAGAAAGAAAAATTCCTTCCCGCCCCCTGCTGATTCTAGTAGAATATATAATGCCTTCCAGACTCCCTACCACCACAAATGCTGCAATAAAAAGTCTGCTTTAGGTGGTGGGTTATTCACACTTAAATGCCAGAGGGGAACAAACTTGTTGGTTTTTCCTTCTCATTCTGCTCTCTGAAGTTACAAGTTTGACCAAAAGAAAGCATGCCTGCTGATGTGAGCATTATATGTGTGCACTGTTTATGGCAGCTGCTGAATTGGGTAGATATGTAGTGAGCAAATCAAAGGAAGAAAGCTCACATCTTCTAAAACAACAACTATATCCCTTTTTCTGTTTATAAGCGTTTCATATCTGAGTTGGCCACCTACTTCTATAAAGCGTTAGAATATACTTTGACAGTATATATCCGATGTATCCAGTAAAGTAAAATCACGTTATTTTCAGGTTAAGGATGGTTAACTCATTGTGGTTATCAAGCTCTTTTTGGAAGAAGGTGTTTGTCATAAACTGGCTGGATCTTTCTGTGTGCAGTCTTACCAGCATTGCCGTGCTTCAGTAGCTTCTCTTCCTAACTGCCCTCTGTTCATGGCCATGTTTACACTTTTTGGGGAAAAAGGCAACTGACATTCCCGGTCTAGGATGAAATCTTTGTTTAGCCAGATCTTTCCATACCACCTCATGTTCCCAAATCGGTCAGGATCCAATGCAAATATATATTCAAACCTATTTTTTCAAATCCGTCACTATACTTCTGTTTCTAAGACCCGAAACTCTTGCTATTCTCCAGTTCTTGACCTTTTAAGGTCTTAAGAGCTGAATTCCTTGGATGTTTGTTCAGTGATTAGACCACATATACATTGAAAAATATAAATATTACATATATATTACGTTATAAAAGAGCCAGATTTTTTTCTTCAGAGTAAAAATAGCCTCGATGCAGTGGTAGTAGGAGTCAGGCTTTCCTTCTAAATAGTGTTTTGAATACAGTCCCCTATAAAATACTTTTTCATTGTGCCAAGGCACTGTGGGATATGTGAAATACTAAGCCATATCTTCTAAATTTCTGCTGATTCCCCATTTCTCACAGAATAAAGTTAAGCTCCAAAAAGTGGTCTATAGTCCATGCCTTTCATGATGTGAGTCATTGTTCACCATACCTTCGTTTGTCTTGTCCTTTCTCACATCGAAACTCAGCCACACTCTACTCAGTTTCTGCATCTGTCCATTCTCTCTCTACCTGTGATGTTATATTTGCCTTGCCTTACTGGACCACAGCTGCATTCAATGCTCTTTTCACTCTCCCCAAACATCATCAGTCTGTGTGTTTGCTCTAAGTTCTCTTTTGTCTCTCTTCTCTCTCTGCCTTCCTTTGTTTCCTTTTAGTCTAGCTACAAATATTTATCTAAGAGCATTTACTAACTTCTCTCTATCATTTTACCCACATATTCTGACCTTATCTCCTAAATATCTCAAGTGGTTTTCTTTTCTCTAGCTATATTACCACTATGTGGTTTTCGTCCCTTGACATCTTTTAATGGACTTCCGTTGTCCTATTGTTCTCTCAAATGCATCCTTCACAGTGCAACCTAGAATGTTCTTTCGTATATTTCTTAATGGACTTCTAGTGCCATATTGTTCTCTCAAATGCATCCTTCATACTGAAACTAGAATGTTCCATCCAAGACAGAAATTTAGACCTGTTAATACTATATTTAAAATCATTTAAAGGATACTTAGCACCCCTGTTATCTAAACTGTGATTCTTTTGAAACTAGAAGGGACTGCTATTATTCTTTAATACTGGATGGCCGGTCTGAACCAGGAGAGTACCAGGCATGATCACTCTACCTCTATAAGACATTAAGGGAAAAACCTGTCCAAGCTGTTTAATGTAACATAGAAAGCCTTCCATAATCTGACCCCTTCCAGTGTCCCTAATGTAATCTGTGTATATTGCAAATCTGGTCCTCTGTATTCCAGTGATCCTGTGCTTTTCTTTAGGCTAAATTTTCCAACTGGAATCTTTCTTTTATTTCCACCATGCTTACTCTAATTATAAGTAGGATGGAATCAGCTTTATAGATTAATTTGGGAAAAATGAACATCTTAGCAATAGCGAGTGTTTCAGTCAATAATATGTAACAGAATTCTTCAATTTATTTAGGTCTTATTTCATTTTTTTTTTCTCAGCCATGTTTGCAGTTTTTCGCTTAGATGACTTGCATATTTTCTGTTAAATTTATTTTCAATTATTTTATTTTTAATACTGTTCGAAATACTATTTCTATTTCCTTCTCCAGTTACTTATTACTATTATGCATAGAAATACAATTTAAACATTTTATATTAGCCATGTGTCATGTGACTGTGCTAAATTCACCTATTAATCCTAATAGGGATTTTTTTTGGTAATGCTTAGATCGTGCTCTCTCTTGCTCTCATGCTCTCGCGCGCGCGCGCGCGCTCTCTCTCTCTCTCTCTCTCTCTCTCTCTCTCTCTCTCTCTCTCTCTCTCTCTCTCTCTCTCTCCACTAAAGCCCCTTGAAGCAGAAGTTAAATGGAGATTGTATTTCTCCTTCCAGTAGATGTATGCTTTTGTGTCAGACAAGCCCAAAGCTACCACAGCTGGACTCTCTCTCTCTCTTTCTTTCATGCCTTTCCGGCCTTTTCAGTTAAATTTGTTTTTTATTCCATTTTATTTCCTCTCTTGGGTTCTTAGCTGTACTTTTATATTATTATTGGTTATTCTAGGAACAACAATATGCATTTTTAGCTATCAAAGTGTATTGAGAACCAAATAGACTATAGAATGGCTCTAAGTATAGCTTTGCTGAGATTATTGGGCTTTGGATGAAAATGGTCAGTCTACGTCAATTCATAGTTTTCAATCATTGAAAACTTGTAAGTAAGTATATCTTCAGTCAGGGATTAAGTTAAAGCAGACAATTTAATAGTGTGGGGGGGTATTTCCAAGCCCAATATTCCTATTGACGCTTTTTTTGACAGTCTCAAAAAGATAATAAGAGGCAAGAGCTTAAAGTTCATAAAATTTAATCAATTCAAAATCAAATGAATAGGAAAACAGACACAGAGAATATTCTTATTTCGACTAAATTTAACCAGTTGGAATTATTTTAAAACAACTATTTTATTCATGCTTTTTGAAATAAAGATTTATCTTTTAATAGAAATTCTGCATTTTGTCATAACAATGAAACAGCGTCCTTGACTTAGTTATTCTCCAAAAAGAGGTGCCTCTTCCATTTTATTTTGTGAATTTATCCCAGAATTGAGACACAAGTCATTATAAATCAACAAAAATATATATTTTTATTACACATATTTATAATATCGTTCTATACAACTTCTGGGTGTTCAGAGTTGCACTACTTCTTAATTGTCTTAAAAACACAAACTACATTTTTAAAACTTCGAAATGAGTCAGTATTAGAGCGGTATGTATAGCTTTATCCTGGAATTTAAGAAATGATGTTATTCTTCTATTAATTCAATAAGAATGTATTAGTGTTCACAATGTGCCATATGTTGGGGATGCAGATCACATATGGAATTCTTGTCTGTGAAATTCGGTCTAATGATGGAAGCGGGTGAGAAACAAATCAATCAACAATTGTGCTCTATGTTCTGTTAAGTAATAGGATATACATGGAGATGGCAGTGGAAGTCCAGAGAAGAGAAATCTAGCCTTAGAATTTTCTCAGAGGAAGTGAAGCTTAAGTTAACTCCTAAAGGATAAGTATGAGCTCTCTCAGCAAATAACATAGAGAAACATGTTGCTGGAGATGGAGAACAACATATAAGAGAGACAGACAAGGAGGGGGAAAAAAACCAAAACAACAACCTGGTTTATTTAAGAAACTAAAGATAGTTTACTCTGATTTCATGATGGAGCATGTTTTGAAGGAATAATGAAAGTTGAGAACTGAAGAGGATCCAAAGCAGTAGGGGCCATGCTGAGAGAATTTGAACTTGGTCTTGATGATGCTGAGAACTGTATGTTAGTGAGCAGGAGAGTGATCATATTTAATTTTAGAACTGGATGTTGGTGAGCTGGAGAGTGATTATATTTAATTTTGATAATAGTAAGAAAGACACTTTAAAATAGGAGTAAAACTGGAATTGGAAGACTAGTTGAGAAGTTTCTGCAGTGATTAAAGTAAAAGATGAGGGCTTAGGCTAAAGCAGTTTCTAAGGGTACGAAGAGGGGAAAGAAAAACTGAGGAGGTGAAATCACTGTTATGAGGTACTTGTTTTTATTCTGCCTATTCGAGGAGGAAGACCTGACCTTTGGTTTTCTTAAGGGGTTTTTAAAATTAGGATTTTACACATCTATATGTAAGAATGGTCAGGCCTATATTGTGGAGGAAACTTTCTATATTTCCACTAATTAGTTAAATTGTATATTACAAGACTATAATTAGAAAAATGATTTAAATTCCTCTGCCAATGGTATTGATAAAAGTAGCTTGCTTTAGGAACAGAAATAAAATTCTTTCATCTGATTTTTTTTCCTTTTTTTGCTATACTATTTCAAAAATTTGATATAGTTTTTTTTTTTCTCCAGGGCTGATAGATATGTAGAGGTAATTCTCAATCTTTTGTGCAACTATTCAAATTTCAGATTTAATGAGCCTTAAATTGTATTAAAAATTGCTCTTAACCATTATTGCAGTGTATTTATGTAAAGTGCATAAAAGTACCTAACCATGCCTACCTTCTCTTGCACATAAACTCATGCACCAAGAATTTATGCATGTTTGCATGGAGGAAATTTGAGTAGACTGGAGATTTTACTAGGCCACTTTGAATTAGGGTAGAAAAGAGAAACAAAAAACCAACCCTTCGTGTGAATGTGGCTTTAAAAATTCTTCCTGTATAACTTATTTGTTTTTTCATTAGGCCTGTTTCCAATTTTGATAATTTTTATGCTTATGTATGTTTAATTCATTTTAGAATTTAGAATTTGTGGAACTCAATCTTATTTATTCATAAGTTTATTTTCTTATGTTGTACCGTAATGTTGATATATTCATAGAATTTTATTTTCTCACATGGAATCTATATTCCTTTCACTTGCCACTCTTAGTCTCATTAAATGCGCTTCTCTTATTACATTTCTTGCCAATGATTAAGACCATGATGAAGTAGAATGGACAGAACTTAGTCTAAGAGACTGTGCTCCAAATACACCACAGCTACTTACAAGTCATGCATTAGATAAATGTTATTTGCCCTCTCTGGGACTTAGTTTGCACATATTTTAAATGGGTGTGATCTCATCTGTTTTGCAGGATTATCAGAAAAATGAAGAAAAATGTTTTATAGGAAGTTCAGAGCACACTAACCAGCTAGTGCAGGTGCTTAATTAACTTTTTTTGTTTTCTTTTGTGTTTCCTTCTGTCAGGACTTCTGCTGCTAATCCTTTCCTCCAAGGTTCAACGAAAAGGTACTACCTCCTAAGAGGAATTTGGATATCTGTGAAGGCTTGGTGCTTGTTACCAGGTTTGCAGGCCACTGCTGGTTTTAGTTGTTGGGGGACAGAGATACTTGACATCCTGAGAGTGAATATTTTGCTATTTATAATTTATTATTTATTTATAATTATGAGATTACCCAATTCTAGTCCACATTCAAAGCGGTTTTTTTTTTTTTTTTTTTGCATAGCTTTAATATACAATGAATTTTCCAGACATGCAACTCTAATGCATTTGTGAAAAAATACCGCCCATATGGATAAAACTTTGCTAAGATTTCCTTACCATTTTGGAAAGTGTTATTGGTGACTATTCTGCCTTTTATCTTATAAAAAGATACATCTCTTTTGTTCAACTTTTTTAGCTTTTCTATTCAAATGATGATGATGATGATGATGATTATTTTTATTATTATTGTAGTAGTAGTAGTAGCAGCAGTAGTAGAAGTAGTAGTAGTAGTAGTAGTAGTAGTAGTAGTAGTAGTAGTAGTAGTAGTTATATAGGTCTGACTACTTCATTATTTCTTCTAGGGAAGTTGTGCCAGAACCATTAATATATAGAAAAGATATTTTCATTACAAGTTACTCCTTATATAACTTTTAGGTCGCCAAATTGATTTAAAAGTATCTTTGCAAGTAGATTCTATTATCTATGAATTATAGTTCAGGATTTTGAATGAGTGATAATAGTAGATTTTTACTTAATTTGATGTGATTGTTTGAGACCCCCTGGCCTGGGACACTACTTTATCTGGTCCTTAGCGGTGGACTACGTCCAGGAGCTTCTCTTAAAGTAATCATGTGCTGTGTCAGTGATAAGCTGGCGAATTCTAGCTACTCTCACCAGCTGATTTCCATTATTCTCTTGACCTCAAAAAGGGTGACCCACCAGGCCTGCTTTCTTGCGGTGCTGACCCTAACATCTATGAATCTGAAAAGAAAGACCTAATGAAAAACAGTCTTAAAAAAGAATTATTTTTCAAGCACTCAAGTCATCTCATTATTCCATTATTGCCCTTTAGCTACTTGCATTTCTGTTCTGGCTTCCTCTGAAAGTGGGAATTTAATCTGTTCATTTTTACACAACTGCCTTGTAAGTTAAAATAACTTGCATTAAGTCATTTCAAGTCTCCTTAATTTCCTATGAGAATAAGTATGACTTTTTCAATTTTGATGAGTAATATGAGACACAGCTTACAGCCAGTAAATTCTATAGCAATATTCTTACCACCTTTGATTTATATTTTAGATTTTTAACAATACACTATAGCAACCTGTGTGACATTTTCATTACTGTCTACATGCTTGGGGTTAAAGATGAAGCTCGAATTCTATACAATGCACTTGAAAGGAGAAGTAGAGTATGTGTACTTTGGTTCTCAATTTTGTTTGTTTTCAAAAACATTTGCAAATAGATTTCAGAAGGGTTCAAACAGTAGTTTTCCTTCCTAACAACAAGAATATACACATAAATGAAATAGCTGTTTATTACAAAATACTTATTAGTGACATGTAGAAAAATTGGATTATTTGGATGATTTTGCAACAATTTTATGAAGTCTTGTTTCTCTGGGTAGAATTATTTTTACATGACCTCTACTGAGGCTTGTGTGTGCACGTATGTATGATATGTGTGTGTGTAAATATCTGTAATTTTTTCCTCCAAAGACTGTATCTCCTGTTTGGGGATAGTGATCACCCATTGTGTTGTGGGAAAATTGTCTCAGTTTTGCAAAGTAGTTAGAACAGTGCTTTCAATATTTCCTAGGGCCTTTGTGAGGTGAGTTTGTGTCTCAATTTTGGCCCCCAGATTTTAATTCTGGCTCCTTTCATGGGACTGTGAATTCCTAGAAGGAAAACATTGGGTTTTATTTTGCATTCTTAGCCCCTAACCACAGTTCCCATGACCCATATCCGTCTTTCCAGAAGTTAATCAATAGAACAGCATTAGCCAATCAGCTATTGCTATAGTTGAAATAATGGGAGAGAGTAAATAAATGGAACTCAGAGAGTCTATTGTGTTCAAAAACATGAACCATGTTTGAAGTGAAAAAAAACTTAGAGCAAGATATAATTGGCTAGGATAGAGAGGGTAAGTGTGATAAGAGCTCTAGAAACCGAAACATGACAGGAAGTCTCTTAGGAATGACTGGGATGAACCTGGGAAAGGTGGGGGAAATGAAAAATTTTAAATTGCTCTTTGACTGATACTATTTTCTGTTTTTATCCATCATTTTGCTGATACAGGCATAATCTTCAAATGATTTTGATTTTTTTTCTGTGTATTTTGTAATTCATTGATATATCCAGCATCATAACAGCTCTCCAGTGGCATCTTTTCATGTCAAGGGAAAAGCTATAAACGATGTGATTGTGATCACTTATCCATCTGAAATTATTATGATTATATTGCCGAGAATGGTCACATGTGAATTTGGGCCCGGTGTTGATATTCTTGGGGTATTTTCGCACACAAGTAGAGTTCTCACCTAGTTCTTATACTCTTGCAGTGCTACTCATATGGCAGAATATCCAGTAATCTGAAAAGAAGAGCTGGGGCTTCAAGTTTATTAGAGAGAATATGGGCCTGGATGAGGATTTTACATGCGTCTGAAAGTCTTTTTTCCTCTATTTCTCATGGCTTAAAAGCTTAGGGGGGGTGTGTGTGTGTGTGTGTGTGTGTGTGTGTGTGTGTGTGTAATTGGTTTAAAATGAAGGGAACAGCTTTTCTCAGTCTAGTTAGTATTTGAGGACTTTTCTCAGTTTTCAGAATCCACATGAATTGGAAAATTATATATTTTGCCTTAAGAAGTAAACCTCAGAAACTCAAAAACTACTCCCCCGGTCATTCAATAATAGTTGTCCATTTGCACTACTTTTGTGTTATTAGGATAATTGCTCCAATCAAAAGGCACTTTTGGGTAAGGGATATCTTTTTGTATAATAAGAATTTTATGCTGAGAAACGATGGGTTTCTCTCAGAGCAAATGATTTATTTGAATTTCAGCTATCAAAATTATACCTAAATATCTCATTGAGTGGCTACTTACATGGGACTTCTACATTAAATTCTAAACAAAAAAGTTAATCTGGTTCACATATTAGTACTGTTATGAATTCACTGATGATGGGGTATATGACATGGAAGAGATAGACAACACTCAAATCTTAGTGCCATCTTTTAAGTTTTAAGTTTTTGAGTCATTAACTGTGCTGAGTCTCAGTTTCCTCATCTGAAGAAAATTGGCAATCATGATAACTCCAAGGAATGTTACTTTTGTTGAGTAGTATAATGTAAAGAGCCTTATTAAGTGCTTTCGATATTACACAAAGGAGTAAACTTATTAAGAGGTAGCTCTTAGTATCAAACCAGAAAAATGACATAAATGGCTTCATGACTTGGGGACTCCTAAAGGTCACTGTTATGATGATTGGGGATAATTAAAAATTACCATGCTACCCCTGAACTGACCACTTTTAAAAATATATTTAAAAAAAAATTCACTGTGTTATAATCTTGAATTCTAGGTAAAATGTGATATGGATTAAAAATTGTTTTGGAATCTGTCAATATGATTCATTTTATCATAATTAATGCAAATATCCGTGGACCCCTTAGTCTCTTAATGAGAGATTATAATTCCTTGTTAGTGAAAGAGGTCTTGCATCATTTGGACTTTTATTGTAAAGGGAGGAAATAAGTTTGGATTTCTAGTATCATTAAACAAAGGAAAGATTCAATTCCTAACGAAAGTCATGTGAATGTGATATTTTTAAGGCACCAAACAGCAGGTATAAAGAACCTGACTTACAACAGCAATCACATTTTATCCAATAAAAGCACTTAGAGACAGCAGGTATACCCATACAGGTGGCCTGGGTTTTGCACATTAGCTAAAAGTTTGGGTTGCTATGACTCCACAAGGCAAACAAAAGAAAAGTGTCAATAGATGTGCTTCTTAGTGTTTAGATCATTCTTTTGCCGCTCTGTTCCTTACTGGAGCTCTTTTTTTTATTTCATTTTATTTGTTTATTTAAAAACATACTGTGATTTTGTTCATAGGGATTCAATAGCCTGATTTCTAAAGAGCAGCAGAAAGACTGTGATTACAAAGCAAGACTGCAGGTTATTACGGGCATGGGTTAAATTGCAGGAGCAAGAAGGTGCTATTTGGCCCCAGTGAAATTTATGCATTGAATTGGCAATCGAGAGTGTTATAAATAGAATGTTTCTAATTGAAGGAAAATAGGGTTGAGCTGATTGGAATAAATATTTGGCCATCAAGGTACATGGAACTTGACAGAATATAGTCTTTGTCGTATTCTTAGCCTGTTTCAGAATTCACAGGGTGAGCATTTCTAATCTCTCACCTTGGATCAGGGAAAGTTTCTCATAAAAAGTCTTGAGCATTATCAGTGTCTTATAGAACAACACCACATCAGCTAAGGGCAAAAGTATTAGCAAAACCATATGGTTGCAGCAGTGTTCTGTTATCAATTGGCTGCAGAGGGCTGAAAAAGGCATTCAGATATGATCAGTTGCAGACATTGTGTTCTTGGATCATTGATTCAGCTCTTCTCAGCTTCCACATGGCCTGTAAGCAGCACAGATCAGTCATTCCAAATGCTCAGTCTTGCATACAGGCTGAGACTGCTATCACAGCAAGAACTGATTTCTTAAGGACATCTGCCTCTGCAGTCCTCAGCCACCAGCTCAGAAAAAGCAGGCCATTCTAATTTCAGGCTTCTCGCTTTTCACAGTTTTGTAGAATGAATCAGAAGTCAAAACATGAGAGTGTGCTCATAGTAAATTAGGCTTGCACATTAATATCTAACAGTATTAGGATTTCACAAACAGAACCTAAAACTATTCTGTTACCAGTGTCTGTATGTGTGATCTGATTTCCCTGCCTCAGGATCATTATTTCTCATTCCTATTTGCTGATGTACTTGCTTGTGAAATATAACACACATCAGAAACTCAAACGAAATGGATAGCTCAATCAATTATTCCCAAATAAACCCAGGATAAGTCACCCAAATCAAACAGTATGCTTTACTATCCCAGGGGAGCTCTCTTTTGCCCCTTTCCAATCTCTCCTTTTTCTCTCCTTTCCGAAGATAGCCATTAGCTGTCATTAATTGTGACTACTTTCTTTTTATACTTATTGAACCACCTAAAACTATATCCCTAGACAGTAAAATTTGGTTTCACTTGTTTTTGAAATTTATTTAAATGAAACCATATCATATGTGTGGTGGTGGTTTTGGCTTCTTTGAGTCATTGTCTTGTTTGTGAAATTCATGCTTCACGAGATGCATTTCATTTTCATTGAGATTCAGTACTTCATTATATGACTCTCACAATTTAGGTATTTTTTTATGTTAATAGACATCTAAATAGTTTATCATTTCAAGTTTGGTGTGAGCTTGTATTAGTTTGTTCTGTTTCTCTGGAGAACTCAAATAGGATGTGTGCGTGTGTGTGTGTGTTTATATACACTCATATATAGGAGAGATTTTAAGGAATTATCCTATGTGTTTGTGGCAGCTCATAAGTCTCAAATATTTAGGGCAGATCAGCAGGACACAGTGAGAAGATGGCCACTTGCAGACCAAGGAGTGGCCCTCAGGAGAAGCTAAACCTGCCAACACCTTGATCTTGGACTTCCAGCCATAAGAACTGTGAGACAACAAATCCCTGGTTTTAAAGCACCCAGTCGGTGGTATTTTGTTAAGATGGCCCTAGTGAACTAATACTCTCCCCTCCTCTTTTTTCTTTCTTTTCTATTTTTAAATGTGAAGTCTACAATCTTACATCTGAGGATTATCATGACAAATCATCGATATTGGAAAGATGATGAATTGTTATTTTGAAGACAATCTAACATGCTGTTTCCTGGAAGGTATTGATTACAGCTGAAATAATAAATTATTTCAGTTAGGGGAGAAACCATGAGTTGTGGGATTGTGTTTTGTGGCTCTCATTCCAGCCAACAAAGCTCTCATGAAAGTCAGGCCAGACTAATAGTTGTACCATCCACAACTCTGCGATTCTGGAATGGGGATAGTTCTAATAATTCCTAGCAGGACTCCTTCAATAATTAGTGCTTCAGTTGTTTCACATGTTTCAGTTCAAAAGAAAAAGCTCACTTGAAGTGTGAGATCTCCAAATTATATCACAAAATATTTTGTAGTCGTTTACATGGAATTAATTCCATCCCAGAGTTCTGGTAAAAATCAGAAGCCATTTAAAGACTGAGCTCTGGTGGTTTACGTGTCACTAGACCCCCTCTATGGAATGATTTCCTTTTAAGTCTTTGTAGGCTGTTTCTGTTCTGTATGCACTTGGTCTCTTGATGGCTCCGATGGCGCTTAATTGATTTCTCATGGACAGTCTCAGTGGTAGGCTTCTTTCAACTGACAACTAGTAGTGATATGCTGTCATGGTAAAAAACTAGTCTTGATTTAATTATTAATAACAATAGCAATGCCTTTCTAGCTTCTTCTAAGAAAACATGAAAGCACATTACTTGTGTAATAGACCATTCCAGTAAATTAAGTATACTTTCATTTGGTCAAATTTGTCCTTTTAAATTTTTAGTTCTTATTTATTTACATGTTGTTAACCTCAGAGGCCCCAGGCTGAATTTATCGCACTCTTCAGTTGCATTGTATTGATCTTCCAAAGAACCTGTGCATTTTGTTTGTTTGTTTGTTTATATGGTCTTTATTCCCATTTGTCACTCTCATCTGTCTTCTCTCTTAGGCACTATTTCAAAAATGATATTAAAATTTATTTTTCTCAGCTATATTGAGATATAATTTATGTATAACATTGTGTAAGTTTAATATATACAATGTAGTGATTTTATATATGCATATATTGCAAAATGGTTACCACATGATTAGTTAACACATCCATCACCTCACATAAGTATAAACTTTTTTTTGCGGTGAGAATATTTAAAATCTACTCTTTAGCAACTTTCAAATATACAACACAGTATTGTTAACTGTCACCGTGTTGAATATTACATCCCAGAACTTGTTCATCTAATAACTGGAAGTTTCTTTGTTTTGACCACCGTTACTCACTTCCACACCTGTCTCTGGCAACCACCAATCTGTTCTGTTTCTTCTTAGTTTTGTTCTCATAAAACATGTACACATCTTTTTGCTTTGCACAATTGCTATGCACTCTATGTGCCCTGTTTTTTATTTTAACACTAAATTTCTTTTTTAAATGGGTAAAATAATTTATAATCCCTCATTTGAAAAAACGAGACCTCAAAGATATATTATGCTCACTTCTTACCTACTCTTACCTCCAATTAAGCAAGTAATGCTACCTGTGTATGAATGGCTGTGCAATTTAATGAGAAATTAGCTTAGGAAAGCACTACGTATGGAACACTAGATCTCCAGAGCCCATTGGAATATTCATTAGGAAAGGGAAACATATTTCTGATTAAGAATGAAAATGTGATTGAAAAAGACAAAGGATGCCACAAGCCAATCAAAATAATTAAAATGTCTTCTCTCTTTGAGCAGCTGAATTGATTTTGCTATGCATGTGCTTCTAGTGCAGAGTAGACTAGGCATCAGCTAAGATTCAGTCCGTGGCTTCAGAGAAGATATTAAATAGCAACAGGGCAGCCAAGGTGACCTAACTTGGGAGTGTAGGAGTCAGTATCTACAGATGGGGGGGATATGGGCGTTATAAGATAATAGAAACTATAACATTTTCCTGCTTCTAATATTAAAATGCAGGAAAATGGGCATCTTAACATAGAGGCAGTACAGCTCAAATCTTTTCTATCAAAAAGGAAATAAATGGTCAATGGTACAAGTGAGATAATTTGTCTCTACAGATAAAATTGCCCATACATCTATATGTTTATAGAATAGCTGCCCAGTAATAGCGAACATTATATAAATTTTCTTTTACTTAAAACTATTAATATAATTTAGTGATAAGAGTAATTGACCTGATTTTAGTTATGCCTAGAAGAGCCGCAAGAGAAAGTGGAGAGAAAGAGACAGATTCCCAGCAATATTTTATTAAATAGATTATCTGGAGGGTGGGGAATTAATTCATGTGTCCAAATGCTCAGTGTACTCATAGATAAGCAGGTGAATTCTCTGTGGTAAAATGTGTTTGGCTGGAGCAGGAGTTGGCAAACTACAGTGTGCGGGTCAAATTTAGCCTGCTGATTACTTTTGTAAATCAAATTTTATTGGAATACAGCAATATTCATGTGTTTACATATGATCTACAGCTGCTTTTGTTACAAAATTGCAGAGGTTGAGTAGGTGTGACAGAGATCATTTGGCTCTCAAAGCCTAAAATATTTGTTTGGTTTTTTACAAGTTTGACAGTTCTTTGACTAGATAATACCAACAAGTCATGTTTCAGAGGTGAGTATAAACTAATTTGAAGATGACTGAAGAAAGATAAAATTTGGAGGAGGTTAAGCTTAGTTTTTAGCATCATATCGAGGGTGAATATTTAAAAGCCACAGAAAATAAAAGTAGATTACAATGGTTTTAACTTGGAAGATAAAAAAAAAAAATAAGTCATAGGTCATTAGACTAGAAATAACGTGTCAAGACAGTAAGTAAAGTTGAATCCTACAGCTTTCATGCACGGTTTGGTAGTCACTTTTAGTCTTCATAATTCGGTTATTGAAACGATAGAGAAGACTTGAATCTCTAAGCACTTTGTTCCTGAGTACTCCTTCATAATTTCAGGTGCTGGGAGTAAAGGCAGAGAGTTAATGTGCAGATCAGTTAATTTGCTAGAAGTTTCAGGTGAGCAAGATAAGCCCTTCACATCCACTTTATGTTCATTATTTGTTTATGCCCCGTGAGCTGGTCAGTGATTATTTACAAAGGGGAAAATGATATGGTTCCCTCTTCTAGTGAAAGGGCTCATTCCCAGCTTGTAGTGGGAATTTGGTGTGAGAAGTATTCTTTTTTTAATTTTATTAAATTTATTGGGGTAACATTAGTTTGTAAAATTATGTTTTAAGTATACAGTTCTATAATACATCATTTGTATATTGCATTGTGTATTCATCACCCAAAGTCAGACCTCCTTCTGTCACCATATATTTGACCACCTTTACTGACATATACCTCCTCTCCCACCTTCTTCCCTTCTGGTAACCCCCACATTGTTGTCTGTGCCTATGAGTTTTTTTATTTGTCTTATTTGTTCATTTGTTGCTTTCAGTTTTATATCTCACATATGAGTGAAAATGTATGGTTCTTGACCTATTCCACCTGACTTATTTAGCATGATATTCTCAAGATTCATCTATGTTTGCCATCATGTTTATAATAACACAGATGAAATACTACCATTTGAGAAATATTCTTAAAGAAAAACATCAATATTTTTAGCAGAAAAGGTTATTTTTCTTTTCATTTTCTTAACAAACAAAACAAAACATTTGGAGACCTTCTGTGAAATCTCCTGTTGATAATGATCCTCTGACTAAAACCTCTAGGTCAAAACCTTAGCTTGTTTCAAACGCTGACTGATTTTCAGTTTGATATCATGCAAAGAGAAGTTTGCATAGCTCCAAAAAATGAAGTGTAATCATAAGCCTGAATATAAGTGTGTCAATAACATATATTAACTGCTCTCATGTCGCTGGGACTATGAGCGTAACTAAGGAGGATACTGATGAGTAGTTCTACGTTCATTTCAGTAAAGATAAAACTTCGAAAAAAAACTCCCTCTCCCTTAAAGTGAAATTGACAGACCCTTAATTAGATGTCAAAATTAGATGTCAATGTAAAATTTTACTTTGGCATTTTTTTTTTTTAATATTTTACAATAGCATTTTTTTCTAAAGGAGGAGAATGTAAGTGAATGAAATATAATATTTAGAGAAGGAAGGAATCCAAGTGAGTGTTACATGATTGCAAGTGCCTATTCTCCATGGACTAATTTCCAAAAATAATTCCAATGTTAAAGGCAGGAAAAATAATTTTCTGAAAATGCCTCAAATCTAACTAGAAACTGACAGATTCTGATTGGCAACCTTGCCCAGCTAAACCACAGCAAAGCTCATGTTAAAAGATTTACAACAAGATATATGTGATAGTCTGAAGAAATTTCTACACAGTTTTGAGCTTACATTTATAGCCATGTGACAGGGAATCATGGATGAGTTTATAGCTGTAATTAAAAGTATGTATAACAATGCTGTTATTTTGAATGGAGAAAACGCTACTTAAAAATTATTGAAACTTTCATAATATTTCTTAATTTTATTTAACAATAATCATTTTGTTTAGTTATAGTAAAAATAGGGGAGAACCAATTAAAACTGGAAAGATGAGGGTCTCCTGATTTGCTTTTGGCATCGGTGCTGGGTATAAAGATGCTAGACACATGACACCGGGCCAATATCATGGAGTAAGGAAGCTTTTTTCAGCCATTGTTGCCGTAGTTCAGTACTCACTGAGGAAGCTGTGCTTGACAGGTAAAGCTGGACATACTCAGTTTAAATGAAACCAAGGCTCCAGTGCCACTCTGAGATTGATGAAATGCACGGGGATATCACGCATCACTTAGGATTCAGCGCCCTGGAGCAGCACAGCAGCAGGGCTGAGCTCTGCTGATACTTCGGTAACTTGGAACATAGGATGCAGTAGCAACAGTCATATTAAATTTCAGAGGTGGTATATTTTTCTATTACCAATTTTTGACTTTCAAACAAAAGTCATTCTCTGTCCAGAAGCAATGGTATTATACAGTTGCATTCAAAGATCTCCTTTATTGCTCACTAACCTCCCAGGATCACCAGTAACAGGCAACCATTTTCAGCCATAACTGAAGAGCTGTGTCTACTTCGCAGAGCTAACTGCAGTGCTCTAGGCCACACTGAGTCCAGGGATTAGCAAAATAAACATCTCAATGGATCAATTTCTTTTTTCCACTTTGTTTCCTTGTGTTTTCTTGAAAGCAGTTTCGGAAACATGGAGTCACCAAAGATGTCTTTTTTTCCTAAAGCAAGTTGACGATGCTATAGAATAAAATTTCAACAGCTTTATTGTTTCCAAGTTATCAGGGTTTATTAATATGTCATCGCTATGTTTTCTTTTTTTAAAAGATAATTACCTAGATGAAAAAGAAAGCCTACATTAAAGCTTTTCTGAAGAAATATTTAAAAGTTCATAATGGAACCTATGGTGATCATGTGGGATTTATTTTCTCTACATAGGTGGACATATTGACCCTCACAGTTTATAGAGGCAGACAAAGTCTTGGTTCCCGGACAAAACTTTAATTGTGCTTTCTTGGGCAAGGTAATGGACTTTTGTAGGTCTCAGTATTGTTGTGTATAAAATGAAGATACCGTGAAGCTTCAATGAGATAATGTAGATGCAGCATGAACATGACTAGAACATTTGACAGAAGTAGGGGGCTGGAGGATCACAGGGAAAAATATCCTTTCTGATTTTGAAAGCCAGGAAAAGTTCTCACAAATGGTGATGGAAGACAGAACGAAACCAAAAAAGATAAACTGAGTAGCCTTCCAATATAGGAATAATATTATAAATGTGATCCTGTTCAGCAGAGAACACAAAACCGAGAATGTAGTAAAGAAGAGAGAGCCAGGCACTGTCCCTGAAAAAGTTAGAAGCGGAAAAAGCAAATAAATTCAGAATTGGAATAACCGAATCAGGACATACATTAGAAACTCAGTGACTCTGGGATAGGAGATTATCAGTTATGTTAAGGAAACATACAAGGGTAATGTTTTCTGCGATTCCATTTCCATAGCAAATTGTCCTTTTAACATTGTGTTCTATATTTAATTAGATTGTATTTTGAAAGCAAGTTTGCAAGAGGAGAAATATTCTGTCTATTCTGGCCTACTTTTTCTGTATGTGTGAGTGACAACTTATAATAATTAGGGTGTTAACTATGCAAGGATTAAAGCAGTGATGTGTCATTAATACACATAAATTCAGAATTCTCATAGGGTCTAGTAATCCCTTCCTGACTCTGGGCTGCATATCCATGGGGAATACTTTATCCCTTACAGTAGCACATGTGAAGTGCAAATTACTGATGAGCTTGAGCGAAACATAAACCTCTGCTAGGTTTGTGTGATTTCACCTTGCTGCCACCACATGCGTGATTCCACAGCCTGATCTTGTGTTGCTGTTGCTATTTTGTGAGACGTAAAAGCTATTGCAGACCTTATCAAAAATTCAATGAATATAATTATTGGAAAAGACTCAAGGCAATCTAGTTCAATAGTTTGGCCAAAGATTTTTTTCTTGCATCCTTTAGAAGTTGGGAGAGTAGATTTTCCCCTCCTCCCCCTTCCCTGCATGCCTGAAGCTATGAATACTTACTTTACTTTCTCAGACACTGGATTCATCTAATTGTTAGATGTTTCTCTGACTTAATGTAAAGTCCAAATCTCTTTCTTTGTAATTACTACCTCAGTCCTTATTCTGTTCTCAGAAGCTACACAGAGTAAATCTAATGTGTCTTTGCTTTGTAGACTCGTAATAATTTTAAGAAATTATCTCTTGATTCTCTATCTAAATCTACTTCTTTCCTAGTTAAATATATGAGATTCCTCTAAATTTTATTCTAACACATGTTCTCAGTGCTTGTTTTTTGAATGAATATACATGGCATGAGGATTTAGATCCTCTATCATCCTCTTTCCTTTCTTCTGTATTCCATATATTTTCATGTTTTTCTTAAAATACCATGCTCTGAATGAAGCATTATGCCCTAGACTTTTTCTGAATACCCTAGAATAGAACAAAAGTATCTGTTTCCTTGTTATGGAATTCATACTTCTGTTATTGTGACCTAAGAGTTCATAGTTTGGGCCAACATGACACACTGTTGCTGCATGTCGAACGTTAATCCAGTGATTCTTACATGTCCTTACAATTTTCTGTTTAGTTGCATCTCTCTCATCTCGTCCACAAGTAATCAGAGCACTGTTGATAGTAATTTATTCTAATTTAATATTTGAGAAATATTCTGAAATTGATTAAAACATCACAGATACATTCACTATTGATTTATAAAATTATGATCCCATTACCATTCTCTCCATAAAAAGCACCCTACAAAAAATAACACCTGGAAAATATACTGTTTTCTTATTTTCACTGAAAGGCCTGTGGTGCCCTTCATGAGAGAGGATAAATGGCATGACTGACCAAAGGGGTGTTTAGCTTGAAATATCACCCTTGAGTTAAAGAATATTTGGCCCAATTTGTCTTTTTTTTTTTTTTTTAAACGGAGAAATTCATGGTTAGTTGGGATGAATAGTGCATTTTGCAATTTATTCTGCTTAATTCTTACCTGGCCTAATGTCACCTGCTGTGCTTCTCTGTAAAGACTTAGAGAAACCTACTATATTAAGCGATCCTGCTGTGCTGTTTCTGGTGTTTAGAAGTCTAATGCATTTCTGTAAAATATATCCATAGGTGTCTGGCAAATATTTATCGATCTGTGGTAAGTTGGTTACAGAGAGAAATAGATTTCTACCAATGTATTATAGACTTGAATTATTTTTAAATCACGTCTTCCATCATTAGAACTGTAACCTGTCACAGTGGTGCTTCTTAGTTAATGACCTAATTTTTATGAGATTTTTAAAATAATTTTTTCCCCTGTTTGTTTATTGCTTTACATAAAATAGTATGAGCTAAAAATAAGATTAGAAAATGGTGGATAGAATGATGAAAAACATGCCCACCAATGTAATACTTTTAAATGGTGAATAAATTGGATCAGGAATCTTATCAGACAAGAGAGAGTATGTATGTGACATGCTGAAATTTTTACTACAGAAAGTTCCAAAGCATGGATTTTTTTTTAATATACTAGTTAATAAATGATAATCAGCATTCCCTTTACTCTTGTAATGTAGCATAGCAAGTCTGCCATGATCCAGACAACTGGGCCAAGGCTTTGATTATCAGAGAAGATGTATTAAAAGGCAAAAACCTTATAAGCAGGATTATTTGAAGTAATATCAGTATCTTCCCCATACCCCTAATAGGACAAATAGCTGGGATCTAGAGATGATTGATTGAATCATTATTTCAGAAATGTATGCAGTGTCTCCTTGTGGAAAGATCATATTATTTTCCTCTCCCCACTCCCCATTCCGGCCCTGCTGACATCCAAACTGACCATATTGCATGTTGTGTTTAATAGAATGTGAGCAGAAGTGATGTGTGTTACTTTCAGGTAGCAACCTTCAGAGCCATTTAGTGATTCTGCCTCTCTTTTTTTCTACCTCAAGATCAGCACATTCCTAACAATGGTGGTTCCTTCATCTCTGGTTCCAGAATAAGTAGAATGTGGAAGGAGCCATTCTTGACCCTTTATTGGATGTGAGTGTAAGAAATAAATCGTTGTTATAAGCTATGTGTCATACAGATGCTTTACCACGTATAAACAATCAAGTTTCGATGTTCAGAACTATACACTAGAGCAAAAGCACATTCTCCATCTTAAATAATAACTGTGTAATTGCTAATGATGAGTCATATATAACATAAACATTTTCCAAATAAGTATTTGGGGAAACATATTCACAGAACAATAGTGATAGTTCGAGATCTAATATATGCTTGAATTGAAATAGCACGAAGCACATTCTTGGAAAATTGATCAGGACAATGTGTAATCAAATTATCATTGCATAGTAAAATTACAATAAACATTTAAGTAGTTCAGTAGTTGCATTTCTAATTTATAAAAAAATATATGTAGTGGGCTGGATGGTGTCCAAAAGAATGTCCACATCCTAATCCCTGGAACTTGAATATTACCTGATATGGAAGAGTAAATGTTAACCTTATATGGCAAAAGATGAGATTATATTAGGGATCTTGCAAGGAAGAATTTATCCTGGCTTATCTTCTTGGGCCCTTAATGCAATCCTATTTCCTTATATTAGAGAGGCAGAGGGAATTTTGAAACACACAGCAGGAAAGAAAATTATGAGACAGATGCAGCCACAAGCCACAGAATGCTGACACTCATCAGAAACTGGAAGATTAAAGAGAGGTATTCTCCCTAAGGGCCTCTGGAGGGAGCACAGCCTTACTGACAACTTGATTTTGGAGTTCTGGTCTCTACAACTGTGAGACAATAAATTTATGTTGTTTGAAGCCACTAAGTTAGTGGTAATTTGTTACCAAAGCCAAAGGAAACTAATACGATATACATAATAGACCAATGATCACTGAATAGACCAGCATTTCTGGAAAACTTTTTAAATATTCAAGATAACAGGTCTGGAGATTCTGGTTCAAGTAAATCCACAGTGAGACCCATGTTTGTGTATTTCTAACAGTTTGCTTAAGATGTGACTACTATAAATCTGAGGATCTTTTGGTTGGGGGAACATCTGGAATAGATAACGCAAACAGATGCTCTGTGGTACATACTATTTCGTAGCTTGTAGGTAGATATCACAAATTCCATGTCTCCAGTGATTTGGCACACAACTTTCTAGCATATCTCAATACTTCTTAATTCTATACAATTACATAATTTTTAAACTAAAATATATTTACTTTTTAAAAAATTAATTTTAGAAGGAAAATATAATCAGGAACCCCTTTATCTCCAGAAAAAAAGATGACCGATAACCTCTCATTGAAAACCAGGGTTTTATAGTACGCAGTATAAATCTCTCAAAACTGCTTTTGTTTATTAATAAAATGATATAGTCTTGAAAACATCTAAAATCATAAACTATCATGAACTTCTCTATTTCAAATCGTATCACTGAGAATGGAAAATCCCATTCTTGTCTGGAAGGTCTCAGCTTTTATGCTCACTTTGATACAGAGAAGGAGCTTTGATTTTCATCCCAGCTTCAGAGAAAGGGTGTTTGGACACAAAATTCCACATTTTCCTAACTTGTAGTTTCTCAAGGAAATGAGACCCTGAATCCTACTTCTTAGCCTAAGCCTCAGCTTTTGTACATAGGGCTGCTTTGCTTTGTTCTAAACAGAACGCTGCTTTATTTAAATAAATTTTAAATAAATTTAATAAAATAAATTAAATAAAATAAATTCAAACTCTACCCTTCTACCAAATCCTGTCTAATTCTATGTCTGTCTTTGTTTGGTAAGGCATTTTATGTTTTCTTTAGGTGGTATTCTTCCATGTAGTAACAAGTTAATAGTTACAATTTTTTTGGTCTCTAGATTGGTTCTTGTTGGCCTTTGGCTGTTAGGATTTATCAGCAGTTTGAGAAATGCTGAAAAAGAAGAACATGAGTTCTGAAGACAAAATACTTATTGTGGAATGGAATGGTCTAATGAGGAATCATGGAGAGGAAATTTGAGCTGGACATTAATTGAGTATATTAGATTTGTGTAGGCAGAGATATTAGAAGTAGCATTTAAGTCAAGTCAAGAGTGTGACTAAGGCAAAATGGTAGGAATTCAGTTCTTCAGCAATTTCTATAAACTCTACCGTCACATGCAACCCCTCTTACCACATCTGCTTGCACACTAACCCGGCCCCGTCTGGACTAATGCAGTAATTTCCTAACTTGGTTTCCCACTTCTACTCGCTCCTTCCTACATTGTATAAATCACTCATCAGATAGTTTACATTTTGAAGGACAATCCTATGTCTTATTTCTCTTCTTTGTTAAGTCCCTCCAAAGTCCCTCTGTGCCCTCTAAGGCCTTATATAATCTAGTGTCTGCCAGCTTCTATGAATTCATCCCCTACTACTCTTTGCTCTAGCTTCTTACAGTCCAGCCATGCAGGTATTCTATTTTTTTCATCACAGAGACTTTGCATGTATTATTTTCTCTGCCTGTAGAAGGGAGGGATGGAAAAGGGTGAGAATAGAATTTGAAGTACATGAGATTATACGATCACATTTTTATGACTTTATGTCATAAATATATACGTATATAAAAATATGCATGTCACAAAAGACATCACGTAAGAATGGAGATTTATTATAATCATTTTTTTTTTTTTACATGTGGACATCAAAAATGTTATCTTACAAATTCATGTAAGATGCCTTTTTCACTTTTAGGAAAAATTCATTTAAAGAAGGAGATTCTCCAAGCAAATCTGTTTGACACCTGATAGTAGTACTAAAGGTGCTGCTGTTCAGTGACTCAAGTTCTCTTTATATTCCTTCTCTCCTTACCTGCCTTTATTTAAATTACCTCGAAAGAGCAAAATCATCATCATCATCTAAAGTCAAAGCCTTGCTATAGTAATATGGATGTTGTATAATGATGGGATTGAGATGAATACACACACAATTATCTGTGCACAATTGTGTTGCTTCTACATATGATGTATTAAACTTTTACTGCCAAATGCATTGAAAGCCCATAAATTTGCATACATTTTTACTGATGTGACCTAATTAAGAAGTGAGTTGAATTTTATTAAAATCTATGTTCCAAGGCCTCATTCTATTAATGTATGCTTAGCTGGCTGTCTTTCATGACTCACTGAAGGATTTGTTTCTACAAGCTAATACATTGCACATTTTAACTCCAACCTCTGACTACTTTCAACTCCATCTGTAAATTTTTTTCTCTTGCTGGTTAGTAGCATGTCTTACCATCAAAGGTAAGATATCCCATATTCGCTACTATGCCAGGCTTTCACATACATTACTATATATTTAGATGAATGATTCATTATAGTATGGTATTATGGACTGAACGTTTACATCCACCTAAAATTCATATGTTTAAGCCCTGGTGCCCAGTGTGTTGGTATTTGGAGGTGGGGTCTTTGAGAAGTAATTAGTTTAGATGTGCTCATGAGGTTAGGGCCGTCATGATGGGATTAGTGTCCTTTTAAGATAAGGAAAGAGACCAAAGTTCTCTTTCTCCCTGCCTTGTGAAAACATTACAATAAGCTGGCTGCCTGCAAACCAGGACAAGAACCCTCAATGGGCAACTGAATCAGCCTACACCTTGATCTTGGACTTTTCAGCTTCCAGAACTTGAGAAAAGTTCTATACTATATCATTATGGCAGCCTGAGCTAACTAAGACAGATGGTCATGTTTGTGTCAGTGGATGTGACTATGTGCATAGTATAGAAGTTCAAACATTCATTATCTTGTTTTTTATTAGTGTTCTTCATGCTAGAACTTTGAACATTCCTATTCTCATGGACTCTATTCTGATACATTTCAATTTAGAAATTTCAGGTCTATCAATATTAATAATATTTATTACTGTATGTCTTAATTACTAGGTTTTATCATTCTAAAAAAGATGCTTTTCCATTCCCTTTTAAATGTGTTTATTCTGATCAGCATATAGTTGATAAATGAGTCTAATTAAAATCTAAGCAAACTGTAACTCTACATCTTCATGTTTGCTTTTATATGGATGTAGCGAATGAAGCATTATTATCTTATCATAATGGCAGTAACAATTCATAGAAAAACTCACACTAGCTTTAATGGACTATCTACTTCTCTCTCCTGCCCTCACAGTACTGGTAAATACTTCCATATTTTTAGCTACATGTTATAGCGTAGAAAGTAGATTGTATTTCTTTAAAAATTGTATACAGTTTGGTATATAGTAAACTTAATTTTTTCTACTGTCATTACCATTATGTTTACCATTATAAATTTTTACTAAGGATTAACAAGGAATAGAAATACCACTGGCATTGTTTTTAAGATTATTATATCTTCCTATATATAGTCAATTCACATATACCTTATACTAAGACTTGTCTAAAACAATTGGCAGTTGAAATATAATATATAGAACTAAAAGAAAATGAAGTTATGCTTATTTCCAGAATTTACCTGCAGTTTGTTGTTCTGACAGACTAACATAAAACATGTTCATGACTAGAGTGAAAGTCAGAATTATTCCTTGAAAACAGGTTATTTGAGTTCAGACTCAATGACATAGGTCTATTTTAAATTTGTACTTAAATGAGGCAGAGAGATCCTGACTCTGAATTCTTTGTTTTCTGAAAATATGATTTCTCTCTTTTAAGCACTCTTGTCCTTTCCATACATAATTGGACCTTATGGCCAAATTGTAATCCAGGATTTTCTTTAAATATTCTCTTTAATATGAAAGATTATCTTTTTTAATAGTTTCTGAGAGTTGTGAAGGAGTTCAAGAGTTTTTCATTATAGGTTTATGCATTTAAAAAAAATGTTCATTTAATACAATTAATTTTTTTGTGGTCTATAGTTCTATGGCTTTTGACAAATTCATAGATTTATCTATCTACCATGACAGTCAAGATGGAGAACAATTCTGATACCCAAAGAATTTCTCCTCTTTCATAATCAATCCTATCTCAAATGCCCCATTCCTGGTAACCACTGATCTGTACTCTGTCCCTATAGTTTGGCTTTTTCTGGAATGTCATATAAATGAAATCATACAATACATAGTCTTTTACTTAGCAAAGTGCATTTGGGGACAAGTAGGAAAATTGGTGTTTTTCTTGCAGTGTAGAATGTGTGGAACTTTGAACAATTTCAACCTCTTTGGTGTATATTGAACACTAAATACATGTATATGCTATAACTAGTTTTAAGGTAAAAGACTGGATACTAGGAGGCAGAATCATGAATGATGATATTGAGTAGCTTTGTATTAATTCTGTACTTATTTGAGAGTCATTGAATACTTTCAAGCAGAAGAATAAAATGGTCATAATTGTATCTTAGAAGAACCTGATATGGGTAGCGGAGAGAATGGCCATAAGTAGTCTGAGGACAGAAGCTTTAAGGAGGTAATTAGCAGTGGAAAGATAACGAGAGCCTAGAGGAAGACCATGATAGCAAGGATAGAGAGAATAGATTCAATGCATATTTAAGAATTAAGATGTTTTTATTATTTGAGTGATAGAATATAAAATAGCTCCCCTTTTCTTTGATGAGAAGCTAGATAGGGATGGCATCTTTCATTGGAAATGAGGACATGTCTAGGTTGGTCTTCCAAGAAGGGAAACCAGGTGAGTATAGAAAATAGAGAAAAGACAAAAGGCATGTTATTATTTTTTACAGGGTGTGCATTAGTGAAATCTCATCTTTTACAAAGGAAAATCTTTTTAATTTTACTGTTTTCACTGTAATAAATCTGCAAGGCTTCTTGACAAGCATGACAATTATCTAAGAGATAGGTAAAATTCAAGAGTTTGGCATCTGAGATTTTTTGCGCAAATGAGCTAGATCATTTATTTGTCTGGTTATTTATCTTTGTCTAGTCTTAGTTTCTGAAATGATGACAGGAATTTGTCAAAACATAGAAATAACAAGAGATGACTTGCCGGGAGGAGTCCTTTAGTCTTATGTCACATCAAGAATGGTTTGTGCATAATGTATGTAACTTGCAAAAGAGTATTTATCAGGAACGGGTTAGAACCAGAAAGGAAATGCATCCAAATCTGTGGAATCGAATTTTTGCAAACCCAGAATGACAAACAAATAAATCGTTCTCCTCTTCTTCCTTCATTTCTTTTCAGTTTGTTTTATTTCTGCCATTCCCTTATCCTTGCCTCACTTTGACTCCTTTGTCATTTGTTTGGAGTTATATCTATTATCATTGCTGTGTAATAGATCATCCCAATAGTAATGGTTTAAAACAGCCATTTTATTTTGCTAGGAATTTTGAAGTCTTTTGTGGAGCTGCAGTGAGAAGGGAAGTCTCGCGTTGGGCGGGAGGTTCGTGTACCACTTTGAATTGAACACTAATCTACATCTTCTATTTTTAATCTCTAATGAAGATATTTTGAACTTCATATACCACTGATTGTGTCCAAAAACTACATGGGGAAAGTAGTACTCTTTATTGCATCAACAATAAGCCTTCACTTTTATGACCTTTTAGTTAATTCTTCCACTTCTTTGTTTAAATTTTCATTGACAACTTCTGCAGAGATTTTTAAAATTAGTGGGCAACGATATCTTCTAGTTGCAATATATTCTTATTTGGAATGATTAAAGATGCTATGAAAGTAAATCTCCTCAGGCTTCTATTGTCAAAAGCTGATAATTTAAATATGTTTATAATACCAGCAGATTTATTACATTTATTATTTAATAATTATGTGAATTCAATAGTCTTATAAACAGAGGATGAAAAGAGCTATGAGTAAAGTGCATGGATCTCATTCAACTTATATTTCTCCAGATAGGAAAGAAAATATGTGAATTGGATAAATTAAAATTTTTTCCACTTTCTACTTTTTTCCCATGACCTCATGACTTGCATGTCTGTCGCACGATGAGGTAGAATGGGCTTTCTAGGGAGAAGGAGCCTTCATGACCTGGAGAAGGGCTAGGGATTGGAGGCAGGTACATCTTTGGTAAACCTAGCCTCGAAGAATATAAAAATAGAGAATATCAGGGTATTCAGTGTCAAAGTCTTGACCAACAAAAAGGGGAAGAGTTAGTTAAAAACAATATATGTATTTGTATAAGTTATTAGGTAACAGATGAGGTGATTGGAGAGAAAAGCCTCACAGCTTAGAAGTTAAGATTTTTTCCCTCTTATTTGAAGGGGAGACATCAGAATAGCTGTATGGGCTGAGAAAAATAATAGGTGATGCAAAGATGTTTGGGGAATTGTTGGAAGTTTTAATAAGTCTCACTCTAAGTTCTGTATTTAAGTTCCCCCCACCCCCCTTTTAAAATGAGGACCACCAGCGAAGACTTAATTTGGGTCTTTCCTTTTCTGCTTGACATTGCTCTGTGTCAGGTTATTTTTGTCATTTAGTCTGCCTCACTAAATAATTAGCAAAGATGCTCTAAAAATAGAAATCTTTTGTGTTCTTTTAAGGGATAGCAAGGAAAGGAAAGGCTGGGAATGGTGACCCCTCTGAAGCAGGTTTGGATGAGGAGTGAGTGGAGGTGAAGTAGGAAACCTTAGGTACGAAAGTGAATGGTGATGGATTGAAAGAGGGAAAGAAATAAAGATGAACCCTAGGAAGACTACCAGAAGAGAGAGGCATGCTTGGGAATGAAGAATGGATGGTCAGAGTAGAACCGAATGGAAAACTCTATGGTTCAACCACAGTACTTACAACTGAATTGTAAGGGAGATAGTGCTCCTTTTAGGCAAAGATTAATCAGTCTCATTTCCTTTCTTCATTTTTAATTTTTCATGTAGGAATGTGCTACTACATCTGGGAGCAATGTTTGGAATATCTTGTGTTTGATGAAATGAAATGAAAGTGAGAACCTCTTGATAAGGAGGGCAGCAACCAGCACCTACTTTGTAATAAGAGATTGATTTAATCATATGGTTTGAGGAAACAGTCTAAGACTGTATTCTTGCCTTTATCACTGCATGACCCAGTTATAATAACGTGGTCTGATTGCTTGTCTGTGCCCACCCCTAAGATGAGCTCTTTGAAGGTTGAAGCAGTTCTTACATTCATTTGCATTCTCTGTGCCTAGCATGGTATCATGAACCACATAATAAACGTTTGTGTAAGTGAAAATGTACCCCACCTCTTGACCAACATGGAGAGAGAGCACATAACAATATTCTTCATAGGTTTTCCTTTTATTTTACATGGACAATATATATCCTGGGGAGAAAAAAATTGATTTTCCGTTGGTCTCTCTTGGTTGATTCTGTTGGTTCTTTTCTTTGAACCTTCTACAGCTTCAAAGAACTCTACAGAGATATAACTTTCCTTATAAACTCAGTTCTAACTGGATCCTAAGCTAATCATGATTAGATAGGAAAGACAGCAGCAGCTACATGAGCATCAGTTAGAAGAGTCAGGAGTTACTGTGTTGCTCTATAATTGATATGCTGTGAGTGAACTTGACTTCTAAGTTTACCAGAAATAATGGGACAGAGGGTTCCTTTTCAGAACCTTATATTTTAAAGACTCATTTTTGTGTGTCTGGGAATTAATTCTCTGGCATGAAAGCTTTGGGCTTTTTAGGTTATATAGGTATAGAGATTTCTTATTGTTAGGGCATTTTAAACTACATATAGTTTGAGAGTATGTTTCTGCTGCATTGCAGAATTTAGAGCTTTTTATTTGGAAACCCGAAACACATGGTAGAAAGTATTTATTGGGGAATAGGAAGGAACTTAAAAATGCGGCACTCATATCCTCCAGAATTAAGATGCCTGCCAGACACCTGATTACTAAGTTGTCCATTAGGGAACTAAAAATGAAGGCGAAACTGTTAAAAACACATAGTGTTCTTTAATAATGGCATAGAGCTCTAAATTTCAGATCAGCCATTAACAGCTAATTATAGTATCATTTACTTGTTACATATTTTATTAATCTGTTGGTGGTAAACTTGAACATGGTTTGGGGCAGGATTTGAGTTAAGAGGTGGAGCAGCTGCTAGCTTGTTCCTTTAGTGGCACTTGCAAATGCTTTCTTTATGGTGACCTCTAGTTTAAATTTATGTGGCTCGCTTAAATGTCAAACAAGCTAAGTGATGCATTTCATTAATGAAAAATTAATGAAAACCTTGGGCTGGCACGTACCACTTGTTTACAATATATATAATTCATTAGGAAGACATCCGTCAAGCAAGGGCTTTGGCCTGGGTCTGGTGGCATTGTAAGCAGGCTTTATTCTCTTCTTTCCAGTTAATGAAAGTGCAAGGCTGGGAAAAATTCACATAAAACAGATTTAATGAGTCTTTGGGGAAAGTTTTATAGAATAGGGTACATGAGTCATAAATATCACATGTAAAATCTGTTTGGCACAAATTATTTAGGATTGGAAATGGCTATAATTTCATTTTATAATAAAAAGTGCCCAAGTGTTTAGATTAGGAACTTAATTTCAGCTGAAATCCCCACATTCTTTTTAGAGCCTTGTCATTAACTAGGCTCAAGTTTGAACAATCACTTTAGGATTTTAGAAAGCTAATTTACTTCTTTCTTAAATGGAGATGAAACTGGGGACCACATTCCTAGATATGGGGCCTAATCACTTATTTTCTAAAAGTTCCTAAAAAATGAATATCATTTACATATCCATTTTTGTATATAAAATTTTCCTAACCCTGACAATCTGATTACAAAACATGGTAAATTTTTTTTTAAATCTCTTGAAAGAAATGCTTTATTTCTGTACAAGTAATAGTCTCTCAATATTCAAAAATCATCATTCTCACTTTTTTGCTCAAATTTTTCTTACTTTCACTATTTTTTACAAGTCATGGTAATAGATACTAGAGGAGAGATGAGCTATTGGTTGTATAGGTACCATGGGGACAAGGACTCTGTTTTATTCAATATCATTTTCTCAGCACATACAAAAGAGCTTGATATGTAGTTTATTAAGTATAAAAAGAGTGGTCTCTGTCCTGAAGTGTCCTCCCCCTCCCACCCCCCCCCACCCCCCAGTGGAAAGACGGAGCAGTCATCTACAAGCTTATTATATAAAGTCAATTACTGTGATGGTTAATGTCATGTGTCAAGTTCACTGGCCTTAAGGGGTGCCATATATCCGATAAAACATTTCTGGGTATGTCTCTGCGGGTGTTTCTGGAAGAAATTAGCATTGGATTCAGTAGATTGAATAAAGAGAGCTACCCTCACCAACGTGAGTGGCATCATCCAATCCTCTGGGAGCCCAAATACAACAAAAAAAAGAAGGAAGGGTTAATTTCCTCTCTCTCTTCTTGAGCTGGGACGTCCACCATTTCCTGCCCTTGGACATCAGAGTTCCAGGTTCTTCTGTCTTTGGATTCTGGAACTTACACTAGTAGTTCCCCCAGATCTCAGGCCTTTGGATTCTGGCTGAATTACACCATCGGCTTTCCTGGTTCTGTAATTTGCAGGCAGCAGACTGTGGGACCTCTTGGCCTTCGTAGCTACTTGAGCCTATTCCTGTAAGAAATTCTCTCTGTCTCTCTGTCTCTCTGTCTGTCTCTCTCTCTCAGAATTTCCTGTTGGTTATATTTCTCTGGAGAACCTTAATAGTTACCAAATGATAAATCACATTATGAGAAGTATAAAGTTGAAAAGACAGAGCCGTCTCTTCTGGCCTGGGTCACTGGAGAGAGTGGGATTTCAGTTGGTTCTTGGACAGAGAGATTATTCCACAATGGTCCTTTAGTACCAACAGCACTTTGTGGCAGAACCTCTCTCCAGTGCCTGATTCACGATGTAAGTTTTCACATATCTCTAAATAAGAAGATAGAGAAGGAAATAGAGGAGGGGGGACAAAAACAGAAAGAAGGGGGGTTTGCAGCACTCAAATCAGAACTTACGGTTTTGTGTAGGTGAGAGTGATTGAGGAGTTTGGCTGCAATGGAGGAGAGGGGTGGGCAGGAGGCTGGGAGAATGAAAGCACAATCTCTGGAGCCAGACTTCCTGCGTTTCATGTCGGCTACTATCGCTGACTGCCTTCATAACTCGGCAAGGGATTCCAGCTCACTCTGCCTCCATTGCCACATTTTTAAAATAAAGATAATAACCTCCTTCATAGTGTTGCCAAGAAGATTGAATTAATATTATAAAGTTCTAAGAACGATTTCTGCCACACAATAAATGCTATATTCATGTTTATTTAATACGGTTAATAAGGTAATAGTGGAGAGCTCAGGTAGCCTGTGGGATAATGATGCCATTCAAAGTTTAGGGCAGCGATGAAAAGTGATAATGGCAGGATTATAGCAAGAGAAAGTTGGAAGGACTGGTGAATAAAAAAAACATTTTGGACAGAGAGATAGTTGGTGAAACCTTCAATATTTGAGGAATAGATATTCCTCGTTGGGAGTTCAATTTCACGGTTAAAATGGTAATTGCAATTTTGCTGAACATTTATAGGATGAAATGCTTGGATAAAACAGGGCAGAGTGGTGACCTCACATAAAGATTGAGGCCTGTAATCATTAGAATGTTATACCTGCCTTTGCTTTCTCTCCTCTTACTTGTTGCTTCAAATAACGGGTTTACAGCTCAGCAGCATCCTATATTTTAGAATCTTTGGGTAATGCAAAAGACATCCTTATCAGCATGTAGTGTTCTCAAACATGGCTGCCTGTGGAGACAATGATACCTTGGTTCTGGCACTAGAAATGATAATTTCATTGATAGGGGGGATGGGATGGGCAGCAGGAGCTTTAAAATCTTCCAGATGGTTCTCTTGCAGCAAGTTAAAGAACCTTTGGTAATGGAGCAATTTGTTTTGCATTCCCTCTCTCTTTGTTTTCTTCCACCATGTTTACACAACTCTCCAATACACTGTATTTACGTGTCTGTGAACTGTCAAACCAGGTGGTATCCTGAACCTCCTTTTTTTCTGCTGTTCAAATTTCCTTTTAACACTTAGGAGAATTAAATGCTGAGAGCCGTGATTATTGATTTTCCTTTGTTATGAAGGGTTTATGTAATTTTGATATTTGCTGTATGGAGGATGTGTGCCCTGGGTTTGGGAGATAATGCACTTGAGTTAAACCATATCCATGACAACAGTAAAATATTTAGATCCATATGGGATATTTTCAATTGTTCAGTGGGTTTTAGGGTCCCACGAATTTATCGGATGACATCATTAAATAAAAATACTTTTACAATAGAAGTCAAAAATGAATTTTTAGTCTCATATTTCCCTTTTCATAATTACTTTATTTCAAAATCAATGGATTATTTTGGTGATAGGAGGAGAGGAACTTTTACTAGAGGGGATCATGAGGTGACGAAGTATGGAGAAGAACAAAACCTGTCCTAGAGGTCAGAAACTAGTGTCTGGAGGGCTGCATCCAACACACAAACATGTCCTGTTTTCCCCCACATAATATAGGCCTGCACAGGGTTTTCGGTTTGAGTTAGTTGAAAACATTAAAATTAGGATGCCACTTTATATTAAACCTCAAATTCCAAAATTTTGTAAATTGAGAGTTTGGTCATTCTCATAAGGCACCAGTGACCTGGAGCTGAGTAGAAGGTGCCTCTTCAGATGTGAATGTATGGACATCTTTTTGCCAAATTGATTGTAAGCACCGTAAGAGTGAATCTCATTCTTTGTGTCATATCCTCTGGCACCTTGCCATGTGCTTGGCTAAGGAAGTGGTGGTGATGATGATTTCTTTTAGATGAAATAAAGTAGTATGAGTTAGAAAAAAAATTATCTTTTAGCCTACTTGGATTTCACAGTGATGAAGACATTATCTACTGCATTGCCTCTTGCCTGTGTTATATTCTTGGCAGGCTGCCACGAAGTATGCAGTCTAGATGCAGGATTTTAAGGTCATCTCCTTGCTGAGTTGAAATCAAGTCTCACTACTACTCAAGAAAAGGTCTTGGCTGTCAAAGCAGTATCACTGTAAGCTAAGGACATCAGAATGGCAGCTGCCAACCTACACACTGTCTGTCATCATCAGGAAGCTGATAGTCATCCACAGACTCAATGAAACAACAGCATCTCAGGATATCACTAGATGGGACAATCTATCATGCTCAGGCTATAGAGGATAGGAGGAAGCTTCTTTATGTGATGTGAGAGTTCCAAGTGCCACATCTCTTCAAAAGAGAGGCCAAGGCCTGCCAATCATAATAATCGTTGTAATGCAGAAAGGTCAGATAGGCTTGTCTTTGTGTATCAGAAATGCCAACCTTCCGTCAATGATGAGGTCAAAAACCTGTACTAGATTAAAAGCATTAGTGCCAGGAGCTTCGCACTTCCCAAAGGTCAGTGTCAGTGCCAATCAAAACTCATGTACAGAATGAAAGTTAACTTCTGCCTAAACTTAAATAGCTTTTTTGTTTTTATTTTTTTCACTAAATAAAATGAGCCCTTTGTAACTCTGTCACCAAACTGTTGGTCAGTAGTCTCTCAGTGCTCTGTGCAAACAACGTACAGACATGGTAACATTTTGTCTAAACCAGTTATCCCCAAACTTGAGGGTACAACAGATTCACATGGAGTGATTCTTAGAAGACCGATTGCAGAGACCCGTCCCTAGATTTCTGATTCAGTGAGTCTGGGATGAGGTTCAAGAATTTGCACTTCAAATATTCTGAAGTGGTGCCAGTGCTGCTGGTCTAAAGACCACACATCGGAAACTACTATCCTAGATAGTCATAGAGAGAAGGGGGGAAAATGATGTTAAAAGGTTATGATACCCACGAACACACACAAACACACACAATGGAAAGGTATCACAGTTGTTGGCTTTTATTTTTACTTCAGTTTTTTTTTTTCTTATAGTTTTTGGCTGTTCTTTTTGGTGTTCTTTAATCCAACAATATTATTACTATATTTCTTTATAGCCCGATGTTTTCTAGCATTAAGCTAAGGGGATGGCTGGATGGCTACACACTCACACACATACATACAATCACACACAGATACAAGAAAGGAAATGCCATTCACATTGACACTTGCACTGACATATTAATAATGAAATAATAATACCAGTCATAAAACTTCCTGGACCAAATAACAAAAACTGTAATATTTTATACTTAATGGACTGCATAAGTCTGGGCCTTTCAAAATCCAGTTTTCCTTGGCCTCTCTGTCAACCATTGTCATTGCTTCCTTGATGACTCCCCTGGAATGAAGAAACAGGCATCTCAAATTTAACAGATATGCAAATGAATGCTTGATCTTTTTCTTCCAAAATTGTATTATTAACTAGGTAACACAGGAATGTATTTTTGATCATAATTGCTTAAAGCAAGTATATATTATGAAACATGAAAGACATTCCTTTACTCTCTATCTGACCCCCCCTTTCCTCCTGATGGCACTTCAGTTAAAAATGTTTTTCGTGCAGATATATATGTATATATATGTATGTTTACATGTTATTTAATATTTGTGTTCATCAACTCTTTGTTTTGATCTGGTTTTATCTACTTAATTTTAAAAAAAATATTTAAGTAGTATTTTATAAAATAAATGCAGCCTTCTTTATTTGACCACTATTCTATTGGCATTTAGATTTTACTTTTTCACTCTTTTGTAAACACTGCAATGAACATATATTTAGGTAAGTCTCTAGGAGCGTGAGAAAGCATTTTTTTCTTTTAAAATATAGAATAAACTTATAAAAACTAAATCACAAAATGCCTTCCTGTTGCAGTTGAAAATGAAGCCCAAGGTCTTTATTTTTATTTAATTTTTTAGACTTTTAAAAATAAAAATTAATTTTTAAAAATTAAAAATAAATAAATAAATCTGTTTCTTGTGGGGACATTGGTTAACGAAATTCAAAGTCTTTATTTTAACATGTGTGACAAAGCCCAAGTATCCTGTGCCTGCCTCTTTTCCAGTCCTGAGGCAATTGCCTTCTGGTTCATTCTGTTCCAACCAGATTGGCTGTTCATTCATTTCGCAAATATTCCACAGTATTTTTTCCCATGTGGTTCCCACTCCCTGGAATGCTCTTCCCCAACTCTTTTCCTCTTAAATCTGATTTCACCATCAAGTTTCAATTATATGCTCAGTCCTCAGACTGTTTGCCAATGACCTCGCTTGTCTCAATTAAATCAGGCCTGTTGTTATAAATTAATCTTTAACAATCTTTCTCTTCATTTTAGCCCTTATCACAATTTGTATGATTAAGTTCTGTTGCTCCACCCCAGCCATCTCACCCTTAATCTATAAATCCTCTGAGGACAAGGACCATTTTGTACACAGGGTAATGACTCAATAAAGATTGCTTTCGGAAGTTAAATGTTGAACCTATAGTGACAAGGGTACTTTAGTACTTTGTAATCACCAAACAATTGGCTTTTTATGGTGCCTCCTGTATACAGTTGTATGTGGGTAAGTTTGTTTTGGGGAAAAGCTCAGGTAGACTGAATTGAATTGATGACATTTGAGAATGTATGCCACATTCTTATCAGTCTGTGTACATCCCTCTTTTTTAATTTTAGCATTTTTACTCTTTTTTACTTATCCCTAAGCTCATCTCCCTATGATTACGCACACACCTATGTTTCGATAATACTATCTCTCCACCTTCCAGTTATTTGTACCTCATATATTTGCAATAAAATATATTGTACTGTTTTACATGGTCTTCAAAGTTGACACAAATGATATTGTGCTAGAAATCTTGTGGGCTGTTTTTCACTCAACATATATATATTTTTCACATTTATACATGCTGCTGTGTGTAAATCTTGGTCATCTCATCTGATTACTCCACAGTATTTCACAATATCTATGGGGCCCATTTCATGTATCCATCCTTCATAAATGAACACTCAAATTTACCTCCATTTTTTGTCATCACAAATGACACATCACTGGACATTTTTATATACATATCCTTCTACATTTTGCTGTGTTTTTTTTCTGGGCATGTACAAATTCAGAGGGGAATCAATGGGTCATAGATATACTTGTGTCCAAGACTGTTGGCATTCCATAAACTATTTCCTTTTCTTACTAGGCCCACAGCTCGACTATATTTCCCATATTCCCTTGCACTTAGGAATAGCCATGTGACTCAGTGCAACTCAGTGAGTGATGATTGAAAGTAATGTGAGCCACTTCCAGATCTGGTACATGAAGCCCTTCCCTGTGCCTTCCTCCCTTCTCTTTCCCAGTTGGAATGGCAGTAAGTTTTTGGAAAATCTTAGGACTCATGTAGTAAAGAGGACAGAACAATATAATAAAAATAAGTCAGGTCCCTGAAACACAGCTTACAGGATGAGTTTCTGACAGGAAGACTGACAGGAGACTGTTATATGAGGTGGAAAGTTTTACTGTGTTAAATTTAATTGACATTTGAACTTTTTTTTTTTACATCAGCACCTAACATAACCCCAACTAATACTGTGCTCACACTCAGTTTCCTCTGATTCCAGATTGCTCTTCAAATGGCTACAGAAAGTTATATTCCTAATTATAAAAAGAATCTCGTTTCTCCTTATTCTATCCAATACTTGATATTATCTGACTTAATTATTTTTTCAAAACAGGTAGATTTAGAGATATTTTAATTTGCATTTTTCTGATTGCTGATGAGGTTAGGTACTTCTGTGTATATTTATTGACTTTAAGATTTTCCCTTTATGAATTGTGGTTCGTATCATTATCCTACTAACCCATTTGTTTTATTTTCTATAAATTCCGGTCATTAAATATTAGTTGATTGTGAATGTTGCAAATACCTTCCCTCTGCCTAATACCTGCTTGATAACGTCATATGATTATTGGACTGATAGCTTAAATTTTTATTAAGTTTTATTTAATTATTGTTCCCTTAATGACTTGTGTTTTTAAATCTGTTTTAAGAAATCTTTCCAATCCCAAGGTCCTATATTTTATACTCCTATATTTTCTTCTACTAGTTTTATGACTTTTCCCTTTCACATTTATGTCTTTGGTCTATTTGGTCTTTGATCTATTTGAACTTAATTTTTGAATATGATATGTGGTAGGAATTTAATTTTTTTTGTTCTGTATATTGAGCTAATTTTCCTAAAAATTCATCCTTTCTAAATTAATATATATATTAAGTTCCTATATAGTGCTTCTGTTTTTATATTCACTGCTATTTCTCTTTGTTCTGGAACTGTGCTGGTTTAAATTCTAAGGATTTGTTATGTGACTTAACACATGACAGGAAAGTCTTTTTTTTTGCTTTTCTTTGAAAAATTATATTATCTCTGTTAAATTTTATTCTTTGAAAATCGTAAAATCATTTAATTTTCCCCCAGCCTATAAATGTAAGTTAATTGGAATTGGATTCAATTTTTTAAAGTAATTTGGAGAGAATTTATATCTTTGCAATGTTAAGTCATTCCCACTATGGAGAGGGTATAGCTGACCATTTATTTAATTCTATCATCTTAATTAGTTTGAAACTTTTCTCCATACAGCTAAAAGCAATCTTTATTTGGTTAATTACTAGAAATTATACATAGATAGAAAGATAGAGGCAGAGATAAAAATATTGTCAGTGGTATTTATTGTTTTGTTTTATTGCATTTGCAATTGGTAATTACTGTGGTATAAGAAGCTTAATAAGTTTGTGTATTGACACATTACCCTGCAGTCCTGCTAAATTTCTGTATTAGTTTTACTGTTTTGTCCCTTGATATTCTTGTATTTGCAGTGGAAATGATGGCAAATATATATGCCTCCTTTTGCTTTTTCTGCTTTTTTTGTTTGACCATTTAATTATAAGGTGAGCAGTGACAAGAAGAGAAAGCACCCACACCTCTTTTGCCACCTTAAAGGGAATGTTTTGAAATTTTCTCTCTTTAGATATGATGCATACCACAAGCTGAAGTAAGTAGATTTTATAAGAATAAGAGAGTTTCTTTTTTATACCTGGGTGTTGATGTTTAGCAAGTAAGTTTCTTTAGCTACTGAGATAATTAAGGGATTTATCAATGTGCTGGGATGGGGAGAAAGTATAAGTAATAGTTCCTGGTGAGGTCTAAGTTTTACCCATGGAATCTTTACAAACATAGTCAGTGAATAACATGTGTAGAATAAAGTACTCCATGTGTAAATAGTATATAACAACAATTTATACTGTGTGTAAAAAGGTACTATCTACATAGTTTATTCTATGTAATTCTGGTGTGCAGCTTAAGTTGGTTTTAAAAACTTCATCTTTTCAATTGAGTAAATTTTAAGATTCTTATACAATTAGTGAGAGTCTTGTGGTCTCAATATTTTATACAAGTCTTTGTCTCTTTACTTCCGCTCTTGCATTCTATTTTCCGTCTCATCTTTTTCTGTATTTAGAATGATTTTTCTATTGGTCCTCAACTTTTGAAATCTTACCTGTCACTTAAGATTCAGTTTAAGTGCTTTTTACTTCTGGAAGTCTTCTCCAATATACACAGAAACAATAAAAATCCATCTCTCCATTCATCATGATCTTAGGTTAGTTCTTGCTTAGGTGAGTTCTACCTTGCATCTATTATGTTATCATGTGTGTCAGGTACTAGGGATACAGAGATGAAAAGAAAATGTGCCTGCCCACAACTAGGTCAAGTCTAGGAAGAGAATGAGATATACTTATGAACAAATGTAATGTGATAAGCTCAATAATTCCAGGAACTGATAAAGCATGAAAAAAGGAATGAGGAGTTTTATATGGAGTTAAGGAAAACCTTCTGAAAGAAAATGGTACTTAAAGAGAAAAAGTGGGAAGTCGTTTCAGACAGAAGACACTGTATCTGACAAGGTGTTAAGGCATGAAATTGTTTTTGTAGAGCAATGAATAACTTGGTAATTTGGTTTCACATGGAACACATGTGAGACAGGAATAGGCAGAGAGAATTGTGGGATATGAGACTGGTGTTATACAACACTCAGTTTTTAATGAACTTTTTATAATATGCTAAATATCTTTGAATTAATTCTTCAGGCAATGAATAACTGTTGAGATATTTACACATGGAGTAACACAATCAGATTTATGTTTGGACAAGATGAGACTGGCAGCACTGTGAGTGATTTATTACAGGGCAGAGGAGGAAGGAGATACAGGACGTCACTACCAAAGATGAACTGGACATGCAATGAAGTCTTGAGTGAGGCTATGACATCTGAGAGAGAAAGAAACACATTTAGATGATGTTTAGGAGGAAAACCCTGGAAGACTTTCCTTTTAACTTATTAAAAGAAGTATAAGAAAATGGGAGCTTTCTTTCTTAAATACAATTCAAGGTGAGGCAGGAGGAAAAATCAGTTTTACTAGAGTTCAAGTATAGAGATGTGGAAATTAAAGTGATAGAAAAAGATGAAATGTATGAGACTACAGCTCAGATGTATACAAGAATAAGATAAGAGTTGTAGATTATAAAGAAGCCTAGCTAGCTGTCAAACCACTATGTAAATGGTAGCTGGAATCTTGGATAGATGTGCTTAAGACAACCCAGAGTGAGAGTGTACAGTGAAAAGTCCTCTAAGGCTAAAACCCTAAATGATACCAAATTTAGTGTGGGAACTGAGGAGGTGAATCAACAAATGTGGCTAGAGAAGGATAGTAAAAGATATAGATGGAAAACAAAGGACTAGTGTAGATATATTAAAAAAAAAAACCAAATGAACTAATAATAATAATAATAATAATAATAATAAAAATCTCTGGAAGATTTTAGCATTCTCTTCCTAAAAAAGTTCTGTCATGATTTTTGTTAGGTTTAAACTCTACCTAGATGAAGTGTCCACTTCACGGTCTATTAGTTTTTTGACTCAAGTGTTCCACTGATTATGTCTTTCAACATACCTCCGCTACTCATTACCACAGCCATAACATGCCAATGCTTTTCAAATCTGACTTGCTGTCGGAGGGTTGTCAAATGTAGATTATAATGACTATTTAACAAATAAAACAGGAACAGTACAGTAGAATTAAATTTAAAAATTAGAGTGTAGCAAATGATATGTGTACATGTCATGAAACTCCCGTTAAGGAAACTCTCTTGTCTATCCATATGCCAAGCAGACACGATATCATCCTTTTAGAATTCTACAAGCACTTTTTTTTGCATCACCCAAAGGCATTTATAAATTCCCAAATGCTCCCACTAGAATAGAAAGTCCTTGAGAGCAGGGATCTTCTGTGTCTGTTTCTTCATTGTTTCCCTAGCAACTGGAACAGTACCTACTACTAATTAGGTAGACCCATAAATATTGAATAAATGGATAATAAAGTAAAATGAATTAACACATTCTTCTATGTATCATATAATTTTGGTGTTAATAGAGCTCACCAATTACTATAGATACATTCTAAAAATTTTATTGACTGAAATGAATTTAGTTATTTATGTACTCAGTACATTTCTCCTACCAAAAAAATCACTATTTTGAGAAAAATAGGAGAATCAAGCTTTATTTTTTTACCACCACTAAAGTCTTTACTGATATTCATAGCAATTGTATAATTTCTCATAAATTAGCTGGGATCATACTTGTTGAAATCATAATTAAAAAAGAATAAATGTTTTTTGCTTAATTAGCATATACTTTCTAAAATATAATTACACTCCTTATATGTGTTCAAATAATTTTACTGTTTTCTATATTTCTCTTTTTTTTTATAGAATACCTGACTGTAATCTGAAACTATTTTTGCTTCCTATTTTTAAAATTTAAGAGCAGATGGCCTTGCCGTAAGAGCAATAACCAATAAAAAATGGTGTGTACATGACCATATGAACAGATTTGTGATATAATCAAGTGAAAGTTATATAAACTGAACTGATACAAGTATAATTATATATCCAGTTATTTTCTGTATGGAAATTATACAGAAATGAAAGCAGTACACATGAAATGTTAACATTGCATTTATACAACTAAAGCTTCTAAATGGTTTATTTATTTATTTTTTACTTCCCTAATATCTATAGTTACTGTTAATGTGACGAATATCTCTTTACACTATGAACAGCTCTTTAGAGGCAGGAGTTCAGGTGTGTGCGCAAACACACAAATACTCCCTCTCCCCTCCCCCCACCTCAAGGATACAGTGTCCTGTGGAACCATAGGTCTGAGCAGAAACCCACTAAGAGAGGAAAACAAGGTTAGTTTCTGATTCCATAGCATATGAGCATTCTGTGGCCAAAAGGAGTGTGAAATAAAATCATAAACCCGCTTCACTCCTGTACCTCACCCAGTCCTACTGAAAGTAATTTTAATTCAATCTCATTTCAAATGGAAAGAAGACCCATTGGTCACAATCTTATGAGAACTCCCGAGAGTAAATAACTTTGTCGTGAATATATACTCTTTGAATATTCTATGCCTGCTACTTACCCTTCTTAGAGAAAAGTAGGAAAAGTAAAAATGTTTAGAAACTATTTACACTTAAATCCATGCAATTTCTTTAAAAAGATTAAGACCTTTTGTTCAGTGTTAATTAGCCATAAAGGAAAAAATTTCCCGAGAGATTAAACAATAAAAGTATTTTTATCTAATTTCCCAGAAATGCAACCTTTAGTTCCGGAATAGGTCAGGACCACGAATTATAAAGCTTACGTATTAAAGGAAACTGAATTGTCAGGTAATCTGTAGATTACTTCAAAAAGAGAATTGAGTTTGTTCATGTAGCTTGTAAATGAAATAACGATCCTATAATTATGAAGCCACTACTATGTAAATTATGTAAATCAATGGACATCCTGTTATTAACCCACTGGTGTGGTGTGTCAGAGCACATGGAATTTATTCATAATGAGAGTACTCTTGTTAGAAAGCACCAAATTCTTTTCATTTGAATACATTAGAAATGCCTTTATTTCAAATACTTTGCAAAAAGAAATCTGCGTCTAAATATGAAGCAGGGCATATTATTTCACAGATAAAATGCTAAAATGACAGTCTATACCCATTTTTTAGCTTATTAATTTTAACCCCAAGGTTATCTCTCTCCTCATTTTTTTCCAATTAATATCTGGAATGAAAGGAAAGATACAAGCATCAACACAATTTATTTTTAATCTATTTAATTTTCTCTGCCGATTTCTCTTTTCTTCCTTTTACTTCCTTTTATTCCCCCCTTGGAAACGTCAAGAACGTATTGTATTAGTGAGATATATTTTTGCTCGAAGAAATGGATGGTAATTATGCATGTTCTCAACTAGATTCTTAAAACCTGGTTCCATGATCCACATTTTTATCTTAGAGGAGTCTGGGATCAAGTTGGATTTCCTGTCTTTATAGTTTTAGATTTTGTTATAGTGAAGGAGGTAAGAGAGGTGCTCTCTAGTGTGATCAGTGGCTGACCAGACAGGAAATCACAGATTTGGACATATTTTGCATCATGATGGTATTCCAGGACTTGGCCCTAAGCTTCTCAAGTCTTGGAAAGTCTGTTGAATCAGGCCACTTCGAGTTTGTTAACATCTCTGGAACTGACTATGCAATTCATGAAAGGCTGATATATAAACTAAATTACCACCTGGTTAATTACAACTGTAAAAGGGAGCCAAATACTCTCTCTCAAAAAAGAAATGGTTATTAGTTGCCTAACTTATATCAGAAGCCTAAGTGAGGAGCATGCTATCACAGCAAAGGGAGATAGTTGTGTGATCTGAGAAGTGCTCATTTTGATAGCTTTATGTATTCATCTCCTGAGTAAGGTTATACCTGCCAAATCCACATAAATTCTGCTTTCAGGTCAGAATACCCTCTTTTATTCAATGCAGAAGACACATCAATAACTTGTAATTTGTGGATTTTCATTTGTTTAGAAGTACATTCTGTCAACACAATCTTTCTTTAAACTGGGAACATAACAATTGTTTAGGTTTTGGTGTAATTACAGTCATATTCCAAGTCTGCTTCCAGAGTCCATATTCTTATGATATCAAGTGGACTTTGCCATTACCAAATCTCCTTTACTTTTTCCACCCCTAATTATTTATAATACCTTTTCTAGTTTTTCCAGATAAATATGCAGGGAGTTTACTTGTACAGCTGCTGATATCATCACTACTCCTATTACAATTCCTACTACCGCAGTTTCTAACAGTTAACAAGTACTGAGCACAAACCAAATGTTAGTTTTTTATTTAGTTTCACAACACCTCTAGAAAGTAGCCATAATAATAATAATTATTATTCTCATCTTACAAGTGAGGAAACTAAAGTTTAGAGAAGTCTAATGCGAAATAGAAAGTGTTTGAGCTGAGATGTGAACTCAGACAAATCTACTTCCCATTTGGAGTCAAATTCAGAGGGGTTTTATTCTGATGATGGTGCTTTTTCATGTCCATAAACTTTGAAACAGCACTGAGCTGTTTTTGAGATTTTTTTCCAGCAAAGTAGAAAAATTGAGTCGAATCTGAAAGTTGCTTTGGAACTTAGATTCTTCTAGAGATATTACAAAGTAGGTAGCTACTGTAATTTATGTGGCGTTAAATCCACTAGGGTACAGTGACCCTGGTGAAATTGGTTGCCATGTTAGACTTGTCATAAATATTCTGCAAGAATATTTATGGAGTATAGTAAGTGTGCAGGGAGTTTAGCAAAGCATAAAGCAGCACAGACAAGGTACTTTCCCCAAAGAGCTTGTGATCTAATTTAGATGTCGATAGAATACTAGATGCCTGTAAAATACTAACAGGGTTGGTTGATTGACTCACAACCTCACTCATGGTGCTATAAATCAGATGGTAAGACTGTAGGCATCTACTGAGCAGCTGGTCAGATCAGCAAGAACATGTTCTGGCCACTATAACAGCAGCAGGTGGTTTTATTTTGAAATAAGATGGGAAATAGCTACGAATGCAGGGGAAAAAAATGTAAGATATGACTTTATGCATTACATGCTGTGCAACACAACATCCTGGAAGGGACAACCATGAAAAGGGACAACCAGGTCATATTCTAAAGATATTCTCTTTTTGTTCAGTGAGGCAACTTTAGTTATACACCCCAGAAGGGTCATTTTAAAAAGAACTTTAAAATATAATTTTGATTAGTTACTTAATGATCAGTTTTACTTTTATGCTAACAGTAAGAGTACTTAAAGAAGCTTATAAAATTGAGAAATATGGGGAAAAGACATTACATGAAAAATGGAAACTAAAAAAAAAATGAGGGTAGCAATACTTATACCAGATAAAATAGACTTTAAAATAAAGGCTATAACAAAAGACAAAGAAGGACCCAGTAATCCTACTTCTGGTTATTATTCCAAAGAAACCCAAAAAACTGCTTCAAAGGGACCTATGAATCCATATGTTCATTGCAGCATTATCTATAATAGCCAAGATATGGAGGCAACCTGGGTATCCATCAATAGATAAATGGATAAAGAAGAGGTGGCACATATATATAATGGAATATTACTCAGCCATAAAAGAATGAAATCTTGCCATCTGCAACAACACAGATGGACGTAGATGTGCTGAGTGGAATGAGTCTGACAGAGAAAGACAAATACCATATGATTTCACTTGCATTTGGAATCTGAAGAACAAAATAAACAAACAAAACAGAAACAAAATCATAGATATAGAGAACATTTTTATGTTTGCCAGATGGGAGGGGAATTGGGGAGTGAGCGAAAAAGGGGAAAGGATTAAGAAGTACAGACTGTAGTTCCAAAACAGTCATAGGAATGTAAAGTACAGCCTAGGGAATATAGTCAATAATATTGTAATAACTATGTATGATGTCATATGGGTACTAGATGTATTGGAGTGATCACTTCATAAGTTATATAAATGTCTAATCATCATGTTGTATACCTGAAACTAATATAATATTGTATGGCAACTATAATTGAATAAAAAAATTATTCAACTATAATTTTAATAAAAAAATTATTAAAAATTAAAAAAATATATGGGTGGCTAAATTACAGTGAAACATAATGGTTGCTAGAGAAGGTAGTGCTCTGGAAGGAAGTGTCATAGACTATAGAACTTCATATTTACATTGTTCACTCTGGATCATCGCCAAGACACACACACACTTAGACATGCAAAAGGCCCATCCAGTCCACTTACTTGTTTGCAGAGATTGAGAGAAAGAACAATCAGGTGACTTAGCTCCTTCTAGGTTTCCTCTTTCGGACCAGTTTTCTTGATAAGCCCGTATATTTCTTACCTCTTTGTTCCACCATGCAGTGTGTGCATGTCAGCCTCCACCCTAATGGGAAGTGGGCACGGGTTGGCCAACAGTTCTGAGTGGCCAAGTTTAAATTAATGAAAGTAACAGAAAGTCTGAATGTGGCCAGATATTTAATTTGTACCAGCTAGTCCAGCTTTATCAGTAATAAAACTGCCATTTTTCTCTCCATCTGTCTGTGGGTTTAAAAATTGGAAGGAAAGAGAAAGGGTGTGATTATACTTCAGTACGCATAATAAATGTTTATTGAATAAATGAGCCAGGTAAATTAGCCATAAAGAAAAGAAAAGGAAAAGCAGAATTGGTTAAATTTGAATGTATTGGTGTCTTCAATGTTTTAAATCATTTATACATATAAATCTTAAAGTTCTTTTATTAGCTCTTCTTTTAGATTGTGGATAACTTGAAGTCAGGGTCTATACTTTATTCATCTTTGTAAGAACTAGCACTTAATGGTTTCAGGCATATAGTAGATGCCAACTGTATTTGTTATTGAATAAGTACATTTTTGGTTCTAAATTATACATATAATTATGTAGATATAATTTAGAGAAATTTAAAAAAATTAACCTTGTTATGCCCTCTCCCTGATGAACAATGATTTAATGAAGAAGATTTAAAAATCATTTAAATTCTCCAGAAATTGTGCTCAAGGCATACAGCAAATGGAGAAATACTCATTCAAGAAAATTGACTAAATCTTGGTAAGAACGGCGAGAGTCTGATGCATTTCAATCATGACTGCTCTTCTACCCCCAGCCCTGTCTTACTGAAACTACTCTGGAAGTTCTAATGGGGTGGATGCTACAAGATGACAGGGACTTCTTCTCTCCCCCAATCTCCAGTCTAGCACTACTTCATCTCAGAATGGGCAGGCCACAAGTATTTATCATCACCCCCAGTCCTGTAATGCAGAAACTTTATGCCAGACAGGCAGGGTAGAGATGTTTGGGTTACCTTCCTCTGCCAAGATCAAATGTGGCCCCATTCCAGGGTGGCAGGATGAGAATACTGGGCCCTGATTATCCACCACAGCTGGATCTGTGGGCAGAAGTTCCATACTGAGAGGGCCAAGTCAAAAAGAGAAGGACTTACCCTCTCAATGATAGCATTAAATATGAATAGATTAAGTAATCCAATCAAAAGGTAGAGAGTGTCAGATTGGATAAAGAAAAAAGATCTGACTACATTCTGTCTAGAGGAGAAACCCTGTAGATTCAAAGATACTATGGGTTAAACAAAAGGAAGGAGAAAAATTCAAAATGCAAACAAACCATCAGAAAAGTAAAGTGGCTATACTATGTCAGGTAAAATAAATTTCAAATTATTTAAGAAGATACTAGGTAGAAAGGATATTTCAAATAATAAAAGGTTCAATCCATCAGGAAGATACAGTAATTATAAGTATGTGTATACTTTAAAACAAAACCCCAAAATACGTGAAGCAAAAACTGACAAAATTGGAGGAAGACATAGACATTTCAATAATAATGGCTGTAACTGATGGGAGATATCAGTTACTCCCATTGTATTTGCTAGAGCTGCCACAAAAAATCCAGTTCTTTGTGGAGAACAATTAAGGGATCTGACTTATAGCTCCATGATACAGGTAGCAAAGAGAAAAACAGCAGAGCAATCAGAAGTTTAACACAGAGAACCAAGAAGAGTCCTTCAGGCGTCACTGCCAACCCTGGAGACTGAGAAGGTTGCATGTATACACTAGGCAATACCACTCAGGAGCAATCAGAGTAGGATTTGGGACACCTTGTAGGTTGTCTATAATCAAAAGGATTATGTGTTTATGGTGATATGGAGGAATTGGAGCCTTTACATGTCGTTGATGGAAATTTAAAATATTTCAGCCACTTTGAACACAGTTTGGCAGTTCCTCAAAATGTCATCCATCAAAATATTCATATAGAGTCCTCCATATGACCCCATAATTCCACTCTTATTGTATATCCAGGAGAAATGAAAGCCATATGGTCACAAAAATCTTAAAAAGGAACGATCATAGCAGCATTATTCATAATAGATTAAATAAGAAGAAAATCCCAAATTATCTATTTTGATGTTTTCTTTGATATGTCAACTTGGCTAGACTACAGTCTGCATTTATTTAATCAAACACTAATATAAATATTGCTGTGAAGATATTTCGTAGATGTGATTAAAGTCCATAATCAGTTGATGTTAAGTAAGATTATTTTGGATTGTCTAGGATTCAACCCCTTGAAAGGCCTTAAGAGCAGAGCTGAGGCTTCCTGGATGAAGAAATTCTGCTTGTGGACATTGGCTTTAGTCTTGTCAAAAGGTTCTAGTCTGCACTTTCTGATGGCCTGCCCTGTAGATTTTGGATTTTCCCAGCTAGTGTCCTACAATCACATAAGCCAATTCCCTGCAATAGGTCTCTTTCTGTCTTCTATTGGTCTGATTCCTCTGGTTGAACTCTGATATATCCATCAACTGATGAATGGATAAACAAAATATCTTATATCCATATAATGAAATATTATTTTGCAATAAAAAAGTGAAGTACTGATTCATGCTACCACATAGATATACTATGAAAACATTGTGCTTTGTGAAATAGATGAATCACAAAAGACCATATCTTGTATGATTCTATTTATATGAAACATCCAGAATAGATAAATCTATGGAGACAGATTTAGGGCTGGGGGAAGGGTATGAGGAATGACTGCTAATGCTTAGAGAAATTTTTGGAGGGTGATGAATATGTTCTAAACTTAGATTGTGTTAATATTTATATACTTCTATGAAAATACTGTAATTATTGAATTGTACACCTTAAAAGGGTGACTTTTATATTATGTGAATTATATCTCAATAAAGTTTTTTTTTTTTTTTTTAAAGAATGATGGGAACATGTTAAAAGGGTACCAGAGCCAACCTGAAGTGGATCTCACTGGACAAATCTAGAACAATTTGAGCATCAAAATAAATAATAACAGATTACAAACCATTAATTAAAATAAAATTGCATGTGTCCATACTGATATCAATGAGTCAATGAGTATATCAGGCTATCCCTATTGTCAAACTATTAAATGTAGAAACAGTGATGTAAGTGGAAAATCATTTGGCAGCCATGGTAGTGGGATATTTCAGGTGAGAATCATCAAAAAACACCAAGACTGTTCTGTGGAGCCAAATAGAAACAGAATATTGCCACAATCTAAGAATGCCTTTTCATTAAATTCCGATTATTACAAAGGGTAAAACATATGTTTGTGGGTGGAAAAACTGGTAGAAATGTCATCTATCATGTTTACTGGTATTCACATCACCTGTTTACATTGGTTGTGTCAAGTTTACATGTACCATGTTTGTCACCAGTGCTGATTGTGGGGGTTGACCTTTTTGATATGCTGCTTTGAGAAGAACCAGCATCATGTTTGGGGTATTCCTACTAGGAATGCCTGCCCCGCTTGAGTCTGCTCAAGAAGAAACAATGGGCAGACCTAGATTGGGGGTCATCTAGACTCTTGAATCTGTCAAAGACATGAAATTGGGGGCAAGACTGAGGAATATCTCCTTGCTGAAGGAAGGAGGCTGGATCAGAATGGAAAAAGAGATATTTACTAGAGCACTGGAACATTTGGCCAAATTTGAAGGAGTCTGTGGATTAGATTATAGTGTTGAAACAGTGTCGAGTTCCTGATTGGGAGATTACGTGGAAATTATACATAATCTTTTTTCTGGGAGAATCTAGAATGTTTCACGTGAAGAGGCAAACATAGGAAAGTATTCAAAACTGAGGAATCTGATTGAAGTCATATAGGAGTTCTTTTTATTGCCATTATAATATTTTATATTTGAAATTATTTAAAATGCATTACTTTTATAAATGGTGAAAAAAATTTCTCTTTATTATTCTTGATCCAAGTTTAAAAACTTAAATTTAAATTGGTTTAAGGAAAAAACAGAAACAAAGCAGATTAAAGGCTTTTTTGTTTGTTTTCGCTTCCAAGCATTATTTGCTTTAAAAATGTAAGAATGTGGGTTGAGGTAATCAGAGATCAATACTAAGGAGTTTCTACTACAAACCTCATCTAATAAGAAATTCAGACTTCTCCAATACTATTTAAAGAGCTGAATAAAGATCCTTCTACGGGATTAGCATTCAAAACGTTCTATGAAGAAAGTTTTCCATTGTCTAGAAGAAAAATAATTGGTAAATATTTCCTGAATCTTGGCTTACCTTTTCTTTACATCATTTAACATAATCAATTTCTTTTTAAATTATTTCAAGTGATTCTTTTTTTTTTTTCCCCTCACAGTGGTAAACTTCAAGTTCAATATTTAGTGAGAGTTGTTATTCTTGGCCCTAGCAAATAATTACTTTTGGTTTTCATCTTTTTTTTTTTTAAGATTCTTGATCACATATGAATGAATCCAATGTTTTTAAGAAGAAGCAAATGTTTATTTTGTAACATCAACTCAATATCCGAATTGACACATGCCTTAATATTTAATTTGATATTGTTGTTCCTTAGCACAGAATTAGCTTCTATCGTGGTTTTGGAAACCCTTCAGCATGGAAAATCAATATGATATGAAAAGGCTAATATGCTGTAGATTATATTGTTGTGACTTGGCCAGAAAAGCTACTCCATGACTTCATTCAGTTTCTGCTGTGAAAACAAGTTAGATTGACACACTGCTACAAGCAATGCCACGTTTATTTTCAAAATCACCAACCAAGGAAAATTGCAAATAGACTCACTAGTGCATGATTCAATTTTTAGGAGAGAAATAGTCTTCACATATTTTTAAACATTTCCTTAAGAATAAAACTCCAGTTTATTTTTGTCATAAATTCAAAGTGGTCTGTGAGTTCAACAATAGTATACTCTGTGTGTAATTAAATATTGCAGGAAAAGTATATATTTTATAATTAAGTAGATATTGGTTCAAATTCTGAATGTACATCTTAGCATTTTTGATCATGAACAAATAAGTTTACTTAGCCCTCCTCCTTACAATTTTCTCAAGGTATTCTGTGGAAGAACTAAATAAGGATACATTTATAAATATTGAGCGTGGTACCTTACAACTGATAGCCATTCAAAAACATGCAATTTTCTTCCTTATTTATTTATTTTGGGATAGTTCTCTTAAAATTTTGTTTCTTATGTTTCATTGTGGTTTTACACTGAAACTTTGTAGGATTTTATAAAATTGTCCTTTGCTTCAGTAAATAGCTTGCTTTTGGATTTTACTCATTATTTCTAGCTTCACCGGGTCAAGGGGAAGGGTGCCTTTAATAGAATAAAAGGAAAAAGACACGACAAATAAAAAGCAAGAGAATTGCAAGAAATCAATTGAAGCTGAACTCTGTCCTCTAAACATACCCTGTGGTTAAAATATATATTTTGAGGAATATTGAATAGTTTGATGTCAGTCAATCTTCTCAAAGTTCATATGTGAAAAGGAGTTCATCTCATATTAGAGCAAATGCAAAAAGACCTCTCCTAGAGAGTGATGTTCTCTGATTCAAGCTGTCTGTGCAGTCTATAAAAACGCCCTTGTAAAGTCTGTTGTAATCTCAGCTTCGTCAAGTCCTGGAGTCTTGACCTGATGAAGACTCTCTTCCTGTGTACTCCATCAGTCATCAGTTAAATATCTGCAAAAGGAATCCAAATGAAATCAAGAGCCCATCAGAGTCAGCGTAAAAACAGAAATGGACAATGTTGAGGCAGACTCTAGGAGGAGGTTTCGACCTGGTTTAGCCCTTTCAGAGCCCCAGTCTATTGATTTTGTACTCTCTGTAGGCAAAGCATTATATCTTTCAGTGTTTTTAAAATCAAAACTTAAGACAGTAGATACATTTATTTTAAATAACTGAACTTATACTCCAAAATAAAATAATTCATACAATTTGCTATATTTAACCCAATTATGTAGATACATGGTATATTTTGATATCACTTTCTTGCTCCTTTTAACTAAGGAACTATTAAATTTTATTTTCCAGTTTGACTAAAACATGAATTTATCTGTTCTGTACTTTTTTCTAGTGCCGCCTCTGAGAGTTTCTCAGTTTAGGAAGAATTGGCTTACTCAGTTGTTCATTCTTGTCTACATTCTTCTAGTAATCCAATCTATTGAGCTTTCATTATCAATATCATGTTTTTTGTTCCTCAATTAGGCAAACAGCTGATAAGCATTCCATATGTCCCAGTTTCATACTTTATCTTATTTCTTATAAGATACAAAACCTTCATGGAGGAGATATTGTCCCAGCTGATTTACAAAGATGCTAATAAGGCCAGAAAATAGGTCCACTCCAGAGCTTAATAACATGTGTCAAAGAGTACGAATTTCCACTCAGCAATCTACTTAGAGAGCACAGGCTCATTCTACTATATTGTACCCTCAGCATAATTATATAAATAACTGCTATTTATTGGTGGATTACTATTTGCTAGAATGTTTGTTTATTTTAGGGGGATCTGAGGAGAGTGTAGGGTAGGATGATATACTTGGGAAGTATATCAGATTCTAATTTAGACAGATTTTTATAAATTAATAGTTCTGAATGATATAAAAAATTTTATTTATGTATCAGGTTCTGTGGAGGTAGAAGGAAGCAACTCCATCTGTGTGACTATGTAGGAAAAGTTGCAAGAAAGTATGCAATTGCTTTATAATAATTTCTGTGTTTTCTACACTAGACTGTAACTCTTGTATCCTGTGCACCAGGTTCTTGGTATGTGCTGAATAAACATTTGTTGAGCTAATTGGTGATAAGTGAATCAGAGGGTCAAATGTCAGCTAGATTTTGCAGAAAGGGTAGCAATTATTAGCCAGGTCCGGAAAAGCGGAAAATGATTTCCAAATAGAGAAAGTAGCTAGCATGTGCACAGGCAAACAGGGAGCATTAAAGGGCTTTGCAAGGATGGGCTGCAGTGAACAACTCATTCCTCCGTTCAACAAGCCATTATTCAGTGCTTACTATGTGCCAGGAACTGTTAAAGGCAGCAGTGTACAAATTTCAGCATGTACAAATTATAATGTCCATGGGGAAAATAGAGGGGGTGATGTCTAGGATATAGGTGATGGATATTCCTCTTGAACACTGGGGTCATAAGTGCTGATTTATACTGAGAGCAACATGAAGGAAATTCATGTTTAAGAAAGTAACAAGGTGAAATTGTTTTATATATTTTTTATATATTTCATTAAATTTTACTTTGTGAAATGTATTTTGCCATGATAAAAATAAATACACTGATCACTAAAAATTTAGAAAAAGCAAAATGTTTGATATTTAGAAAAATGACATGTTGAGTTGGAGAGAGACAAGCATGGTGAGGGCCTCAAGTCAGACTGATGGGAGCTGGCAATCATCTAAGTAGGAAATGAGAGGAATCTGATGGCAGGTAATTGTTCCCAAGTAGGGACAATTCTGGAGAACCTGCGGTAGGACTGAGGTCATCTGATGACTGGTTGTGGTGGGATAATGTGGGAAATAGGAAAAGGGAATTAGAAAAAAGGAATGAGATTTTTTTTTTTTTTTATCCAGAGAAAAACAGTTATGGATTTGAGAGTAGAGGAACATAGTATGAGCCTGTTTTGCAATTGGTGATTTAAGTTGTATTTCATAGGCAGTTGGAAATACAGGTGTGGAACTTCTGAAAAAGGTTGATGCCAGAAATGTATAATTACAAGTGATCATGATAGAAATTGTAGCTAAAGCCAGGAAGGCAGATGTGCCCACCCAGGGAGAAAGTAAAAAGTAAGGAGGGAAATCAAAAGTGTGGAAAGCCAACAGTTAATGGGACAATGAAAGGAGAGTGGAAATGAACAGGCAGAGAAAGGTGGCCTCCTCACTGGGACCTCTGCATAAGGCTTCTGATTACATTCCTTAATAAGCCTGGCAGAGCAATAATTAATGCTGATGAGCTGAGTTGTTTACAGATCACAGATTCTGGTGTGTCCTTGACAATGGGAATTATGAGGCTCCCCTGAAGATCTGAAAACAAAAGGCAGCCTCCGTGGAATTTGAAAGCCAACTTTATGAATAAAGCACTCAAGTTAGTCTAAATGGAGTTTGGGGACTTGCTTCAACCCTTTTCAAACAGAAGACTATTTCTCTAGTTGCTGCTGATATTCACTTTCTTTTCAATAATCTTTGTTGCAAAAACTAATCTTTGCAGATTACAGTAGTTTAAATATTGGGTCCTAGCCATGTACTAGAGGCCACAGGGCCAGGTTCTATAAGACCAGAAATGACTAGATAAAAAGGGTTCTCTCCAAAATGACTTGAGAAGTGGAAATTATCTTTTAAATATTTGATCAATAACTAAAGAAGAGAAAGAGACTGTACGTGTTTCAGAAAGATGAGGTTTCTTATAATTTCTGTCTCTCCTGCCTTCCTGTTTGTATGCATTGTGGTGGTTGGAATAATTCAGAATAATGTTCATTTCAATAGTAAAATTCTGTTTGTGTTCTAGTACATAAATGCATTTTTTTCTCAGCATTTTAAAGTTTCCACCAATTTATTTCCAATTTGAGAAGACATTCTACATCTCTAGAAAAACTCCAAAGAATGCTCAGTTGAAAAGAATCAATGCCCTCTCCTAAATCTGTGCCAGGTTACTTTTGACAATTAGGGACAGAGTAGCTGACAGCATGTTGGGCCAATCATTTACAGGTATAGATGTGTTTTCTTCTCCAACCTCCCCTGGGTCAGTAGTTGTATCTAAGTCATCACCACATCAGAAAGTCAGATCAGCATATCTACAGATAACTGGTCTGGCTGTGCTTTAAATCAAAAGCCAGTTCAGCAAGGTGCTGGGCCTTACTGATCTAGAGCCAGAAGGCTTAAGTTTCATCACCCAGCTGCCATGCATCCCTGGGCAAGTTAACACCATCTCTTTGCCTTTTAGGGTTTGTTTTTGTTCTTGTTGCTTTCTTTTGATTATAAATTTGTTAAGTAGGTGACAAGACTGTAGTGGGGAAATAAGTATCTGTGTTCTAGGGTTGTCATGAAGGATTAAATTAGATAGTACACAAATACGTTAAATGCTCCCTCTGTTTCCGACTGCCATCAGGCATACCAGCATTAGTGGCATCCCTAATATGTCCTGCAGCCTTCTGTGTTTAACCACTTGGTGTTTATAAAATCCTTTTAGATAATTCAGTCTTAAAGTATTTGAAGTTATTTAAAATAAGGGGTTATTTTATGGTTTTTAATAGCTCTGACCTTCCATTTTTTCTCTTAAATTAATTTCAACTATTCATTTGCATATTGTGTTTGGCCAGGCTGGGCACTCTTCCTTTTTATCTTCCATAGTTTCTGACACATTTAAAAAAATGTGTTTATAATTTTTAAATTTATTTCATAATGGTATCATTATAATGTTAGTGTTTTAAGAATAAAATATCTGAAGCTAGACTGTGTGGATGTCAATCCTGGCTTCTCTGTTTATACATTCTTTTAAATTAAGCAAGTTATGAAACCTCTGTGCCTCCGTTTCCTCATCTGTAAATCAGCATGATAATAGTAAGTACTTTATATAGTAATGAGGATTAAATGACTTAATATAGACAAAGTGCTTAGAAAAATGCCTGGTATATAAGTGTTTGCTGTTAAGTTTTATCTTTCATGAATGATAACTTTTAGTGAATGATAGATCCATCATTTCAATAACACTTTGGGAATGAAGATAAAGTCACTGTCAAGCTATACTTAAACTAATTGATGTAACTAGTAGATGTAAAAGATTTGAACTATTTTGAAATTTCTTTCTAAATGGAGAAAAAAGACTTAGAGTAGTTTATTCTGAATGAAAATGTTAGGATACACACTTGGTTCCAAAGCCTTTGGGTCACTTCAAAAAAAATGAAGAATCGGTACATTAATTTCAAGAGAACTGATCACTGATAAAAATTATTTGGACCAAATTGTGTTTTCAAATTCCCTTATTTCCCCTCAGAATATGTTCGAATGATTTATTTGCAGAGCTATTTAAGGTGGGCAAACGCAATCTAATTTTTCTCCTGATCATTCTTTAATTAATAGATACTTCCCATGTTTATTTTGTCTCTGATTTTGTTGTTTTCCTAAAGTCTCTACCATTTTACTAAAAAAGTATAAAGGGATAAAGACCAAAAAATATTGAATTGATTAATGTTAACGACAAGAAGGAAAATATGGAAAGAGCCAAGTAAAAATCTCCCCTTAGTTCATTCATTCATCATTAATAATTTTTCCTATGGTTGAATTATTTTGCTAAATTGTCACTTCATTTACTCCCTTACCTTTTCTTTGTTTGATTGTCACGTATCCTTATTTCTCTTTCCTCCTATACTCTTGGAATAAAATATGTAGTAATACATTTTGAGGTCTAGAAGTGTCCTTCAACACTATCCAGTCCAACCTTTTTATTTTAAAACTTAAAAAAAAAAAAAAACCCAAAACTAGTCCAGAGTGATTTTGTCACTAACTCAAGATCATACTTGTTGCTGATTGCAGACCCAGTTGTAGCATCTGGGTTCCCAAACTCTCAAGTCTCATTTTTCTTTGGTCCTCTCCAGTCTCCTTTTCACATTCATGATTTTTTAAATCTATTTTTTTTTATGATTTTTGCTGTCTTTTTCAGTGCTTTATTTTTATATTCTTTATTATTTTTGTATCCACTAATCACTGTGAGAGAGTGACACTGATGAATTTAATCTTACGTAGAAAATGCAGTTTTGAAAAACAAAAAAAGTGCCAAAAATATAGACACTTTTAATTTTCATGTTCAGTCTTTCATTCACCATTGATTTAAGTATCCCTCTCACAAGCTTTAGGAATATATTTGCCATTGCCTAAAAATGAGAATTCTTTCTTCAGTTTGGAAAACCCATGGATATGTCTGTTGCTACTTTGATTCATGAAAGAACAATGTAGAAAGGTGAGCATTCAAATATATATTTAATTTTAAAGAAAATGTTCAATTCATCAATAAGAATTTCAGGCTGCACATCTAATCAATCAAATGTAACAGTGTGGATATTTTTTAAAGAATTGAACAAAGAATTTTTTAAAGATAATGTAATAGCCTGATGATAAACAGAATTGAAACACACACACACACACACACACACACAAGAAGATAATGTAATAGCCTGATGATAAACAGAATTCAAACACACACACACACACACTCACACAACATGGTGAGCTTTCTAAATATAGTAAGATTAAATCATAGGCCTATCTTTTTTTTTTATTAATTTATTTTTGTTATGGCGACATTGGTTTATCTTATTGTAAGAAACTGTAACCTGAATAACATATTGAGTTTCAGTTTAGAAAATTTGGTGGTTCAGTTTATTTTAGGAAATATATAATAAAATATGAATTAGTTTATCAGGATAGAGTTCTGAGCTTCTAAATTATTTAGTTTTTAATGTAGAAAAAAGTCATATTTAATTCTCATTTAGATTTAACAAATACATGATATCTTGGGTTTTATGATTTACTATTCACAGCCTCAGTCCTAATAAAAGCATATAATGCTAATTTTCTTAATGCTAATTTTCTTAATGGACTGGGGTACAGTTTCTTCACCAATCTCAGATTTCCAGTCCATCATTCCCAATAGCACATTTATCTTAGACGTTCCTGGATAGCAATTGGCATAAAGTAAACATGCAATATACATCTATTAATTAACCTCAAGGTAATTTTCAACCTAGCATAGGCATTTTTGAAAGAAACCTCTTTGGTTCTTCTGGATAGAGTTTTTCTAGATCTTTAACTTGCTTTTCTATGTTAATCAATCTGTTGATTGTTAAAGGAAAAAAAACTGGGGTACAGTGAAACATTTATGGTCACAATTTATAATTTCTCCATATGACATTGAAATCATGGGTAAACCACACAACAGATCACAAATAAAGGTGAATGTTCAAATTTCAACTTCAAGTCATTTATAAATTCATATTTTTATATTTAGGATAATATTTTTAAAATAGCAACTGTATTCAATTTCTTCATATGCGCTCAAAGCTCAAACATACATAAAATATTTCTTGCATTCTGTTCCATAACAGTAAATTTACAAATGTTTCAATTAATTGCTTACCTAATAGAGTCACTGAAACTAAAGAGTACTGCATTCTCAAACTGGAAGAATCAGGAAAAAATTTTAAAGTAGAATACAATACACTAGTGGCTCTTTAAAATGATCTGATCACATTCTTTTCCAGATTCTCTAGCCCTCACTGAATTTTAACATTCCTTAATTTCAGTGCAATCCATTTTAGTGTATATATGTCCTCTAGTTTTTGTTTTCATTTATGCTACCTTTTTTTCTCCTCAACCAAATTGTAAGATGCATAAAAGTAGGATCTGTGACTTCTACAGCAGTTCTTTTCCCTCCTTCACAGCACTTAGCCCAATGCATGACTCGTGAATTGCTTAATAACTTCTTGAAAATGTACTAGCGTTTGGACTAAAAGTTACCTTAGGGATCGCATACTTATTCATAAAACTGTGTCTGTCACGTTCAGTGTGGCATTAATGAGTTGGGCTCTGGAGTTACAGATCATAGCTTTGTAACTCTTAGCACTATAACCATGGGCAAGTTTCTGAACATTTTGTGCCTCCATTTCATGTGCTCTAACATGGGGATAATTTAAGTCTCCTAAGAATCAATAGGAAGATTCCATTATTCATATAATATATCTAGGGTTTATAGAACTGAATATCTCTTATGTGACAAAACATAATAAACATTACTCTTCCGTGACCATAACGATGGCGAGGACAATGACAATGATGATGACGATGACGGTGATGATGATTGATGATGATGATGATGATGATGTCAAGGACCAAGTACAGATAGACAAAATTGTCCTTTTTAAAAGAAATTTACTGTCTAGAAGTGAGACCAAAGAGAAGGCCGCGAAAGGTGATACAACATGGTAAGCTATGCAAAAGACTATGAAGAATAAAATGGAAGCCTGGGAAAGGGGTACCCATGGTTACCTAGGCAAATCAGGAAATGCTTCTCAGATTGAGGCAACATTAAGGAGATTCTTTAAATGACTGGCAGTTTGGCAGGTGGACAGACAGTCCTTATAAAGTTGGGTAAATACATTCAAGCGGAAAGAAATGCAGTTGCCAAGTGTGGAATATGGAGAACATAGGATATCTGAGGTGCAAGAAATTCAGTATCGTAGGAGCACATTTTGAGAAAAGGTGTTTTAGGAAGTTAGATCGAGGTAGATAAGACAAAGACAGTAAAAATTATAAAAGCAGGGATAACAAGAGCATAAGTTGATCAGTTTTTATTATAAAGTACTATGTTCAATATTGGGTATACATAAATTATTTTATTCAGTCTTTACGATAACCCAACAAAGTAGGTACTTTATTATCTCCATGTTACAGAAGACGAAATCACTGCTTATAAACACTGAGTGATGTACTCAAGTTAACACAACTTTGAAGTGAGAGACCCTTTTTTAAACTTGAGCAATTTGATTGGGATACAAAACACAGATTCTTAAACAGAATAAAAGGCCTATGCTACATAGTTCCTAAATAAAGTATTTTGCTGAACATTCTGTTTCCAAATACATGTTAGAAGTCATTAACTGGGATCTTGAATTTGAGCCTTTGCTCAGGCCTTTAGCTTGGCATCACTTTATGCAAATGTAAACCTTGAATATGTAATAACCATATAATTAATAAACTTGGAGATTATAGGAAGCTTGAAGGTGGAAGGAAGACTACCTTCCCTCATTTTCTATAGCAGGGAATCACTAAACACTAAATATAAAATGAGTTTAAAAAATATATATCAGCAAAACTTTTAATGATTTTTGTCAATCTTATCTTTTTATAATCTTATATGTTAATGGTCACTAATTAATATCTATCTTTTTCAAAAAATATTTACAAGAAGGCCAATATTTCCTTCAGTTTCTCTTCAAGTTGTGTTTTGGTAGCAATATTAAATTTGATCATTTTAAAATAATAGCTCGAGAAGTATAATTACAATGGTACGCAGTGTTACCAATTGTTAATATTTCTACTTGCCTTTTTTACAAGGAAACACATCTAGAATAATGTTCACCAACTATGAACCTTTTGAAAGATTTATAATTTGTCATTGGCGTGTTTATTTTTCTTTGTCTTTGAAGATTTTGCACTGCTTGTATGATTTGTATGGCAAATATGCATAATTTAATATGTAATATGTTTATTTAAAAGGCTTTGTTTCCAAGGTGGAGATTGGATACCAAAAAAAGTTGTTGCTATCACCTGTTTTGAAGCTCTACTTGAGAGTGAGCTGGGGCTCTTCCTGTCCTAGCAGGTCTGTCTCTTTGAGGCTCAGCAAGGGGGTCAAGCTCGGCAGCTGTAGCAGCCCAGCGTTAGGCAAACACAGACGTGAGGATTCATTCTTTCATTCATTCTTCCTCTGACTCTACACTCTCCATAAACTCTTACATATCAATAGTGTTAACTCCCAGTACTCATTCTTCTAGGGTGATTTTTAATCCCCAGTCATCCAGGGCCTCCTTCTGTAAGGAGTTCTCATTCGACACTAACATTTGGCTTCGTCTCCATCTATTCTTTGCAGGTTACTTCAGGCTCTGTGAACTCCATACAGGGGACAGTTGAGTGTTACAGTTGGAAATGGTACACACAGACTTCAGGGGAAAGACTGGCTGTTGTTTTCATGCCTGTTAATGTCTATGTCTTCCTCTGATGGTGCCTGCCTCAGTGTGGTAGAACTAATTAGGCCCACTGTTCTATTATACTAACCACAAGAAGGAAGAAGTTCCAGAACTTTTGAGGTTTTCTTTTTTCTTTTTTTTTTTTTATCCTCAACCCACATCAATAAACGTTTGAGTTTTACAATGACAGTGGCATGATGATTAAAAAAGAAAACAGCATGGCACGCTATCCATTATTTCTTTCCTCTGAATCTCTGGGTCACAATTACACTGAGAAGAAGTATATTACTTGCAAGGCACCAGAATTTTGAGGTAGGATAAGAAATTCTCCAATCGGAATCGAGTTCAATAAATTTGCTGCAATTAAAATTTTCTGCAGGATCATTGAGACTGCCAAATTGATCCACAACATGACCTCAAAGGCTAGGGGTAAAATGAGAATGAATTGACTTGACTATACCACACTTGACTCCCCCCAAAATTCTATTGAAGAATAGAAATGTCTTTTTTTTCTTTTTCTTTAAATAAAATATCCACCTTAGCCAAACTGAGTTAGATACTAGGGCTGCAGGGATATATTACATGGATACAGACCTGCCCTCAAGACTTCACATCCGATGGGGCAGACAATCAGGAAATTAAAATCCAGGGAGAAAAGAGCAACAATGAACTGGAGTTCAGAACCGTAGAGAAGAGCATCCTAACAAAGACTGGGGGTCAAGGAGTCTTCCCAGGAGGGGTGACATGTCAGCTGAGTCTGAAGGCTTCCGTAGGAATAAACCAGGTGAAATCTAATGAAATTCTCAGTGAGGAGATTATGTTTAAACTTCCCAGTAGAATCCCTGTGATTGAAAGCGCTACCTCCTTTCCTTTTGGAGATTTTCTCCTCCCTGAGGCAATTATCGCAGCAAATTTTCCTGCAGAAAAAAGAATCAACAGGGGTTGCTTTGCAACTTGGCTGGACTTTCAGAAAACTGGCAGTCAAGCCTACAGATAGAGGAACACTGTAAGGATAGGGACGGAAAAATAACTGGGCCTGGGCTGTGTCAAGATGTCTGTTTGTTCGCTAACTCCCCCCTCACCACCACCCCCCCCAAAGAAAAACAAACAAACAAAAAAACCTGAAAGCGATGTCCCATATCAAAGAGTCTTTCCCAAGAGCCACAGAGATGCTGAGCGAAGTTGCTGGGTTATCAGTGCTCTGAATAAATGGTGTCAGTCTTGACATTTTCTCGCTGGCAGAGACAGAACACCCCTGAGGAAAAGACACTGATCTTAGTTTTGTTTATTCAATTGGAGGTGACGTCTTGCCAGTTTTTGATAAATGTGTTTAGAAAATGAAAGGGATATGGTTATTGTGCAGCTTCTTCTTATTGCAATGTTGGTGTTACTCGTCTCAGTTTCGGAGTGAGTCCCAAGTGGTGCATATTTAAAATACAAACCATCAGGTAATAATTACTGTGGCCAGTGCCCATTGAAGTATGCCTAGCAATGTACCTCAAACCTTCTTTATTTATGAGCCAGGCCAGGCTATATTTGTTCATACAGACTTTTAAGAAAGATACCTTCCTCCTTATAATAGCTGGTCATATATGAAAATTTTTTAAGTGAGATAAACTTTTCATTCTGCAAACTGCAGCTGAAGCTCAAAATGCAAATAGCCCTATGAAGATAAAGTTGTTGATTTTAATACTTGCCTGTGAGTGAATTTAATGAAATCTTTTAAGGGCAGAATTTTTAATGCGTTAGGGACTACAGGTGCTTGTATGTTTGTATATGAGAAAGGGAAAAAAGAGGAGAGAGGGAGAGAAGTGAAGGGAGGGAGAAGGGAAAGAATGAGAGAGAGAGAGAGACAAAGACAGAGAGAGACAGACACCAACCAGCCAACTTTTAAGAGTAGGAATGTAGAAAGCAAGGAAGGGCCTGCTGAGAGAAAAGACCAAGGCCTAATTATGACTGAGAAGCCTCCAGGATTTTTGGATAGACAGAGAGGTTGGACAGGTGCTGTGATGCCCTTCTGCATTTAAAGTAAGGTAATATTTTTTAAAAAATTAACCAACAGATACATAAATAACCCACTTAGCAATGGAGTTTCGTGAACAAATAAAGCCGTTGGCTGTACAGATACCCCTCCTTTTCAGCACCACCATCCCACCAACCTGGGAGGCCTATAGGACATTCCCTTTTGGGGGAGCGTTGGTAGTAAATTGGGGCCAACCACATTTACAAAGAGGGCCAGGTGAGATAATTGGAGTCCTTCCAAAACTTCCGAAAGCCAGCCCTCTGAAATACCTTTCTGACATCATTAAATGGATAGGCTGCTAAAATAGTGAGGTGTTGAGAAAATTCTATGGCTTTAGAACTCAAGTAAACCTAGATTTAAACCTAGGTGCCTCCACTTACTATGAGTGTGACCTTGAACCTGTTAATTAAACCATCTAAGCCTCAGTTTCCTTTTCTTTAAAATAGAGAATACCATCTAGGTCATAAGATTTGTTGTGATAATATCTATTTAGCACAGGAAGAAATAAATCTGACTTAATTATCATTGGTATTATCATCATCATCAGACAAAAAGTCATCAGAAAATATCCATGGACTTTCAGCAATGCGTCTGCTGTGTGGTGCCAAGTAGAAGCACAGCAAAAGAACTGATTATTTTGTTTGAGAAGTAAGTGTTGAAGCACTATTCTCCTGGGGGTTAGCAGAGTGAGGGCTTAAAAAGCTTTACTTTTGAGTCAAATGGGCTGGTTCAAATCCTGGTACCATCATCCTAAATTATTTAACTATTCTGTGCCTCACTTTTTTTTTTTAATACATAAAAATGTTCCATTATAGTACCTACCTTATAGAATTATTGTGAAGATTAAGCAAGGGATAATTATACCTGCCATAGAGTAAGAACAATAAAGATTTATTATTAATACCGCTGGGCTCTACATTCTATTGTTTCTTAACTGCAAAGCAATTACAGTAAACAGCAGAGGTTCCAGGAAGATCTATGTTCATGGACAGTGGTGGTTTACAATCTCTAAGCTTCAGTTTCCTGATCTGTAAAATGGGCATACGCACAAAGAATATCTACTTCAGGATATGGGAGGTGAAGGAACCTGTCAGGGAGCAAAGAAGGGAGACAAGAATGAGAAAGAAAGGGACCAGTAAATGGAGAGTTATCGACCAGGTACCGCTATGGGCAGCTGAAGCCTGTTCCTGCTGGGGGAGTTCTGGGAGTCTGTGTAAAACAGACGCATGGGTGGGCGAGGGAGCTGGAATATTGTACATGAAGTCCTGTGAGCCATTGGTTGAGGATCACTAATTCCTTCGCTCTTACAGCCTGTAAAGTAGGTAGCAGAGCTGGCTCCAGGAGCATGGCAAAGCCTTCAGGCAGCGAAAGGCAGGTAAGAGTTGATGGAAGCTGAACACAGCACAGTGCACGGATGCTAGCAGAGAGGGAATGTGGGTGGGTAGCATCTGCCACCAAGAGTATTTTTCCTCTCTTCCCCCAAGATGGCAAACACAGACATGACAGATCACATCATATAATTTGTTAATTTATCTGTTTGCAAATTCATTACAGAGTTGTCCAATTTTAGAGGATACCTCTTATAAACATCTGTATTTCTTTTTTTATAGTGATCCACTAGTAAAATATTCTCTCTCTCCTTCACATTGGAGGGAGCGAGTGAGGAACAGCCACTTTGGGGTGTTTAAATAAGAGAGCGGATTCCAGGATGATATGTACTTGTGGGTTCAGGAAAAAAAAACAAAAAAAAAATAGAATTAAAAATTTCTCTCTCTCTAACCACTTTATAAGATAATTAGACCTGCCTCATGTATTTTTCTTGCTTAGTGCAATCTCTGTTTACATACAGGTATTTTTACAGTATTTTAGGGCATCTTGTGTGATGGTTAGGATGATAGACCACAGGAGAGAATAGATAAGTCTTGGTTTTAATGCTGAAATTTGTAGAATATAATTCAGAATACAATATTTTTGACAACCATTGGACTTTGGTGAAAAAGAGCTGGGAATAAGCACAAATGTGTTGTTATTCTTTTTTATAATAGAAAGTTAACAGCTACTGATTAAGATTGAAACACAGGTGAAAACTCATATGTAAATACATACCAAACCAAAAGCAATGATCCCCATAAATTTAACATTTTTTACATGGAATTTTTCATTTTATAAGCACTGGCAGAGTTACAGTGGCAGAGTTAAATAGTTGTAATAGAGACTCTAAGTGACTTGCAGAGATGAATCTAAATTACTATCTTGTCCTTTGCCGACCTCTGCTGAGGAAGAATATTTTAGGAAGTACTACATTGATTAGGACAAACTCTCATGCTTCTGCTCTCAGAACACTCTACTCTTAACTTTTGGTCACAGAATGTGTGTTGTTTTTTCCCGTATCCAGCAATTCTCCCACACAGCTGGCGTCATACAATTCGAATCCCTCTGTCTACCTGGAGACAGCATGGGATCCCACAGGTTAAGGGCTCGTTTCCACAAGACCGCCCCCACTTCAGATGCTAGTCGAAAGTACAGGTTATCACCTGGTCTTCTGACTGCTATAATTGGGAGGTTTTCACTATCCTGTCCTCAGGTAGTTTGCTAGAGTGGCATATGGAACTCAGGAAAATGGTTTCCTTACTAAATTACTGGTTTACAACTCAGGAGCAGCCAGATGAAAGAGATATATAGGCCAAGGTATGTGGGAATTGGGGGAATTGTGGGAATTTCACACCCTCTCTGGGTGTCCTACCCTCCCAGTACCTTCTTATGTTCACCAGCCTTAAAGCCCTCTGAGCCCTATAGAACAGGGATTTTTCTGGAGGCTTCATTATGTAGGCCATAATTATTAAACTTACATAAAATTATTTTAGGGTAAACAGCTCCTTTTACCCTAAGTGTATTAATCTAGGATTTTCCAAAAATATTCAAGATACCAAATACGATGAAGTGAGACATAGAAACTGATAAATGATTTCTTATTATAGACACTAATATATATAAAATTTAAGTTGTGCTAAAAGATTCTAATTAAAAAGGACAAAGTGCTCTGAGTACAAGAAAGTAAATTTTCTGCTAAGAACTAGACACAGGTGGCTGTCTCATGATAGTCTACACTTACAAGAAGGTAGCATTAAGAAAATGAAGGTTACTAGTGGTGAAGCAATTGGTGGACAATGCGGATGTTGTGACTTTTGTGCCAATGTTTTTGTGCTTGGAGGGTCACAGCTCCTTACCCACACAGGAAGGAACAGAAGAGGTTCTGTTAGCAAACTAACCATCTGTAAAAGAATTGACATTAGAAATGTAGAAAAATAGAGATGTAAATGGTCAGATAATTTATATCTTCCCTTTTCTTGTTTGATGAGATAAAATTTACATTAGGAATGAGCATAAAATATAGAAATTTCAAGTTTTGGTTTAGTGAATGTTTAAATATTACACACATGTTTTACTTGACGCAGATGAAGATTTATGCTATTCTCAGTACCTAAAAGGGTCCTTGTATTCCTTTCCACATAAATACTCCCAAAAGAAACCACTGCTTTGACTTTCGTTGATGTAAGTTTGTTATGCTCATTCTTGAAATTTATATATATGAAAACATATTATATGTAATATTTGCATCTGGCTTATTTTGTTCTACATAATGTCTGTAAGTTGCACCTGCTGAATCTATGTTTTTGCACATTTCAGTTTATTCTTTTTAAAATTATTGTATCATATAAAATTTACATATACCTCAATTTATCCATTCTATTGTTTGTGAATATTTTTAATTCAATATTGGCAGTAATTTATTTAATGAATCCTCTCTTTAAATTTAGTTTGTTTCAAAATTTTGGTATTATAAATTATATGGAATAAATGTCTCTGTATAAATCTCTGCCCGTACTTCACATTTATCATTAAGAACAGATTAATTAGAGATTTCCTGGTAAAAGAACTATTGTGCTATTTTTTGATGATGATTTTGAGTTCTGTAATATTATCTACTTCTACCCTTAATTTGGTTGATTCATTTCTGCCATAGCACTGCCAGGAAAGATGATAAATTAGTTTTTAATTTATCTGAACTTCTTTGGAAGTGAATTCTACAAATTAGATTTTTAAAAATAGCTGAAGTTTAAAACTCCAAGTATCATTAAAGAGAAAAATAATGATAATCTGTTTGGAATATTATCTTTTAAAAATGTGTTATACACCCTAATGACTCAGGTCATCATTATGAAAATCAATTAGCGACCTTTAATTTTGTGTGGGTAAAAGTGCACTTTCTGGGGAGACAGCCAGCACTGCGAGGACCTTTATTCTATAACTAGTGGCTGTGGGATCGTGGATAAACAATCTTTTTGGAATCTCAGGTTTTTCTCCTGTGTGCTGGAGATAATAATACCTACCATAGACAGTTGATGTGTGAATTAGAAATATTACATATGAAATGCTTAAAATAATGGCAGACTCATTGTAGATACTAGGAAATGACAGCTTTGGAGCTACGAGGCACTGGACTATCTTCCAATGCAATAGAGTCTCTATTTGTTCATAACTTTAAATGGCACGTTTGTATGTATGTAAATACAGAGTGGTCGGTGATAATCTCTCCTGGATACCAGCATATCACTTAAGCAGTCTCTCCTGAAAGTTTGGAAACCAGAACTCCCTTAGCAATATTGTGCTTAGGGAAAAATATAAATAAATAAATAAATAAATAAATAAGTAAATAAATAAATAAATAAATAAATAAATAAGCAAATAAATAAATAAATAAATAAATGGATAAATAGGTAGGTAGATAGATAGATAGATAGATAGATAGATAGATAGATAGATAGATAGGACTTAAATGATAACATGGGTATAAGTCCTCTGAGTAAAGTCATTAAACTCTAATGCTTTTGTTTTCCCACACTTACTTTAGTAGTTAAGGGTCATCTATACTTTGCTTCTTTATACTACTGGTTGAATTTTGAGTAAGTGAGGTTGTAAGATAGTTAGGTTTCAAATAAGTAATATTAAGCTATAGATATTATATTTAAGAATTTGCTTATTTTATATGGGTATTTATTTTTTAGCTTCTGGATAATCATTGTTCTCCTAAAAGTCATTTTCTTTAACTTTTTTCAACCCTTTAGACCAAGATTAAAAAATTAGGTATAAGAATTTATTCGATGGTCTTGTAAAGATTTCAGAGCATTGTTTCTGGAATGATTTCATCACCTTGTCTCAAGGTTCAAACCAGATGATTATCATTTTCAGTTAATATATAAATTTAAACTCGCTTTCTTTCTAATATTAAATTAAGACCAGCTCAATAGAAAGCAGTGGGACAATAAGAATGGTGGGAGGAGAGGAAATGAATGGGAGGTAGGGTGATCCTCTTCCTGTTTTAAAATTCTCAGTTCGAGGTCCTTTTCCAGAGCAGCATTTTCGCTGGGCCCTGCCTGTGAGTCCAGGACAGGAAGCATTGGACACTTATGTCCCCACTCTAGGGAAGTAGGACTGGCTACATATCTTGATAAAAATGAGGTGTCCCTTGTTCAAAACTATTAAATATCTCAAAACAGTGACGGTAGAGCATGAACTCAAGCATAGTTGTCCATAAAGCTGGTCCCTGAGGAAGTACTTCCCTATGGTGGCCCTGGCGGTGCCTTTACAACAACATGAGAGGTGAGTTCTTTTATCCCTTAGCTATTTTCTCCTAAGTCAGATCTTGTGCAAAAGAAAGGGGAGGCGACTATCCTTTATTGATCTTTAGCTGTGTGTCAACAGCTTCCTTGCATATTATTTAATTCTCTGCCAGGCAAACGTTGTCACCACATTTTTACATATGTCAAGTAGACAGGATATTTACTTAATTTGTCAAGGTCTTGAGGGCTCTTCACGCCTGACATGTGGCTTCTTCCACCACACCCCCTCATCCTATTCTAGCATTGCTGAGCTGGTCTTTCATTTACAAATGAATATATCTCTTAGGAAAGGTGCTGGACTTAGGAAAGGCTGAGAAGCAGACTGAGGGTTAGATAACACTGTAAAGTTCTTTCCAACTCCGGGCTTAGGTCATCCTCAAACATAGAACTAAAAACAAGTTAGCTCAGAATCTGTTTTTCTGATGCTTTTCTATAAGTAGGCCACATATCTAATTAATTAGCAAAGATCTACTTATTGATTCATACATGAAGCCCATTAGCTGCTCAGGCTTTGTGTCTATAAAAATAAAGTAGCACCTACTTACTCTTTTTTAAATAGCCTCGGGATTTCTCATTCCAGGTCTCTAAAAGACTCTTAAAATTCCCTTAATGAGTAAAAAACAATTCACTTTTGAAATTATCTAGGAAACTATATGAAACAAAATCATTTTTCTCTCCCTCCTGAATATAATTACTTGAATTTATATAATTCTAAAGAATGTCCCTGCAATATCTCTTTTTAAAGAGGGCTAAATCAAATAAAACTCAGTATTACCAAAAAATAAATAAATTTTAAATGAAAATAATTTAAAATAATTGTGAAGAGAAATGAAACTATTTGATTCTTTTTCTATTTCTGGCCTATAAATATAATGGAACAACCAAAGTGCTAAAATGCTCTAAAAATGCTGAAGGACATATTCTAAGTTACTGGGTAAGAAAAAAAATCCAATAAAGAGTGTGAATCTCTACAAAAGGAAACCCTAAAATTCACTTTTACCAAATCTTTGTACACCAATAAGCAATTCCTTTAATTATCTAAGCACTTGAGTACTATTTTGAAAGACTATTTGGTTGAAAAATGAAGTAAGACCTTGACTGATTATAATCAAAATTTTACCTAAGTTTCTCTTGCTCAGGATACCATGAATAAGATTAACTACAATAAATTTAATCTTTGGGTCTTTTTATTTGGTAGAAATAATCTACTTAATTTATTTAGCTTTGATGAAATCCTAAAGTGTTTTCAAGTCTATTTAAAGTTTATATATTCCTTCAGAAAAGATGTCTCCATAATGGCATATCAAAAAGATATCTTCTTGATGGCAAATTCTCCTAGAGTTGTGAAAAAAAAAAAAAGTAAGTACCAGGGATAAACTTTCAGAGAGAACGTACTAGGGCAGGGGTCTCCAACTCCCGGGACAGGAACTAGTACCGGTCCGTCACCTGCTAGGAACCAGGCCACACAGCAGGAGGTGAGCGGCAGGCTAGCCAGCGAAGCTTCACCTGTATTTGCAGCCGCTCCCCAGCACTAGCATCACAGCCTCAGCTCCACCTCAGATCATCAGGCATTAGATTCTCATAGGAGCCCCGGTCCCTGGTGCCAAAAAGGTTCGAGACTGCTGTAGTAGGAGATACCAGGATTTTCACAAAAGACTCTCTCTCTCTGAATGAGGCAAGCCAGATAGTGAGAAGAAATAGCATCTTTCTAAGTAAGAATGATTTTAAAAATTGGTATTCTTGTTTTTCTCAGTTTGTTTTCAATTCTTGTCAGCTTGATCTGGGTTCAGTAGTGAAAGAAGTAGAGGTAGAGATAATAATCTATCAAAACACCAGTATATTAAGAGATTACTTATTAATATGCCATTATATTCATTCACTTTTTTAACAAATACTTACTAAGAACCTATTTTTGCCAGACATTTGGATGGAGCTGGACATACAAAAGTGAGTAAGATAAATTTACCAATTGCCTGGATTTTATGTTCCAGTAGAATGAAACAGAATATCAAGAAATACGTGTTTAAGGTGATATTAGGTAGTGGTACTTTCCATGATGATAAACAGGATGATGAGCTAGGGAGTTACTCTGAGTGTGTGTGGGTGTGTGTGCGCGCGTGTGTGCGCATACAAGCACATGTAAGTGTGTGTAAGCCTCTTTGAATGAGGCGACAATTGAGCTGAGTCTTGGAAGATGAGATTGAGTTATTTATGCAGAGAGCTAAACAAATCACTTGATTTCTCTGTCTACTTGGCTAAGTAATTGCCTGGCACTTAAAGACCTTTAGGATCCCTTCATTCCCTAGAATCATATGCCTCCTCAATGTTCTCATGGGACTATCAGTGATCCTGTCCTTAAACCAAGGAATCGGAGCTTCTGCTTCATGTATGCTGCCCACATAAAGAGGAGTTGCCATCAGCCATCCCATTTTGGTGTGTAGTAGGAGAAACAGGGTCTGAGATGAATCACTTTAATCCATTCTCTGCCATGGATCCAAACCCTAACCATAACTCTCTTTAATTAAGCTTTGTCCCAAGAACCTTGCGGGGAAGATGAAAAAGGCAAAAGGAATGCAAAGAAATCAATCGATCAATCATCAATTGATCAGTTGCACTTGTGCTTAGAGAGTTCCTGCTCTGTGCCAGGCATAGCATCTGAGCTTTAGAAGTGAAGTCTTGTGGGGCTTCCAGACCAGCAAAGTTGATAATCTCTGAGGGTAGATCGCTATGAATCTTCATGGATCTACAGCCATTGGAAAAAAGAGAAGTGAATGTGAGAATATAAAAACTATGAAATTAATTTAGTGCTTCGCAATTGGATTCTCTCCACCACTATCATAAGACTTGGTTACTTTTCCTTGGTTACTTTTCCTCCTTAGTTGTGGATCTTAATCACTGGTGCACCGGAGAGGGCTCTTACTAGCATCCAATTGCTACATTTTTAAGAATTTTTAAGGAGTTCAACATTGCCCCGATAGCTTGAAATTAGCCATGGTGGGATTCTTTACATCATAGCAATCAATCCACAGGGAAAATCATGCTTGCCTTACAGAGAGCCCATCATTTTTACCAACATACTGCAGGACTTTAAGCATAAGGAAGGATTTTTCCCTCCTCTTCTGTTCAGCACCAGTAATCCCATAGCAAAAAGTAGCACAAATGAGCTGTAACTGGATAGTTGTTGTTCAGCTTGGACAGGGAAATGAGTTTGGGAAGGGGCTGATACTTTTCCTTTGCACTAAACTATCAGTTTTTTTCAACAGCTCTGAAAAGAAGACAGCTCCCCCACCTCCACCCCCACCCCGACCCCCATACGCTCGGCATGTTCTTCCAGAGTAATCGGCCCTCCTGGGCTGGCCCCTGGCTGATTTCCCAGGCCACAGCATGCTGCCTAACTCTCAGAGCCTCCACTGGCATGGTGGCTAAGGGAACCGAGTTGGCAGAACAGGTGCTGAATGTAGGGCGGAAGTCCCTGGGGTGCATCACTATCCCGCTGACACTGTTGCCTCTCAGCTGAGAACTGTTCACGTGCATTTTCACGTACCAGGTGTGTTGGACAACATGCACTTTGGGCTCCAGTCTGATGGAGGTTAATAAAGAATGTGCTGTTTGATTGGTAGGTTCTCCATCTCTGTTATCGAAGGAATTTTACCTAGATCTAGTCACAGTTTAATCCTACCCTCAGAGTTCTGTCCTAATGGACATCTTGCATCCTTTGGTTCCTCACCCTGTTTGTTATATATAATTCTATGGTCTATGAATGTATTTCCCAGTCTAATAACTGACTCGTGCTTCCATTTCTTTTCTGTGCCCTTCTAGTGTGGATTGTTTTGGAGTTCAGGGAAACAGATTGTGTTCCCAGTATCAGCACTTTTCTATCATGTGACTTTGGGGAAATCATTTAATCCTGTTGTCTGTGAAATAGTTGGCAACATTTCTTGCCATAGATCTTTTGAGAAAATTGTGTAAATAAGTGAGACCGTGTGAGATGGTTTATACTTCCTAAGGAATGGAATGCATACATGGAAATACAGGAACGCCATTTGTGAGATTCATGAAAGGCCCCTTTCTCCCTCACAGTTTATTGCAGAGAAATCAGACCAGCGAGAAACCAAGCACTAAAGAGCTGGGGAACTCAGGTTTATTACGCCAGTGGTCCCAGAAGAGCTAGTGCTCTGAAGATCCGGGCCCCGAACTCAGGGATAGCCTTACTTTTATAGGGCTTAACAAGCAAAGGCAATACATCTGTTACCTAGACAGAACAAGCAAAGGAGATAAATCTGTTATCTAGATAGAACAAGCAAAGGGGAGGGTGAGTCCAGTTGATCTCGAGGTCACCCTGCCCTTCAGCCTATGCAGCAAGCATGTCTACAGAAGCAGAACAAAGAGCTGATTACAAGGTTAGCCATTTGAGTGGAAAAGTCCTCTTCAAGTTCCTTTTTTGCTTAGACATTATAATCTGTCTTGCTGCCTCTCTTGACCACTCTCATGCTAGGACATTTGCTGCTCTTACGCTGGGTGAGATTTCTGTTCTGCCACTTAGTGTTTATTTCAGTACTGATCTTTTTGAATCTATAGACTTTGTTACAGTATTGTATTGAAATGATTATATATTAAGGAAATGTAATTCAGCCTTGAAATGATCTCCTCCTTAGTATGAAGCATTATAGGTTCTTGTCATCTCTCCCTCTGGCTCTCTCTGGCACCCTGCCCTCAGCATCCTTCACTTCCAACCCAACATGCTTTTAAACAGATCATTTTCAAGGCTCACACAAACGAAACTGTATGTGATCTGTATTTCCCTGCTGCATTAGCTTCTGGTACCACCTGCTTTTTTGCTGTAGCGAGAGAAGCCTGATTTTTTTTTTTTAATGTGTTGCATTAAATTACGTTAAAGAGGGAGGGGGAAAAATGGCAAAAGAAGAGACCAGAAGAACAAAATGGAATGGGAGCACTGAGAACAGTGTGGATGTGCTCACACAACCTTTCTTGTTTGCTGACAAGTTTAAATGGAAATCTCAAATTTCTTTTCTGAGTAAATGTTTGTGTCATTGTTTTCCAATCTTCACGTTGCTTGTTTGGTTTCTATTGACCCTTATTTCTTTGCGGATGACTTTATGCCACAGTTCCCCAACTGTCACTGAGCACAGAAATGAACGTCTTCGACAACCATGACCTGCAGACTGCACGAGGGGATCCGATCTTGCTTCGTTTGGTTACAGGATCCAACTCACCGGCCTTCTAACTACCCCACCTCCCTGGCACTAACCCCATCCTCTCCTTCCTTTCTAATCAGATGGTCAGACCGTAAAGTGACAGCCTTCTTTTTGCCTCTTTCTTTAAGATTTTCACTTCCCCTATTTGAGGAATTTATTAGGGTGACCAACCATCCAGGTTGGCCAGAGAATTTCCTGGATTCAGCACAAAAAGTCCCATGTCCTAGGGAACGCCTCAGTCGTAGATACACAAAGACGGTCGTTCACTCTACTTCTGGTTCATCACGTGAGGAACAGGAAAAGAATGTCACATCATATTGAGCTGCATTCAGTCTTCTAATTAAACTCAAGCTTGTATCTTCAACCAGGTAGACAAACCACAGCCCATTAGCCAGATTCAGCCTGGGGCCTGTTTTTGTATAGCCTGTGACTTAAGGATATTTCTTACATTATTAAAGAGTCATTAAAAAAAAAAAGTGAATATATGACAGAGATCACATGTGGCCAACAAAGCCAAAAAATTTACTCTCTGGCCCTTCACAGGAAAACTGTTGACCATGGATAAAATACATCTTCTTTTGCTATGCAACTACAGGTTTTGGGTGGCTCAGCCTCAGTCCATTTTGCTATGAGATGCAGGGAGAATATAGTGATCTTTGATTATTCAAAGCAGATTTTAGAAATGACTCACTCACATCATTTCTTTAATTGTTAATATTTTATTTATTCTGGAGAAAAAGACAAGCAGTTTATATGGTGCATTAATGACACAGAATTTGGTTAAAAGGAAAAAAAGTTGTGTTTAATTCAAGTTAACAATAGTGACCAAAGTATAGTCTTTGTGCACAAGTGGATAATAGTTTTGTAGTACATATTGTAGATGATCTCCCGATATCTATCTACTATAAATGATTAATTTCAACCAGGAAATCTTTCCTGATCCAGGGATAGCATGTGTCTTTAATTGGCCCAGAAAAGAATTTACATTCCATGGACATTAAAACAAGTCTGTGTACCTGGGACCTGGACCTGTGTGCAAGTTTAAAAATTTGATAAGTGGGGGGATTTTCTCTGCTTTATTTGTAAAATAGGCTTTTTTCTTCTTTCCTTTTCCCTTCCCTTCTCCCTCCCTTCCTTGTTCAGAAGAGAGAAATTAAATCTTTGAAACTAAAATCTGTTGAGAGAATTGACTTTCTGTTGCAGCTTGTGGTGGCTCACATGCAATATGATTTGTATTCATAAATTCAGAATAATTCTTATTGGATCAGATCATATTTTTATTACCTCTTTACATTGCTTAAGGGAAACTGATAATTAAAAGCCAAGGACCGCCCTGCGCAACTTCCCCCTTGTTAGCATAACAAGGGTGCATATAAACTGTCAGAACAATAAGAAACAAAAATATTTGGCTGTGATACCTGTTTTATTTTATCTCCTTTCCAATAGAATATTTTAAAAATCATGTACAAATCCCAAATGTTTCCATTTGTTTTATTCTGAGACAAATAACATTTTTTTTCTATTCAAATGAGAATGATTTTAAACAACAGAATTGTGAAGGCTGCCTTTGCTTATTGCTTTTCGAAATATAGTCTACCTCCATTTCCTTTAGAATGTCCTTTGCTGATGCTCACATGTGGCCTTGTTTTTGATAATAGTCGGTAGCCAGACTACCATGGATGAGAGGGATCTGTCTTTCTGCTTCTTCATATTCCCTAGCTAAAAATCATATTTAGAATTGAAAATGGTATTAGACCTGGTTTAATACAGAAGCTGTTAACCAGTTGGTCATCTGTTTCCTAGTGAATTTATAAATGATCTTTAAGCACTGTCTTGAATAAGTGCATATTAGGGGAAGAGGGTCCAAACTTTGACAACATTCTCAGGGGAGCCTTGCTAAGCATGAATACAAAATGATTCCATGCATTCTTCTACAGGTAGATAAACTACTATTAGTAGTAAGGCATCAGTGGTTATGGGATTAATCTTGATCACCGAATTAGAAGTCCTGTGTTAGGACCAAGATGAAGGACATTTAGCTTCCAGTCCAGGGTTTTTTTTTTTTCTTCACTTGATGAAAACGTGTGTGTGTGTTGGGGTGGGGGGTGGGCGGAGCTGGTAAAAGAGTTCTCAGACATAGTCTTCCCCAACTCAATGTGACTCTCTGTAGGGTACGCTTTCCAGAAATATGATTGATTTTCACATGTGGCTTGGGAAACCTGCCTTGTTCTTCCATATGCCCAACCTTGATATGTGACAGAGTTGGGCCCATATTATAGTGAATACATTAACAAATGATGTCATAACTTTAAACATTTAAATTTTAACCTACAAAATTTAAAATTTAGCTTGAAAATTAACCATCATTTAAGTTGCCATCTGTGGATAAGTTGAAACCTGTGCCAGTCTAATTAGCAATCAGGAATATGGTAATTGCTTTTGGCACATGAATGTGGAAAACTTCTCTGGAGTAAAATAATGCCAAGTTGTATGTTTCTGTGTCTTTTTCATTCAAACCGACAGTGTTAATATTCTAATACTATATTACTTGGCATTCTGTTTGAGGCTTTAAAAAAAGTTTGTTTTTATTTTTTAAACAAAATAATATTTTATCTATCTATCATCTATCATCTATCATCTATCTATCTAATCTGTTTATCTAATCTAACATCTATCTCTCTACCCATCATCATCATTTACTTATCTCAAGTCTAGAGCAGGGCTTCTAGACCTGGGCACTATTAACATTTTGGAAAAGGTAGTTCTTTGTTGTGAGGGGCTGTCCTATATATTTTAGGATGTTTAACAGCATTCCTGGTCCCACTAGATGCTAGAACGCTTTCCCCCATAATCATGACATGAAAAATCTCTTTAGACCTCTTTCTGGGATGAGAGTATGAGTATTAGAGTGTTTATTCGATAAACTGATTTCTCGAACCTAATAGAACACATGATTAATGCTTCTGGGAAAATGACTTCCTAAAGCTAACAGAAAAATTTTAGAGCTCATACTTATTTCATCTACAGACTTACTATAGATATCAAGGTGTTTCATGAAGTAACGTTTTATTCATATATATGCATATATATATATATACATGCATATATATGAATCACTTCCTTTTTGAAGGAATAATAATTATAGTTTATTAATTTATTAACTTGTTTTACTATAAGTGTTCAACTTTTGCTTTGTTTATATTTTTCCCACTACACATTTTCACAATTAAAATTCCTTTTTACATAATACAAATTTTTTTTTTTTTAAAAAAATAAGATTAGGAGAATAATCATGATTGTGAACTACTGCTCAACTGCACAGGGTGATTTTTCCCTGAACAAGCAGTTGTGTGGCGGTTGGATTGATGCCCTCAGTCATTAGAACAGCCAGCCCCACGAGAACACCTAGATGTTTACCTGGGTGAGACCCCAGGCTTTTGCAAAGATTCTTTTCTATATGCCAGGTTGCTAGGAAACAGGGAGGTACAGACAACCTCCAGGAGGAGTAAATAAGTATTTTGTTATGCTGCTAGGCAGTCTTGGAAAAGAGCCTTCACTTCCACCACCCATCCCCTTCAAAATGTATATTTCTACTAAGCCTTCAAACAATTGACTTTCAAGTGCATACTCTCCCTTTAACTTTGTCTAATCACTTCTATCCAATTTATTGCTCTCTGTTTAAATGTTTTATAAGAAAGTAGAAGACTGCTTTGATTTTTTATATATGTATATATATGTTACAAATTACTGAGCAGGTGCAGATAGTTCTTTTCTCTTTTCCCCAGTGTTCCCTTTTGTATATGGAGATGTCTCAAGTCTCTTCTGGTTTCAGCCTTGATCTTATGATTCTTAATCTGATGGTGACTTCCCAAGTAGCCATTCCCAGCTGTTTGTCTATGAAAAAGCCCCTCCTTGGAAAGCAGTTTCATCTTTCTTTGTGTCACCTTGTTTGAGGAGCAATGAAATCCAATTATCCTTTACAATGATTTGTGAAGTAGCAAATGGAGTTGACATCTGTTCAGCAAATTTAGAAGACAGTCCATTTTTATTTTCCCCCCTATGGAACTAAAGTCATCACAGATTTTGTCCTTTGGCCTTCCGTCGGTCTCTTGTTATAGCTTTGTGATAATCTAAGCAAGGTTGATTTAGAAAACTAAAAGGAGAGAATGGGATAAGAACAGAAATGACTTTTTATTATACATAGAAGGAGCAGGGTTTGGCCTTGAGCATTTCATTGAGAGATCAGGGAAATTAAGCAACCAGTGTGTTGATGGCAATTTATTCACTTATTAATTTAACTATATTTATTGAACCCTTATAGTACATGAGGTATTTTTCTAGCTATGGAGGATAGGGATGTGACTAATACACTCAATTTCTCTATTCTCATGGAACAGCTAGACAATAAAGAACTAAATATGTAAGCAAGGTTATTACTGATAATGGAAATTGCTATGAAGAGCATAAGAGAGGCTACCATGATTAAGAGGGGAATAAGTGATGTTCCTTCGGGGGTTCAGAAGACAGCATTTAAACCGGGTTTTGAATAGAAAGGAGCCAGCCCTGCAAATGCTGGGGCAGGCGAAGGGGATCAGAATATGTCACTTCAAAATATACCATTTGGCACAAAGATTATTTTGAGCTGAAAGCAATGAAGAAATCGCAGAAAAGGGAGGGCTCTCTGCCTTCCCCCTTTCTGCCTAAAAGCAGGACATAAGTTTTCCTATGTAAAGGTGACATAAATTTTCATTTGTCAAGGTGTTTCCCTCTTGCATATCAGGAAGAGGAGAAAAACTCTTAATCATTGGAGAGGACTCAGACTTATCCCAGGAGACAGTGCCAGTTATCTCTCATTACAAACCTTACTAAGCAATCTTGACCTTCCTTACATTTCCTAGTCACCTTGCTACAATTTACCTCTCTTAGAAGCCCAAACTCTCCCTTTAACTTTGTCTAATCACTTCTACCCAATTTATTGCTCTCTGTTTAAATGATACATAAGCTTCTGATTCTAACTACTTCTTAAAGTTTTCACTTCTGTGTAGCCTCTGTGTATGTAAAACTAAAAACATCCATTAAATGAATGTGCCTTTTCTCCTATTAAACTGTAGTTTATCATTTTCATTCACAGTTCCCAGATGCTGAACCTAAGAGGGTAGAATAATGGTCCCCCCTACAACAGGGGACCATTTCCAAGAAAGAGAAATAACAAAAAGTCTCTGAATCGAGAACTCCCTTGACATGTTTGAAAAGAAGTACAGTGAATGGGGTTTAAAATGTGAGAAGGGGCAGATCATGGATGGCTTTATAATCATTGGAAAGAGATTTGGCTGTGTACATATGCATTTATTTATCTACAGAGACTATTGAGGAAGCTAAGTAGGAGAATAACAACTTTTATTTATTTTTTAAAACGTCACACTGGCTGTTTTGAGAAGAATGGATGATAGATAAAAAATGGAAGGAGGGAGAGGATTCTGGGAAGATGACAACAATGTGAGAACAGGTTTTTCTGTTTCTCCAAATTGCTTCATAAAAACAGAGCAACGAGATATCAGAACAAAAATATGGATGATATTTACAACAAAATTAGATGGCAAGTTACCCCCCAAGAGTCTACAAATACAAGGGGGTACAGACAGCCCAGATGTACCCTGATAGCATGCATTTTCAGGGGACAGTGAACATTAGCAATGAAGTAAGTCAATTTTAGAACAATAGCTCTGAAAGAAAGGGTTTGCTGCTAGATGAGTGCAAGGGTCTACATTAAGACTGACTGAAGACTCTAGAACATTCTCACCCCTTTCAGTCAACTTGCTGAGTTTCTTCCTAGGACAGGGCCCTACACTGAGGAGAAACTGCCCTGGGAGTATAATCAAAATCAAGCAGTATAGCCACAACAGAGATGAAGGCAGGAGACAGTTGATACCAAAGTGATGGAGAGAAACAAAGCCAGAACATCTCAGAAAGCGAAGTTACTATATATTTTTAACATTACATGCATAAAACAGAAAAAGGCTGTCTGTGAAGCTTGAGAAGCTTTTCTGATTCCTGCCCCTTTCTAGAAGTTCTGAAAAAATAATTTCAAATAAAAACATTTGTAGTGATAGAGCCTCATTGTTGCTTACAGAGTAAGTGAATATGGAGAAAATGTGGGTGAACACGATGCAGCCAATAATATAGGTGAGATTAAAAATATACAGTGGTCAAAGGAGTCTCTAGACCAAATGTTTGTTTAGGTAAATCTCAATACATTAAGAAAAATAATTGGTTTATTTACCTTGGCTCCTAATAAATTGTAATTAGGTGGAGCTGCTCTCGGCAGTACCTTTGTAACTATCGCACACCTTGGCATATGTTTTATTTAGCTTAAATTCTGTTTTTAAGGAGAAGTCTGTTGGAAGCTTGCACAGCATTTGCATTCATACCTTTCATTCACTTTCAGCATTTTCTTAGCCATCCAAGTAGGCATCACAGAAATCCTTGGCAGGGTAAGCTAAGAAAAACAATGTTTGACTGTTTTAATATTCATTGTGTTAGACTTTTGGATTTTTGTCAATGCTGAAATGGAAAGGTTTGGATATCACTGCCCACACAAATGATTATCATTTGAATTCCTTTTCAGACTATTTTTGTCACTTTAACCCAACATGGACTGTCCAGTTGTGGTCTTCTGTGATATGCAGATTAGGTCTTTTATACAAATTTTTGTTACAATGCCTGTAACATGAGTTTCCCTCCAAAATGTTCTTTCACACAGTAAGCACCGTCAAAGCTACTGTGAGAAAAATGGAACAAGTAAATTTAAGAGAGAAAATAGAACGATATAAAAAGAAATGCTAGACATTCTCTTACTTAACACCTGCTCCGTTAGCTTTCAACTTGTATAAACAAATAGCTGCTTCCATTTCTGTGCCTCACTCAGATGTTCCTGGGTTTCTTTCAGAGAAACCTTCACCACTGCTCTCAAGGGACAAAGGGAGCTATGGAATAATGCTGCCTATCCAAGGAAGCCAATGGCTTGGATGTCTGGGAACCAATACCTAACAGGTTGCTCCCTCTGCTGAAAGTCACAGCCATCATTTCCATCCTTGGGATCAGCCATCATCAAACTCTAATGGCATTTGTTAGAAGCTTCTGACTTACCAGTCTTTCTCATCCCACAAAGTATGGTCCCTATTGCTTCTCTTCACTGCTATTTTTCTTCTCCATCTTGTGCCCTGTACCCATACCTTCTCTGAAGCTCCATTGTAAACAGATACCATTGAATTGCACATATTCCATCTATTTATCAAGTCATGCGAACACCGTGTATCCTGACTTTTGATTCAGAAAATGTGCTCATTTCATCTCTGGAATCTAGTCAATACGAATGAAGGGAAAATCTGTTTATATTGTATCGTGGAAAGGTTGAGCCTTTCTTTTTAGTGCAAAGGAGATAAGGATTCATGAAAATTATTCCTGGCATCCCTTCTTGGAACCTAGATTTGTATTTTCCCACAGAAATTATAATAAAATTAATTTTCCCACAGAAATCATAATAAAATTATTTTTCGTTAAATAGATTGCAGGGTTTAGTTAAATTGGTTTTAGTTAAATAGTAAACTAATTTCTCCTATGCCATTATTTCTAAGGATAAATGTGTTTTAAATTTCAAGCAATAACTTATCAAACACTGTTTGGAAGACAACAGTGTTTGGAAGACAACTGCTTATAAGAATCCCTCAATCTTTTCTATGTCTCCTTCTGGTGTTGAAAATATGCACACCAATGTCACATATGTACTATAAATGTATACGGGGTGGAAGTCCAAAGAACAGACTCTTTAGTTAAGTATTACCAAAGACTAATTTTGTAATCATGCCAGAGATGTCTCTATGTGAATAAAGATTTTAGCACTGCCCTTATCGATCTGCTGTTACAGGGAGAAACTTGTCAATAGACAATAATAAAAGAAATGGAAAGGAGCTCAACCTTCGAAAACTTAATGGAAGGCGGACTAGTTCTGCCTGGTGGGGCTGTGGAAAGCTCCATATGGGAGAAGTCATTTAAGGCAGGTGTCAAAGTATAAATGTGAGCCTACAAGAAAGAAAAAGAAGGGATGGGGACATGCTGTCTGGGCATGAGTGAAGACAACAAAGATGGGTCTTCTGTTTGAAATATCGAACATGATTCTCTTTCTGCTATTCATCGCCCATATTTTAACTCTTCACTACAATCCAAAAACTGCTGTGCTTTTATCTAATCTTTTGCTAATTTTTCCTAGTTCCTCTACATGTTTCAAATAGCCAAAACACCATCATCTTGGGTCGTAAATACTCGACGTCCCTGACTTACATCATTTTCTAGAGATAGCATAAGCATAAAAGGCATCGGGATTCTCTTCTGCTTCTCCTCACTGAGCCCTACCGAGGCCTCCAAGGATTATGCTTAGATTGGGAAAGGAAAGTCTGTCCTCACTAACTCTCTTTCATACCTGTGTTCCATCCATTATGCATTACTCTCAAGTGACAACATGCACCATACTTTCTCTCCCCCAAGGTTTTGCATACCCTGTGCCTTCTGCCTTGAGCATTTTCCCTAACCACTTAACTTAGCTTATTTCAGTTTATTATTCAGAATGCAATATTGATGTTCTTTCCTTTGGGTAGCTTTCCCTGAATTTCCAAACCTACCAGACCATTGCATATTAGGTGTCTCAGTTTTGTGCATCGGTTAAGTCTCATATTTCTCTTATCAAATAACTTTGTGTTATAATTGCTTAATTGTCTCTACTCACTACTAGACTGTAAATTTCTTAAGGGTAAAGATGGTTTGTCTTGTTTATTATTAAGTTCTCAGTGTCCACCTTAATGCCTATAAAAAATGCCTATAAAAAATAGCTGCTCACTAAATATTTGTTGAATAAACTAATAAACACTGTGTAAAATAATACTACCAATAATATGTTTGATTTATTCAGTATTTCTTGATACTTTAGATATCTCATTTTTAATTTAGTTTTTTAATATAATTATTTGTAAGAACTATTATCATCCATATTTTTAGGTAAATAAACTGAGACTTGAAGAGAAAACTAGCCAGAGATTTTACTTTTTAAAATGGGGCTACTTTGGAGGTTCTGTAAAGATTTTATTTATTTTTCCTCAATATACTTCTCTTTGTAAATCATTTAGCTTGACATTATGCATTGCTAAGTACTCTCTGTAAAAGCTCTTTGTAAAGTCCATCTCCTCCTCCTCCTCCTCCTCCTTTTTTTTTTTTAGAAATAAGAAAGAGCATTTGCCAAGAATCAATGAACAGATAACTCAAATGGTTCAAACTTGAAAGGTAGACTTTAGAAGCTATGAGAAACTTCTAACCTTGACATTCTCTCATCCTAATTGACAAGCCTGGTGTTGGTTACTTGCTGAGATAAGAGGGATTTTCAGTGTAATATGCAGGTCATTGGTTTTAAGTTTGGTCCATTATAATTTATTGGAGTCCTGACAGTTCTTGGTGTTATAAAGAAGAAAGATTGGCTTTATTAGGTGATTTCCCGATCTTTGGTAATGCTACTTTAATAGATAATAATGTTTAACAACTTGATGACATTTCCCTGATTTTATTTTAGCATTTGGAAGGTGATGAATTCTAGGACTCACTAATATTGGAATGAGCTCATCGCCCAGAATAGTGAGTCTGGGAGTTGCAAAAAGTCCATTTTTTCTAAACTTTAGCCCTGTGGCTTTCGTTCTGTGCCTCTCTAAGCACAACCTGACATTTGTGTCTGATTGGTTAAGAGCTTTTAGAAACAATTAAGAGTACACTTGCATACCCATCCAAATGTTCCAACCTAATATATTTCAATAGAAACAGAAAGCCAAGTTTGAAATGAAGGCTTTAGATACCAGTTTGTATTTAGAGCCAGCCTTATGTGTAAGCAACTCGGTGATGCTTTTGGTTAAATTTTAGGGGCACTTGCAAATACAATGCCCCCACAAAGCTCTTCTAGTTTATTTCCAAATTCCAGAAATGAAACATGGAGAAAACTTTTTACATCATAATTAGAGATAAGCTTGCAAATAGCCATAGAAATAACACCTAGGCTTACCATTATTATTGACATATGTAATTGTACTAG
>NW_006494609.1:8730000-8735936 GCF_000325575.1 Pteropus alecto
CTTTCCCTATTCTTTAATGGGGTAAGAGTGAAGGAACTTTAGAACCCTCAGCAGCTGAAAGTAGAATGGGGAGAGCTGGTGCATTGAAGACAAGGTAGCCCTTTTATATTTGTTCTAAGAGCTATCTCTGTCCAATCTCGTTTGTCTCACTTTTTCCTCTCTTCCTTCTATGATCTTGGCATCATCTCTCCTCAAACTCTCTCTTTAGCTTTTAGAATAGGGCTTGCTCTTCACTCAGAAAAGCTGATACGGTAGGCAGAATTCCAAGAACGACCCTCAGTAGCCTTCCTTTTGAGTGTAGGTGAAATCTGTGTATATGATGATATATCACTCCCTTGATTATATTATCGTCTATGGTAAAAGGGTGAACCTAAATGAATCACACGAGCCCCTTAAAGGCACAAAGTTTTCTCCAGCTTGTGATGGAAAGTAAACTTAGAGATTCAAAGTACAAGGGGAATATGATGTACTGTTATTCCTTTTGAAGAGAGAGGGGGGCACACGAGAAGGAATGCTGGTGGCCTTTTGGATCAGTGAGTGGCTCAAGGTTGAGTGCCAGCAAAGAAATGGAGTCCTCATTTCTACAACTGCAAAAAAACTGGATTAAGCCAATAGCTGGATGAACCTTTAAGTAGATTCTTCCCCAAAACCTTCATATGAGCCCACAGTCCAGTCCGCACCTCAGCTTTGTTAAGACCCAGTTGAGCAGAGAACCCAGTTGAGCCCACCTGGACTCCTGACGTACAAAACTGTTAGACAACAAATAGATATTGTTTTAAATTGCTAAATCTGTGGTAATTTATTATGCAACAATAGAAAACTAATACAAATGCAATTCATTCCCCCCTCACCCATAGAAACGTTTGCCGTTTCATACCGCAATTCACAAAACCAAGTCAGCTGTTTAAATACCTTACATTGCCTATAATTTTGTTGTTGATGACATTTGGCCAAGAGTCTAATATTATTACCTTTTGATTGTTGCTCTAGATTTTATCCCTGCTTACCTACTCGGAGCCATGACTCAAAAATCTCTTCAGTCTTTATTTTTTTATTAGTTTTTCTCTATTAGATTACTTCCATTAGCAGAGCTACATGCTATTAATCCTCCCATCTGGAGAAAGAAATTTCTCTTTTGGCCAAATTTTCTTATCTATTACCTGACTCAAATGTCCAGTGCTCCCACAGCGACTCCTTAAAAATCTATTCTTATTTGCCAATTTCTCTTTTGAATTTTTCCTAAAGATTGGAGGCCACAACCACATCTAAATTGTTTTTATCAATTCCCAGTGATTTCTACTGTGCTATATCCAATGGTCAACTCTTGCATTTGTCACAGGGAATCACTATCTTCTGTAATCTGCTCTGAATATAGGTCTACCTTAAAATACTTTCTTTATTTGGTTCTCAGGCCATCATAATCTGATTATGATAATCTCCTACCTAAGTAACTAGTTCTAAATCTCTTTGCTAATTCTTCTTCATCTTTGTAACTTTTAATGATACCTATACTTAGATATATTTTTATGCATAAAATGAAAAAATCAGTATTCAGTTGAATGAATTTTGACAAATGTATATACTATATAACCCTCATCCAATGGAGATGTAATGTTTCCATCACCTTGGAAATTTCTCATATGCTACTGAAGTAACCACTGTAATGTTTCTATAACTATAGATAGATTTGCCTGTTTTTGACCTTTCATAACTGGAACACAGTATACATAATCTTTAGTATCTGACTTCTTTTGCTCAATTTAATGTTTTTGAGATTTATCCATGTTGCTACATGTAATAGTAGTTCATTCCTTCTTATTGTTGATATTCCATCATGTACTATCTCTTCTTTGTAGATGGGCATTTGAGTTATTTTCTGTATTTGGCTCAATTGTTTCCTGCATTGGGAGTAGCTATGAGCATTCTTGGGGAAGTCTCTCTATGGAAATATGTTTTTATTTTTATTTTAATAAATATGTAGAGGGGTTTTGCTGGATTATTGGGTAGCTGGATGTTTACTTTTATAATAAGTTGACAAAGTGGATAAACCATTTAAACTCTCCATGAGCAAGTATGAAAGAGATTGTTTCTTGATATCTCTTCTGTCTGATATTAATACAGGCACACCAACTTTCTTGTACTCTCCCTTTCTCTTAAACCTCTTTTTTTTGTTTTTACATTTAAAGTTTCCCTCTTGTAAGCATTTTATTTTTATCTTTTTATTTTTATCTTGTCTGACAATCTTTCCTTTAATTGGAGTACTTCATATATTTATATTTAATGTAATTACTAATTAGGTTAGTTTTTTAAGTCTAGTATATTGCTATTGGTTTATGTCTGTCTCATCTGTTTGTTCCTATGTTTCTCCTTTTCTGTATATGTTTGAATTAATGTAATTTTAATCTTCCATTTTATCTCCTCCAGTGACCTTTAGTTGTATGATTTTGTATTATTTTTATTTTTGTGTTTGCTCTAAAAAATATAATATGTATCCTTAACTCATCGCAGTCTACTTTGAATTAATACAATAAAACTTTGCAAACAATAGAAGCGACAACAACATAATTTCATTTAACCCTAGTTTTGTCCTTTCTCTATTGTTGTTCTATATTATATTTTTAATCTATGTTATAGTTTCTTTGCTTCTAGATGTTGGAGGGGCCCAGGCATAAATCCTTGGGTCTTTTCACTTTTTAATCTATACTCATTCTCTTAGTGGTCTCGTGTAGTTTTATGGGTTTCAATATGCTGATGAACCCCAAATTATACATGTAGCCCTGACCTTTCCCATGAACTTCAGACTCATGTATTAGACTTACCACGTGACACATTAATTTTGATTTCTAATAGGAATTCAAATATTTCCCTCTAACTGTGTTGTTCTCACAATATTCCCATTTCGTTCAATTGCAACTTCATTTTTATAGTTGCTCAGAACCAAAACTGTTGTACTTGACTGTTCTTTTTTTCTTATATCCATACCTGCTCCTTAAATAAATCTGGTCAGCTCAACTTCCCATATGTATTCAGAATCTGACCACTTATTACTTCCCCTTTTACACCCCTGACTCAGATCACTATCAATACTCCTGATTATCACATTGGCTTCCTTCAACCTTATGCCTTTACTCTCCTTCAATTTAGCAGTTATAGAGATTTTTTTTTTTTAATTTAAGTTGGATTGAAGCCTTCTAATAGAGTCTCATCTTACTCAGAGTAAAATCCAAAGTCTTCACTGTGATCTGTAGGGTCCTTCATTCTCTGACTCCTGTTACTGCTCTGTCCTTGCCTCCAGTTTCTCTCTTGCCTCACTTATTCTTCATCCACGGTAGTAGATTTTCCCCTCAGCCTTGTACACTTGTTCTTCTCCATGCCTGAAATGCTTTCCCTGAGATATTAGATATCTAATTCATATTCCTGTCTTCAAAAGAAATAAGGATGTGAATTCTATATCTAATGAAGACCTCACCTGGTGCTCCTCCCTGACACGTCTAGCCACCCTTATTGCACTATTTTATTGTGAAGTGCTTACTACTATCTGACCTATTTTTATGTTTTCTTTATATTGCTAATCATTTGTACCTTCCACTAAGATGAAAACTTCATGAGGGCTAGGATGTTTGTTTTGTTCACATAGGAGAAAAATAAACATTTTAGATTCATGAATTTAATAAAAGAATGGATCTTCAATTTACTTATTAGCAAACTGAGGCTTATGGAGATAAAGTGACTTTCTGAAGGTCATACAAACAGTAAGTAAGTGGTTGAGTGGAGATGAGATGTGTAACTAAATGAAGGTTAGGGTCTAATAAAGACATTTGCAGCAGTGTGAACTACTTCAAGGAAACTGGACAATGGGTTGTTCATGGGCAATTATAAGCAATTTCATCATGAAGGATAGAGATGGACAGAACACTTTCTAGGGAGCTCAGATTAAGAGATGGCAGAATGTGTTAAGAAGTGGAGCAAAATGGCTCTCGTTGGACTGAAGAAAAGAAGTAATGAATTATGTTTTGAACATATTGAGTTAGATGCAACTTATAGGAGTCTATTTAGTAGTTTTGTTTTATTTTTTTCTGGTCAGGCTAGAGAAATATGAAGGAGGGACACAGAAGTTTAGATATTATACAATTGGCTCTGTGCCTTAAATTAAAAATACAGCAGTCATTTGTCTATGTTGTAATCGCCTTAATTATAGGAAACACTGACTTTACATAATGTCCGTATTCTTGCCTCGTCTTCCAATACGCTTTTCAAGAACTTGCCTTGGACAATGAAGCCAGTGCTATAATCATCTTGCTCAACCCCTAGTGCCTCAGGGCTACAGCACCACACGTCTTCCCAACTCTGGTCACTGTCATTGCTGCTAAGCTTGCATCTCAGGTGGTAGGCTATTTTTAGAGATAGATACATAATGGGAGGGGTGGGTACAGGCCTCCTTCCTTTTGTAAAATGGTACCCATATCCATGCTTAGGGTTCTCTGGGATCCTCTCTTATTGTCTCAATATCATTCTAGGTGCGGGTTACATTTTGTTGATGAGGATGAGTTTCCATCAGAGTGACTTAGTTCTGCTCTGCCATTATCCTGGGTATAGTACGTAGAGTCCCCGGCTCTTCCTGACCTTGAGCCAACCATATAACTATTTTTTTTTTAATCTTTGTCCTAGAGTCTTAGAGGAACTGAGAAAGTCCTTCTCCCTCTTTCTCAAATCTCCATTCACCTTCTAGCTACCTGTTATCCCTTCAATGACCCCAAACTCTCCAGAATCTCCATACTTCCCTTGCTACTTCCGAACTCCTCAACTCAAGTTTTCCCTGTAAGCCTGTTCACCTAAAGCTCAGTTATCCAGATACATAGAAAACATTAAACTATTTGAATATTTTTATATGTGAGTATTTTTTCAACCTGGCTGTTTTGCGTTATTCAGAAGCTCAGCTATTCCCTCCCCGACCTCTTCATGCCTCAGTTCTGCTCTTTTGGATGTCACCTAAAAATTCATTGGTCAATTTGGTACTAAATATTTTGTTAGACACTTAAAATAAAAACCAAAAAAAGAAAAAAAAAAACCAGAACTCTAAACCTCACCTTTTTAATGAGACGTCTCCTTTTACTAATTAACATTTAAATATTGCTTTATAGCTTACAAAGAATTTTCACATACATTATTATATTTTTTTTTTCCCACCAAACAACTAGGTGAAGTAGTTAAGGCAATGATTTTCTGATTGTCCCCATGTTACAGATAAGGAATCTGAATCTCAAGGTGGCGAGGGATCTCTGCCAAATGTCACTCAGCTAATAAGCACAAGAGCTGAGATGTGAACTGGATTTTTCAAACCTGAGAAGGATATACCTTTTCTTATGTTCTCTGTATCAGCCTTGGCATGTATGAAAAGGAAGTACTTAGTGAAAGGTCTCTGTTAAACTAAAAATGCTGTGCAATAGGGTTAAATTTGATTTTTTTTTTTTCCCAGAAGGGAGACAATAGCATCCATAGGAGTTGAACTCAAGGCCTTGGATGATAGCACAATACACCTCATTGCTCCCTTTATTATCAGTAGGCTGACTTGGCTGCCTATACTTGTGCTTTGAGATGCAGCACTGCACACTGTAGATTACACACCTAAACTCCCCAGAGCCATACCAGAGAAAACTTCAACATGACGAAGACCCGGCAGTCCCCAGCAGTTTCACCCCTAGACATAATGTCAGTAGAGTGGAGCCTCATCAGTGGCTATTTCCCGTTGCTACCTAATAGGGGAACCATTTATTTTCCAGGCAGGAGACATGAATCCTCTGACAGTATTCTATTATGATGTTATCTTGAATGAGATAATTTGATTTGATAAATGCAAATGCAGAAGATTGGCAGTTACTATGTTTTCTCCCTTTTAAAAAGATTTGAAATTTTAAAGGGGATTCAGTTTAGGTGAT
>NW_006494609.1:8736061-8744286 GCF_000325575.1 Pteropus alecto
AATTCTGGGAACTAGTCTTTATCTTTCATTGAAAGAAGTCTTCCTAAACCTAATGTACATCTATATAATGCCACCCGCCCCCAGCCACATCAATGAATGGATAAAATAAAATGTGTAAAATTGGATAGGTGATATTATTTAGAGGAAAAAATAAAATAAGCATGTGATCAGCTGTAAGTTGCGCTGTAGCTTTAGTAGCTACTGCTAATATTATGTAGAAAGAAAGAAACTTTATATTCCCGCATATTGGGTTTTAGTTACCACGATGGGGAATTATTAATGAAATAGGATATTCACCGTTTTATCTCTGCACTTTTCACAGTATTTGGCAAAAGTATGTATTCAATGTATTTATCGAAATGATTTTTTTGTATTTCAGTGGTTAAAAAGTAAACATATTAATAACTGTCAAATGATAACTTATCATTTGTTGGCCAGAAGACACTTTGATCATTTTACTTTGTCCCCTGATTATGCAGATCAGAGAGCTAAGGCCCAGAGGCATTATATTGCCCACTGTCATAGGCTTCTTAGAGACTGAGGTGGGATTAGAAATCCAAGTTTTCAATCTAGTAGTCTACCTGGCCTTAAACCACTGAGGTAGAAAGTCAGTCTTTTATTAAATAACCAGTAACATATTATTAACATGTCATTTCTATAGATTCTTATAGTGGAACATATTAGCTGTGTCTGCTACCTTCTTAGTTCTTAGAATTTAAAGTCATCTAAGATTGTCCTGTTATATCAACAAGAAATGAAATCTTCACTTCTGGATTTATAATTATTCCTAAACTATTGTAGAGCTTTTTTATTTTTAAGATACATGATATTTGAGAGAACAAAGTTTAATTTGTGGTTCCCATTTCTTCCTTCCTACTTAATTCCTAAAATTAAGTTTTGTTTTATTATTTTAATTTTTGTTTTTGGAATAGTTCTCTATTTTTTCACTAATAATAGATATCAATACAATTAAGTGCTATTTATTTTATTTTCTTAAAGAAAGAAATTATATCTTGAATAAATTCTAACAGAGAGGATACTGTTTTCTTGCTAAAAGTGAGAATAAGGTGTAGTCAGCCATTCTTTGGAGAGTGACCTGTGAGAAGAAAAAGGGTGGGTATTGTGAGTCAGAGTTAAAAGCATTAGTGAAGAAAAATGTCCCATTTTCCCCCTCATCCTAATGACTTAAATGTGTTTGTGATTGCCGTGATGGCCATTTCTCATGAGGCTAATAGCTGTGATGTGTCTCCGGAATGATTCACTACCATTCCTACCCTCATGCCAAATTATTCCTCCTAAGAGTAAGTCTTAGATACTTCAATTTCCTAAATGTATAAAAGGAGTCAGTTCTATTTGGTATAATATTAGGGAAAGTCAGTATTACCCGCCAATAAAGTATAATCTTGTAATGTTGCAGAAATAGCAACCTTCTTCATATTTTTAAATAAAATGCTCATCCATCTCCCTTCATGACACCCAGAGGAGTTTGAAAATGTGACAAGTCATGGAATTAGCTGTTAAAGAAGACCCGCTTCTAGCTGATGTATTGAGTCAATTTATGTTCTTATTCAAGAACAATATAGCCACAAATGCCAGAGCATAAATTAGCCCTGAATGTAGGTGGCAACACTTTTTTTCAAGCTAACAGAGTATCACCCCAAAATATCTCTGAGAGCTTATAAATAAGTCTGCTTTTCTGATCCAGTACAAGCAGTACAGTGAAACGGAAGAGATGGGCATTTCAGAGTCTCATAGCCCGAACTGGGGTTAAAACCCAGGTTTGCCATTTTTTATTTGCGTGATCTACCATATGCCAATTAACTCTTTGAACCTCAGTTTTTCTCATCTTACATCCTAAAACTTGGATAAAATTAGTTACCTTATAGTGAAGTTGTGAAAAATAAATGAGATCATGTTTGTAGATGTTGGTTTTCATCTGATGGGAGTTCCTCTGTCACCTGTCCAGGTTGAGAGTATCCTGCAGAAGCTAAATCCTGGTTTGGTGAGAATTGGTATAAGGAAATTTAAAGATTACTTAAAAAATAATTATAAATGTTATTTACCAAGTGTTTATTTTATGCTGTGCAATAAGCAAAATTCCAAACATAAATTTATTCCTCACAAAACCCTATCTTTTAGTATCTCTGGTTTGCGATAAAGAATGCACAGGCCTGAGAGGATACAGTCTCTGAATCATTGTCAATTAATAAATAATTAAAAGACTTCAAATTTCTAGAGCCTACTATGCACCAGATAATATGCTAGATGTTGAAATACACTGTCAAAGAAACCAGGTAATCAAGGCCATGATGTTTCTGTGGAGAAGAGAGACTATAAAGTAAACAAATTGCAATAAAGCCTATGAAAGAACAACAACGGGATGATATGGAAGTGGCTAACAAATGAAGTAACATGGAAGAGAAAAATGGTACAGGCTGGGGAGGAGCTAAGGCACTATAATTCCTGTGCATACCTGCACTGGGGAACAGATGAAGAAAAGAAGCAGACAGCAACCCTGAGACCCACAGAAACACTTCTTCAGGCATACCTGAATATTTAAGCCCCAGGATATGATGCAACGATTGAAGGAAAAAGTCAGTTAGAAATAAATACAAAAGAGTAAGCATCTTTGTTAGGTCAGAGGTCAGAATGGCTCGGGCCTGCCACAAAGGTACCCAAGGGAAGTGGGGAAGAGGAGGGGCTTCCAGTTTGGGCTCTAACTGGCAGAGAGTCATTGAAAAAAATGCCTTAAATCTTAGGCCCCCAGACTTTCAGGAATAGGCAAAATGTCTTTTCTATATTATGTGAAAGATATGGGCATCATAGGGACATGCAGTCCTGCAAATCTGATTCACTGCTCCCTTGGTGCTACTAAATCTCAAACACTCAACTCATAATCAATGGTGTCCGTTTTCTCAGAGAGCATGGATTATGACTATTTCCATGCAAAGCACTTTTCACACAATATATGGGAGTCTGCCAGTTGGCTCTATGCATTCTAATCTTGGTACTTGCCCTTTGATTTTGGTCCTTGTCATTTATCTTTTATCTGACTTGCTGATCATTTAAAAAAAAAAAAAAGTCCTTTTTTCCTTTTTTTTAGACATGCTGATCAGTCAGCAGATGCTGCCCTCCTGAACAAAATTGAGCAGAGCTGTGCGTCCAGCTTGAGCTCACATCAGTTCCCAGCTCAGCTAGCTGTGGAATATGGCAAACACACACATGGGCACTCAGGGTCTTAAAGAGCAAAGTGCTACCAGAAGAATCTTTCATATTCTCAGATATATTTCGACTTAAATAGCCCCCTCTTGCTGGGAAGTATTTAGTGTGAATGTCCTTAGTTTATGAGAGGGTAGTGGGAGGAATACAGGATCCTCAGGCAGGAGGTTTTGAGGTGAAATATAAATGAAACAATGCATAATCAGCCAGAAGAAGAGCTCCACATACACATAGTGTCAAGTGGATCGGAACTCATTTTCAGGAGCCCTGGAGACCTGGCTCTCCCAGAGCTGAGCTGCGTATGACTTGTGTAAGTTACTTCATAGTAAGTAGCTTCATTCTTAGGAGAAGGAAATGAGATAATGCATTTAAAATGGTTAGCATAGTGACAGGTCAGTAGTAATTACTCGATGATTTCAGTTTGCTGACATTGTCCTTAATATTAAATATAATGATTATTGTTATGAAAGTACCAAGTGACAAGAAAAATGATGGCCTGCAGTCTTCATGTGGCTTTTGCATTATCCATATGGAAAGATTTTTGAGTATGTGTTTAATTTTCTAACTAAAGCACCGGAAATGATCTAGAAAAATGTCCGTTTACTGTGCTATCAATTCTCAACCAACCTCTTAATCTCTCTTCTGTACTTTGTTTTTAGCACTAGGTAGTCGTTTTGGGGTTGGCACATAACGTACAGAGAAATCAAGACCTGCATACTAGCAGTAAGCTTCTTGTTGATCCTGAAGAAGCTGAGACAATGGTTTGCGGTGGGTTTCACCTCACACTGCCATCCTTCAGCAGGGCAGGAAGCTGACCTCTCTGTTTCTCAGTTTCTGAATATATATTTCAGAAATAATAGTCCCTGCCTAACTGCAAGATTTAGTGGTAGATTTAAAATTAATAATTTTACAGGCAATTAAAAATGACAATATATCTGAAATTTGGCCAGACAAATAGATGGTTTTATTTAAAAACCGAAAACTAGGCTCAGTTTCTTTATCAAAAAAAAAAAAAAAAGAGGGGTTTACCTTCTTCAGGAATAAAAATAAAATATCTACAAAGATGGTAAGCTTATTAGTAAATGACTGGTATATACAAGGCAATGGAAATATTACTTTGTAAATGGATGCTTTGCTTCATGATAACTTCTCTGAAATTTGGAGTTTCAATTTCTCCTGAAGCATCTATAAATTTTAATGTCGTTGTATGGAGTAAAAGCATCATGTGAGACTGGTGAGTGGTCTGGTTTTTGTAGAGAAGGTGGCTACCTGGGTAATGCTGCAAAGAAAGAAATCAAAATAAGCAATACAAAAAAGTTTAAATATATACTCATATATGTATTCGTTGTCATTTGTTTAGCTTTCCAAAAAAATTCAAGGCTGGCTTGCTTTCTGGCAAATAGCAAATTCCTTTCAAATTCCTATTTGAAAATAGCATTTTCAAATAGTATCCATTTGCATCTGAGAGTAAGTGAGTTTCAGATTCTTTTACAATAGTAAGTTCAGTTGTGTATTATTTAAAGAAAGGAGGAAAGAGGAACACAGTTAAAAACTAAAGCCTTTGAAACAATGAAAACAAACCTCTTACCTTTGCCCAATGGCAGAGACGTATCATGTAATAGAAAATGTCACTTTTAATTAAAGGAAAAACATCAGTAAAAGGCAGCTAAGGGAAGTTAGCAGTATCAGAAATTCTGAAGAAATGAATAACATTGTTTGGGACCACATGCTTTATCTATCTAGCTCTCAAAACAATGAAAAAAAAAAAGCACACCATTATTTAAAAATATAACACCATCTAAAATACATATAATTTTTAAAAATATAAACTTTAAAACAATATTAAGTTCAATCAAACTGATTTATATTTAAAACCAGTAAGTACAAGTGTCAAACTTAATATATACACTCACTTTCACACATACACACTTATCTATGATGGAAAAAAAATACGCAGAGAAAAAGTCATAAGAGAGAGTATGCAAACCTATAGACTATTTTTCCGCTGAGTAAAATGAAAATAAATCCCTATTCAAACACCTTTCAGGCTTTTGAATGTCCCATCTCTAGTATCTGTGGGCAGTGATGGGTTGGCTGACTGCAGCACTTCCAGCATCCTATGAATAATTATCTCTGTCCTGAGTGCTTGCCAGCATGACGCATCTTCATTTCATTAAGGGAAAGAAAGACAGGCTGGAATTGGCAATGGCAGAATTCATTTATCACATTTTAATGGAGAAGCAGCTCAGGAAGGGCCAACCTAATGAGATATTTCTAAAGAAATTAGCTAGTTTCTATTAAAGGGACATCTCTCTGTCCAGGGTGGTGATGGATAGCAGGGGCACAGCATGGGGAGTTGGGGTTCCCACCCTTCCCTCCGCTTTGCTTTGGGTTTTTGAGGCACATGATCATGTTTGGATGATCTATCACACAAATGCTTGAATGAATCATTATCACAAAGTGATACCAAATTTTAACATGGAGAAAGAGAGACCTGATTTGATTTTCTGGATTTAATTTATTGAGAGAGTCATACTTGTCTACTCAGGCTTGTTTTAACACCAATATCACTAAAATTACTCATGTCTCAATTCTGCAAAACATAAATAGAAAGCTCTCACTTTTATTTTTCTTGTCATTGTAATAATACCTTTAGTTTGGAGTAGATACAAATAAAATTATTCTGACAGAATTTTCTTACCAAAATTTCTAAAGATGACAAACAAAACAAAACAAAAAACAACTTTAATTGCATTTTGATTCAAACTCAATTTACCAAGGCAGAATATACATAGCACTTGTATCAGCTAGTGCCCTAATCTTGCATTCTATATTTTCCCTCTATTATTCCTCCAATGTGACTATCAATAAGAAGTTTTCAAGTGCATCATATAAATATGAATGAGTAATTGATTATGTGCCTGATTCACCACTGTTGTTCTCTTGGGAAAGGCGTTTTATACTGGCATCTTTGTGCAATAATGTATATGAAATCAGTGATAAGGAGCAGAAAGTTAATACAAACTCCTTTCACAAAGACTTAGAAAATATGATCGTTGGTGGTCTTTGTTACAAATAAGAGGCCAGACTTTTGGTGATTTATTCACTTAACAAATATACATTGAGCATCTACTCTAGGCCAGACATTGCTAGATAATAGGAAGATATTGGTAAATAAATAAAGATTCTGTCCTTAATAAACTTACGTTTTCATGAAGGACATACACAACAAACAATGGAACAAATAAAGAAATAAAAATAGGTGTGTGATATTGGCTAACTCATCCTACAAACTTCACTGGGTTGTTTACATAATAGATAAGGGGATGCTTTAAAAATTAAAAAATTATAATGGTATAAAATATTGTTAGCATGGTCAATATTGAATCAAACATATGGTCAATATCTAATCAAACATGAGTAGATTTTCTGATACATGAACTTGAGAAGAAAATTTAGAATGAATATGAATTTAAAGGTAAATATCAAAGTTAAAAGAGAGCCAATACAGCACTGTGGATTGTTTCAAAGTCAAGACAAATTGGCAAGAAAGAGCAGGGTCCTGGTGGAAGTATGTTGGATGTATAAAAAGTGAACAACAGCTAGGAAACAGAAGGTTATAATAAGCAAAGCTGGAAGCGTGTTGAGTATGAGCTAAATGTTTGGCTTTTTGCCTTATCAGGTTTCCATCTGTTGTCTAAACTTTCAAATTCTCAATAAACCCTATGTCTTGACTTCTTTTTCCTACAAGGGTACATATTTCTATGAGTTATCATAGAGTGTGCAAGGGCTGTCCAACATGGTAGTTCCTAGCCACATATGACTTAAAATTTTTTTTTATAAATAAATAGAAAGAGTTACTTAGTTATACTAAGAGCATTTCTCAATAGCCACATGTGGTTATGAAGCTACATGGTGGACTTGGGCAGAAATAATAGACAATTTCTACTACTGTGGAAAGCTCTTTCGGACAGTAGTTCTCTGGGAGGCCTGGGAGCTAGTTTAATGTGCCTTTCACAGAATGGGGGCTTAGTGGGTCTGATGAATGGGTATTGAATAAATATAATGTGTACTACTCAAACATCACCTCCTCGAGAACAGACTGCAATGGTCCTAGGTAACGCGGTTTTTTTTGACTGCTATATTTCTCTATATCATTTATAAAGAGTAATTAGTAATCATGTAGGTTAGTTACAGTTAATATCTGCTTTCCCCAAATGATTGCATGAACTGTGAACACAAAAGGCCATTCTTTCTTCTTGGTACCTTTTCCTACCCCTTAACTTTATGAACTGAATATGTTGTTTAATGAATGAATAAAAGATGATATGGAAAGGAATGGCATAGTCTTATGAAATCAGGTATTACTGTATACACTTTTGAGTAGAGCTAATTATGTGCTACAGAAATCCCTAAGTCAGATCGAGGACTAGCAGGTTATTTCTCTCTTAGGGCTCTAACCCTGTCTGTGTTAGTCATGCCGAAGTCTCGCTGATGCATTGAGTGCTTCACTGGGGGAGCTAGATCTGGCTCGGACCTGTTTTACTGTCCTGAGCCATGATGGAAGGTTCTACCACTTAGTAGAAGCTGAATATCCACTCTGGAGACGCTAGCCTTCAGAAGTCAAGTTTGAGGTGAGGAAGTGTGTTCCCTGATCCATGAACTGACCACTGGCACCAGGGACGTGCCATCCTGCATAATGACTCATCATTCAGGAAAAAATTGTGTCCTAACCTTGTGCTACACCAAGTAGAAAAGTTTGCAGTTTCCTGGGGCTCTCCTCTTCCTTGTGGTCATAGGGAGGAAGGCATGGAGGCCCTCCTGGCTTTGGCGGTCAGTACAGCTTGATTCTAGAGCAGTGCTCTAAAGAAGGGGATAAATGATCCTGTCTGTCAGGAAAAAAAAAAGTGTGCTCACTGAAAGAGCCAATGCGAGTCTCTCTGACAGATAAAGAAGCTACAGTAGATGAGAAAGTGTGGTCTCTGGTGCTGGCAGCAGGGCTCTTG
>NW_006494609.1:8745673-8765628 GCF_000325575.1 Pteropus alecto
TCCGGAGCCATGATGAAAGGTTCTACCACTTAGTAGAAGCTGAATATCCACTCTGGAGACGCTAGCCTTCAGAAGTCAAGTTTGAGGTGAGGAAGTGTGTTCCCTGATCCATGAACTGACCACTGGCACCAGGGACGTGCCATCCTGCATAATGACTCATCATTCAGGAACAAATTGTGTCCTAACCTTGTGCTACACCAAGTAGAAAAGTTTGCAGTTTCCTGGGGCTCTCCTCTTCCTTGTGGTCATAGGGAGGAAGGCATGGAGGCCCTCCTGGCTTTGGCGGTCAGTACAGCTTGATTCTAGATCAGTGCTCTAAAGAAGGGGATAAATGATCCTGTCTGTCAGGAAAAAAAAAAAGTGTGCTCACTGAAAGAGCCAATGCGAGTCTCTCTGACAGATAAAGAAGCTACAGTAGATGAGAAAGTGTGGTCTCTGTGCTGGCAGCAGGGCTCTTGCCTGGTAATTTGTTACAAATGCAAATTCTCACGACTCTGTGGTCCAGCAATGTGTTTGAACAGGCTTCTCCAGGTGATTCTGAGGAGTGCTGAAGTATGAGGACCACTGGGCTAGAAGGCTGTGAAGTGCTGCTGTACCTCTGCACCATGGAGCTTTGGGATTAGAGCCCAGCGGCAGAGGCTGGGTCCCACCCTATGCTGAAAGACTCACCTCTTAGAATATCCCTGAGGAAAGATCGTTCCCTAGCATTGCATTCAGAGTCACTAGATCCTCCAGCCTTCCCAAGACAGCCCAGGGAGGAAGAACTTCAGGTGATGAGATTTTCTCGTGTAAGGGCACAGGGTTGCCGGGGCTCAAGCTGGCACCAGGAGTATCGGGTCAGGACTTATTCTGGCACCTGGTACCTTGAGGACCGAGGAACACTACCTTTCCTGTCTCTACAATGATCCTCTCCTTTCTGAGATAGAACAACTTCTATTTTTTAAAGCCATAAACCCCAATATCTTGTAACAATGCCAGACTTGTTCTGAAAAATCTCCTCAGTGACTTTTAGGGATTCAAATTGGTGTTTTTTCCCTGTTAGTCCTGTACAGTTAAGTAGCTGGTCCTTCCACAGTGAAAGAAGACAAAGACCAAAACCAAACAAAATTAAACATTAATTAACTCTCCAGTGAACGGTAATTTTCTTGTAGAAAAAAAAAATATATTTGAACTCAAAAGAATCCATTTTTTCTTGTCTTATTTTGGTGCATTTGAAGCTCTGACTATCATCTCCTCATGACTATATTCAGGAAATAAAATCATAGAGCTTGCCTTGGTTCTACATTTCAGTCAGGAAACTAATCTGATCAAATGTAAAGCCCTGATCCTAACAATTTTTTCCTCTACGTAGTGCTTATGGAGAAAAGAAACAGCTGGTCGCCATGGTGTCTTAGATGCCATTGCTCTAGGCACTGTGACTTACATTTGGCAGCAGAGTCATTTAATCATTGGCTGTGGGGGAGGTTTTCAAGATGGACACTATTAAAAATGACACCAGATCTCAATCAAATAGAATTTCTGGGTAAATTTCGATCAGTTCCCTGCTGGTAAAATGATCATAATCTGTTGAAAATGAGAATCGGATGGAAAGGTGATCATGACCACATCCTCACAGTGAGCTCCATCTGGCCATAAGCATTTCCTTTGAGGAAAACAAGTCTGATCAGCTCCACTGACAGAACCTTCCACATCAAGGCAATTTCATTTCAGTCAGCATAAAGCAGGATATAAAAATACTCCAATTTTCAAAATGTGATAACCTGTTATTGTAATGTAAAGGACAGATAACAGTAGGTCAGCATCTCTTTTGATGTGCCTGTGATGTCATTACTATTCATGGATCTGGTCCAAAGACTGTTTTTTTGAAATTATTGTAAAATATAGGAAAGGATCATTGTTTCAAAGCCCCTTAAAACAGGATTCTTGTAACAGGATCTCTTAAGTCATCTGAATTTTCTTTTTGTTATTCTGTTAGTGTTCAAAGAAAATTAATGTTCCAGATATGACCCCAGAGCTTATGAGATCCATTAGTATCAAAGAAAGATTAAATTACACTTATCAAACCATATCTGTAATGGAAGAAAGAAGGAATTAGCAAAGTTTTAAGAGATTTTCAAAACAGATGAAAGTATAACTAGAGATAGAAGTAGATAATCAGATGAAAAATAGTAAGATCATCAATGATCACAAAAATCATTACATAAAATATTAGGGAATAAGATGGTTACATAGTGTCAAAATATAATCCCATAGATGTTTTAACAGTTTAAAAAAATTATACCAGAGATATATGGCAGGGATCATTTTCATAATGTCATCAAAGTTAGTATCACTGATAACAGAATAGTCTATATCCTCCAATGTGATGTAAAGTTTGCAGCCTCTTCTATAAATTAGTTTTGCTCAAAGTCTTTAGCCTAGATCTCATCAAGACTTAAGACCTTATTTCCATTTTACAAGAAATATGAGATGTAGAAGAATAAGTTAAATGAAAAAATAATTAGGCAAATCCAGAATGTGGAACATTCTATAAGAATACTGGCCTGGTCTTGTTAAAAAAATCAACATCACACACACTGTGGTAGGCTGAAAAATGGCACACCAAGATGTCCAGAGATTAATAAATCTTAATTCTCAAAACCCGTGAATGTTACCTTACATGGCAAAAGAGAGTTTGCATATGCAATTAAGGATGTTGGGCTGGGGAGATTATCCTGTTTTAGCCGAGTGGACCATAAATATATCAAGTGCCTATAAGAGAGATGCAGAAGGAGATTTGACTATAGTGGAGAAAAAGGTGATGTGCCCACAGGAGCAGAGCTTGAAGGGGTGTGGCCAGGAGCCACAGAAATGCTGGTAGTCTTTAGAGGCAGAAGATGCAGTGAGCGGCTTTTTTCATAGACTCTCTTATGAAACCAGTCTGATGACACCTTGATTTTAGCCCTTTAAGAGTCATTTTGGACTTCAGAGCTCCAGAACTGTAAAAGGATACATTCGTGTCATTTTAAGCCACCAAGTTTGTGGCAATTGGTTGCAGTGGCAACAAGAAACCAACACACACAGAAACAAAAAAAGATAATAAAAAACACGGGGAGGTGGTGCTCTTCTGGTTAAGAGATTAAAGAGATATTAGCAACTGAATGGTTTGTTGGAGCAGCTATGAAATACAATTTTTAGAGTAAGGTTTGATTATAGGTTAGACATTAAATGACAATAAAAATCATTGTCTTTTTTCTATCTTAAGAAATGCACCTGAGGTATTTTGAGACAAAGCATTACAATTTCTGTATCTTACATTTAAATTGAAAAAAGTAAGATATCTATATCTATAGGTCTCTCTATAGAGAATTGTAAAGCAATATGACATAATGTTAATCATTATTGAAACTAGATGATGGCATGTGGATTAACATCACAAATTTTTTGCTCTTAATATATATTTGAAGCTTATTCTTAACGAGGAAAAGTTCTATAAGAAACATATACACAGTAAATTCTTAAAAGTTAATCAGTTAAAAAGTGATCATTAAACAGAATGTCATTGTATTCATTAGAGTAAGCTAACTGCTATAACTCAGAATTCCTACATTTCAATAGCTGAACAAAATGAAATTTCATTTTTCAGTCATGCAATAGTTCAACGTAGGTTTCTGGTGTGAAAGATGTCTTGGGAAGCTTACCTGCATGTGATTCCACGGGGTCCTGAGTACCTTCCACCCCGTAGCCCCACCATTCCCTAGGGACTTTTACAGCTTGGGACATCTATCTTAAGAAATGCACCTGAGGTATTTTGAGACAAAGCATTACAATTTCTGTATCTTACATTTAAATTGAAAAAAGTAAGATATCTATATCTATAGGTCTCTCTATAGAGAATTGTAAAGCAAATATGACATAATGTTAATCATTATTGAAACTAGATGATGGCATGTGGATTAACATCACAAATTTTTTGCTCTTAATATATATTTGAAGCTTATTCTTAACAAGGAAAAGTTCTATAAGAAACATATACACAGTAAATTCTTAAAAGTTAATCAGTTAAAAAGTGATCATTAAACAGAATGTCATTGTATTCATTAGAGTAAGCTAACTGCTATAACTCAGAATTCCTACATTTCAATAGCCGAACAAAATGAAATTTCATTTTTCAGTCATGCAATAGTTCAACGTAGGTTTCTGGTGTGAAAGATGTCTTGGGAAGCTTACCTGCATGTGATTCCACGGGGTCCTGAGTACCTTCCACCCCGTAGCCCCACCATTCCCTAGGGACTTTTACAGCTTGGGACAGTCAAAGATTGCACAGGAAGTTTTCCACAGGTCTGCCCTGGGAGTGTGGCCCTTGACTTCATCCATATTCTATTGACTATAACTTGGTCCTATGGCCACATCTAATTATACAGAAACTCAGCATTGCCATACTCACACAAAAAAAGCTCTTGTTAATATCTAGTATTTACTGCCACTATCCTTCTTTTTGTTTAGCAATATAGTACCATGATTTCTTCCAAGGAAATGTGTTAGAAAAATCTAAACCTCTCACAGCATTTTATTGACTGAAAAGGTAAAGTGTGATCATTGAGAGAAGCCATTAAAATATCCTTATTAATGTTTTTTTCTGTCATTTCCTGAGAAATAAATTTATTTCCTAACTTAGTGAATTAGGTTAATCTTGTTGCATCATTTTACACACACGTGTATTACATGTACAATGAAATATTGCCAACCAAATGGAAATACGTTTTTAGATATTACCAATTTTTCCCCCCCGAAATCATGGAAGTGTAGCCACATTTGACTTAATGGTTTATAGAACAATTGGTGAGCTAGCTCTGTCCTGTGCTTCCCTGAGTCACATATTCTTCCTGGCTTCCATTTTGCAGCTTGAACTATAATTTTGTGCATTCATTCCACCCTTCATTCTTTCAAGTATTTGTTGAGATCTTGTAGTTGAGGACTATGGCAGGGACCCCCATTAGAACAGGAACATTTCCATGTTCATCTAAAAAGTTGGAGGGAAGAGGGGTTGTGAGAGTAAAGAGACAAGTGTGTGATGAAATTTTAAGGTGCTCTCATGGATACAAATCAGAATAGAAATGAGAGCTGTCAGTTCTACAACTCCAGGAATGGATTGAGGGTCAAGAAACTTTCTAGAGGCAGTTATGCTGGAGGAGAGATTTTAAAAATGAATATGATATTTTCTAGGCTAATCAATGAAGAAGTGATTTGAGGCAAAATTTTACCTGGCACGAAGTGTCGCCTACAAAGGGGTGTGTTTATAGTCTTTCTTCTAGGAGATCTTTCTACACATCATTTATTTTGGTAATTCTCTGAGCACTATCTATAAGTATTTACTATTTTTGTTTTATGGTGAGGAAAACTGTGACACAAAGAGGTTAAGAAAACCTCAAGGGCAAATAGCTATTAAATGTCAGAGATGGATTTTGGTTCTAATCTGTCTCTTTCCAGAAACTTTGCCCCTTTCACCATCCAAGGAGAAGTCTCCAATAATGTACAAGTTTATTATGTGGAAAGAAAGAGTGGAATATAGGCTCTCATTTGTTTAATAAATGGCAACAAGTAAAAAGTTGTAACATTACCTGAATTGGTTTATACTGTCTTGCGATTTATCTTGTAAAAATAATCTGTCGTTTTAAGTTGCTTCTTTGCTTTAGCATGACTGACTTCAAACTTTGCAAAGCCATGGGAATAGACTGATAAACTGAACAGAAAATGATGAGGACATGAGGAAGGGGTCCAATTTATTGTATTAAGAGAAAAAAATCTTGATCTGCCCAATATTTCTTGTCTTTAATAAAGATGAAGCATATAGGGTGAACACAGCAAAATTCTCCAACTTCTCTGAGCCTCTGAAATATGTCCTAAAATATTATAAACATGCGCACACACATTTCTAGTAATGCTTCCTGTGATTCTGCTCTCATGAATGCCGTATAATCCATTAAACAGCCATCAGACTGAAGATGAAACTCACACCTTTGTCTGAGCTAAGCTCTGTGCATGAGTTTGCTAACACTGGTTTCCTTAAGGTTTATGATGTGACATTTATTACATAAAAATATCTTTTTAATAATGAGTTTTTTTTTAATTTTAATGAGATTTATGGCAACAGCTTTATCCCTGACATTTTTGAAATTCTAGCCTTGCCATTGGAACTGGTCCTAAAGAATGGCATGTCCAGGTGAGGGTAATGAACCCTATGTAATAATTTACATACTTGACTTTAGTCATTCTCATGCACACTAGAGACCAGGAGGGATTGGCCTGGCTGAACCACAGCCATTTGGCTCCCTGAAACCTCTCTCCCATGTTTGATCTTTTCCTACATCATTCGTGATCCTTGCAATTTACTATTTAGATTTAACTAAAAAATAGAGGTATTAAAGAAGTGGAGTCAACAGAAACTTGGGCAGAGGTCTCGTGATTGCAGGAGAAAACTGGGTGAATGTGACAAACACTGACAGTAGTTTTTATGTAGTGCTCGAACCCACAAGGACAGTTGGCCCAATTTCCACCCAAGAATAGTGAGTCAGGGATCTTCAGCACCAGGTATTTAATCCATGAAAGTGATAAAGTCAGTCACAATTAGTGTAATAAAGACAGCTTTTACAAGTCTAGAATCAAGAATCGGAACTTTAGGACCAAATTAAAAAAATATACAACAAACATAATAACTGAGCTCCTTTTAAAAATAATTTTACTGTCATAAGTTTCAAATATACTATAATATACTATAATATACAAATATACTATAATATATAAAAGTTTTTGATGAGTTCATTGCTCCTTCAGAATTATTTTTCCATCTAGCCTTTATTCATTTAAAAGGCATGGGAACTTCTCGCTAAGAGTCCAAAAACCTCTTCTTTTTGTTCTTGGCATGAGAAAATGTCAGTGAGGCTGTAATGTGAATAAAAAGACTGACCTTAGATGTAATATAAATGATCACAAGTACAAAGCTGATGGAAGAGAAAGAAGTCATTAATAACTTCTTGTAATGAAAATGTATAAATAATAAAATGACAAAGTGTAGAATCCAGAGAAACAACTACCAGATGTCAAAACAATATGTCAAGATGTGTATCGTTTATTTCTGTAAAATCCATTTAAGGAACACGTCACACCATTTAGAGCAATTCGTTTATTGAAAGCTACTCCTGAAACAAAGTATGATTCCACTCTCATGCTTAATCTGAACTTTCAAATTTAAGACAAATTTATGTTTTGCCTTTTTTTTTTTTTTCCTTAAATCATTCCCATCAGCAAGGAAGCAATTTCATGCAAAGGCATAGAAGATCCATAGTCATTTGCTTTTAGTCTACACTGATTTCAGTTTGAAATAAATCATTGATGCTCTATTTTGTGAGAAATTAAGAAAATTTATTTTTCTCTACAACTGATTATGTCTTTCTCAGATTTATTTTTTAAGGGTTACGCTTTTCTCAAAAGTTTTGAATTCATATTTATTAGAACCTGGAATAGTAATACATTATTCTAAGATTCTTCAAAGGGATTTTTTTCCTACCATCTTAGTGACATAGGAGGTTGTGATTTAACTAACAAAAAGTTTATAAGATTATGAAAAGCATAGCAAAGAGAATCTCACAATAAATAGTTTGTAATCTTGAGCACTTTTACCTAAAAATCAACCAAGAAATCCTGAATAAATATATTTTGTAAATGTATTTTGGCCAGTAATTAGAAATGGTGATAACTTATAGTAACTTTTTTTGAGGAGGAGAATGTTTTCCTCCTTAAATCATTTATCTGGGCTGTTGTGGATTTTTGAGATCATTTACTACAAATATGTATTGTAAATATTTAAGCATAAAATTATGAAAATAACCTGTTCCCTTCTGTTCTATATGATAAAACACTTTGTTATATGTGGTATTGTGGAAAAGCCCTACCCTGTAGCCAGGAAAAAAAAAGTCTGCATATTAGAAGAGTTCTATAGTTTCAAGGAATAGTCAAGACTGGGAATTACATATCTACCCAGTAGTAGAATGAATAAACAAATTTTGTGTTATATCCTCACAATAGAATACTATACAGTAATAAAAATAAACACTAAAGCTATGCTCCACAGGATATGGATGGATTTTCACAAACATAATGTTGAACAAAAGTGCTATGTCCAAAAGAAGGTAGATGTCTGACTCTGTTTTTATAAAGCGCAATAACTAAATTATGCTTATAGAAATTAGGACAGAGGTTATTCTTGAGGGAGTGGCTTATAATTTGAAAGGGAGATAAGAAGGGGGGCCTCTGGGGTGCTTGTTATGTTCTGAAACTTAATCTGGGTGTGCATTATTCAGGTGTATCCAATGTGTAGAACTTGTCAATTTGTATGTTCATGTGATGTACACTTTTTCCCTATATATTATGTTAGATTAAAAAAGGACACAGATACTTTGTTACTTCTCCCTTTGAGGGCAGTGTCTATTTTGACTCTTCTTGAATTTGGGCTTGATTTGTGATTTATTTAATCAGCAGAATGCTGAATATATGACATTCTGAGACTTGTAAGACTAGATTATAAAAAGCCTTGCAGCCTTTACTCAAGCCTGTTGGAAAATGGTCTATTGGAGTCCTGAGCCATTCACACATCTGATTAACCTGAGGACGCCATACTGTGAGAGAAACCAAGCTGCCAGGAGAAGCTGAGGGCGGGTAGTCTGGTTGATGATTTTCTAGTCATCACCAGTAAGGCTAAATACATGTGAGTGAAGCCGTCTTAGATCCTCCAGAACAGGCCATCTGTCAGTGGATTATTACCGAGTGACTGAGTTGATGTCACATAAAAAAGAATCATTCAGCTAATTCCTAAGCAAAATCTCATCCCTCAAAATTATGACATATGATAAAATAGCTATTGTTTTAAGCCAAGTTCTGGAGTAGGAGGTAATTTGATACATAGCAGTAAATAACGAAAACATATATTATACTTTTAATAAAAAGGTTTTTTTTTAAACTCAAGAAAGTAATTTATGATCTTTTTAAAATGTAAATTGCTCTTTAACTGACAAAAGGCTGCTAGTTTATAGGCTGCTGAAAAAAGCTTCTAACTGAAAGTACATGCTATCCATTGAAATTACTTTGGGGCTAAGACTTTGGTCTAGAGATTATGTTTTTCAATAATATCACATTGTTGCCAGTTGCAGAAGTGTAAGTTGTTTGATCAATATTTTTGACAGTTATTATAACAAAAGCCTAAATTCAATACATTTTCAACCACATATGGCAAAAAGCACTGATAATTAAATTACATTTTAACAATATAGTTTTTATACCATAATTTTAAGACTTTGGATAATTTAAGGACAGTTGATATGATTTATCTAGTTGACATTGTGATTTTTTTTGTTACCTTAGAAAAGGTTAGTCATTGCCTTATTTAGTCAAAATGATTCCCTCAATTTTAATATGTTGATATAATCAGCCCTCTCTTTGTTTCCAACACTTTCTTTTTAAAAAATAGCAAACTTTAGAATTTTTTATGGTAATAGCTTTTGTATTATTTCCTATTTGCAAACAGATGTTTCTGTCTTATCAATTAGGTAAATAATGATCTCAACAAATCATATTTTAAAAGTGATTAGCTAAGAATAGAAAAGCTCAAATTTAGCATATGATTGAAAGGAGAAAAAAAGGATAAATAGACTTACTATAAACCTCCTGTGCAAGAAATAATAGAGAATAAATGACTTCAAAGGGTTATACTAACTCTTTTATAGACTCAGAGATAGAATGGAAAGTGACCTGAAAGGAAAAAATTAACTGCTTGTCATTACCCCACTATTCAGCCTACATTTCCTATACTTCTAGGGAGTTGGAATTGGTGTACTTGCTTTAGCATTGCAACAGAATGAAACTCCAGATGCTCACAGATGGTAAGCCTACAAACTTAATTAAAACTCATGCTTTATTATTCCAAAACAGGAATATTGAGAAAGCCTTGCCCAAAGAAAATGTTTATGCTTTTTCCATCTCATGTCCAACCATCCAGAAAATTTTAGGGGTCATGGAAAGGAAAAAAAAAAATCTTGTTTCTAGGCAAGGGAGTAATTAGAGTTACAGGTCATTAACCTAAATACTACTTCAAATTCAAGTTTAAACAGTTATGAATTGTGTACTATGTACCTAACACTCTATTATTGATTTAATCAGGATTTAATGATAATATTATTTTAAAAAATACAAGCTTCTGTCAACAAATATGTACTGAGCACTTACCATTCTAAACATGATACATATTTGACTGTAAAGTTTTCTCATAATTGTGAGGGTACAATTTTTCTTTCTTTTCAGAGATAACTGAAATGAGGTTAACTGACCATCCTATATGTATTGATATACACTTGAGACTTTTAGCAGCTTTTTAAATCTTTATATTGTGAACCCTTATTATGTTTTTAAATAGGCTCATATCTAGGTAAATAATATTGAAATGTAAAGATATAGTGAATGTAGTTGCTTGTTTCTCTGGATGCTCACTGTGGACCAGATCGTATTGTAGAAAAGAAATAGAGAAAGAATAATCTCTCATAGGTTCACTTCAAAGTGTTTTGTAGTCTGCTAGATCTTTTCTTTGTCAGTTGGTACGGAAGAGGTGTGTTGATTTAAAATAACATTTCCTCTACTGAAAATAAAACCCTCCTATTAGCTCCATTAATGTTTCTCACAGAAACATGAAACTATCTAAATTGTTTTCTTTTTGTTGACAAGGTACATATCATGAGTCTATAGAAAGATAGTACTAAAAACTAACACCCATATTTATAGGCATCAAAAAAGGAGGTCAGAATTCAAAATATTTTATTGTAATTATTTGACACTAGAAATACAATATTTATTTATCTGAATATCCAGATTCTATGTTATCTATTAAGTTATTTTATTATATTGAAATCTGTTAATTTTTTTAAGATTAATTTGGAGGACAGTCGCAATATGAACCATCTTCTCTGTTTTGATCACTCCTTTTCGGAAGTCTTTGACAACTTTTCTTACTTCTTATGATCAATTATAATTTTTCTATATAGGATAGTTATTGTATTTTTAAAGCATAATACTTTTACTGTTCTGTTTGTTCATTTATATGTTTCGTTTTGTTTCAGTTGGCAAATCTTATTCTGAATAATGATCATGATTTTTATCTTTACTTTTTCAATATTTCTACATTTAATTTAGTTTTCTTGCCTGTTATAGTGACTAGCACTTCCAGAAAACTAGTAAATAGTAGTACTTCTAAATTACATTTTGTATTTCATTTGAGCATTATGCTGAAATTATTGCTAAAAATGTTCAGTTTATGGCTTAGGAATGGCACTTTTCTCTGATTTCTATCACGGACACAATTATTGGAAATCTGATAGGTTTCTTTTAAACTGGTTAATTCACTTAAAAATATTAAATCTGTCAAGGCACCTGAACTATTTCTATTTCTTAGAGCTAGAGCCTCTTATTCTCAATAATTAAGTCCAAAATATCGGTTACCCATGCATGGGTTGGCACTAAACATGCTAGCACTGCTGTTTTTACAGGAGTGAGTGAGACTGTTTATCCTCACAGGCTTTGCTTAACAATGCGGACTTACCCATTTCCTTTATTTAGAGCTCTTAAGAAACTTATCAGAAAAGAGGGAAATAAATTTGGTTAATGTAAACTGATTGTCCAAAGAAACTTTAACACAAGAATAACTTCTTTTAGTAGTTTAAATTAAACCTTGAAACAATTTCAGAAATGTATTACATGTTTCCTTTCATTGGGAAATTTTATCACTACTTTGAGTCCCAATAAAATCACCTTAATGGGGAGAAGCAGTATTAGTTGTTGCCGGTTATTTTTATGAACATAAAAAAATATGATTTCCTTTAATAACATATACATATACTTCCAAGATAGTACTGTTCATTACTATGATGAGATTACACACACACACACACACACACACACATTATCTTTTTTTCTGATCAGAACCAATAGGTTTGTTAATTAGCATATTGACAGCAGAAATAATTTTTCATTGGTGAAATTAATGATGCTCAAGATATATATTTCCTCTCTCTCTTCTTTCTCTCATTGATTTTTTACCTTTCAGATTTAGGCTATTCGTGGATCTGCTATTTGGTTTGGAGTGGATTGTAGATCCAGAAATTAGAATATTTGTTAAGGATCATGCTCTGTTCACAGTAGGAACCCCCAATCAATAAACATTTAAGTGACACTGGTATACTTTCCTGTTGCTACTGATGCTGTATCTGTTCTATAACCTAAATAAAGAATTGAAGGCTGTGTGCTAATAATTTGGCACCTTTCAAATGCACTACATTCACTTGAAAGAAGAACAAAAATAGACCAATAAAAAATAAGATATATGAAAAAAGTGATAACTCTGAATTTAAATAGAACCGACATAACATGTCAAACAGATGTTTTGTTCCCCAAATTAACTTATGACACCCATTTCCACACATATTTAGATATTTTTGCTAATTGGCTTATTTAAAGGTTGCAGTAGGGTTGTGATAATGTGAAAACCTGCAAAGACATATAAAACAAAAGTAACAAGATGGCAGTGACAGGGGAAAGAGATACCATAATTCTGAGAATGCAGAATAATAAATTATCTGAGCAGATTATTATAGGGGGGCAAATTCTTAGAGTTACCTGTTTCCCCTCCGGCACAGAGCTCTCATTGCCTTACAATGAAACTCTGATCTTGAAGAGAAAATTACAGTTAGGAGAATTGAGTTTATTCTTATGTCCTATCTTTGCAATAATTTTAAAGGATGTATGTATTTCAAATAATGCTATTGAATTTGATGGTGCCAATAAGAGGTCAGTAAATATATTTATGATGGAAGAGATAGAAATATATTAAGGGGAAAATCCCAAATCTCAGCAATAAACTCTTCTCACAGAGCTGAACATAAAGACGGATATGTTCAGAGTTTAAATCAGCAACCTTTGGAAATGTGTAAAGTTTCAGTTTGTGCAGTTTTTATTTTTTTTTCCTTATTTTTGTTTTTAATCTAATAGAAGAATCTTCGAAAGCTTGTCTGAAAACATTTATCAATTTACAAGGTTCCACTTATAATCCTGTCCAATTCAAGGAGAGGTTTGGAGAGGCATGTTTATCTGGTGCTTTGGCATCCTTTGTACTTAGGGAGACTCGTGACCTGTGAGAATCAATGAATCTTCATTGAATACATTCACCCCTTGCTGCTCCCTCTGGCTCTCCCAGTGCCTGCATGCATGCACATTTGGTTCACGGAACTGTCCATATTTACTTCCACTGCACTATTAAGTTTCTTAAGGGCAAGGACTGTTTTGTTTCTTCATTGAGCTCTGTATCTCTAGCATCCAGCAGAGTACTTGGCTCTAAGCGGAGCTCAATGGTTTTCCTAAATAGATAAATGATTAAAGAAAGCTGAAATTTTAAGTTGACCGTAGAATGTGGTATGTTGTCTCATCTCTTCTAACTAGTCAAGGAGTAGCTGATTCTCAATATAGAATTTTATAAACTTGTTAGATTGGTGGATAAGGTCAAAAAAAGTAAGGAGACAAGATTAGTGGTGAAACACAAGAGGCAATGTTAGACGATGAAGAGGCATTTTGACATCAGCATCTATTAACACAAACATTTGTTCCTGATTAAAATGTGCCACCAGATTTTCTGGGTTTGAAAATTAGCTTAACAGAGGACATTTCCAAAACAGGGAAAGACTATTGAAGAACCAGTTATTGAGAAACATACCTTTTAGATGGGGAGTATAAACCATTACTTCTTTTCAGTACGTAAATAAACAAGAAAATTAGATGCTGATAAATGCTATAAGAGGATAAAAGAGGGCAAAGTGGCATAGAGGCATCAAAGCTAGTGTGGTCTGAGAAGTGCTCTCTGCAGAGATGACATGTGATTAGGGGCCTGAATGATGAGAAGGAAGCAGAATTTTGAAACAGAAAGAGCAACAGATGGAAAGGTCTGAGAGTGGAAGAAGCTTCATATGTTCAAGAGACAGGAAAAAAGTGCCACGGTAGATGAATTTGCTGAACAAAGAAGAGGGAGAGTAGCTAAAGATCAAGTTGAAGAGGGTCTTAAGGTGTTTCACATGCAAGGCTACTATTTACTGGTACATACTCAGAGGTGCTAATTGTTAAAACATTGAACTATTTCTATATTGCTTGATAAATAGGCACAGACCAGAGCCCTCAGAATGCCTCCTTTGGTGACCTCAACCCATACCTGGGACCCCATCCTCCTCCTCAAGATTCACCAAGTGAGACGGCAGCCTTCAGGGCATTGCTTCAGCACTGTCACCTGTGCATAGTCTGCTCATTAGGATTCATGCTGTGCCTGATAAACATTTTGAATATCACCTCTGATTTGGGGCATTGGAGAAAGATCTATGCATATTTTATTCAAAGAGCAATGGGAGGCTATTGGAGGCTTTCAAATAAAAGAGAACAATGACCTGATTTAAACTTTAGAAAGATTACTTTGGCTCCTATATGAACAGAGTACAGCCAGTAGAAGGACCTAGAAATGGGAGCCCTGGCAAAAGCAGGTTATTTATAGGTGAGAAATGATGGTGACTTAGATTGGAGTTGAAGCAGTAGAAATAATAGATGCTTAGATTCAGAGTATAATTTAGAAATAGAGGTGTTTGTTTGTTTTGTTTGTTTGTTTGTTTATTTATTTAATGTTTGGGGTTTTGGATTAGAAAGACAAGAATCAAGAGTGATTCTTAATTTATTAGTCTGAGCAGCTGGGTGTGTAGTGATGCATTTTAATGAGGTTTAAAAAAAGCATGGGGAGTTAGGAGCAGGTTTTTTGAGGGATGAGAATCCATAGTAATATTTTAACCAAGTTAGGTTTGAAATACCTATTAGATATCTAACTGGAGATGTTAAGCTGATGGTGGGTATTTAGGAATAGGTTCAAGCAGCAGAGAAGAGAATAGGCTCTAAGTACAGAGAACAAATACATAGACAATATGCATCTGAGACTAATAACAGGGTGTCTGATGCTGTCGGAATTCTCCACTTGTTCAGCATAGAGTGAGTACATGTTGATACGAAGAAAGGGGGACCAAGGACTAGTTCCTGGGGGACTCCAACATTTAAATGTAGAGACTATCCAGTAAAGGGGCTTGAGAAGGAGATACTGGTCAGGATACGTGCAAAAAAAAAAAAAAAGTGACAACTTAAAATAAAATAAAAAGAAGTAACTATCTAAGGTATGAAATGACCTTGAATTTCAGAGTGTGATATTTTCTCCCAGGATCCATCCCTCTCAATTTCATTGACAGTGTCATTCTCACATAGTGTTCGCTGGGAGCATGATCACCTAGCTAGAAAACACATTTCCCAGTCTTCCTTCTATCTAAGTGAAGCCATGGAACTAGGTCTTGGCCAGTGCCATGTGACCAGAGCAATGTGGTGAGGCGTTTAGTGTCTGGGTCAGATACTTCAGGGAGGAAGTGCTGGCTTTACACTCTCTTTCTCCCTTCACTTTCAGAGAGCTGATGCCTCTGCCTTAAATCCAGAGACAGAACCTTCATACTGAGAAGGGCTGCCCCACAGCACCAGCTCAGGACTGCCAATTTATAGACTATTTACATAGAATAAAACCAATTTCTGAAATTTTTGTAGTCTCAGATTCATCGTTATAGCAGTTAACTCATATACTAATTTAATAGGTAAGGTCCTTAGAATTAGTTTCATGCAGGGCTATTGTTAAGGGAGCCCTTACCTGAAAGGAGCCCTTTATTTTACAAATATTTACTAATTTGTGCATGAGATTCCAGGAATCATTTTAATTGCTTGGGATACAACAGTGAACAAAACAGACAAGAACCTCAGCTCTCACTGGACTTACATTGTAATCAGGATTTAATTTCTGAGGTTAACTCTTTTAGCCTATTCTTCTTAACCTTCTCCATCCTCCATTTGTGTTGGCTGCTGTTCCTTGCTGACAATAAAGAGGTCCAAACTAACTTTTTCTATTTCTTACAGACACATTAAATAAAATCTACTCTAAAGCAACTTTTCATGAATCCCATTAAGCATGTTAAGCTCTCCAATCTCTGTGTAATAGTAATTCTTTCCACTAACATCACATCTTTTCTGTTAATTTTCACAGTATAATTGTATTTTGTTTTTTCCATACCTGTGTAAACTACTAGACTGTTTGTATTCCTGGGGTAGGAATTTATTTATTTTTTATATTCCATGTGCATTTGTAACGTGCTCAGTAAACACTGAATTTGTGATTCAAATTTTACCATTCAGCATCTTGTCTCCTTCATCATTCATTTATTCATCAAACAATTATGACTATGTCTTGGGCCTGGTGTACAAGTAGATTTGAGCAGCACCAGAAGTGGACTGCAGTAAGTACAGAGAGGCACTAATCAGCTCTTGTCCTAGCTGCTAGTAGTGTGGCCAGCAAACAGTTTTTAACTGTCAGGTCATTAGGGATAGCCCAACTGCAAAGAATTGCCAATAGCGAAGCCACATCCTTCTGCCAGAAGCCCATATTTCATATCTGCTGGAGGCAGAACTAAAAATACTTGGCCATTTCGGATCAATGGAGGACACCTGTGAATACACATTTCAGCCCCTGATCTGACCGTAGGGATGGGCGAGGCCATTGGGTCTCTATCACTGGGTCTTCTCTCTCTACCCTATTCTGCTTCCTCCCCTTCTTTCCTTAGTGATGATATCAAGGTCACTCCTTAATAAACTACCTGAGAAGTAAACTCTTTGGGAGTGTGCTTCCCAGAGTATCCAAACTATAAGATGCTATGAATGACATCAATGATACAAACTGTCATGTAATCCAGACACTTTGAAATGATTTTTGTAAGGTTCTATAAGCAAAGCTTCATATAAAATAACCAGATTAAACATTTTTCCTAAAAAAACCCCTCAGAATAAGGACTGTTTATATTTTTTATTTTAATATTAGTACTAGAATTTATAATATATTAATAAAGCTTATATCTAATGATAAAATGATAAATTCTTAACTATTAAATGGAGAAACAGAAATTTACTTAAGGGGTAAACATTATCCTAAAACAAATTCATTTTTTGAAATAATTAAATTTGGAAGTTTTAAGCAATCTAATATGAAATGTGTAGAACTTATATTTTGACTTTTGAATCAATCCAATATTTTAATATCTTACAGAGAAAGATAACATATTGAAAATAGAAAAAGTAAGCCAAATTTTTATATAAATTCAAAACTTAGATTCATTGTTTTAGGCCAAAGATCACATTCATTTCTTCATCTCAAATCTTTACTTAATTGCATCTCAATAGTGAAGCAAAATAGCCCATATTGTGGTGACTGCATAATGTATTTATGAAGTGTCAGGTTTTCACATACAAGATGTGTCAATTTTCTAGGAAAAGAGAAATTTCATAGTTACTAGAGTTGCTCTTATTCACTACTTTAGAAACTTTCTTCTCATTTCAAATCTACTGGGACATATTTTTTTCCATGCAAGGTAACAACTCCAAGCTTTAACAGATATTTGCATACATAAAGTGGAACTCATGTTTTTTACGGTTAGCTTGGTTAGAATATCATGCAAATTCATTCATAAAGCAAGTTTTCATATACATCGATGGCAATCACAGGTACGTGGCAAGAATCTGTTTTTCTTTCAATTATCTGTGAAGATTTCTAAGATCCTTGGCAAAGGTTACTATACAGAGTCCATACAAAGTAAGGCATATATCACAACTTTGTTATGATTTAATATATAAAGACTTGTCCCTTTGGGGATTTGACATATGTATTGTTCGTTTGTTTTTCGGTAATTAAGAAATAAATTCCCACTGAGTTTAAACTTACTCAAATGGGTCACATAGACTGTAGATTCTGAACATTTCTCTGCTTTTTATTTTTAGAAGTGTAGTGGTGGTGTTGAAACGAAAATGGTCAGGATATTGACAATCTGAATACAGATAGAAATAACAGACATGGAATATTTAAGCTCTAAGAGCACAAAGGGTTCATCTAGTCTAGGCTTCTACAAGCCAAATACTTCTAAACTCCAGATTCATGACAGTATTCAGGTGTTAGAAAATAAGGTGTCATGGGCATTGGAAAAATCTGGACAGAGTCTGTCCTTTCAAATACAACGAAAAAACAAAAAAAGACCAGTACTTCTGCAAGTCTTAGTCAGTGGGCTACCATTGATGACTCCTGTTAGTCTACCCAAACTCTTATTTTTTAACTGAAGAGGTTTCTGGGTACAGTGATTGCAGAGCCTATAATATTGAAAGTAAATATTTTCATAGTGAATGTAAAAGAGACATTCTGGAGATGGAATTGCTGTCTTCAACTGGACATTCTCAAATTCTATTCAAGATTGAACAATTATTTTAAATGCATATTTAATGTACAGTAGTTCCCCCCTTATCTGTGGTAGATATGTTCTAATGCCCCCAGTAGGTACCTGAAACTGTGGATAGCACTGAACACTATACATATATACTGTGTTTTTTCCTATACATACATACCTATGTTAAAGTTTAATTTAATAAATTAGACACAGTAAGAGATTAACAAAAATCACTAATATAATAGAATAATCATAACAATATACTAAAATAAAAATTATGTGAATGTGGCATTATTAAATAAAATAGGGGTTACTTGAACACAAACACTATTTCGTGTTACTGAAATAGTAAATCCGATAACTCAGACAGCTACTAAGTGATTAATGGGGCAGGTAGCATGTACAGGGCGGATACTCTGGACAAAGATGACTCACAACCTTGGCAGAATGGAGAAGGACAATGTGAGATTTCATCACGCTATTCAAAATGGCAGGTAATATAACACTTATGAATTGTTTATTTCTGGAATTTTCCATGAAGAATTTTCAGGCCACAGTTGACCATGGGTAACTGAAACAGCAGAAAGTGAAACCACAGATAATGGGGACTGTTGTATTAGATTCATTACCATCTATGCTCCTTAGAACTATAAGAAGCTTGATACACTTTCCTGGGGTTTCCAGATTGTGAGGCAAATATGATACATGATGTCAAAAAGAAAATCTGTTTATATATTTCATCAGTGACAAATAATTTCTGTTTGAGCAATTCTGGCAATTTTCCCATGTGGTGGTATATTTAGTTTCTAAGTCAGGCATGTCGATGCACAAGGAAGAAAAGCAATTTACAACTCTGCAAAGAAATACAGCCTCTTCCACTTCATTTGTGTTTCATCTTGATTATCAACACATTTGTCATCCCCCTGTAATTTATTCATTATTTTGACCAGAGGAATATGAAGGGAAAAAAGAAGATAAGTGCACTTGTCAAAATGTGAAACAGATGCTCTAACAATGATTGGAGACAATTAATGTTCTCAGGAAGAAGCAACAGGCTGAGTTTGTGTTTAGCTTCAGATTTTTACAGCAAACAGACTTGGGGAAAATGCAAATGTGAAATAGAGGTTTTATTTTCCAAGCACAGAAAAACAGTATTCTCTGAGTACGTGGTTTTGCATTTCTGTTATGATCTGACAGTTTAGATCTTTGCAGTAAAATCATTAAGAACAATGGGAGCAAAATGCAAATTGAGCAGCTCTGAAGAATGATTCAATGACTTTTCTTTCTGAATCACCAAATGGAAAGTGTCCTGAGATTGGAAGGGCTATGGGATGGTAGACTGACAAGCAGAATGAAGATGAATGTTTATGTCTGATCACGCTCTAATTCCAATTGGGCATAACTAAGTAAAAGTGCCTCCACTCATCTTTGCAACATTTCCATTTATTCTTACTTTGATTAAAGTGAAGAGATTTCATTTCCATCACCTTCTGGACTCGGAAGAGGTTTACCTCCACCCCATCTAGCCACTGACTTCTATGATCTTACTCAAGACCTTGTAATTAA
>NW_006494609.1:8765670-8797429 GCF_000325575.1 Pteropus alecto
TCCACTGTCTCAGTGCTCCCAGTCTAACAGTTTTCCAACTCTGTGAAATTCATTACTGCTATAACCAAAGCCCAAGGATCTGCTTTAAGATCCTTGAGAGAATCATACTACCCCACTACCAGGGGAGAACTCCCTTCAAGGTTACTACTACAAATACCAAATGTGCCCTCAACACTGACAGCCAGTCTAATGTGTTAGGGTAGGTTAGGCTGTGGGAAAAATAGGCCCTGAACCTCCAAGGGCTTGACAGAAATTTACCTCTCATTGACACAATAGACCAGGGTGAATCTTCTGGTTATGTCAGGAGATGACTGTCCTCTACTGGTGATTTAGGAGAAGACACTACCTTCATTCTGTTTTGCCACTACGGAGACTTAGTCATTGCCTGCATCTGGCTGGCCAAAAAGAGGGGACATAGAGAATGTTTCTCTCCTTCTTAGATGTCTTATTATTATTATTTTTTAAATAACACATGTCCTTTCTGCTCACATGCCATTAAACATAGCTCAGTTTATGTCCACCATCTTTGTAAAGACAATCTCAAAAACTTAGTCCTCTAGCCAGGAAAAAGAGAGGAAAAAAAGGAAAGTACCTAAATAAACAGCTGACAGTCTCCACCAGAAATTTTACTCTAATTTCCTGAAATCGTATTTTACTACTCTTGGAGAAAACTATTACTCTGTCTCTTTAAATCGTAAACCCCATATAATGACCTGGCTTCATTGAGAAGACAGATACGATTAGATAAGAATGCCCATCTTCCCATCTTCTGAGCTCATTAGTCCACATACTTTATAACAAAGTAAATATCCCTGCGTGATCTCAAGGCAAGGCCTCTTATTGTTTCCTGGATAGAATTTTCTCCATATTTCTCAAGGAATTTGCCTTGGCAGTTATCTTTTTTTCTAATTTCCATTAGTAGTTTCTTCTCTGTATTCATTCCAGGGGTATACAAACATGCCTAATATCACCCAGGTTCATACAAGCAAGCAAAAAAAATTTCCTTTACCCCACATCTCTCTTCATCTATTGCCTCATTTTTCTACTTTCCTTCTTAGAAAATTGGTAAAATATTTGAATCAATTATTGTTTGTTCTCTTACACTTCTCACCTTGATTGCCCTTCAGTCAGAATTTCATTCAGATCATTCTATTAAATAGTAACTACCTAAGTCCCAAATGAGCTACATCTTGCTAATGTCTATGACCAATTATATGCCCTTAACCTACTCTTAGTAACATCAGGCATATGTGACCTAGCAAAAACAAGTTTAACATGGTTTAGAGTATGGAACATGTCTATATTTTCTAAATTTATTGAGCATCCGAGCAGTATTTACCTGAGGTTGACTTAAAGATATTTTACTTCTGATATTAGATAAACTTAATTTTTCAAAGGACAATCAATGTTTCCTTGGTAAGACATAGCAGACACAACACTAGTTTAATAATATTTTACAGATTAGAGACTTCTATTTAAAATATTTATAAAGTTATTTTGTTTTATTTTTTTTTATTTTTGTTCCCCTCCCATAGCTAGATTTCTTTCTGTCACCACATATTTGACCCCTTTTACCCCATCTACCTCCCTGCTCCTCGCTCTTCCCTCCCCTTTGGTAATCACTAGTCTATTGTCCATGTCCATGAGTCTCCGTTTGTTTGTTCTGTCCTTTTATTGCTTTTAGTTTTAGGTTGCTTTTAGTAAAGACTTCTATTTTGTTCATAGTCATCTCTTAGAGTCATTATGAGCATAATACCAGATGATTTGTTTGCTTCAATCAAAAGCATTAATCAATTTCATCGTTCAAATCAATGCTGTGGTAGCATTTTTCAATTCAGTACCATAAATGATCATGCATGTATACTCATCACTGAACTGTATGCTTCAGCTATCGTGAAAATAATTAACTGAGCTCAAGGAAACTATAATCTAAGGAGAAAATAAACATCTAGCTATATTCAGTCTTATAAAAACTGAGAAAGTACTTCTTGTGAGAATAGTTCAGTATAAATTGTGGCAGGTTGTATTTCTTCAAGGCAGCTGCAGCGATGTCTTCTATACAGGTGGAGTCTATTTCTCCACCCCCTTGACCTCTTTACCAATAGAATCTTGATACTTTGCACATTCTGGTTGTAGCTCTATCTACTTTGGCAGTTTCTGCTTCCGTCACCTGATATTCCCACTCTTGAAATGTCACTCTTGGTATACAACTACTATACTGTTAGAAACTCAAGTCAAATGAAGCAACTATGTATAGATTCTTTGATCGAGAGTTTCAAAAGATTCCAGCTGATACCCAGCATCTAGGTTCAATCAGGTTAGTGGGTCGTCCTCAATATTCACCCTTCAGATGACGCCAACAGTAGCATCCTTGAGTGAAGTGAATGAAACCCCAAGTGAGAAAACCCACAGATAAAGTCAGTCAACTCACAGAATCATGAGGGAAAATAATAATTTGAGGGTTTAGCCATTAGGTTTCTGAATGGTTTGATTGTAGGAATAGATAACCAGAAGGTTATAGCCTGAACAATAAAGATCACTTAGGTATATTTTCTACATCTGGGGATCCACAATCTGGTGTAGTACTTGAAAGAACATATTAAAATGTAAATACAAGAAAGTTATGGTGAGTGATATCTGAGAGGTATAATTAGGTATAGAAAGAGAACAATTTGTTTAGAAACGTGTCATTTGAGCTAGAGTTTTGAACCAGGTATAAAAATTATCTAATTACTGTTTGATAAGGCAGCTATGGTTAGGGAAATCTATAAAGAGAAAACAGCTTGAGAAAAGAAATCTGTGGTGCCCGAAAGCTGAGTAATATTAGCTAGTGTTAATTAAATTGCTGCTAAGGTTTGGGATCTTCACATATGTTGTTTCTTATCTTTATGAAAACAATCTAGCAAGGAAGAAATAAAAATCAAGATTCCAATGTAGTACTAGAAAGCTAGACTCTTCCTAGTATGCCTCAGGGATAGGGAGAAGGTGAAAGAATAATTTAAATGGTAGGTTGAAGCAATACAATAGAGAAAGTTAAAGACCTTGTAAGAGCTTGTCTTTAATCAGAACAGCAAAATGCACCCACCAAAGATTTCTCACTAGAAACACCCATGTTCTCACTGCTACTTAAAATATTCATGTTATTTCCTTTTTTAAATTATTATTATTATTTTACTGTGTAGATTTATAATTGAGATGCAATCTTAGTGTATTGTATAATAAAATTGTAAGAGTTTGGCTTTATTCAAAAGTTAGGGTGAAGGGCTTTTCTTAAACAGGAGAACTGACTAATGTAACATGGATTTTAGTTAATAAAATATGGCATCGCTTCTGAAAATTCATTTTATTAATGTAAATATTAAAACAGCCATTAAATTATTGAAGAATAGGTCATTCAATTTGTTTTCTAGGTAACAGATTTAAATCTTTACACACCATCTTGAATGATTTTAGAGCTTTCACAGGTCTGAGAATTTCTTTTTTATCCTTAAGGTTTTATAGATAGGAATATTTAAGTGCAAAATTGTTATTCACAAAAATTAGCAACAACAATGATGGAGAAAACAATCAACTAATCAGGAAACAAAAGTAAGATCCAGGTAATTTGACTTGCAAGTGAGGGTCTTGCCACATCTTAGAATTTTACGTGTTTATTTAAAAGATTCCCTCATGTAATCTTTTCTCTTTCTCATTCTTTAGTGCGATTGTTTAATTTTCTGGAACTCTATTTGCAATTTTCTTTTTTTACGGAAAAAAAAAACAAACCCAACATTATTATTGACTATAAAAGTAAGGCATACCGATAAAAGAAAACATGGAAAATAGAAGAATATAAAATAAATAAAAAATCACATTTAACCTGTCTACCTGGGCATACCAGTTTCAAACACTTTTCTTTATCCCCCACTGTTTTCAACAGACAAATCTTACTCCTGTGTATCCAGAGTTATATCTTGTTGATTATTATGTCTCCAAATATTACCACAGTTTTAGGTATATAATAGGAGCTTAAAATATATTTTGAGTAGAAAATAATGGAATCCATTTCCTTGTTTCTTTCTGCATTTTTTAAAAATAGTTCAGATTGTTCTGTATTCATGAACATATGCCCACCAAATATCTTTCGCTCAACATATTGGTATGTCTTATATTATTAAAAGTGTTTATAAACATTATGTTTAATATCTGCATATGGTTCCCTCAAATGGGTATATCAAATATTATCCAACTAAGCCTCTAATCTTAATCATTTAGACGGACTCTAACAGTTTGCTAGTATAAATCATTTGGTTTTCAAAAACCAAAGATGGGACTGTTTTCTTTTATCTGGCTAAACCCAATAACTGTCGCCACCTTTATTTCCATTGTGATGGAGTTATAATCAGTTGATTGATCGTTTATGGACTGTGATTCCCAGTCCGTCCTTTTTAGTCAGGTATGCCCAAGAGACTAAGTTCTTGCCAACAAAATATGAATGAAAATGTCCTGTGTTTCAGGGCAAGCTTATATCCACAAGATATAAATAATTTAGGTATCCAAAATTCCACGAGATGGAACACTCCCCTCAGATGATTACAAAAAAGAGAATTTTTTGTTATTGAAACAGTGTTATTGTTAGGTCCCTTATAATAGCAGCTGAGTTGTTTGTTAGTAACTAATGTAGTCACATACCCTGTCAATAATTATATTTCAGCTTGCAGTAGGGGCTGGCTCCTCGGTTGTGATCTTGAACCACAAGTGTTCTACAGAAAGCAGAGGACTGTGTTTCGGGAATCACTTTTCCTGTATAATTTCAGATTAGAGTTTACCAATAAGTGAACAATAGACCGGATGTTGATTTCTACTTGTGGATCATGCATACTCTTGAGCATTGGCTCTTAAATTTTAGTATGTTTCAGAATCACCTGGAGGGCTGTTAACGCACAAATTGCTGAGTCCACCCTCAGAGTCTTTAGTTCAGTAGATGTGGGGTGGGTTCTGATACATGCATTCTTATGCGATTATTGCTGGTGCTGAGATTGCACTTAAAGGAACAGAGTTCAATTCTTCAGAAATGGCAAAGAGGGGCAATAAAGAAGATGGTACCTTCCTAAGTTCATTTTTGTGAGCAGGTTTTAAAGAAACATTATAAAAGTCAGCATTTTCTCTATGCAACAATAATTATTGAAGCTATTTCACTTGTCTTTATATCTCTAAGTAGGTGGCAAATACTTTGAAAGGCTGTCTGATTGCTGCTTTTATTTTTTTTTCCTTCCCTGAGGCAGCTCTAGTGAACAGGAGAAGGAACTAACATTGCTGAAAGCAAATGATCTGCATATCTCCTGGATCACTGGCCCTTGACAGAGAACACTCTTTTTTCCCCCCTATAAGCTTATTCCAGTCATCAGATGGTTAGCTTATCACTGAAGCTTAAAACTTTAAATGATCCACTTGTCATGTAGGGCTATTAATCTTCATGATTTAATGGAGGACTCTAGACATCACCAGATGGGAGAGACATTTGACCACTGAAACCCACAACCCAATACTTTCATTACTACATTTTTGCCATTTCATCATCTTATGGAACAGAACTGCTTAGTTCAGAGTGTGGGAACTTAACATTAATAGACCAACGTCAGGCCTTCAAGATGGTCACTTGAAAGAACAGATGCCTTTCAGGTAAGATGCTAGGGAGGCTCTCTGATGTTTTTATTGCAAGACTACTTAAGAAACCCTTTTCGAATCATGTCACCTTCCAGTTAGGAAGCCTACAGTGTCACCTGTACTGTCCTCTGGATCAAAATGAAATTCTTCTGTCATTATTCTGCCGAATTAGGATGTGCTGGTGGAGAGAGTATCACAGTAATCAATACCTGCTACCTCTACAAGGACTCATAACACAATACTTTTTAATGATATAAAACCGATATTGATGTATATTTTTAGTCCATTCTTCATTCTCTGAACAAGAAGTGCCATAAATAAAACAAATGATTATTGTTATATAATACTATATGCTCCAGAAGATAAGAGATAGTTACTTCTAAAAATGAACTAAAAATCTTTGTACATTCTGATTTAAGCCCAGCTGTTTTAGGTTGTGACACTGCTAAGAAAATTATTTGCCCTTTACGATATTATATATAATTATATGCCCCATGGTCTAGGAGGGCCCATTCATGACAAGAAAAACTGTGTTCTTAGCTGTAAAAATTTTTTGGACATATATCCTCAGAGAAGTAAATCATGAGTGTCTAATTCAGGCCTTTTAATTGCATAAATTTTACTTACTGAATCTTTACTCTTTTTACTTTTCATGTAATGCCATACTGTGTACCTGCCCTGAAAATGAGACAAAGTCATCACCATCTTGTAATTTCAGGTTTTAAGAGATTTACCACAGGTTACTATTATGACTGAGATTGAAAATTTTCACAGCTTTGCTTTTAAAAAATTTAAACAGGTTATAGTAGCAATAACCATTATTGGCATTTGACATCTTCTCTGGAGGCATCAAAAGACTGTATGAATATAATGGCCTAAGGCACAGCAGCCGAATCAGGAATCTATGAGACCAGCATCATGGTCCAGTAAACCTACATTTAGATTGTTGTATAATAACAAGTCTCGGTAGAAGAGGTTCTCTAACAGGGCACTACAGCTATTATCATGCTTTTAAAAAATGCATATACCAACCATAACTGAGATATTTAATTCAAGAGGAAGGAATAATAGTAATATTATACATTGGTGCCAATTATTTGAGTATATTGGGAGTTTAGCTCTGCTGACATTTATGTCATATTCTTTTTAAAGTTTGAGTTGATTCGTTCTTAGAATATTTTCACACTCCACCTAATATTAAGAATGACCTCTCTAATATTATGTTTTATTCAGCAAGTACTTGATGTGGTCCCATCACAAGTCACTCACAGCTCTGGAGCTTTTGATTGGGATCTCTGTATTGCTACTTACTAGCTCTCTTGTTTTGGACAAATTACTTAAATCCCCTGTTTTAATTGTGTCTTAAGTATATGATTTTTGGAGGATGAGATGAGATAATGAAGGAACTACACATAGAATAGTGCCTAATTCAAATTGTGAGCTTTATAAATTTAGAGATTTAGCCATTATTATTAGCACATGGCTAGTCTTTTTATCTAAATGTATGGAAGGCTATCTGAAGGAGATTGGGGAAAATTCCACTGATAAATATGTCTTTCTCATTGAATGGTTGTTTTTGTAATAAAATTCCTTTAGTTGGAGAGGACCTATCTGTAATTAACATGCAGCTACAACTGGGGATATGAAACTTCAGTTGATATCAGTTATGCATCTCTTTAAGATAGAATCTTTCATCATAATTTCTGATAGGAGAATGAGCTAAGAACAAATATTATAAAGGGGAGAAAAGGATCTTGAAACTTTTTGTCTGTAGGATGAGGGCAGAAGCTCAACAAAGAATTTGGCACATAATTAAGCAAATCTTTTTGCTTTAATCACTTTTCCAGTACATAATTTTTGAACAACATATAGTATGGTTAATGCTTGTCCTCATGGAGTTTACATTCTATTTCAAAACCTTTCCAAAGTGGTCTCCAGTTGACTATGATGCACTAACTTCCACTAAAGCTGTGAATTGTGTATTGTTGTTGTAATTGTCATAGATACTTGACCTTAAGCTTTTTTAAAAAAGCAAATTGAATGAATACTCTTATTTGTTTGATAAATGCTCATTATTGTTCACTCTGCTACTAAGCAGTGGTAACAATTTTCCACCTTACAAATGTAAACGTATTTTTTCTTCATAGCAAACGTGTTAAGTAGGTGTTATTATTATTCCCATTTTACAAATGAGGAACTGCAGCATAGAGGTGTTAAATAACTAACCTAGAGTCACACAGCTAGTAAGTAGTAGGGCCAAGATTCAAATCCAGGCAATCCGATCCCAGAGTTTGAGATCTGAACCACTAAACTTTTTCAAGCAATATTATTCCTGATTCCAGTGTGATCTAAAAATGTTGGTCTCAGAAAGGTGAAAATTTGTTCAATGTCATTAGGAATTTCACCTTCCTTTCTAGGTTCTTCTCGTTATGACTGAATATTCTTATTATTCTATATTATGCACAGTGCCACTGACTGATACTGTTCTTATCTCTGGATTTCCTTTTTCTTGTTCTCTAAACAACCTCAATAGGAATATATTAGATTTGCTTAGTGTTAACATGCTTGTCACTTTTAACAGTATTTTTGACCTTTGCTTCTTACAATTTTTTTCAAATTTTTCTCTTTTTGTTTTCTTTCTTGCAGCTCAAATGCAGTTTATTTTTCACTTGCATTATGTGAGGCAATAACCTGATATAGTGGAATAACATTAGCTACTACATATGAGGATATTTTTAAAGCTTTTACTGGCACTGGAATAAGTGCTTAACAGATATTGTCTCATTTAATTCTCATGATTATTCACTAAGTTTTGTACTGCTTTTATCTCTACTTTATAGGTTATAAAACTGAGACTTAGGGAAAAAAAAACCAGATAAGTAAGCCAAAGGATTTTATAAGATGGAAAATGGACATGTTAGCATTTGAGGACAGACTCATGAGATGCCAATGCCCAAACTTATCCACATTAATCACCTTAGAAAGTAATGATAATATAGTGTTTACATCATAGAGTTATGTAAAGATTGAATGAATCAACAGATAAACTCTGTAGAATAAAACCCATATTATAGTGACACACACACACAGTACTAACACATTGGTGAAGGCTGAGGGTAGTGGAGAATGTGTGTATGTCAAAGGGTTCCATATAGACAAGAACCTCTAAGTGTTTACCTTCCGAATACATGGCCGAAATTCCTGCCAAAGAGAACATTTTGAATGATACAGAAGATCAGTTTTGAAAATGCTTTTCTCCGTGGACTCTGTGCAAAGTCACACATCTACAAAAAAATGACACTTGGCATTTCTCAACTATATTTCAGGGAGAATGTGATAAGATATGTGGAAATGTATGCCAGACTGCATGCATTTTACCTTTAGTTTGCTAGTCACATATTATAGCCTACACAGGTAACTGAGATTTTTAATTAAGAGACTTTTAAATATTTTCATAACTTGTACAAGAATTGATGAATGACTATGCATTAAGGTAGCTATAATGTATTTGGAGACACGTTAGCAACTGAGGACCACTTACTAGATATTATAGCATTGTTAACAAGGAATACTAAACATTTCACAAAATAAAGATATCTGTATCATGTCTTCAGAGGCTTGACATGATTATCTTAAGAAATGTTGCAGAGAAATCTATGTCACTTCATGAATAACAAGTGAAATTAAAGACATTGTATACACACAGATATTAATGTAAATATAATTTTCTTCCAGAAACATTTCACATAATTATATCATTTATCATATTAAATTTAGACAGTTTTTGACTTGTACTTACTAGTTCTAAATTGATACTTCACAACAATTCTCAAAACTGGTGCTTTTCCACATTACGATTAGACATCATAACATGAGAAATGGAAAAAAAAAAGAAAGGATTTCAACATATTTAAAACAATAGCCATTGCTCTATTAAAAAAAAAAAAAAGAACAAATTAGGGTGACATTTTCCTCTGTGATCTGGCTTGTTTTGTTTTGTTTTGTTTGGTAGCTGATTCTACTTCCTGTCATGTACTTAGTTTTAACCTTTGGACTTCATTCGCTTTGAGTTCATTATTTAATTACAAGGCACAGAATCTTCTGGGCCTCCATTCCCAGCCTCTCTTGACCTCACCAGCAGACTCAGAGCTCCAGTCTCTAATCTTGACCTTGAGTTTGAAGGATTAGCAACAGAAGCTCTTCTCCCTTGGGCTCAGCATCTCTTCAATTATGGTCCTGCCTGCTGCCACATTCTCTCTGATCTTTCTGATTTGAAGTCCTGTCCAGTTGAGTCACTTTCTCTATTATTTTCTCTGCACCTGAGTCCCTTGTTCTAAGTGCTATCAAGCAAGGCAATGCTTCTCGAACTTAGTTTATTTTGGTGCCACTCAATATTGTTATTTATATGGTACTCTATTTTTAAATTAAATGAACTCACATTATTTTTTACTTATTTCTTAAATCTCATTTGGTTTGAAAAGCAAACCTAATAGTCTTCTGTTATGTGGAAAAGAAATATCTCTTACCTTAAAAAAGAGTACAGGATGAAATTCAGTGAAGAGAAAAACCACATGATCAGTCTCTTCAGATGTTGTTACATGTCTGAGGACTGTCCTCTGTTTGATACAAATGGAGATTAGCAAGAAATTGAGTAGCATTACTGAGCTTATGTCAGTAAACTAGTCAGAATGACTAAAAAATAAAAAATAAAAAAACCAAGATCTTGGTGAGGTCACAGCAATGCAGAATTTCCCCACCGTCAAGTTTCTAACATAAAATTTAAAAATCAGCAGTGAATATAAATGTAACAACCACTAACAATGAAATAAAGAAAAGGGCATGGCAGTGTAATCAACTTCCGAAGCTAATTAAGCGGTGGGGCAGAAGATTGTGGAATGGAGTAGTAGTGATCAGATTATACTACTACTACTCAGCATGAGTAGAAATGGAAAAAAAATATGTATCAAAAGATTTGTTTCATTTTGAGGGATTAAAGAGTTTTAGTTTATGGGTGTGTATAATATAATTTTATGTAGGGTGTTCTGGTGAGATTTCAGCATTTCTTTGTCCTTTAATTTTTTTTTTTTTTTTGGAATGATACCTCATAAAACACAAACTTTAAAAATTATTAAAGTAAGTCCTGATCATAAAGAAGGTTATATAAAGACCATATCAGTGATTAATGGAAAAGTCTTTATACTACAAAATTCATGCCTACAGGGTCTCTTTAATTTATATGCCCCAAATTATGCTCAGTTTCAGTTACAAAATCCTTTAATAAAAAGGATTGCCAAAACTTTACGCAATTCAAAAGGAAGTCCTTCCAAACTGAATTTTTACAAAGCTCATCTTATAGGTGATGATATATTAAATAAAAGGTTACTTTAATAATAATGTTTTTTTTTTGCCAGCACAGCTTCACTGCCATATAAATGTTTTCTATTCAATTACCTGCTCACATTTTTCATCTTCACCAATATTGCAATCATCAGAATATTTGTCTTAAACCCCACTATATTAATCCATCAAAGTGCTTTTTTCATTAGATGATGAAGTTTCTCCCTAGAATATTGCCAGGGAAGATGATGACATTTCCTATTGTTCTGCCTTTATACTGCTACTTGTGAGCATATTTTTATGCCTTTACCCTCCTATTATTTAAGAAGCATAAGGAGGAGAAGGAAAATTGGAAATCAACCAGAATCAGACTCCTGGAATCCTTCAAAGGATCCTTCTCTGCTGATCCTCAGCCCCTTGCAGATTTACTTAATTAATCACTTTTCCATTGATTACTCAATGTATTTTCTCACTGGAATGTTCGTTTAATGTAGTAAGCTCAGAAACAAAGGAAAAGGAAGGAAAGAAGGAAGGAAGGAAGGAAGGAAGGAAGGAAGGAAGGAAGGAAGGAAGGAAGGAAGGAAGGAAGGAAGAAACAAAAAGAAACAGAAACAAAAGCAAAGAGGAAGAAAGAAAGAAAAGAAACAATCCACATTGTAGCAGCCATCAGAACATCAAGAAAGCAAGAAAGAAGATATCAAATGCTCTTTAAGATGAATGACTGAGGATGAACAAAATAACAGATTTCCTTGAAAAACTAAACTCAATTGGACAGCCCCTTATACCAGAAAGTGGGCAGAGACCACCATTTCTTTGATTCAACTTTTATGTTGTTGGTTTCTTCTTTTGTTTATTATATTACCTTAATATCTGGATGGCATATAGTTGACTGGTTTGCCAGGAGCATCTACAAGATTCTATCAAAAGAAGGAATTATAAACAATTGCAACCAAATGTTATTCTGCCTCAATACTGAGAGCAAGGAATTCTGTATTGAATCGAAGGGAAATAAAAGATTTCTTTTTCCAAAAATCTTTTTCTTTTTCCTCCTAGAATTCCTATATTTGCATCATTGCCTCTTTAGTATCTCACTGAAGGTTTATACACCTTGACCTTTTGACAAAATGTGAGAGTGCCTGATGTGGGGGTTAGGCCAGGTTTGGCCAACCTATTATTTTGAGATAATGAGAAGGATGGGGAGAGTAGGACAATTGAAAGCCTGAATTACTACATGAACTATTTTATTATTTAGTTTAGACTAGCTCTGCAGATCAAACATTTCTCCAAGCAGCAAGTATTTACTAAGCTCTGTATTGAAAGATAAGCAACTGTCAGAAGGAACTCTCTTCCTCTACAAAAATACACGTTAGCTGAGAGCATGCATAAATAAACTGCGATGTGATGCACAGTAAGGTAGTAACTCTTTGTGTAATGGAGGTTTTGAAAAGGGAAAGTTCCACATGCACTAAAAGAGTCAGAGATGTTTCCTTGGAAAATGATTAACTAGCCCTTGAAATACAGGCAGGGTTTTCTAGGCAGGGACTGTATTTGTGGATGTTTTGGAATGGTGTAGAGAAGAGGGAATAATGAGAAAGGCAAAAAGGTTAGGGAATCCAATAATGGTTACAACTGGGCAATTTCTGGATTTCTAATCTGGTTTTAATTCCTCAAGCCCTTTCTGAAGTATGGAAGGCATTGAAGGAAAGTTGGGCTTTAGATAATTAATAAAAATGTCTAGAGGCTTTGGCCAATTTCATTCATTAGTTGAGTTGTGCATTTAGTTAATTGAACAGAGGTAGTTATTCACGACTGAAAACATGAAAGAAGACCAGGAATGTCCCAAAACTTTACCCTTGAAATATAGTGAATGATCCTTTGTAATATGGTAAATTTGTTGCTCTGACCCTCAAAATTTCCTCAGGCTTGGTACGTCTGACAAATTCTACAGATTTTTGGGAGCAAGGGGTGTGTTCATTTTTTTTCTGGGGCTGCTTTCAATATCAGAAGCTGTTGTGTTCAGTGCTGCTTAGAAATTGAATTACAAGTGCAGATATTTGACATGGGGGATTAAATGTTACAAATACAAGTGCGCAAATCAAATTTCAAACTAGGTATGTGTGCACCAAGAAGAGAACACCCAGGTCTGCTAAGGCAGATGAAAAAGTCTGTGTTTGTTATAAAACATATATATAAGTGTGAGTGTGCATGTGTGTTTAAAGTTGGCGATTATCAACAAGTAAAGCTAAGGGAGCAGTTCGTCCTCCCTGTGTTTCATTGTTTAGGACTTTAGGAAGCTTTTCCTGATCCCCAGTATAATGTTAACCTTTAACCACACCCATAACACCCCATCCAAACCCACATCCATCTCTAGCACATCTCCATGAGATATTTCTTCATGGCAATAACACTGGGAAATGATTTCATTTGTCTTTCTTTCACAGTAGAATAAAACTCCACAAAGGCAGAGACTTTATCTTGATTATTGTATCTAGAATAGTATTTGACAAATTTTAGGTACTTGTAGATACTCAATCAATATTTGTTGAATTAATGACTATGTATTTTCTAGGTCTCTTCTTTCAGAAAGAATGTGGCAAAAGAATTGAATTAGAAGAAAGAGCATCTTGATGATTCTTTACCATCAAAAAATATCTATATAGAAAAGTAAGCATTGAAGATAAAGACATAATCTCTGTTTTGGAAAAAAAAAGGAAGATGTGTACTGATAATAGGTGCAAAGGGATTGAGCAGTATTATAAAAGGAGAGCTAAAAGTGGGCCTGACCCATGGTAGGGGCTCATTAAATGCATAAAGGGGCTTTACCATCTCTAATTTCAAGAGTTGTAGAGTGCCTTACTATTGCTAGTTATAATGCCGTTTGATTGACTGTTCTGGCCTTTGCAAACTGTCTTTAACATGTTAGAATATAGTACCTCAAGATTCATTACAATACCTCCCCTAATACAGAGAATTTATACTGTCTTATTGGGACCATCCATTCATATGAAGAGACTTTGTCAGTCTCCTTCGCCACTGTTTCCATGTGCTTAAAAGATTATCTGACACACTAAAGGACTTGGTATTATTCAAATTAGCAAAAACATTAGTTATTCAGACTGTACACTTTGACAAATTTGGTTGGGAAAAACGCCTCCTGGTAGATTAGAGAAAAAGAGCCTAATAATTATATAACATTCTCTATGCAACAAAACTATGTGATTTAGTTGTTTGCTTTTAAAACAAAATTATTATAATTATAGAGCTAGATCTTGAAAGCATCATGGAATTAATGAGGTAGTAAGTTTAGTTAGTTTTGACCTGACTTTTATATCACTGACCTTTAGAAAAATTACTTCCAGATAAAAATCTAAGGTCTATTTGCTTAAACAACTTTTGGGTGACTAAATATTTAAGACTATTGTTGTTTTTATTTTCCTCACTTTTAATGGCCAATTTTAGGCTCCAGACAAAACTCTCAAAATTTACAACTGAAATTTTACAGGAAGGCCTGATATTACAAGGTTTATTGTTCAGCTTGTGAGAGATTTAAGAGTGGTGGACAGTTTGAATTAGGTTTTGCTAGAAAAGCATCAGTGAAAAAAATAAAAGGAAATAATTTTCTTTTTAAAGAAAAAGTGACTTTCTTCCTTCCAATAAAACTTCGAAAAGTCAATACAAGATGACTTTGTTTTCAAAAAACAGACATTAAAAATGGCAAAGATAGAGCTGTTCAGGTAAAGACTGAAAACAGAAGATAAAGGAAATTGAGTGAAACAGGAATACTTCTCTGGTAGAATTGGGAGTAAAAGTTTCATAGGTCAGGTCCAAGGAAACATTCAGCTAAAATTTGTGTGCAGGTGGGTTTATTGGAGGAGATGCTCAGGAAACTACGAGGGCTGAAGAAAGTGAGATTAGGTAAGAGGAAGTAGAAGTGCAAAACAGTTGAAAAAGAGGGCTCAGACAACCCCATGGGCGTTCTGGACCTGGCATGACCCCTCGAATGTTGTCCCAGTTTGAGGCCGACAGGCCAGGCCCTTACACTGCTGCATGAAGCAGTCATGACAGTAAGGCTTCTCCATTGAGGGATGTCATGGTGGATTTGGCTGAGGATAAGACCTGAGGAGGAATTAAGCTGAGAACTGTCAGCCCACACCCACATGAGCTAAGGGAATAAATAGCTCAGTTTTGCCAGAGAATCTGGGCCACACATCACAGCATCCACAACAGAGAATTTTATGTTATTGGAAAGTGATGATATTTACAAAATCCTTCTTTTGATTTTATTCAGGAAACTCTAGTACACATATACACACACAAAACATGATAAGAAAGGTACATGTTGCCTCTTAAAAAAAATAGATAAGGAAAGAAAAGAAAAAACAGCATGACATAAGTGAAAAGGAATTATCACAATATAAGCTCCTTGAGATAAAGAACTCTGCTATCCAGTTTACCACTTAAAAGTGCTTGAAAATAGCTTGACATATAAGTGTTCAAGACCTATTGGTCGACATAATGAATGCATTAGTAATTCTTAGGCTTTTTTGTAAGTCAGCAAAAACAATTTTCTATTAAACATCTATTAAACATGTTCTCCTTTGATTATTTGGTTGGAACTTCTATAGCTTCTTTTCTGTAATGAATGATTTTTTTTTTCTCCCATTAAAAAGAATCCATGCCAATTGGAAGACCTTGACAGCCTTGTCAAAAGGGAAAGGAAGGACCGACTCATCTAAAGGGATAATTGTGGCTTTCCTTTAAGTTTGAGTTAAATTCCCAGTGCTCTGAGTCACAGTTTGGTTTCAAGCAGGGCTCAATAACTTAGTAGCTTTGTGACCAAATGCAAGTTTCTCAACCTCTCTCACTCTCAGTTTCTTGACTGCAAAATTGGAATGATAATAGAAACCTTACAGATTTGTTGTGAGTCTTTAATTAAAGCTGTCTGCAGAGCTAAAAGAATACTTGGGAAATTTTATTAATAATTATATTGAAGTGGGGTCATCCTTTTTACACAAAATATAGAACCTAGAAGCCATAAAGGAAACGTTTGCATGTGGTGTTTTTTTTTTTTTAACTTTCCAGAGTCCTTTAATTTATAAAATAAAACAAAATTTTTTTTACGACATTTAAAAGAAGGTTAATGTTTTAAATATATCACAGTATTTTATGAAACACAGAGAATTTATAAAATAAAACAAAATTTTTTTACGATATTTAAAAGAAGGTTAATATTTTAAATATATCACAGTATTTTATGAAACACAGAGAATGAGGCCAAGAACCCAATTAAAAAATGGAAAAAGGACATACAAATGTAGTATATGATATATAAACATGTAGAAAATGCTTTTAGTCCACATGTGACATGTTATCTCATGCCTCTGTGCCTTGAGACACTCTTCCCTTTGGCTAAATTATCCTCTTCCACTTTTCCCCTAGAAAACGTTCTTTCATCCCTTAATGTACATAAATGTTATGTCCTTTGAGAAGTCATTAGTTAGATGAGATATTCTCATATTCCATTTCAAATGGGTTTCTATTACAACACTTTTAGAAAACAATGAGGTAACTCTCTGCATGTCTATTTCTCCACTAGATTACCATTTAAGAGTTTGACTAATAAAATAGTAATGAGCTGAAAGAAAATGGGGAGATTGCTCTAGGTAAACATCAAGTGAGCAAAACTGGAAATGATGCCATAAGAACTGTAATTTCATTTACAGAAAGGAACAAAAATTTATTATCTACTTATATGTAAGTCATGGTGATTTTTCTAAACCCTTCCCACATTTTTGTTACTATCCTTTTTATTAAATTTTCCTTATATTATCCATTTCGATGGAACCATCTATTTTCTTCCAATATGCAGTCTCATTCCAAATTAATGACTGTGAGTTTATATTCACAGTAATTACTAAACTGTGTTAAAATACAAATGCATTTTTCCCAATACCTTTGTTGTTCAAAATAATTGAAAATATGCCCTTGATCAATTTATTTTGTATGAGACTTTGTAAGAATTAGTTTATAAAGCAATCCACACTTCTCCGAGGAAAATATTGTGAAAAATTGTTACCCTTATATTCTGACAGATAAGGTAAACCTTATGGAGCAACCTTCTCATCTGCCCTTTGTCCTCTTCTCCTACACACAGGAAACTCACACCTTTATGTATCTATGACCATAGAATTAGTTATCCATCAATTTGTTTATTTAATAGCCATTTTCCTATGTAATTAACATTATTGGCTATACAGAGATTCATTTGTTTATCAGAATTCTAAATTCCATGTTTGTAAGTTCATTATCAAGAAGATTCTAAAAAGAATTCATTCAAATTCAACATTTCTGTCAATGATCAAAAACAGTAATATTTGATGAGAATGCCAGATATAGAAATGGAGATTTTAAAATTGACATTATTAGTCAAACTATAATTATACAACTAAGTTTAACCAAAGAACTTTCATTGTTTCTGCAAGTTCTAGGTGAGAATAACTGATTTCATAATTTATTTGGTTGATGAGCTTACAATATAGAAAAATAATGATAAATTAACAATTTTTTAAATTACCAAAAATGGAATTAAGAAAAAAAATAGAAACAATTTATTCTAGGCAATAAAAATAACTGATTAGATTTGTTTTTTAATTGGAAAGAAATTAATATCAATTAAGCACATTTTACTAAACATTGCTTATTATTTTCACATGTAGTATTTCATGTGATCTTCATAACAATCTTGTGGGATGGTATTACCATTTTTCTTCTGCTATTAAAGAAAATATGGCTTAAAGAGATTTTGTATTTTGTCAAGAGACACAATCAGTATAGATCAGTACTTGAATCTCAGACTCTAAATGTATATTAGTTGAGATAACATTACTAGCTGTTATAACAAATAACTCCCCAAATTCTAATGGTTTGACACTAATATATATTATATGTGTATAATATATATATAAACACACACATACACACACATATATATATAATATATATATACACACACACACATATACATACATACACACACTAATATAAGTACATTTTTCTCATACTGTAAGTATAATCGATGTGGGAATAAGGAAAGGCAACCCCCTGCTCCATGCAGTCATGCAAGATCCCCAAATAGGGATTCAGCTGTATTTAACACATGGCTACAAGGTCACCCAACACATCAGCATCAATTGGCAGAAGAGGATGTATGTGTGTGTGTGAGAGTGAGAGAGAGAAAGAGAGAGAGAGACAGACAGACAGACAGAGACAGAGAGACAGAGGAGATATATGAGAGGTTGAGAGGTTTTTATGGGCCAGGCCTGGCAGTGATTACATGTCAAACCTGTTCACATTCCCTTGAATTCCCAGAATTCAGTCATATGGTCACATCTAACTAAAAGAAGTCCTGAAAAATGAGCCTAGATGTGTGCACAACAGAAAAGGGAAATGGATGTGGTGGATAACTAACTAGTCCCTGCATAACAACTTGGGAGCTCTTTACTAAAATTAAATCATCATAACCTCTAATCCTCTCGGTGATCATTAACTTTCCAATTAAACTATCAATTACATTAATGTGAACATGTAATCCCAATATATCACAGCATGGGGCTGGGTCTAGAAGATTGTATCAGAATTTGAGGCTTTAAGAGTCTCTATGTCTGCTTTATATTTTAGAGAAGAGCCTCATGATATAGGTCTTGTGCTTGCAATCACATTCACTTCCTGTGAGAGTGCAATAATGGCTAGTATCATGCCAAGTTTGTCTATGACTTGTACTTTTCAATTAAATTTATGCGAAAAAGTTATCTAGGAAATTCTGACCCATTTCTAGTCTTCCATCAGCCTAAGAATTTAATTCTTTTTAAGTATTAAAAAAAATTAATCATTCCCTTTACCTAATTCAACACCTTGCTGGAATGAATATGTTGGATAAAAACATCTTAATTGCTGCCTTTTCCTATGTATCAGTGTCCATCATGAAAATGTGATCAATAGTTATAGAAAAATCACTTGACAGAAGTCTCTTTCAATGAGAACAACCTAGCCTCATTAAATACACTTTCATCTTATTTATAATATAAACATACTTTATTATGTAAGGAAAACATGAAATATAAAAATAATAATTGATTTGCTGTAATTTTTGATTCTGCTAGATTTACTAAACTTTTTTTTAGGTATACTAGATATTTTCCATATAAAATGAAAAATAATGATTTAATTTTTTCGACAAATAAAATTTTCAAATATTCCCAGAAAAGAAAATGATCAATTGACAAATATTCTAACATTCAGATTCATGATTTGGGCTTAGGATTTGAAAGTGGATCAGGAATTAGAGAGATTTTAATAAATTTGGCCCAAAATTACTGAGGTAAGCTTCTATAACATGTGGGGTTTTGATTTTTTCCCAAAGTATAATAACTAACCATGGCAAATATGGTTTGGATATCTGCTTGGTTAACCCCAGATTTGAATAAGTTTTCTCTTACAGCCATGCTGTTTCAGTAGAGGATAATAATGAATCAACCAAAAGAAAACATTGCATTTAATTTCTTAATCCTTGGAAAGCTCATTTATAAATTCTTTTTACAATGTTCCATCCATAATTCATTTTTGGTAAGAGCTGATTTACATCGGCTTGCTGTGGTCTATGTAGGTGGAAATACTTATTTTAAAGTATATTTCAACAAAAGTGATATATAAAAAGACAGTGTTTGTTCAAATCTTTATCTTTAACCTGAAAATCTTCGAAAGATAAAAAATAAATAGGCAAGGTACAGCAACTACAGGGGTATCAGTTATCACACAGTCAAATATATGTGCAAATTTTACTTGGCTTATTTCATCCTAGAGGAGCAGAAAATGCTTCATCATGAACAGAAATTATTTTATAATGAAACATTCATCACTGATATAATACAAGGCCCTTCAGAGTAGCCTGAGCACATTGTTACTGACAACTGAAAGGCAACTTTTCAAAGGACTGAAACCAAAGGTCATTTTTGCCTTTCTTATTTTCTAAGATTTCACAAAGGCACAGAAAAGTTTGAGGCATCATTCTGCCAATTATATTTACAGAAATTAAGTCAGAAAGCTAATGATTTCACCTGTTATATGAATTTCACAGTCTTTAAATAATATTAAGAAAATTACAGCATCCTCTCATTATTATTATTATTTTTTACAATGATAACAGATAATACAGGGCTTAACCAATTACTGAATGGAAATGAGTAGTAATTGGACAGTTTATATAACTATCTAAAATAGAGGTCAGCAAGCTATGGCCCCTATCTACTTGTTTTTGTATGTCCCACGAGCTAAGAATGGTTTTTACATTTTTATTATTAAAAAAAAACACACACAAAAAAAATTTAATGAAATATAAGAATTATGTGAAATTCAAGTTATAGTGTCCATAAATAAACTTTATCAAAATATAGCTATCCTCATTAATTTACATATCATCTATGGGTTCTTTTGCATAGGAATGGCAGAGTTGAGTAGGTACAGACACCATGTGGCCCCAAAAGTCTAAAATATTTACTATTTGACTCTTGGTAAAAAAGTTTTGACTTCCCATGTAAAGCAGATTGGAAGTCAGAGCATTTTTCATTCCAAAAAAAAGGGGTTTCAGAAAAAGTAAGGTACGTGAAAATACATTCTCTCAGACCAGTGTAATGTGCCTGGCACTGTTTCCCCAGCTGATACGATTAAGAAAGAGTTTGCATTTTACATAACTGTTTCTTGATGAGTCTTAACAACATTAACCTGGTAATTAGTTCTTCAAATCTTCAATTTCTGAATGCCGGAGAAAAAGTAAGGGTGAGGACGTGAAAGGAAATAAACCCTATAAATTATATCTAAAATGATTTATAGAAAAAAATATAAATATCATATTAATAATATAAAAAAGTCAACACCTCAGGTAGTTATATTATTCTTTTTGTTTATAAAAAATGCTGATTTCGCACAAAGCCTATGTGTATTATGATTGCAACAACCTGAAACCCTTTTTTGGAGGGATGTATAACATATTACATAGGAGAAATGTGTATGCATTTTATAATGCAATGTCTATAGTGACATAGGGATATGGTTAAGCAAAAATCAAATGAGATAATATAAATACATAGTCATCTGAACAAACTGCAAAGTCTATTACTTCTGTGGTTCTGTGATGTGGCTTAAAAATCTTCATCTATCATTGAAACCTATACACTTCTCAGTGTTAATTTAGACTTGCTGACAGTTGTGTGGGAGGAATGGTATGAAAAATACAGCCATATACTTTGCGCCCCTCAGTTAAATGTCACTCACAGTTTCCAACACCAGTCTTTTTATTGACTGAGATTTCACCTTGGAGGAGAAGATTGGCAGCCCAGAATGCCTGGTTGTTTCCGATTGGTTGGTTGTTTGATGCAGAGTCAAATAAATGTTGAAGTCAATCAAGAGATTTCCAAACGCTTTTGAATTATCAGGGTAAAAATAAAGCTTTGCTTTTGATAGGACAGTCAATTTAACTCCGTATTACAAGGCCCACATCTATGTCATTAGAAGCACCATTTTTCAAATGGTTCCAATGTAGAAGATTTTTAAAAAGTGAATCCTGGCCAACATTCTGACATTTTTTTTCCTCCTCAGGGATTTAGGACAAAATTGTTGCTATTAGCTAATAATGTGAATTGATGCCTCAAGCTATTTTTAGGGAGGAAAAACTTTTAAACAAGTGAGATATTATATCTATCTAAAAAAGCTACAGACAAAAGGTGTTATGAGTTGTGACAAACTGTGATGTGGTTTTTTAAACAAGTGATTCCTAGTTTTGAGTTCATACACTTCTTGCTATTGTGTATTCTATGAATTATAGGTAAATTGTCCCTGAAAAACATGGTTTATCATATGACTACCCATTTTAAGTGCAAACAAATGGCTCATCTTTACATTTTAAACATAAACTATCTAAAAAATTTTTACATGTAAAAAGGCTAAAAATAAAGTTACAAAAATTTGGGCCCGCACGTTTTCATGTTATCACCTATAACATACATTATTTACAATATGTATTATGGATATTAATAGTATTTTTTAAATAGGGTCAAAAATATAGCAAACCCTTTTACTAGTGGGTTAGTTGTTAGTAATACTAGCTTCCTTCTCATTATTATCATCACCATCTCAACCTCACTCTGCCTGGATGAATAACAGAAAAATCTGGGCTTTCATGATTAGGCTGAGATCATTTACCGTTTTTTTTTGTTTTTGTTTTTTTGTTTTTGTTTTTGTAAAAGCCTGTGAGTTCAGTTTCATGACTAGATAAAATAAACTCATTAGAATCATGTTGTTGAATAATATATTTCATTTCTGAACACATCAATTTTGAACGTGTTATTCAAAAGACATTTCTGGTAGGTGTCTATTATTTTCACACCCACTTTTTGATAGTGGTGTATCATAACACCTTCTGCCTGTAGCCTTTTTAGAGGATATAATATCTCACTTGTTTTAACATCCACAGAGACATTTGGTCCATAGTTAATATAAATTCTGCTCTTCTGCAAGATTCAAACCTGTCCCATCTACCTAACCCCATGTGCCGTTACTGGCTAGGCTGCCAAAGACAAAAGGGTGATTGTTGTCAATACAGCCACAACGCAATTATCGGGCCAATAAAACATGATAATATGTTTTATGTATTAATCCTGTAAACCAAAAGTATAAATAAATATTATGAACTATTTGAACCCAGGGACATTTTCTAAGAGTGGGCCTTTTGGACAGGACCACATTTTGAGGTTTTTAGCCTGGACCAAATGTCTTCATGGACCTTTTGGAGAGCATCAAATGTCCACTAATTGGAAAAAGCATAGTACTGAATTAAATAGAAATAAAACAAATGAATTTCTATTTAAAAAAAAAATCACATCATTATATAATGTACAATTTATAAGAACACATAAAAGAAATAGAGCACATAAACATATTGGAATGGTTACACATAGGAGAGGATAAGAGTAGAGATGATTTTTTAAAAAGAGCAGATTAATAAGTGGAATGAGAGGGACCTAATGCAAGGCAGTGATAACAGTGTTTTATTAATTAAGGGTTTATAATAACTCAGACTTATAGATTTCAGAGCCAATAAATGAATGCATATAAACTAAAAGGATTTATTCTGTCTTATTCTAGAAAATAGCAAATTACTCAAAGTCTCTCATAAGAGGGATGTGGTCAGATCATGGGTGCTAGCAGTGTCACCATCAAAAGCTCTAAATGGTGACTGTATGAGAATGACAATGTCAGAGCCTATATAAGAGACAGGTAGAGAGTTATTATTATATACATAACACTGGAGGACTATGATAGGAAGGCACATTTTTTGATAGCAAAAACAAAAACAGACACAAATGAGAAAAAAAGAACCACAGGTCACCTTACCTGATTAACTTGAGCCATCATCCAAACTGATAGTCTATGGATGTATGAGTGAGGGTGTGCCAGGCGCGTTGCATGCTCCCTCTGAGACCCTTTCAGGCTGTGAATCATCTTGGTTAAATTGATGACTCATTCACAGCCAGATTAACAATAATAGTCCTTACAGCTTTGCAGATTTGATGAAGGGTTTTTTCTTGAAATTTAGGAAAAAATAATGTATTCAGTTCTAAGCAATTTAGAAAGGAAATGTAGATTTTGCACAAGTGCACCTGCTTCATTTCAATATTGTCTGTCAACAAATACAGGCATCATTTAATCTTTAATTCCATCAACAACTATTTATTGTTTGGGCCTGATGCTGTGCTGGGTGCTAAGAATATGGCTATGAAAACATTTTAGTCTCTTTCTTTGAGGAACTCACAGATATAAATATTTTCCATAATTAGAGACAGAATTGTAAGTAGAGGAAAAACAGGGAAATCTCAAGACCAGATAAGGAGAAGGGACTAGGCAGATAGAACAGCATGTACAAAAACAGAAGTTTGAAAAAGTTTGACTTGTTTATAGAATGTTGAGAATTTTTTCTAGCAAGAGGGATTGGTACTTAGTAGACGTTTGGAAAAGGGGTATAGTTAATTTAGTCGAAATTGAGCTATAAATGGTTTTGGATGCTATGATTTATAGATCTAAGCCTCACCAGAAAAAAAAAAAAAACAAAAACAAAAACAAAGGAAGTATCTCAGATTTTCAGCAGAGAATGACACGATCCACTTTGTATTTCGAACAATGACCCTGGCAATGAACCCTTTCTAAGCTGAGAATTAAAGTATGCATTTGGGCAGAGAGCCAAATAATAAGCGTCTTTCTTCTCTAGATAGAAAGAATATAGTCCCATTATTTATTCCCCCACTCACCTTAAGTACTCATTAACACATTCCTTTTAAAAATATATATTTTGAAATCTACGCATGTCTCATAGACATACCCCAAATCCTAAATATTTACCAAGCCACCCCAGCTCAAGATATGATGTGTATTTGTCTGCCCATCTATTATAGGGGTTGTTTCTTCCACTACATATTTATTTGATATTTTTTATTGGTTTTGAAGAAATTCAAACAAAAATTCGGTTCTAGCTTTTATTGAACAAAATCAGTGTACCCTGGGGTTGGCAAAGAAAATGTTGGAAGTTTATGGATATCTAGCAAATGGTTTTATTCCTCTTTATTTTTTCATTTTGCATTAAGAAAATAATGCAAAAAGAGAGGACAGAAGTGGAGAAAAAAAGAAGAGAGGAGAGGACACACAGAAAAGGAGGGGGGAAGGAGGGAAGGAGAGGAGAAAAAGCAGAGATTAATAGCTCAACATTTTTAGAAAAATATCTTGGACCTCTAAAATCTGACAAAATGTATCAAAGTAGGAAAGCTGAGATATGTTATTTCCTTAGGCAGGTTAATCTCGTGGTATGCCTAAAAAGCTTGAAAATATTTTCTTTGTTACATATAAAAAATTTTTGTTTGTTTGTTTCTCTTTCCTTTTAGAAAAAATGGATTTCTTTTTTTACTTGGATGTCCACTCCCTCACTCTATCCCCTTCATTTCAGATCAAGCTAGCTTGTTGTTTAGATTTAGACCTTGCTTTGTTACCACCAGTCTGACACAAAATTTTTTTACAAGTTTTGGATAAGGAACAATGTCATTGATAAGAACAAATAAATGTATACTTTATAGCCACTGTTCTAAGAACCTCTAGTGATGTTTATTTGACTGTTTAATGTCAGTGTTATTAGATGATAAAGATGCAATACAGTAAACAGGTTATGTTACAAAATACTGATCATTTACAGTATTTTATTTCATTACAGTATTTTAAAATATTATTATTTTTATTAAAATAAGTTTAGTTTTGAAATGTTGGGAAATTCATAGAATATAAAAACATTATATGAATAACCTTTTTCTTCCTCTCTGGCAAGATCTGTTGTATAAATCATCCTGTCCTGGTTTTATGTATTCATATATCTCGCAAAGTAAAATTTTATTTCAGTTACAAATAACATAGACATTTTCTCATATTATAATTTACATCCATATTATATCTATGGATGCAAATTATTCTATAATAACGAATGCTCTCATTTGAAGAACTTTATAGCATAGAGGTTATGAACCTGACCTCCAGAGCCCGATTGTCTGAGCTTTAATCACCACTTTACCTACCACTACTGACATGTGAACTTGAGCAAATTTCTTAACCTTTCGCTGCCTCAGTTTCCACATATCAAAGCTAGGAATAAAATCTATACCTACTTGTAGATTTGTTCTTCCAATTAGGTTTTATGTACGTTAAGCAATTTAAACCATGCCTGGAACATGATATATATTATATAAATACTAGATACTATGATTATCATTTATTTTTAAAATTCTATATTGATAGACTTTTGGATTGTTTTCAAATTTATGGACTTTCAATAATAATATGCATAACAAATTTGAATATAAATATTTGTAAGAATATCATGGCCAAATGATTTGTGATTTTGATGTATACTGCAAAATTGCCTTTCAGAAAAGTTATAAAATTATATTACCATCTGTCAATTTGGGAGAGACTGCTTAATAAGCATTAAGTAGCCCCAAAATTAAGTAGGATGTATTTTATTGGTAACAGAGTTAAATATTTTAATTGCTAATTGATGTGTTCTGTTTTTAAAACTGCCTAGTTACATCTTTCCTTTTTTGAGTTTTCTTCAGACATATTTTTTAAAGTTTTGATATTTAAAAGTTGATAAACTTTAATTTGTCTTATTAATTTCAATAAAACCAACCAGTTTTTTGGCTTATATTTGAATATCATGAGTAGAAATCTGTCTCATTTACGCTTTTTGCTTGTAAATACTTTTTAATATTAATATTAATATTATTTTATTGATTACTGGCATATTGTGATCTCTCATTTTAGTTTCTTTGTGTCATCTGTATTAGACCACTTCTTGAAAACACCATACGTTTGGACTTTGTTTTGATTCAATCTGTCTTCTAACAGTAAAAATAACTCATTCATATTTATGGCTTTAATTAATATACTTGCTCTTGATTCTGAAATCTTTTTTGTCTTGATGTTACATACTTTACTCTTTATTCCCATCCTCTTAATTATGCTAAACATAACTAATGTATTTATTTTTTTCTTTTTCTCTCTGTAAGAAATTACACTGTTAGTAATAATTACATAGTCATTGTGAGTTAAATCTGTTTTTATCTAATATCAAACCCTATCAGGTCTTCTGGTTCAAAATAGTATTTGGCTAAAGCCTCTAGTTCCTAGAACTTCTTTAGTTTCTCACTAAAACACATACAAAAACTGAAAACAATCCTTTGTCAGACAAATAGATTCTAGAATATTTGAGGAATATCCACTGCCTATAAGTACGATCTGACTGCCATAGCTGTAACTCGGGAGACAGATTGCTAGAAGAAGAGGGAGCTGGAAACGTTATGTCCCTCCCTCCATGTCTGACTGACGCAAAAGCTCAGTCCCTGAGCCACTGGGGAAATTAGATAGCTGTTCGCTGAAGGTGGAGGAAAACATCATGGACACAAGCAGAGAGAGTGTTGCTTCCCTAGAAGAAAAAGAGCAGATGAAAAACAAATGATTATTTATAATAATGAAAAAGGAACCTAGCCAAAAGGATGAACAGAATTATTGCAGAGCTGGCACACTTCTAGGCCCAAAGCATTCGATTACCAGAGAGTGAAGGAGAGAATGTTGGGAAGGACACAGGCATGTACAATTTTATGTTGTTGCTGACAAATTTTTACGCTGGATGTAAAATATAGTAGTAGTCAATATGGAAGATTACTGAGCCTAAAGCCGTTCATCCTCTAGTACAAAACTGCTTTGAAAAAGCTACACTCCCAATGTATCATGAAAGAAACAATACATATTTTTATTATAATAAATTTTAAGCTAATTGGCCTCCCAGCTAAGAAATCAATGTGTTCATTAAAAAAAAAAAAATTATATTCTGCCTCCAAAGAGATGGAATCGTAGATGAAAAATGAGCAAGTTATTAAGAATCAGAGCTTTGAATTTGAAGCAGTATATAAATTGACAAAAAATCTAGTCGGAGTGCTTTATGGAACTGGCATTTTCAATCAATATAACATGTACAACGTTAGTGTGTGCCATTAGGGCCAATCAGAGAGTTGCGTAGGATCATCAAATGCGGTTCAGTTCATCTTTTGGGAGAAAGCTGGATAAAGGAACCACCTTCCCTGAAACTTGTGAATCTCCATGACTTCATTCATAAAGTATACATATCTCATGTAATTAATCCCCTGGATCTTTCATTGAAAATAGGCAGCTTCATAACTTTCCATACTGATTTTCTAAATCCTGTACGGAAAAATGGGTGATAGTGTATATGATGAAGATAATAATAAAGCCAATCATTTAATGAGTCGCATATGTACCTGATTCTGTGATACGCGATTTATACATACTGATGAATTAAACCTTACACTAATGCTATTAATGTGTCCATTTCACAGATGAAGAAAATGCTGGGAGAGAAAGTAATTCATAACGACATACTTATAAAATGATTGATTGGGAGTTAACAAGAGTAGGCTGATGGGAAACACTAATATCTCAATCTATTAGCTCTACTGCCTCTCCGTGCTGTGTATATTATACAGCCAGTTGATGCCACCTGTTTTCCTTCTTTAACTAAGATTAGTTGTTTCCAGAGATGAGAGTGCTATTGGCAAAAGTGTACCTCCTCCAATACCCCGGGAAAGACCGTAAAACTAAGCAACATCTCTAGTCTATAGCTTTTAAGGGGTAGGGTTTCTTCCATAGTCTTTGCTTACAGGAAGTATAATTGTGTTACCTATTTCACTTCTGTTTCACTGAATCAGAGTCCATTTTTTTTTAAAATCTTTTAAGAAAGACTGGAATGTTTCTAATGGTATATTATTTGGAAAAATCAGTTTTCTGTCAATGAGATCTCATTCGTATTCCAGAGCTACAAAACGATTTACTTGCTGGAGTGCGAATCTGATGTACCAATGATTTTTTTAATTTTCACACCTACTTTCTGGTTTCCACACCATCAAGTAAAATACCCTGCATTTTTTCTTCTTAATGAAACGTGATTATTGGAACATGAGTTAAAAGTAAACATTTTTAGAATAACTTGTATTTTAGTAGGAAAGTCTGGAAAACTGTTCTATAATTCAAAAGACTGTACCTAGAAATGGGTATTTGGGTCTCCATCGTGGAATGACAAAAGGGGCAGTTTGGAACAAAAGGATAATCCCATCACATAAGCAACCACCTACCTGTAATTTGTGGATTACTAAACTGATTATTTTTCCTCCTCATCAAAAGCGGGGTGAAGAGGAACCAGTCAATTTTTGGAGTCTTATAGACCTCTGAGAAAACTACTTAATTAACTAATATATAATAAAACAATTGTTTATTGAACATAATTTTAGATCAGAGAGAGTTAGCTAAATAATCTTAATGACTCAAGTCCGAAAAGCCTGACACATTTATCTCTAATATTCCATAATGTATTATTTTCCTAGCAATCTTATTAAAAAATTACCACAAGGTGGGTGGCTTAAAACAACAGGCATTTATTCTCTCACAGCTCTGGAGGACAGAAGTCTAAAATTAAAGTGTTGATAAGAACACACTCCATCTGAAGGCTTTGGAGAATCCTTCCTTTTCTCTTCAAGCTTCTGATAGCTGTAGGCATTCTTTGGCTTCCTTGGCTTATGGCCAAATCACTTCCATCTCTCCCTCTGTCTTCACATCATTCTCTCCTCTGTAATTGTCTTCTCTTCTATAAAGACAATCATCATTTGGATTTAGGGCCTACCTGGGTAACTGAGGATAATCTCAACTTAAGATTCTTAAGATCTGCAAAGACCTTTTCCCCAAACCAAGTCACATTCACAGGTTCTAAGGACACATAAACATTCTTTGTTGAGGTCACCATTCAGCCCACTACAGGCACCATTTGCTTGAGAACTAGAATTTCAGTGGTCATATATCAAGGTAATTTCTGCTTCTGCACTGAACAATATGGAGATTATATGGACCATGGACACTTATTTTTCCTTGAGTTTCTTCTTTCTTGACTTTAAGTAGACTCTCCCCCTTTCATCAACCAATTTGATATATTTTAGAGACTGACAGAAGACATAATGTAAAAGAAAGTGAGAGATGCATGAGATGAATTTCTAGAGGTCAGTGGAGACTAGATAATTCAGCATCATAGAGGCCATAGAAAAAAAAGTGTGAATTTTATTGAAAGTGCAAGGGAGCACATAGAACTAGTGAAAGCTGTCTACATTTTTACCCACATTTAATTATGGATGTCTTCACATATGCTAATGTCCAGGTTCAAGAACACTTCATTTCCTGTGTAGAGGCAACATTGGAACTTTCAGTATGGGACAAGTTGAGAACACTTCCGTAGGGGCCAATGCAACATGGAGAGAAGACACATTTACGTTTTTGTTTCCATGTCCTACAGCTCAGTTTCCCATTCATCTTGCCAAGGTGCTACCTGGGGTTGGTTAAAGGGGGAATAAATAGTTCCCATTGCAGAGACAGAGTGAGGGAACTGTCAGCATTCCTAGTTTGCTCTTGTTCTTTTTACTCTTGAACCTCATATTCTCCATTCCATGTCATAGATACCAGACAGTACTAAAGCACCTCTCCCCTTTCCCCCTAATTCTCACCCTATTTTATACACATTTTGTTGTTGTTGTTAATCCATCATTCCCTTTCCTCCTCTGTTAGCCTTCTCTCAAAACATACCATGACCAGATCACTCAACTTCATACCACCAGCTTCTAAAATCTCATTTCATTTCCCAACTAGTGAATGATTAATTAAAACACAGAGCAGTGTCTCATATCTATAACAATTCTTTATTCATCTGCCAAAATGCCTAAATTTTCATGTTTTTAAACTTCTTTTTTTCATTCACCACTTCACAAAATATACTGATTTCAGTGTTCATATATAATGTTGAGTTTATTTTATGTTACTTTTTAATGTTTGCATAGTTGTCTAGGTGAGGCCTTTCATCTTTCTACACAAATGAACAGACATTCTACATTATGCCAATGGGTTGTTTCTAATGACATGTGGACTCAGATGGAATGTGAAAATGAGGCTGCAGAAAGTTTGATCCATATGTGCAAAGAGAAAGAACATTTGTGTTAATACTCATGTTATTATCTGACTATTAGCATATGTGGATCCATCCACCGTAAAGTGTCAAGAATTTAATAGGAAGCAGAAGACATAGTCTCTCACATGTGAGAATTTACAGAAGAAATGAATGCACATCACCAGAAATAAACCATGTAGAGGAAACTGGAGTGACAGGATTTGTCGGAGTCAGGGCAAATGAATTATCCATTGGCAGAGAGATCTGAAGAATTTTGAAATGTCACAGTATGTATGGAGGTTGTGGCCATCAGGGGGCAGGGAGGAGGGTTACTGAAACTTGACTCCAGCACTAATAACTGTATATCCCTGACTTTTCTATTTTTTCAATCTGTAAAATGGAGATGCTTATATCTCCCCTTCCTAAGACTACTATGGATATTAAATAATTTCTATATGCAAAATATCTGGAGATATAGAGAAGTTGCTTATATATTAACTCTCTGCCATCCCTACCTCAACCATGATGTAGATTTGGTATAAATGATACAAATTTATCATCACAAAATTTTTGTCTTGAAGAGAGCTATATCAACATGGCTATAGAAGCTATAGTTAAAAGGACAATTAACATCTAACAATTTAGGGAGATATGCATGCATATAGGAATTTTAGTAGTTTATTTTTTAAATAAACACATTTATGACATCAATAGAACAACATACCCAAGTGAACATATTCAAATTTAACCTTAAGATGTCTTCAAAAATAAACCTTTTTGGTAATATTTCAGTCTTTATTATTTTTAGGGATGGTGCCATTAAAGCAGTCCTTTCTTTTTTTTTTTGTTCATTAAAAAAAAATTAATCAGTGATATTTTTGCATATAAGATTCATCAAGTTAAACATATATATTAGGAAATATATATGTCTAACATTACTATAATCTATAAGCAATGCTGGAGGCTAGACAATGTGTGATTAAATTTGCATTTTTTGTGGATATATGATTATATCTTTATACAATTACTTTAAATTAATTAAGCTTGTTGATTCACGTCATAATACTGACATTATAAGGCTATACTACCTGAGGCATATTATAATATCTTTTCATATTAAAGAGTAAAATAACCTAG
>NW_006494609.1:8797476-8805271 GCF_000325575.1 Pteropus alecto
TGTAGGGAATGAGAGCTATAAAAGAGCATTATGTGAGTAAAGAAAAAGGAACAGGCTGGAGGTTTTCTTTATAGGCTAACTTAAAAGAAGTAGAAATGAATTTCTATTGCATTTAGATTAAGACTAAGTCACAGTTATGGCGTTGTAGTATTTCTCCTGCTTACCAACTCATCGGTAAGCTTTATTGAGATGTGAGAAAATTCTGCTGTTACAAAAAAATGAAACTTTTACTCTGTCATGAAGTATTTTCAGTTAATGCTGCAAGTCTTTAAACTAAACCCTAAATAGCCTTTAAGGAAATTAAATCATAAAAGTGTGGGTTAGTAATATTTACCTCGGAATGGTTATAGGAAGTCCTGCTGGGAAAAAGTAACTTTCTGAATGTTAAATGACTTAAATATTTCTCATAATTATATAAAAGTAATCTTCTGAGGGAACATGGCCCCGGATGCATCCCTTTCCTGAGAATCAGTGTAATATGATTTATTATACCTTTTTCTACCCCTTAGTTGGTTTGGGGTAGAAAACAGTATCATTTTTTTTCATAGAAAATAACTTTATCACTTAATATGTGGCTTTTTATTGCAAGGCCTCTTCATTCCTTGGTTTTTACTTCGCACCAGTCATGTTCTTCACATCCAACTACAATCACCCACTTATGGGGATTCTAGCCTGTCATCACCAGACCTGCAAAACCTACAGAATTTGTTTCAAACATCACACTCTGAATATTTTCTCTTATTCCTTCAGCTCACTTAACTGTTCAGGCACTAAATTCATTGAGACTTTCGATCCATTAATCCTAGAGCTTGTTATCTATCATGCCTTTTTCCCCCAGGTCTTCATTTCCTTACTCAGACCAAACTCCATATTTTAGTATTAGATACACTAATACTAAGTTTGTAAATTTATTTAACTTTTTCTCTCTTCTTTCTTGCATCGCAATCCTATGCTGCGACAACATAAAGCATCAGAACATTGTTGGAAAAAAATACTCCGATGGCTGGGTTCATTTCATATTTACAGACACAAATCTCAAAAGGATATTCAACAGTGCCAGACGATCCTGTAATATTTGCCTGGTAAATTTGTTTTCTTACTGTCAAGGAGGACTTTTTTACTTCTCTCTTCTCAAATCTCTCTCTGTCTTTCCCAACCCTCTGTCATGACGTTGAGCTGATAGCACTGAAACACTTTTCATTAAGAAAATCCATGTGAGAATTGCCAGAAATTCACCAGTTTCATGAACCTGTACCTGTATATTTTGAATTCCTTCTCGCTGCAGTGGATCTCTCCTTTTTGCTCTCTGAATGGAACTCTCCGTGTGCACTGCTCTATTTACTATTTTTGCAAAATTATAAGAATGTTATTCCTGAAATTAGCTCTTCTATCTTCTGCTTCAACATTTTCTCCCTCTCTGCTGGGTTACTCACATGGACTTTAAACCTTGGTCACATTTAGCCTTGTCATACCTTGACTCTACATTTTCCTCTAATCATCCATAGAAACTATTTGCTTCCCATTCATAGTAAAACTCTGCCAATGAGTTTTCTATGCTGGCTGTCTCTACTTTGTCTCCTCCCATTCCCTTTCTCCATTTGGGCTTTTATCCTACTGCACCATAGGACGTGTGACTAGTGTCAGTAAGAATAAAACTTGTGAAAACTAAGTTTTCCCATATATTATTGAACTCTCAGAAAATGTTTCCACTGTTAGACACTCCCCACCTCCACTTACGTGTTGTCCTTTAGTCTCCGTGCATATACACGCTCATGTTTTCCTTCAACCTTGCTGGACAGTCCTAAGCATTTTTTTTTTTTGCAGACTTCCCATTCCTCTACCAGATCCCTAAATCTTACAGCGATCTTGGTCTCTTATTCAGAATCCTCTTCTCATTTTACACCTACTGTCTAGGAAATTGTACCTAGTTCTGTGATTTCAAAAACCAATCTCTAGGCTTCGGAATCTCAGTTTATATCTCTCACCCTTATCACTTCATTAAGATGCAAACATCTACCCAAAAGTCTTGATTTCTCTACTTAGGAACTAAAATACTTTCAAATTTAGTCTGTTAAATTATGTTCAAACATTCTTCCCATCCAAAACACTCAACACAAAGTTTTTCTTGAAAAATAAATGACATCATCAGTTGCTCAGGCCAAAAATGTAGAATTCATGTAACTTCCCTGCTTCTAATATCTTTCCATTTTACCTAGATTAACTTCAAAATTCTTACCTTAGAAAAACCCTTTACATGACCTTTCTCTGCTGTTTCCTGCTCTCCAGAAACATTAGTTTTCTTTGTTTCACACTTTTTACTTCAATGCCTCAGGGTTCTTTTGCTTCTTTTTCTTTTATGAAACATCTTTATAGTGAAGAAAATAATAACCATCCATAGTTTTATCACTAAGATCAAGTACTGTTATCATCTGTCATCTATGCATCTTTGCTTCAATATTTCTTGAAAAAATAATCACTTTATTGTTTAGTAAAATATAATACATGCCTATTATAAAAATGTTGAAGAATGTAGAAAAAAATAAATGTAAAAAAATCACTTTTAATTCTGGAAATTACTATTGTTAGATTATGTTAACATCTTTTTAGATACAATTTTATATGTATACACAGAAAGACAAATATGGAAAAATAGAAAAAATATTGGCTATATATGACTTTAAATGAGACCATATTATAAATACTATTTTAATAAAACAGTTTAATTTTACTTGATTTAATATAAGAGAAAGTCGAAGGAACTATTGACATTCGAATAAATGTTTTGATAATAGATAAATCTCATGGCTCTTGAGGATTCTCTGCTCCCTCCTTGTGATATCTTTCCTAAACAGAGAATCATGAGGTTTATATAGCAAAAATATGTCACTGATACCTGATACGAAATCGCTTCTCTGAAAAGGTGCATCCGTTTTTCCAAGTTATATAGATGTTCTCTTTACCTTTGACCTTATAAATATATAAAACATTTTAGTCACTGGCCCCTCTATTGGAATATTGCTGATTATAAACTGAAATAATGAGATTTTTGGAGATCACACATACGCTATTCTCTCCAGCATCCCACCCCTTCCAACCCCTACCCACTCCTCCAGCAGCCGAAATCCTACTTTATACCTGCACTGCATGGTACTAGCATTGTGTGTCATGACTCCTTTGTGTTTCCTTTTAATGTTTCCTGTGTGGTAACTATCCCAAGTTTTTTCACGATTGAAGATACTTTTCTATTCCTTGTTCTTTAAAATTCTCTTAGCATGATACATTATTGTTGAAAACATATTCTGTTTTTCTATTTTCTGTAAATTTTGCTCTGGTTTATTCTCACTTCAATATTGCATTGGAGTAATTCAAAGACAGCCTGGATTTACCCACCATAGCTTTTATTTCTTGTGTGTGTGTGTGTGTGTGTGTGTGTGTTTCGTCTAGGAAGCATAAACATTTCTTTATTGTTGATGCTCTGTAGCTTAACTAGTATAAACTTCGTATTGGTTTTGAAGACAGTTGCATTAAATGTGGTCTTTGGTATGATGGTTAAAACTTTCCTGCATTTAAAAATGTGTTATTTGTCTAATTTATCTTCTATTCCAGTTTTTTTTTTTTTGGTTCTTTATTTCATGACACTAGTTGTTCTTATATTGGATTATCCTGGATATTTTCCAGTTCTAATAGATTGTATTCACATGTGTTAATCTACTTGTAAATTTATTTGCTTTCACATTTTTAATAATTAATTATTAGTATATTGATTTTCAGACACACTTATTCTATTTCTTAATATTTCTATTTTACATATGAGTATTATAATGATGCTGTTTGCCTATAATTCTTTTCCTTTGTTCTCAAATCCTCCTTTTCAGCTACTTTGTGTTATTATAAACTATAATTTGAGCTCTAGTTATATAAAATGTATAATCTTATTAATAGTTATAAAACATGAAATGATCAAGAGGATTTGCCCTCTGTTCTTTGTGTTATATTTTTCTAGGATGATCCTGTCTCGTTTATTCCTCCTTCTCTTCCCTCCTTATTCCTTCCCTCCTCTGTCTCTTTCTTCCTTCCTTCCAATGTATAGGCTCCCATTCTATAGTTTACAGAGAAAAAACAAAATGGCCTCTAGCCAGTGGAAACAGAATCATGATAAATCAAAATATGTTAGAAAAAGAGGATTTAAACAAAGCTGCAGAATGAGAGTCTGCTACTTTTTGTGTTACAGCCATTCTTGTGACGTGAGCAGGAAAACTCAGTTGATAGAATACTCTCTTAAATTAAAAAAAAATTTTTTCATTTGTTATGTTTAAACATGCTCTGTCCAGTCCTCTTTCTAAAAAAAAATTCTCTCCACCTGGAAGGTGATATGTATTTTTCTGGGAGGATTGGTAAGGCAATGGATCATTTCTCTAACTCAGTTTTTAGCTGTTTGGCTTTTTAAAGTCTTGTTAGCAAGGGGCATTCTGAGAATTGTCAGACTTTTCTCAATTCTTTTTTTTTGTTTTTGTTTTCCAATTCTTAAGACTCTTGTAGAATCTCTTGTTACTGCATTGTTATTGTCCTGGTCCTCATCTTTAAGTGTATTGCTAGAGGTTGTGCCCTTTTTCTCATTTGTTTACTGATGGTACTTTTTTCTCTACTTCTCATTTCTTGAGCACATAAACTAGTCTACAAAGACTATAGAGGTACATTTGATGAAATGTTAATGACATATTTTTCTGCTCATAATTATAAACACAATTAGGAAAATATTACATTAATCATGACCATCAAAAATGCAAAAGAACGTAAGTTTTTCCTAACAATACCATATTAAAAGTGCTATTCTTGAAGTAATTACACAATATTTTTTCTGAGGCCTTTGCCAATATTACTGATCCTTTTCTCTGCCCCAATCTTTCCCCTTCTTGATATTATCTTTTGTAATATCCTTTTTGTTTATTAAATACTACCTAAGTTCTCAACTCATAAATTCACTGTATTTTTATTTTTTTTTTGCCATACTCTACTCTCATTCCACTCATCATAAGGCGAGCTCTCTTGTCTCTCTGTTTATTAAGACTTAAGGCCAATTGTCAGACAAGTGTCATTCGGCCCTTTTTGAGAAATTTTTTAAGTTTTAAATCATTTTAGTAGCAAAGTTATTGTTCAGTAGTTACTGAAGACTGTAAATGCTTCAAGTTTTGTGCCTGCTAAGGTCTAAATTTATTATTCTTTGTTAAAAGTATTAAAATTTTAAATAAATAAATTAGTCTGAAAGATAAAAAAAATTCATCTAACTCTCCTTAACACCTACTCTTATAGGGCAACAATGCAATTGAATTGATGTGGTTTATTAAACAATGAATAATTACATTTTAAATTAACTTTTCATTAGAAGTCATTGCAATTGTAGATTTTAAAAGCCCACAGAATGATTTTGTTACAGGGAATCTTTAAATTAGGTTTCTAGAAAGAACTTAGGGAAAAGAATAAGAGAAGGTTTTGCTAAATTGATGAAGTATTACATCTAAACTCAGATATTGCTATTGGAATTTAATGCAAATTAAAATTTATGTATGTATGTATGTATGTATGTATGTATTTATTTATTTATGGCGACATTGGTTAATGAAATTCAGTAAGTTTCAGGTGTACAATTGAACAGTAAGGCATATATATATATTGCATTGTGGTTTCACTGCTCATAGTTAGATTTCTTTCTGTCACCACATATTTGACCCCTTTCACCCTATCTACCTTCCCTCTCTCACCTCCCCCCTACCCTCTGGTAACCACTAGCCTATAGTCTATGTTCATGAGTCTCTGTTTGTCCTGTTCATTTGTTGCTTTTAGGTTTATATCCCACATGTAAGTGGGTTTATAACCCACATGTAAGATATCATGTGGTTTTCAATTTTTTCTGTCTGGCTTATTTTGCTTAGCATAATTATCTCAAAGTCCATCCATGTTATCACAAATGGTAGTATTTCATCTCTCTTTATGGCTGAGTAATATTCCATTGTGATATATATATATATATCACAGCTTTTTTATCCAATTATCTATCGTAGGATACTTCGGCTGCTTCTATGTCCTGGCCACCATAAATAATACTGCTATGAACATTGGTGTGCAAATATCTTTTCAGATGTATGTTTTCAAGTCTTTGGGGTAAATACACAGTAGAGGAATTACTGGATCATATGGTAGATCAATTCTTAGTTTTTTTATATTAGGCCCTCATGGAAGTGTCGCTTGTAAATATATTTTCCCATTTGGATGGTTGTCTCTTTATCTTGTTAATGGTTTCTTTTGCTGTGCAGAAGCTTTTTAGTTTGATGCAGTCCCATTCATTTATTTTTGCTTTTACTTTTCTTGCCTCTTTAGGTCAATGATCCATGAGTTTAGTTTATATGTTTTCTTCTATGCAATTTATTTTTTCAGGTTTTATATTCAGGTCCTCAATCCATTTTGAGTTAATTTTGGTGTATGGTGATAGAAAACAGTTTAGTTTCATTCTTTTACACGTGGCTTTCCAGTTTTCCCAGCATCATTTATTAAAGATGCTTTCTTTTCTCCAATTTTTAAAAAGTGAGATTTTAGAAAATATACTTAGGACTATCACCACTGAGTAAAATCTAATAATTCTGTACTTTTGCTATTCTAAAGAATATACCTTTTTAAATTGGTTTCGTCAACATTCTTGATGTTATATTTTATGAAAGGATGTTGGTTCAATGAGACTCCATTTTACTGGTTATCATTTGGTCTGTGATGTTCTGGAAGCACTCCTCTCTCTTTCTTCTGATGCTTTGGAGAGGCACTGCATGCAAACAGCAATAGCAGCTATGAGAGAATCTAGGATTTAGTTTTGCTTTTGCTTTTCATGTTTGTAATTAAATGTGTTTTGATGATAAAGAATGCTCTTTCCTTCACAGTTTATAAAATGTCTTTATTCGTATGTTTAGTTTCTTTATTTTATTTATTTTTCTAATGTCATAAAAACTAATATGCACATAAACTCCAACTCATTTCACCCATTTACCTTGTGTTTTGGAGAAGTCCTTTTGGAAACTCAATTATAATAAACAAACATGGTATCAAAAAAATTCCAGACTCTGAAACATGCTCTGAAGCAGCTTTAATTTAATTAGATGAATTATTTAAAAAACATCTTTTGAACATCCTGGAAATTTTTGTGCTAAAGCTGGCAGCAGAAGCCCAGAAGCACCTTTGTAACTTCTAAATTTAAAAAAAAAGAAAGAAAATAAAGAAAAAAGAAAAAGAAAAAAGTAGGAAACAAAAAAGCATACATAAAATCAAACTTCATAACATTTTTTAAATTAAAAATTAAAGCAACGCATTTCCATAAATAGATTAACTTAAGCCAAAATATACAGCCATTTTGGACTTCAGTAAGAAATAGTAATAAATAATTGTGATAACGATGACTCACATTTGTTTTATTTCTTCTGATTTGCAAAATTTTTTATAAAGGAAATCTATTTGATAGCCATTATTAAATCCCAAGCTGATAAACGAGGGAATTGAGACAAACCTGATGGCCCTATCTACTAACAAGCGGTACTTGGCGTTTCCAGAAACTGAGGTTACTACTTAACTCATTGACATTTTCCATACAAGGTATTAGCTCTAAGACTTGATGCCACTTTGATTGGAGAGTATTATTATAACTTCGTTTAATCTTATGTTACATGGCAAAGGAAAGATTATCCTGGTGCAGCCTGACCTAATGAGGAAAGCCCTTTAGAAGCAGAGATATTTCTCTGCTGGTTGAAGAGGGAGA
>NW_006494609.1:8805294-8842617 GCF_000325575.1 Pteropus alecto
GAAGGAAAACATTCATGTTGTAAACTGTCTACCAGGGCCAAATGATAAGGAATTCTGGGTGGCTTTTTGGATCCGAGACTGGTCTCTGACTAACAGCTAATAAGAAAACAGGGACCTTAGTCATACCAGTACTAGGAGGTGAGTTCCAACAACTAGAGAGCCTGGAGGAGGACTGCAAGCCTCACATTTTGCCTGGTTTATATCTTCATTACAGCCCAGTGAGACGCTGAGTAAACGATCTAGCTAACCCACACCCGGACTCCTGAGGCACAAAACTTCGAGATAATCAACCAGTGTTGCTTTAAGCTGCTGAGTCTGTGGTAATTTGTTAGGTAGCTATAGAAAAAGAATACAATATCTTCCCTGATGACATTAGTCTGTATATTGAGAGTAGCCACATTTCCCAGCAACAGTAAGGGTCAATGGGAGTTAAAAAACCTGAATTAAGACAATATTAGACTGGACGGAGATTACGAGTCTCTTTTTTCCAGTTTTACTGTCAAAGACCACCTTTGTAAGGACAGATTTGCTGAAATTATATAAAGATTTCTCAGTGTTTTATCTAACTATTACTCAACCATTGATATGGAATATCACCTATTTTTCCTATTGCAGATTCTTTACAGTGTTTCCCTTCTCGTAATTCTTTTCTCTGAAAATTACTGTTAAGCTTTTCTTTTCAGTAAATATTGATAATTGGATAGCTTTACTTTCTAGTATATTAGTTTGAATGATCCCTCCCTGGTCCATGCATACACGTTGATTTGGTTCCTTCTCATATGTGAAGTAAGCTTTCGGTGTTTCCAAAACGTGCAAACAATGGGAGTGTAAAGGATATCAGCTTGCAATACCCATGAGAGCAGGACTCATGAGATTGATACTTTCTCACACTAAAGTCATACTATGAATTTCAATCCTGAGATTATGCAAGATGCTAATTGATGGGAAATATATCTTGGGTCTTGAAGAATTGGAGCTCAGGAGCTCTGCCAGCCTTTTGTTGGGATTATGCCCATACAGAAGACTAATGTTTGTTGTCTTCTCCTAGACTTGATAAACTAAAGAAAGAAATGGCAGCTAGATTTTACCTCTTGAGCCAACTCTTCTTGATAGCTGAGTTGGTCTTCGGTGAGAAGGATTCTGAGGCCAAAATCTATCCCTGTGTGAATGAATACAGTGACTGATAATAATGTTTGCAATGGCCATGACAATGGCCGTTGGAAATGTCCACATGTATTATATGTATGATGATCCTGGCATAGCTCCAACTATCCACCCATAGAATGAATTGAAAATAACATATTAAAGATATTGAGAAACAAAAACATGTAATTGAGGAAGAAATTCTCATGTTTCAACTTTATTTTCTTTATTATCTGCATTGATCTGAGTCAATGGATACTTGTTCTTCCTTAGACAAGTATAAGTAGCTATATACTTTTCCCATTATATCCTATCCTTAGATTTATTTAGACATTTGAGAAAATTATAAATTCCAGATAGCCTCCCATCTTAAAACTGATATTTCCCCCAATTTGGCAACCCTCTAAATCTTGTCATGTCTTAATAGAATCCTGCATAAAGTGTCTTCTTTATCTTTAAATTATTTATTTGACAGAGTCTGAAAGTCTACGTCTGAAAGTTGGCGCTTAGGAAATCAAAACATAATTATCACACTTCATGTGCAGCTCTCTTCTCTACTTCTCTGCGTGGTTAGGAATATCATAAGAACATCAGAATGACAACACATACTTCACTTTTCTACATTACCGAGTGGGACTAATTTCAAAGCTATATACTTTCTATTCTTTAGAAGAGGAGTGAGAATTTGGTACTAATTTAACAGTATCTGGGTCAGGAAATTCTTTTAACATCATGTTTCCTAGAGAAGATAAAAAATGGAAATTAATTACGCTATAACCCACAAAAGGCAGCTGATGAAACCTCTAGGCAGTTGATAGCCTCTGTAGGCATGGGAGTCCTAGCTCTCACCTTAGTCCTCATTGTCCAGCAGCACTAATATTGGAATAGTGTTGGAGAGATATGGTTTGTACCAGGGTTTTTGCTCTCATCTAAGATAACTTTGACCAATAACAACAAACTGAACAGCAGGCCTACATAGCAGAAAATGCTAACTTTTTCCTACCCCTAAACTATAGAACCGTATGTCATCTTCTGGTCTCAATGACATCTTATGAAAGTTAAAAAAAAAAAAAAAAGGAGCTGATCATGCCTGAGCACAAATATAAAAGGTAGCTAAGTTGTCGGTGGTTTGGATCTACAATGCAAGGTTCTATAAAATTTCAGCCCAACTATATCCATGGTCCTCATAGGTAGAGAGAAGGTCATTGTTACACAGTCGCCAGAGAAAGCCCTGTGTAGAGAGAACAGTTACTTATATACTAAAATTTGACAGAGCAAGAGAATATCCTCTTCTAGAAGATAGCAACTTGGTGGATTATTGATCTACCATTATAGTCTTTAAATAATAAACATAACCTAAACATCAACATGCTTTTTGCTTTTTCTTAATTTTATATCTAAATATAATTCTATTGACTATAATTTTAGAGATATCTCCACATTTAGTCTGCTTCCTTCTCTAAGCATTCAGCATCTCTGGTTTGGGTTATTTTTACAAGCTTCCTAACTAACCTGTTTATATTAATTTGAGTAGTTAATATTGATTCGGTACTTATTACATACCAGGCTCTATGCTAAATTATTTACATACTTTACATCATTTAATCCTCAGGGCAAATTGTTACCCCCATTTACAAATGAGAACACTGTGAAGGAGCCACAGCCAGGAAGGTGGTAGAGCTGAGATGTGTACTAGTCTTTCCCACTCAATTCATCTTCACTAAGGGGCACATATGCTGAGTCTGTAGGGCTAGCAGGCAATAGAAGAGCCTAATGGAAGCACTAAGTTGTTTGTGCTGTGCTCCATCATAGTCACTGCCTAGTTACATCATCCTTTAAAATGTGGTATTGGCCAAATAATTCCCTAAGAGATAAGGCCACTAGTTATCAATTTCTGGTATTTTTTTTTTCAATGCAATAATCTGTGTAATACTTTTAAAACAAATTTTAGCCATGTATTCCTTCTGAAATTCATAGTGGGCTTTGCACTGTATTTGAGATTAAACATATAAGAAATTGCCCTGTACAAAAGTCCTCCATAATGTAATCTAAATGATCTCATATCACCTACCCACCTGTTTTTATAATCCAAAAAAATAAAAATTATTAATGGCATGCCATAGACCTAATTGAATCTCAAAATAACTAAAAACCTACTAGAATTATAATTACATATTACTGACAATGCTAGTTTGCTTTATTGAACTTAACATTCAACACATATTACATTTCTAAAAGGGTGAATCTTGCATTTACTTCTCCACAAAGTTTCTAAAGAAAAAAAGATAGTGGTAAAGGCTCAGTCTTAGAACAAATCTATAAATGGTAGTTCATTTTTCCTAGTGTCTTTCCTTTCCCAGAGTCAGCGAGTTTTTTTTTTTTTTATTCGATAGTTAATTATTTTTAAAATTTCAATCTCATAGCTTTATTTTTTTTTTTCACAGATCAGACCTACTTTTGAATTGGAGAAACTTTACCGTAACAATGCAAGCTGCTTTTCATGACTCTGTAGTCATGGCAGTGATTAAAATGAGTTAAAATAGGCATAGAAAGAAGCCATTGGCCTGTCATTGTTTCATATGCACAAAATAGCCTCATTATATATTGTAAAACAAGTAGTTCCATTCTAACCATTTAAATAAGAAATAAGAATATCTATATCTACTAATAATTCTCTCTAATAAGATACTGACCAAAGTGCTGGGCACATAAAGTACAATTTAAAAAATATTTTGAATTCCAAGTCTAAATTATTATCAATCCTATTATCTGAAATGGCAAAATGACCCTAGAATGCCATTTATTCCAGAATACACAGACGTATTCTGGAATCTAGAAAAGTTATTACAGTTTTTTCTAAATTTTAATTATTGAATCGCCAAGATTTTTGGTCTGGAATTTTACATATACATATAAGCTAAATTATTTCACTTGGACTCAGTCCCCCTCCCATTGGTCCTTCAATAGAAGACAAAGACAACAGTGACTACCTCCTGTAACCCATATATAAGAATCTTAAATGCATTTTACAATGTTCTTTTTGTCATCTTAGGTAGAAATTAGAACAATTCTTTGTATATAACCATAAAAAAATCTTGAATTTTACTGATGTCTCTAAAAGCAGAAGTAAGGGCAATAACTTGTTTTTCATTTTAGTAGTAGGGAAAAGACAAAGGATTAAGAAATGCCCTATTCAGAAAGAGCTAGAAATGGAGTAGAAAGGTCTGGCTTATTGCTTACCACCTGGGCACCTGGGCCAGTTTCCTCACCATCTGGGCATTGGTTTTTGGTTTTCCAATTTTCTCTAAAACAGAGGAAATAGGAATACTTACTTGACAATACTGTTTCAAATATGAAAACATAAGTGGAAGAATTCAGTAAAGAAAGCACTTTATAAAGCATTTTGTTTTTTAAATTATTTTATAATTTTTTTTATTATACATTCCCCCCCAAAAAAAGCCCTCCAATTTTGTGGTTACATATAACAGGCAAAATCACACTGATATTCTTCAATAATTGAAACTGTTACTCAATATAATTTGAGGAGTTATCAACAATACCTTTCCACAAATCAGAATAACCTCTTTGAAGACTTATTACTAATGTCTCATTCTATGAGAAGGTATTTATTTCTCCAGGACTTATTTATTTTCTTGGGTCTATAGTTTCCACATAAAGGCACAGATGATTAAGAGTGAGCGACTGTCTGGTGATGGTAAGGCAAAGGAGGATTACAAAACAAGGACAAGAAAGCAATGCAATGTTTGAAAACACACTGGTTTGGTATCACTGATTGGATGTATGAACTTGGACAAATTATTGGATCTCTCTGAATTTTAAATTTCCCATCTTTAAAATAGGGATATGAGCATATATTTTCCCCCCAAAATTATTAAATGAAATCAAGTTTCTGAAGTGCTTACTAAAGCTAAAATATTTTCTATAACTTGTAACAGTATGCAAGTAATGCATTTTGATACCCTTTTTCTCAACAAAAGGTATGGAAATGTTTACCTAAGATTAACCTCCTGTTGATGACTTTACTTGGAACTCATCCAGAGTTTTCAGTGATGTGGAAGCAACTTTTTTTTTTTTTACCATGGGTTTTTATAGCCACAGTTTCCTGTAACTAACTTTCATAAGCTTTAATCTTTCATAAATTTATTCTTTATAAATTATATTGACATTACATGGATATTGTTTAAATATGTAATTATCATTTACAACATGGTTGAGATCAGCGATGACATCTTATGGACTCTGAAAGGTATTATTCCATGTAAGGCCAAATATTATTTATTATCTATTCAATGTAAAGTGATATTCCATAGGAAAAAAATTTTGAAGAGTATAGAGTAAGAAAGGTACAGACTTCTTGTGTCTCATGGAAGACAAAAGCTTTCCCACACTTTACTAGAAATTGTTATTGTGGGTCATATGTACTTGAAAAGTTCAAGTCATTATCTGTGGCTCTTAGCAGGTGCCATTTATTTTTCTTCATTTTATTTTAAGTGGAGGTCATTTCATTAATTTTTAACTGACTGCTAGTTCCATTGGCAAATTTTCACTGTATATTTTTTAAGTAAAATAAGTTCTGAAGGAGAGTGAATTAAGTCAGCAGTTTCCTCATTTGATGAAACAACCTCAAACTTCTTGACCTTTTTATGCACATATTTGTTTATTGCGCACACGCTATTTGCCAAAGAGAATTTTTAATAATTTATTTTCCACACCTAAACACTTCATATATACACGATCCCTTTATGAGGGAGAATTTGTAATAACTGTAAAATCATAGGGATGAAGTATTGTTTCCAGCTTGAAATTGCCAGTTATGAGAAGAGTGTTAGATGGTTTTCTAATTCAGGCAATTACACAAGAATACACTCTGAATATTCTACATTTTCCTGAGCTTTAAAGAGAAATCTGAATAATTTAATGAACCTAAAAAAAACCCTTCAACTCCATTTTCAAATTGTCGTCTGTCATCTATCATCTGTCTGTCTGTCTGTGTCTGTCTATCATCTATCGTCATCAATCATCATCTATCATCTATAGAGATAAACATACACACACATACATACACACACAAAACAAACTTCAATAGCTTAAAATACACAGTCTAAAGTTATAGCTTCTGGGATTTAAGTCTCTTTGTATCTCACCCCAGTTTTCCCTTCTAATGATATAGCTTGTTCTCCTAACAGCAATTGCGTCCTTCCTGTGACAAATTTGATTTCTCAATTGTGAGCGATAAATGAGGTAGTGTCTAAGTTATGTGCTTTCAAAGCAATAACACATTATATAGCTCATGAGTTATTATTATTTATTGCCCATTTTTTTATGATCTAGGTCAAGTCTGATTTCCTCCACAAAGTTTTTTCTCACCAGCTGAGGTCACCACAATCAATCTTTTTCCTAATATCCCATAGGAGATGTGGTACTTCTTATTGCCTCTTACATGACTCATGGTCCAAAGCAGAGTGCAGGTTCAATAAGAGAAGAGGCCAAATGTCATTTATCTCTGAGTTCACCAGATCTGGTACAAGGTCTCTCATAAAGCAAATTGAATGCGTATTTGTTGATAACTATGTGCAATACCCAGATGCCAATTAAAGCCTTTTAATAAACAAGTTACTCATTTAAAGAGTTTACATGATCTACTTCAATATAGCCATTTTCTTTTTTAACTTTCAGGAAGTTTCTCATGCAAAACCAAAACATAAATACCAAGAATAAAATACACTGCCGTTTGTGTGTTGTGTTAGACGTAAATGTAATTTTAAGATTCTCTTGTACCATTGCTTCAGCATCTGTTCTTGTTTTACTTACAAATTCTACTCAGTATCACAGTTTGTAACTTTATGTTTTTCTCCTCAACCCATGCTTTCCAATCATCAGGTAGCAAGCTGGCTCAAATGAAAAGAGTTTCTTAATATCATTTTATTTCAAAAACTTTTCATCTTTTCTGAGTGAGCGCTATATCCCAAAAAATCAATCCAGGCCATTTCATTCTTAGTGTTATGGTTTTCTTTTAATGAAGAACTTATGAAACCAGAAATTGTATTTCATATTCAAGTGTCCCAGAGGCCTCCTACTCTGTATTCTATTCTTTCTCCTGTCGGCTTTTCAATCCATTTCATGCTGTCATCCTCTCCCTTTGCCAAACCAATAAATAATCCTTTTAAAATGCAAATATTGATATTTAGAATAATGGAATATCTTTTGTAAATAGAATTGTGAGATTTACAGGCAAATGAAAATTTAATCTTTGGAAATTGCTTCAATAACTCTACGTTTGTTTTTAAAGTAAGATCACAGGGGTAGAAAGAGATAGTCCTATTCTTGCATAAACACAGTAGGTAGCTTTTCCACTCATTTCTCTAGATGAAATTCAGTCTTAGTGTGGACAGATACAGACTATATCTTTCTAAAATACCACTAGATTAAAAACAAACACTTTAAACATTCTTTAAAATTTTCCAAGTAATGGGTGGACTATTTTTTTTCTTTTTTCTTTTTTTTAGTTTTAAATAAATTGAAAATAAATAAATAAAAGTTGCAAAGTAATTTGCAATCTTTGGTTACAAATGTTTAAAAAATTAATGCCATAATTTTATCACAACTTTTTAAATACCGAGTGCCAATATTTAACTCAAATTTTTGTAAAGCTTCAGGAATTATAATCAGCTCTTAATTATAAACTGTCTTTTATGTCCTTTATCCTTTAAAACAAACAAACCTAGTAGAAAAATAAAGATCAAGACATTACTGTTTTTTTGTATAGCTTTAAGATAAGAAATTTCTATATGGTACTAATTGCAGAAAAGACCCTAATATAATCACAAATGTGCCAGACTAGTTTCTGGATAGGAAACAGTCTTACCTCCTTTGCTACCAATAGGTTTTTTATAGTTAATCTTCTTTTCATGATGTTGTCACCAGAAGTAGCATCAGTACCATAAATTTTACTTGACATTATTATGATGAATGGATTCCTAAGACATTGTAAATGATGTAAACATCTCAATAGCATTAAGAAGTCAAACTCGAATGTTTATTGCAGAAGATGTGTGGTATGTCTAGACATAACAAAGCAATAAAGAGCTTCAGGGAATAAAAATTAACCCTACTCAAGTTCTAATTGCAAAAATTATCCATTAAATTGGAACAAATAACTATACTTAAAATAAAACTGAATTAAAGTGACAATAGCAAAATCTTAAACCTATTTGTTTATCATATATTTGAAATTTTAAAAAGAGATATAAAAGGTGAATCAGAGGATAAAAAGATTAGCTATTTAAATAATAACCCCAATGTATTACGATATTATTCACAATACCAAAATTTTATCTGGTTTATGGTCTGATCTAGCATTTCCATTGTACAATAATAGTAATTTTACTTCTGTTCTGGTTTTGGCAAAACAGGACTGACCCAAAGCTATCTCTTTGGGGCTTATTCTTAATTCTTAGAATCTTAAAAATTGTTATTTTTGTTTTAAACATTGGATTCCTTTGTACAAATATACTTTGTGGTATATCCCTCTCTAAACCATAGGAGTTGGCCAGGCTATCCTACTGGCCTCAATATAAAGTAATATCATTCATCAACTATACTATCTAGAGAAAAAATTAAATTTAAATAATGTAACAATAAACTAACATTACAGTAAAATCCCTTTCCCATACATTAACACTGGAAAAATAAAATCTTTGTAAAAGAAAAAAAAGTAATTCAAAACCCCCACCAAATACTGACTTACTTTACTTTAAGTCACATTTAATAGAGTAAAGGATGAGTCCAATTAAATAACTTAGACAGATGCTTAGAAAATGTAAAAATGGTATTGTACTCTCAGGATACCACAGAAGAGGCAGCAGCTTTATCTTGTTTCGAAAATGTAATCAACACAGATAGAATTATTATTGTGTTATACCGGAATTGTTTGGGAAATATAGTCTTGACTAAATGCAAACTCAGATAATTGTATCAAGCAAATCAATCTTTTGGGACTTCGGGTATATATAGGTATGGATTGTACAGTAGTTAGGAGACAGACTTCCTGGGTTTAAATCTCACCTCTGTCATTTACTAATTCTGTTTCCTTAAATAACTCGTTTTCCCTCTTTGAGCCTCAGTTTCCTCATGTGAAAAGTTGGAGTGATATTAGAGTCTCTGTGAGGTTTAAATATGTTAATATACATAAAGCATTTAGAAGTGTGCCTGACACAAAGTTAGCATTCTAAAATATTCACCTTACAAACATGATTTTTTGCTGTGACATCTGTAAGAGTTTTTCTTTACGTATCTTAAAGTTTAGGAGCAAACCAGGGTTTCTTATCTAAAACATAAAACACAAAAAATTATTATTTATTTGTCCATCACCATACAGTTACAATCTTTTTCTTATGATAAGAATTTTTAAGATCTACTCTCTTAGCAACTTTCAAATATACAATACAGTATAAATAACTATAGTCACCATGCTGTACATTACATCCCTGGGACTTATTTATTTTATAACTGTAAATTAGTACCTTTGACTACCTTTATCCAATGCTTATTTCCTTGATTTTTTCAAGGAGGTATGTAACTAGCGCCATTCTAAATGCATAGGAGACTGGTTAATTCATTAAGTACCATAGAGGCTGTGGTAGGCTAAACAATGCTTCACCCTCAAAGAGGTATCTGCATCCTTGTAGGGGCTGAATTGTGTCACACCCAAAATTCACATGTTAAAGTCCTAAACCCTAGTAACTCAAAATGTGACTTTATTTGTAGTTAGGGTCTTTAAAGAGATGATTAAGTTAAAATGGGACCCAATCCATATGACTGGTGTCCTTTTAAAATGAGGTTAAGACACAGACATGTACAGGGGGAAGACATGTAAAGTCACAGGGAGAAGACTGCTACCCACTAGCCAAGCATAGAGATCTCAGCAAAAATCAACCCTGCTGACTCCTTGATCTTGGATTTCTATCCTCCATATTGTGAGAAAATAAATTTCTATTGTTTAAGCCATCTTGTACTTTGATGGCAGCCTTAGAGATCTGCTGTACAGTTTTCATTTCATCACGATTTATTATTCATTCTACTCTGAATGGATATTTAAGTTCTTTCAAGTGTTATCAACATTTTAATAAATGACCTTAAATGAATATGCATAGATGTTTTTGTTGAATATCTACCTGGAAATGGAAGTATGGGGTTATGGGACATGTCTGTGTTCAGTTTGGGCAAGTACTATGAAATATTTCCAAAGTAGCAATTTATACTCCTACCAACAGTGCTTGAGAATTCTGTTTTTCATTAATTTAGCCTTTCTGATGGGTTGATAGAAAAAAACCTATTTTTTAAGTAACTTGAAGTATTAACGTGAAACAAATTATACTCATTTTACTACAGTGTTTGATCAGTTTCGATAAATACATGTATTCATGTAACCAATAGCACAATCAACCTATAAAGCATTTCCATAATTTCCCACATTCCCTCCTGCCCTGTGTCGTCACCCCCTTGCCTTTGGCCACTGGTCACCACCCCATTTTCTGTGACTACAGGGGAGTCTTTACTAAAGTACTACATAAAATGAAATCATGAAATATATAATGTTTCATTCCTCTTTCATTCAAGAAATTCCTGATATCCATCCCTCTCGTGTGTATCAATAATTCATTCATTTTCATTGCTGAGTCATGTTCCATTGTAAGGATATATTACAATGTGTTCATTTCTTCAATTGTTGACAAACATTTGGGTTGTTTATAGTTGAGACATTATGAATAAAGTTTCTATCAATCCTCTTATACAAATTTTTGTGTTACCTGTTTTCACTTTTCATGGATAAATATCCAGAGTGGAATATTTGGGTCATATGTAAATATTTATGTAACCTTGTAACATAATGCCAAACTCTTTTTCAAAGTAGCTATATCAGTAGTGACAAGTAGTGACAAGTAGTGACAAGGTTTGCCCTGTTACTAAAGGTCTGACATTTCCATGGTCTGTAACTGAATCCTCAGGTGTTCCATGAGGTCTCTCCATTTGTATAGGTTCCAAGCCTGTGTTAGGTGTTGGAATAGTTCAGCTTTCTGCCCAGCCTTGTGCAGCTTCTCTCTAACCATGCAAAATTTAGTATTCAGCCACACAATCTGGATTTCTGGAGCTCTTCCTCTGTATAGCTGTTTCCTTTCTGGTGCCCTGGCCATCAATCCCAGATGCCTCATGCTCTCTTGCATTTCTTTACCTCGTGTCATGTTTGGGTACCCTCTGCCTTGCGCTGTGATTTGGAAATGGACTTTCAGCAAAAAGCTGAAGAAATCTTAGTGCTCTCTCTTAATATTCCCCTCTTCTCAGGGATCACATTTTTGTGCTATGTATTGCCCAGTGATTGAAAATAGTTTTATGTATTTTTCTCAGATTTCTAGTTAGTTATAGTGGGACCACAAAGCTGTCTCGATTATTTAATCGTGGCTAGAATTTGAAGTACCTCATTTTGGTTTGAATTTCTATTTTCATGATGATTAATTATGTTCTGAACTTCTTTTTTTTTTAATATTTCCATTGGCTATTTATATATCCTATTTTATGAAGTATTTATCTATTGGTTATTCCTGTCTTTTTAACATTGATTCTTAGGATTTCTTTTTATATTCTAAATGCAAATTCTGTGTTGTAATAATATATTCTCCCAATCTGTGACTTACTTTTTATTTTTTTTTTTACTGTTGTCTTTTGATGAGAGAAATTTCTTAATTTTAATAAGGTTCCATTGATCTTTTACATTTTTTTCTGTTAGCATATCATGTTCTTTGCAAGGTGTCTTTGACAACCTGATGTCATAACAATATTTTCTTGTGTTTTACTCTAAATGCTTTATTGTTTCACCTGGTACATTTATGTTTGCAATCCACCTGAAGTAGACTTTTATGTAAGATGTCCAGTTGGAGTAGAAATTCAATTTTGCCAGCACCATTTTATAAAAAGACTATTCATTTCCCACTACACTTCGGCGTATCATATACGGATAAAACAATGTCCGTAGAGTCTGTTCTATTAAAGTCTTCAGTTTGCCATATTTTTGCTGCTTTAATTGACATCATTTAAAATAAAGATTATTTTTTATATGTAATTCATTATGGCTTATTCTTCCCCAAGATTGTTGTGGATAATTTCCACTTAAATTTTACAATTGCTTAATTTTCACATGCAAAAATAAAATAGTTGTAATGGTTTTAATGAGAGTACACTGACTCTGTAAATCAGTGAGTGAAGATTTGACTTCTTAGCAATATTGAATACTCTGTTACCTGAAAATGCTATATTTCTCCAATTATTTAGATATTTACATTTTTGATAGTGACTAGGATTATTCGGTAGAGTTTTTACAATCATTTATTAGAGTCATTGGCATTTATTTAAGATTTTTTGATGATGTTCTAAACTGTATATGTTTCTTAAAATTTTTATTTCTATATGTTCGTGAGTGGCATATAAAAATAAAGTTGAATTCTCTATATTTACACTGTGACTTAAAATCTTTCCAGATCATTTATTAAATCTCATTTATTAAATTTCTATGTATATATCATATTAAATCAAAATTGTGACAGAGTTATTTCTACTTTTATAGTAATTAAACTTTTTATTTCTTTCTTTTACTGATTACAAATAACTCACCATTAAGTCTGATGTTTGTTAAAGGTTTATGTAAGTACTCTTTATTAGATTAAGGAAGTTCTTTTCCTATTATAGTATGGTAATGGTTTCTAAAAATCTTTCATAGATCTTGGACTTTATCAAATGCTTTTTTGCACTTATTAAGGTTGCCATTGTTCTATAAACATGGTAGAATAAACTGGTTTGTTTCTGTTTTATAAATTAAGATACAATTTACATGCAATAGATTGTATTCTTTTTCATGCAGTTAGGCAGGTTTTGATAAATCAAATAGTTATGTAAACAGCACCACAACCAAGATATAGTACATTTGTACAATATAAAAAATTTTTTCAAGCCTCATTGGAATCAATCTCTCTACAACCTCTGGCAAACACTTATCTTTTAATGTCTGTGTAATTTTATCTTCACAAATTCTATGTAAAGGATATTATATAGTATGTAGTTTTTTGAGCCTGCCTTCTTTCATGTAGCATAATGCATATGAGATCTATCATGATGTTGCATGTGTTAATAATTGTTCCTGAGTAGTAATTCATTGTGTGGATGTGTCACAGGTTGCTTATTTCAATATTGAGGAAAATGTGGGTCATTGCCCATTTCTGTTAATGAATAAAGTCTCTATAAATATTCACATATATGTTTTGTGTGAGCATATATTTTCATTTCACTTGAAAAAAAAAACTAGAAGTCGGATAGCTAGGTTGTTTTAATTTCTTTAATGATGTTTTTTCAAAGAGCAGAAGTTTTTAATTCTGATGAATTCTAATTTATTATTCTTTGGCATGTGTGTGTTGTACCATAATTTTGGTATCATATCTAAAAAATATACATCAACCAGTCTAATATCGTAAGGGTTTTCTTCTAGATTATCTTTAAAAATTCTAAATAATTTCTGGTCTTATATTTAGATTAATGATTAATTTTTTAGATAGTGTAATGAAGTACTGTCTTAATCGTTGTCACTCTATACTTAATTTTTTTCACATTCAATCTTTTTCAAGATTGTTCTGGCTATTTCAGTTTATTGCTTTTCCATATAAAACTTGGAATCAAGTAGTTCTTTAATACCAAGTCTTTGGCTGAGGTTTGAATAGGACTGCATTAAATCTATAAGTTTGTTTGAGAACAATTAACATCCTAATAATCTTGAAATTCTCAATTCAGGAACATAGTATATCTCCACGTTTACTTAAATCTTCTTTGATTACTTTAGTCAGTGTTTTGTAGTTATATAAATCCTGCATGAATTTTGTTAGATTTCATGTATTTAATGGTCTTTTTTGGAGCTATTGTAAATAATACTAAAAAAAATCAATTTCCAATTGTACATTGCTAATATATAGATATATAATTGATTTTTAGTAATTAATTTGCATTATATGACCATGAAAAATCACTTCTTAGTTCTAGTACCCTTTTGTGTAGATTCTTTAGAATTTTTATATAGGCATCATGTCGTGAGAATGCTGAAATTTTGTTTTCTTAATCTGCCTGCATGTTATTTCTTTTTCATGGCTTATTGCATTGCATAACACTTCCAGCATAATATTTTATAGGAGTGTTGATAGAAGCCATAATTACCTTGTTACTCTAGTACATGATGTTAGGTGTAAGTTTTTGTAGGTTCCCTTGATTAATTTTATTCATAGTTTTCTGAGACTTTTTTATCAATAAATATTGAAAAATGCAAATGCCTTTTCTTCATCTTTTAAGATAATCTTTGTTCTTTTTAGTCTGTTTATATGCTGAATTACACTGATTAATTTTAAAATATTGAAACATACACCAATTCTAGAATTCCCATTTGATTATTTTGAAGACTACCATTATCTGGTTATATTTCACATTATTCATCTTTGTCTTCATTTTCCCCCCTATTTTTAAATATCTTAATCATAGTTTTATTGTCCTTTTTGGTTAAATCCATTATTTGAAAGACTGTGGATTTGCTTCTGTTGTCTGATATTTCTCTTAGATTTTAGACATGTTGCCTGTGTTACGACACGTGAAGTAATTTCTGATTAAATCTGAAATTGTAGCTAAAAAAATGTAAGGTGAGGTTATCTTATTCCAGAGAGGAGTTTGCCTTTCATTTGCTACACTTATAGATTGGGGGCTGCTTATGTTAATTCTTCCAGAAACTGTTTTGAATAGCGTCTAGCTTTTTCCCTTGGTAAGACCCAGTTACCTTCTCGTTACCACCTGGCCCTCCCAGTTTTCAACAGAGAGCCTGTTTTCTTTTTATCTTTTTTCTTTTTAAATTGTTTATTGGGATAACATTGGTTAATACAATGATATACTTTTTAGGTGTACATTGTAATTTGACACCTGTATATTCTGTTGTGTGATTACCACCCAAAGTCCAGTTTCCTTCAGCTATCATATATTTGATCCCCTTTACCCACTTTACCATTCCCCATCCCTCCTTTATGTGACCCCCTTTACCCCGTCTATCTCCCCCATCCTTTCCCACACCCTACCCTCTGGTAACTGCTAGTCTATAGTTCATGTCCATGAGTCTCTGTTTGTTTGTCCTGTTCATTTGTTGCTTTTAGGTTTATATTCCACATATAAGTGATGTCATGTGATTTTCTACTTTTTCAGTCTGGCTTATTTTGCTTAGCATGATTATCTCGAAGTCCATCCACATTGTCACAAATGACAGTATTTCATCTCTTTTTATGACTGAGTAATATTTCATTGTATATATGTGCCACAGCTTCTTTAGCCAATCATCTATCGTAGGACCCTTCAGTTGCTTCTATGTCCTGGCCACTGTGAATAATGCTGCTATGAACATTGGTGTACAAATATCTTTTTGGATATGAGTTTTCAAGTCTTTGGGATAAATACCTAGTAGAGGGATTGCTGGATCATATGGTAGATCAATTCTTAGTTTTTTGAGGAACCTCCATACTGTTTTCTATAGTGGCTGTACCAATTTGCAGTCCCACCAGCAGTGTATGAGGGTTCCTTTTTCTCTGCATTTTCTCCAGCCTTTGTTATTACTTGTTCTGTTGATCATAGCTATTCTAACAGGTGTGAGATGGTATCTCATTGTGCTTTTGGTTTGCCCGTTTTCTTTAGCTCCTCTGACCCTTGCTAAGTAGAGAATTCTAATCTTTATCTCAGGAAACTGTTGAAAGTTCCATTCGTTTTTCAGTCTTCTGAAATTTTTTGTCTTCCTATGCTATGTACCTACCTGAGCCCACTCTTACTAGTCTATGTCCGAAGTATGCTATTTTATTTTGAACACCAACAGTATAGTTTAATGAATATATTTTCATTTTTCTGCCCATACCCATAATCAGACAATATCTTCAGGGCAAAAATGGCTGCATATATCATATGCAGTACCTTTTTGAGGTACTTCACTTTCTGGAATCTTAACCCATCCAGTTCCTAGTTCTCATTGTATCTGTAGCTTTCTACTGTCCTCAAACAGATACTTTGTATTCTGTGTAGTATTTTGTTTTATCCTCCTCCTTCTTCCTCTTCCTCTTCCTGGTCTTCTTCCTTTTCTTCCTCTTCTTCTTCCTCTTCCTCCTCCTCCTCTTCCTCATCTTCATCCTCATCCTCATCTTCATCTTCTTTTTCATCTTCATCTTTTTCTTCTTCTTCTTGTGATTTCTCTCAATAGGAGTACTGGTATGTCGCTAGGTACTAAATATCCAAAAGAATTTTTCTTTCAATAAATTTTTTTTTTTTTTTACCATGAGATGAGAGATTTTGTCTACTTTAACACTTTCTCTGATTCTCAGATTATAAACAGTGCCTCAAACATAGTGGACCCTCACTGAATACCTCTTAGGTAAATAAATAACCAGCATATTTACAGCAAAATAGTCAAGTCCATCAAAATAAAAGTCGTCTCATTTTGAATGTGTTAATTTAAGTGTAGATAACTATATTTTGTCATGATTGTGTCCTAACATTTTTTGGTAATTATAGATTTAGCTTCTGTACAATTTTGATTTTTTGTTATAGTAATAAGAGATATTCTGTCACTATCTTATCTTATTATTGATATTCTAAGAAGAGAATATAAAGGAAGGCAAAAACCTGATATAAACACAGATGTTACTTAGCAAAGATTTTTCTGAAATTATCCAAATTTCCTAAAAAATGTTTGAGTAAACGTAGGTGAGAAGGTAACATTAGAATATCGGTGAGTGTGTTCTCTCCGATAATACATTATAATGCACAAATAACTTATTATCTGTGATTTCTATTGAAATATCTCGATAGATTTTCCCTTCCCTACATAACACCTACTGCCAGGAAACAGAAGAGAAAATTGCCTCCTGAAATGCGTTTATTTGAAAAGTATCAGTTAAATTGATTCCCCTGGAGGTGACTAAAATCAAGGGTGGAGATTGACTAGAAATATTATTCACTAAAAGAATAAAAAGATTTTTATGCAATGTTTATTACTATGCCCTGACACAAATCCAAAGAACCTGAACTTCATTTTGAGTCTCTGGGGTAAGCAAGTACTTCTGAATTAGTTATATTATCTTTTATTCAACAAAGAGTATAGCTAGAAAATTAATAATTATCATGAAACAGTGAATTTCCACTTTGAGACCGAGAATACCTTAGTGGGCCCTGGAATCATATCACGATGAGCCCTAAACTTATCCTTTTCTGTTAGGATTTGATCATTTCACATATTCTAAGATGCTGGTGTGGGGGTGGGGGCTATGTGCCTGCCTGTATGTGTGTGAGTGATGTCTATTATTTTACATAAATCTTTACACAATGCCTGGGTGAGATCCAATCTTGCTTTTATTTTCCTTTAATGTCTTTATTCTCACCTTACTGTCACCATCGACATCACTGGCTTATTATTAACTTTAAGACAAAAAAATAAATAAATAAATGACCTTTTCCTAGGTTTAGCAAGTCATAAAAATTCTTGTGAAATGGGTTCTCAAAAACTAGACTACAAGTTTTGTATTACATTTCACAGTATGAGATAAGAGCTTTAATCTCTCAATCTGAAATGTCCAAATGACCTGCGTTGCTCATTTTAGATTAAAGCTCTAAGGGTACCATTGCCTGTTGCGTCACAACTCCATTCTTCAGCCTTAAAGGGACCAGAATTATTATTTAAGGACATTTCAAAAGGAAAAGCTGACACTACCAAATCAACACATTTAATGAAGTGAGATTACTAGTCACTAAGGTGCTAATGAACTGTAAGATTAGCTGCAGCAAACAAAATTTCGGCCCTGTCCCCTCCTGCCAATATCCAGGACTCCAGCTGGAGAGATAAGATGTAGAATTTATCATGTTCCATACTCAGACAGCTGAGACAGAGTTCTTCCTCTATAGCTCTATGCTGTCGAATGGCAGCTGAATCCTGGATCAAAATGAGTATGAGGAGAGAGATTTGCAAACTTGATTTTTTTTTAATCATGTTTACAAAGGAGAGTTCTTCCTTATAGTCTTTGAAATAACATAATATATAGTTATATATTCCTAAAAATATTTTTTTATTTTGCCAAATGTCTTCACTACCAGGATTCTGCTTGAAGATATAGTATTATTGATTTACATAGAAGAAATACTGCTGAATTTTCTATGCCTGTATGGGGAAAAAAATCATGATGAAATTAAAGAAACAAAATCCAGCAATGACTTGGATATTGTCAAAGAAGCTGCTCAGAATACATCGCCCCTTAACACAACACACACACACACACACACACACACACCACACACACACACACACACACACACACACACACACACACACACACTGCCCCACCCCGAGACTGGCTAAAGGAACACTATTCTCTGTCTCTATGCACATTAAGCAAATAATTTGTTTTGTCGATGCATTGTTTGCCAACTGCCTATATCAGAGCATGGTGGTAGACCAACAATGTGTGGATTAGATGCACTAAATGTGTACATATTACGTTCACAGGGAAATGTAAAGAATGAGAAAAGAAAGAAAAACTAAGGATATTGAGCAAAAAAGTGAGTCAGGGAGGGAAAGACAGTGAGGGAAGAAGGGAGGAAAACACATGATACAAGGGTTTTAATTGGTCTATTAATCAAGGATATAGCCATGGCCTATTGATCAATTTAACACATTAGGTAGCAGTTATGCACATATTTGAAAAAATATACCTTGTAGTCTATTAATTGTGTTTGTCTAAAGAATTGTTGCATGATCAATTTGGCTGCAGCAGTCAGTATTGATCAGAAACAGACAAATTGGCTCTACACCAGCCCAGTTTATTTGCTCACCTACAGTGTATAAATGGGGCCTATTTAAAAGTGAAAGTTAAGTTATGGAAGGGTTCAGTCCATTAAAATAAAAACAGAAAAACTTTTTGTAAGACAATTAAGTTGCTAATGCAATTTCATGATCTAGTCTGTACCAAATTTATATTATTATAGTGCTTGAATGGTAAATGTGCTATGGAGAATGCAGCTTACTCACTAATATTATGAAAGTAATGCTTGTCATCCTGCTTCATTTTATTCACGCCTGCTCCACTGGAACTGTGCTCGAGGAGCATCACCATAAGGTTGCTTAAAATCATAACTTCAACACATTCTGGTTAAGGAGATAGAGAACAAGTTCAACATATTCTCCCTATGGGATCAGAGAGACTTTGCAAGAATTCAAAGGTTCAGTTATTTTCATCCTCCTGGAGGAAATTCATTGTCAACAGCACTTTTTTTTTTTTTTTTGGTACAATTTGCTTGCCTCCTACCCTTTGTTCTTTCTGTAAGCCTCCTTTCTTTATATTTTCTGTATCTGCTTTTATTACATCTCTAGCTGGCTGTGAATCCCAGCTTCTTGTCTAAAGAAAAAAAAAGCAAAAAAAAAAAATTTACCTCTCTGAATTTCCCTATATCATATCCAAAAGGGAATGCCAAGTAAAGCAATTCCAGAGTTGGAACTAAAGAACAGGTAAACCATGCAGCAAGTGAGAGCTATAATTTGTACCTGGTATCAAGGAATGCTTGTGTTTTTTCTTAGCAATGTAAACAATGATAACAACCCTTTGCCTTTCTACACTTACTTTTTTCTTGTACTATGTGTATTTTAGAAACAATCTCACACCACTGATCCTTTCTAGAATAGAGTATAAATAAATACATATATACATACATACATACATACATACATACATACACACACACATACAAAGATTTGAAGGTTTTAGAATTTTCAAAGACCTGTATAGTTCATCCTGACAACTATCTCCACTTAAAAACAAAGTTAGTGAAATTCAGAGAGACTACCTAACTCCAGATATGATCTTTTGGAGTTTATAAATTAAAGTCTTCTAGAAACTGAAGTATTTTTGATGAACTTGCATAAGTTTAATAGTTCAGCTACTTTCAGCTTTTGTGAAAAAGCCCAAAGTTTTGGAATGACACATAAGACTTTATCACCATCTGTCCACTGGCTCTATTTTTCATCAGCCTTCACCTTTCTATCTGTGTTTTCCAGGAACATCAAATTATTATTTAGTTCTTAAAGTTGCCCTATCTCTGACAGGCCATGAGTTGTGCCTGTCCATCCCTTCCCTCATCTAACACAGTTTCCCTTTTTTAAAGTGATTATGAGTCCAGGACCTGTGGCAACTGGTCTAGGTAAAAATCTCATCCTGCAACTTCCAGTTATGTGATTTTGGGTAAACTATTTAAGTTTTCTGTGCCTCAGTGCCCTCATTCATAATATGAGGATGGTAGTAGAGTTGCTTGTGGACTAAAAAATTTAATCTATCAAAAACACTAAAACACTTGATTGGTTTCAGAGTCCAAAAGAATACCCCAGTTTTGTACGTCATGCATTTCATACCACGTGGTACTAGGTCCTGACTTTTTCCACTTTGTCCACTTTGTGGACTTCATAACTATTTTCTCTTCTAAATTTCCTCTGCTAGTATTATATAATCCAGGCCCTCATCACTGATTGGTTAATTTCTGTAATTTTCTCTTACACGTTCTTCCTGACACGTAGTTTCTCCCCATCTAAGGTATACAGTCTTCGCCAGTTGTCTTTCTAAACTGCAAATCTGATCATTGCACTCACTTGCTTAAAACTCTTCAATAGTATCCCATAGCTTTCAGCTTACATAAGGCTCTGCATTCTTAAATCTCTGCTTTGCCCTCTAATGTCATCCGACCTCGTGTAACTTTATCTCCTAACTTGCAGAAAGTTCTAAACAACAGTTGATGAATGGAGGAACAAAAGTTTGATGGCACGGAGTCATAGTATAAGCATATCCACTGGACGCCATAGAATGCTGTCCCTCCTAGATCTGGTTTTTGTGAACAAAGACCCAGTCTGTGTCCTCGGCAGAGTTAGAGATGGAAGTTGTATCGCTGGAGTATGTTTGCTTGGAGAGTAATCAGATGCTTTTATCATCCTTTAAAGACCAATGATCGCAAGGATCATCGGAAGGGAAAGCCGAGGAGGCTACAAACTGTGTCCTTCCTCCTTACACTGTTTACTTTTACTTGCTTGTAGACTCACTACCTTGGGGAGTTATAGACTTCTATGACACTCCTTCAAAATATAGGCATTATATTTCTCTGACTTTTAAAAATCAAAGTATAAATACATACAAAAAGTACAAAAAATGAAATCAAATCTACAGTTTGTGTATTTTTTCCCATTTGTCTTCATCCATGAAATCATCATCTAGATTGAGATAAACATTTGAATCACTCAAAAGTATTTTCTGATGCTTCCTTCTTCCCAGTCAGCACCCAGCCACACTCCAGAGGTAATATAACGATTCTGAATTCTTCCAACATTAGTCAATTTTGACTCTTTCTAATGTATATTCTTTGTGTCTGGCTTCTTTCATGCTACAAAACATCTATGAGATGTGTCCAAGACGTTTTGTGTGTCAGCAGTTTGTTCCTTTTTATTGCTGTGTACTATCCCGTTGTATAAATATACCACAATTTGTTTTTTCCAGTCTTCCATTGCTGGACATTTGGGTTGTTTCTAGTCTGAAGCTACAATGTATCAACATTCTTGTGTCTGTCTTTTGGTGAACATAGACATTCATTTCTATATTCATTTATATATGTATATACATAGGAATGAAATTGTTGAATTATAGGATCCTATGGCTTTTGATATTTTGATTTTTGCATATTTCCTATATCTTCTCTACCTACTCTTTTAACCATTAACTCTGGCAACTCTATTATTACATTATATTATTATTTTTTCGTGATTATTTTCCTTTTACACAATTTCAATGTTTCTTTAACTAGATACCCAATCTTGAACAACTAAAAAGTCAAATAATACAAAGAGATATGTACAGTTTCTTAGTTCAACAGTTGGAGTTTTAAAAATATTTTTCTGTCTACTTTATAAGAATATTTGGAAGCATTGCAAGACATATATACCATCAAAAATTCAGTATTTTGGAAATTTATCTGGGTACCTTTTTACCATTTGTTTTTGACCTGTTTACTAAAGTGACTGTCTGTGACTGCAACTATCTTGAGTTTTTTAGGTTGATTGAATATATGATAGGTTAATGCTCCTTATATATACTGTATATATAACTATCTTTCCAGGTATTCAGCTTTTTTCAGTGCTTGTTCTCGTGGGTAGGGGACAGGGCGGGGGGACCATCCAAATTAACACTTGCAGTTGTATTGTGAAGCACATCTCTTAGATTTCTAGCCTCAATCCTTTGCATCTAATTCCAAGGAGCTAGGCAAAATAATCAGACTTCTTAGCAACCTTCACTCCCTTCATGGCTTCAGAATAACAGGATTTATGTGTTTGTGATTCTCCGATTTGCTACAGAAACTGCTTTAATGACTTCTGAAACGAAATCTCACATTTCACTTTAGCTATAGCATGTTTGAAAGGAAAACATGAGAACTGAAGAATGCTTCAGCAGAATTTGAAATAAAAGAGAAAAAACATGGCTTTTAGTGTTAAGATGCCAGATAATAGTGTTTCTTTGTTCTTTCTGGGAAATGCAAGTGATAAATATGAGAGACAGAATGAAGCATATGATAAACATGAACAAAATCTGAAGGAGGAAAGTAATCTTTGATGCTGCTGATAGTGGCAATAAAATCCCATTTATGCTTACATGTAAAATGAGAACTCCTTACTAAAATATGTGGAATATTAGAAATAACTCAGAATTTAAGTTTAAGCTTCATTCATATGTAATAGAACTTTTCACACAGAACCAGAGATTGTCTCAGAAAAATAATTCATTCCCTTTGATTTACCCAGGACAAAATATGATCTTTCTTTCCTGGTTATCAATCTAGCAAGAGCTTTGTCTAATCTCTAATTTGTATAAGGGTTAAACCAATACTTCACACAAGTATTTCTGATGTCAAGGTTCTCAAAAGAGTTTTTATGTGTCATTGGTTTTTCACTATCTGCCTCCAACCCATCATAACTTTACTGCTAAGAAGTGGCAAGGTATCTCCACGCCCTTTAAGGGAATTCTGAGAGACCAGGTAACTCAGAGACCACAGAATGCTTTTTAAAAATTGTTCATATCAGTGAAAGCTTGGAGTCTAACATATATCTGACAATTTTCTAATTTAGCAAGGTACTTACTTTTTCTGTGTTGCAGTGATTTGTCTCAGCGCAAATACTATTAGAGGTTTAACTAAGAGGTAGAGTGCTGTCATTCCTGCATGTTTTGCTGGTGTCCTTCTCCTTGTGAAAACAATGTTGGCATGGAAATCAGGAAGACTGACAGTCCCCTTGAGTCCTCTCTACTGGTGATGTGACTGTGTTTGGATTATATAGTCTGTGATCCTTGGTTTCCCCTATCTATAACATACAAATAAATATACCCTCCCTTAACAGAATTGTGGTGAGAATTAAATTAATGACAAATATAGAAACCCCAATAACATAATATGCATCATAGTATTATCTCCCTTACTTTTCCAGTTTAACTTAATTTCATGTGTTTAAACTTCTGACAGATGCAGGAAAAATGATCTAACTTTGGAGGGCAGTGTACAATAGACAAAAGAAAAAAAGAAGGCAGAGATTGGAGTCACGCAAACTCAGGGGCTCCACCACTGACTGTTGAAAGTTGATCTACCTTTTCGAGTCTTAGTTTTTTCAACTATAGAACAGAGATAATAACTACCGTAGAGGGTGGTTCCAAGGATCAAAGGAGATGATGTGCAAGGATGTTTTTGGTATGAAGAATTTTGTAAGCACTTAAAAATTGTATAAATATCTTTTATAATAGGAATGAAAAAAAAACTCTGGCTATATATATATATACATATGTATATATATATCTCGATACACACACACACGCACACACACACACACACACACACACACACTCTAGATATGTTATAAAGTTTTTCCATCACATTAGCAATGATATTAAATCCCTCTCTGGACTGGCCTCAGACCTCATATCCTAATATCTTTCATGCTTACTCTGCTTCAACCATAATGGCCTCCTTGCTGGTCAGTCTTCAAAAAAGCCAAGTTCCTTTACACCTTAGGACTTCTGCAGTTCTTTCTTTGCTGGACTATTTTTCTTTCTACTATTTTCAAGGCTTATTTTTCTCATTTCATGTATGCCACTCCCAAATATCTATTCCACGCTATTTAAAATAGCACTTCACTTTCCAAAATACTTTCTAGTACTTTACCATGTCTTATATGTTTTGATATATTTATTGAAATTTGAAATTAAATATGTACTTATTTTTGTTCTTATTATCTATCTCTTTTGTATAAGAGCAGGGTCCTTACTGTATCTCCAGCTATAGAAGAGTGCTTGATGTAATAATCAGTCAATGCACATGTGTAACATGAAGGAATCCATCAATACATCAAATAACACTTAATATAAAGTATATGTAACATTCTTTTTGGCCCAGTCATTTTGCCAATATTTTGTCTCTGGACACAGGTATAAAAAGAAACACTACATTCAACAAATAACATTAATAGACATTGATCCTACAAGGCAGATATCTGTAATGTTCACATCAGAGTTAGAGTCCTAGCTAAATTTCTTGTGTATTAACACTAGTGTTAATGGTAAACTGGTAAGAAATAATTGTCTTGGTAAATAAATTTTGACAACATAAATGTATTTTTATTTAAATAACCATCATTTTCTCCTAATATGGGTGATACTATTGAAACATGTTCTTGCCTCCTGATGGTACATGTGAATTTCCAGACCTTGAAGGATGGGTTAAATTCACTTAATGATGTAAGGTAACATCTACTGAATGCTTTACATTTTGTTATCCCTTTATTAATTTAATTCCTACAATAATTCTATGAAATGGTACTATTATTTTCTCCATTTTACATATGATGAAATTAGACACAGTCACAGTTTACTCCACTCCCAACGAATTATCTAATTATAATAAACATAAAACTTGGGGTTAATCTTCAGTCTATATAATTTATTTTTAATGGGCCATCACTGACTTAACATTGGATTTCAGAATACTTTAAATTCCGGATAGATCAGCTAAACATTTCTATTAAATTCAATCCATAGGGTTGAGAAAGTCCAAGACATTATCAAGAGAATTTCATATTTAACTATAACATTAATATTTAGCTAAATCATTAATTTATTCCACATATAGGTACTAAGTGGATCATGTATGCCAGGTTCCCTGAAAGGAGAAGAGAAACCGTATAGTGTATTAAACAGAATTATTTTCATTTAGTGCTTACTAATTGATAGATCTCAGGCTTTTTCTTTCTTTTTTAAATTTCTTTCTCTTATTTTTTTCTTTGACACTAAATAGAAAAACAAAGAATCACATTATAGTTGAAATGCGTTCATCTTGAGAAAAGCTGTAATAGATTGTTTAATTATTTTAGTGATGTGACTTTCTTTCAGAAGAAAATTCTGTTTTCCCTAACATTTTTATAAAGGTGTTGACACAGTAAAATGGAATCTTGTACAGTAAATCCTAGTAAGATACTTCAATGATTACCTGAACAAGTATCGTTAGAGAGTACAAGATTCTTAATTAATTTTCTTCGGTTTCTTTCAATAGTTCCATAGCATTCACAGCATTTTCACCTGTATACTTAATAGTTTAATAACTACATCCAAGAGCGTTTTCTTAGAATTTAAGAAAACTGAGAAAAATATTCTCAATGTGCATCATGCTGTAAAATAAAGCAATCAGATGGATTTCAGTTCATTGTGTTAGAAACTACTTTTTTATATCTCCCTGAAAGTCTTCTTTAAAAGATATAAAGAATCAAAAATATCTATCATTTATGAATCCTAACAAGTTTTTGTGGAATCTTTAGGATGTTTTACGTATAAGATCATATCATCTGTGAAGAGAGGTAATTTTACTTCTTTGGTTTTAATTTAGATGCTTTACTTTTCTTCCTCTCCTCCCCGCTCCTCACCTCCAATTCCCTCCTCTCCACTCCCCTCCTTCTTCTCCCCTCCCCTCCCCTTCCTCTGGCTAGAACTTCAAGTTCCATGTTGAATAGAAGTGGTACAAGTGGGCATCCTTGTCTTGTTCCTGATCTTAGGGTTTGTTTTTTTCCCCTTTATTCTGTTAATGTAGTATATGACATCGATTTTTGTATGTTTTAATTTCCTTGCATTCCAGAATAATTCCACTTGGTCGTGGTGTTTAATTCTTTTTACTATCTTGTTTAATTTGTTTTCCTAGTAATTTGTTCATAAGGGATATTAGTCTTTAGTTTTCTTGTGGTATCTTTGTATGGCTTTGTTATCAAGGTAATGTTGGCCTCACAAAATGAGTTAAGAAGTGTTCTCAACAAGCCAGACCCCATCTGATCTCAGAAGCTAAGCATGGTCGGGCCTGGTTAGTACTTGGATGGGAGACCACCTAGGAAGACCAGATGCTGTAGGCATAAAAAAAAATAAAAAATAAGAGATTGTAAACTGACAAAGTCCTTGCAATCTGTGAGATCAACCAAAGGTTGCCTCACCTTAAGAAAAAAAAAAATGTTCTCTCCTTTAATAATTTGAAAAAGTTTGAGAAGGATTGTATCCATTCCTTTTTGAATGTTTGGTAGTATTCACAAGTGAAGCCATCAGGTCCAATGCTTTTCTTTGTCGGGAGTTTTTTTTATTACTGATTTAATTTTCTTACTAATTATAGTTCTATTAAGTTTTTATATTCTTTGTGAGTTAGTCTTGGTAGATTTTGTGTTTCTAGGAATTTGTCTGTTTTGTTAAGTTATTCAATTTGTTGACAAACATTCATAGTACTCTCTTATAATTCTTTTTTTTCTGTAGAATTTGTGGTATCATCTTCACTTTTATTTCTGATTTTAGTAATTAGATCTTATCTCCTTATTTCTTAGTCCACCTAGCTAAAGGTTTGTCTGTTTTTATCTTTTCAAAGAATCAACTTTAAATTTTATCGATCTTTTCTATTGTTTTTCTATTCTCTGTTTGTTTGTCTTTACTTTGATAATTACTATTTTCTTCGTACTGCTGGCTTTGGGTTTAGTTTATTCTTTCTCAAGTATCCTAGTTAAAATATTAGGTTGTTGGTTGGAGATCTTTCTTGTTTTTTAATGGAAGTGCTTATTGCTATAAATTCCTGTTTAGCACTACTTTTGCTGTTTCCCATAAGTTTCAGTATGTTGTTTTTTGTTGTTTGTTTTTATTCACCTGTAAGTGTTTTCTAATTTCTCTTGTGATATCTTTGTTCCATTGGTTGTTTGAGAATGTACTGTTTGATTTCTACAATTTTGTGACATTTTCAGTATTCCTCTGTTATTGATTTCTAACTTCATTTGGTTGTGGTCAGAGAAGATACCTTGCATGATATCTGTTTTTAAAAATATATTGAGACAATTTGTGGACTAACAAAGAATCTGTCACGGAAAATGTTCCATGTTCGTTTGAGAAAAATGTGTATTTTTTTGTTGTTCGGTATATGTGTTATATATGTCTGTGAGATCTAATTGGTTCACTGTGTTGTTCAAGTCTTCTGTTTCTTATTTATCTTCTATGTAGTCGTCCTATCCACTACTGATAGTGGAGTATTAAAGTCTTCAACTATTTTTGTAAAACCGTCTGTTTCTCCCTTCTATTCTGTCAGTTTTTGCTTTATATATTTTGATGGCCTATTATTAAAGACATCCTATAATTATTTAAGTTAGAAAAATAATGTAATTTTCATTAAAAACCAGTATTTTAATTCAAATGCCAATTATAATTTATATAAATATAATTGTAACTTAGGCTCTCTGCTTAAAGTATTTAAATACATGCTTTACAATGTTATATCAGTGTGTAGGAAACGTATTTTCAATAAAATCAATCTATTAACATTGAATAGATCAATGATGTGTTTATGTGCAAGACTATATCTGACACAAGTGCTTAACACACACTCAGTAACACCACAGTGATGCCCTTTGAGATGTAATGGTTAAAGTGAAAAATAGACCTAATAAAACAATAAAGTTATGTTTAATATAAAACATATTTTACAATGTTTCTAAGTAAAATTTAAGTTAATTGAAATGAAATACATTAAAATTTTAGTTCCCCGATTATACAAGCCCCAGTTTATGTACTCAGCAGACATGTCTAGGGCCATCATACTGTACCATGTAGCTTTAGGTAATTTAAAGTTAAGGGGCACTTACATTTTTACATGATGGAGTTGAAGCTGAGAAAATTTCTCAATTGAAATTTCAGACATTAAATTATGGAGTGGTTCATGGAGAAGGAATAATCAAATCTTTCATGATCCTTGATGGCCCATCTAGAAATCTTCATGATCACATTTGCTTTGGAGGTAAAGATCAAAGATTCTGAATGCTCAGTGTGTCTCTGAATCATAAGCTTTGCAGTTTTTTTCAGGGAGAGATTAAACATGTCTAATTTTTTGGTGAGCACTCAATAAAGGATAAGCATTGTTATGAGTGTCACTGTTGTCAGTACAACTTAAGAGACACCTTGATGAGACACTTATGAGATCAAATAAGGCAAATTTTAATGTTTTAGATAAAAGGCAAAGCATCGTATTGATGCATTCACTCTATTACCTCTATTTCACCACAAATTTGTATTTCTAATTAGGTAACTTCTCTTAGTTTTCTGTTAACTTTCTATTTTTCTGATTTTGTTGTTAGACAGAAACTTTCTTAAGGTGCCTAACTAAACTAAATATAAATGTATTCATTCTGATTCTTTTGTGAATAATTGTTTTGAATTATTTAAGCTGGGAAGGCTAAGCTAATAGAGCTTCGGATAGATAAACACAAACAGAAGGTGGCAAATGGGGTTAAAAAACTCTTAAGTTGCTTTTTGAGAACATTTTTACTGGAAGAGACAAATTCTGGAACTTTCATGATTAATAGATATAATTAGTTTACAAATGCTGAAAATCAAAGCTATCTAATGGCCAGTTCGCTTTATAGTACAGCCCTGGCTGGAATCAATTTGATAACGATCATTCTTTTCTCAGTTGAGAGAAGCATGAAGTGCAGTGTATGTATGCTTGTGTGTGGGAGTGACTGCATTGATGGGTTAGGATGGATCCAGAGCGGAACAAAGACAGGTATTGCTTCAAGACTGTCATACATTAGATTTCCAAGACTTTCAAATACTGAACAGAAGACATTGGGCTTATCTTCTCTGAGTCTAATTGCTGTAGAGCATAGTAAATAATTAACAAATAAAAGATAACAAAAACACATGTTCCTTGGGAGAAAGGAGAAAAAATTGAATATTGACTTTATAATTGTTGTTAGACAAATTACATCTGTACATTTAAGAAGGGCGATCTATTACCTAAAATCATTGACATTTAATATCTGTAGCAAAATGGTAAATCACAATGGAACATTTAGTACAATTGTTACAAAAATATAGAAATTACATAAAATATGCTTTCATAAAATAGTGTTTCTAGAACTAGGAAATAGGTATGTCACATCCTTTCTTATTCTCCAGATGACCATGGGCAAATGACTAAACCTCTCTTGTCCTTAATAGTCATGTGTTTAATACTACTTCATGAGATTTATTAAACTTGTTTTATAAGTCTCAGCAAAGAAACAGGCAGAGAATAAACAATTAAGTATTTATTTTAAGTATAATTTTTAGGTAGTATGGTTAACTCAAATATAGAATAATAAGATACCATATATAGATATGTAGAAAGAGATAAATGAGTAGATAGATATAGCATATTAGAGAGATCTCATACTATTAGATATAGTTAAGGGAAATTGCAATTTCTCTATGAATTGGAATATGGTGGCAGGATTATTATTCATTTTGAAGTCTTTATTTCCACTTTAGCTCTGCTATTTGTTGATTTTATGAATGTAGGTAAGTTATTTGCCTTCAGTAAGCCTGAGTTTCTCTTCTAGAAAAAAATAGTGAAACTAGTAATATCCTATCTGATTTTCCCCAAACGATTATTTGAAAATCGAAATGAAAAGATAGAAGACAAGTACATTATATTTGTGTAAATCTTTTCAAATGTTATTATCAATAGAAATTTTTTATTAGTAATGGGAGAAGGGGAAAAGTACATCAGTAAAACAAAAGAATTCATGTAGAAATTAAAGAAGTTTCAAGGATAGTATCTAGCTTGCAAGAATGGAGAGGTTATGCCTTTATTTTCCTTAGACCCTGTTGGGTATATAGCTCATGACCAGTAGTACAGAGGAAATCGAAACAGTCCCAGATTTAAATTCCAGTGCTGCTACTAACTAATGTTCTCCCTGGTATGATACCTAGCTTAAAGAGTTGTTTTGAGAGTATAAAAAAATGTGTTTTTAAAGTACTTAATACGGTGGCTGAGACATAGCTCTCAATAATTGTAACTAATAAAAATTAATTATGCAGTAATCCCTCATGCACATTTAAAAAAATAAATCTAGGGATTTACTGTGCTTTGGTCAATAAAAAGGCTGAGCTTCAGAGATATGCAGATCATATGGCAATATTTGTCCCAATGATTTAGTATGGCAATATAGTCAATGCAACTATAATAAAATAAAGCCAGAATCATCATACCTACAAAAGTAAATACAACAACCAACAATAATGACAAATATGAATCACACTTGGAGAGTCTTCTCTGAATTGAAATTGCTTGGCCACGTATCATCTCATTAATTTTCTTACCCTCAAGACAAATGTACCAATTTTATAATCTTAAGGACACTGAATTACATTTCAGAGGATAATCAGAATTACTGATAGAAAAGGACATACTTGAAATCTCCCTGATTCCATAAGGCTTCACATTTCAATTCAAAGCTAGAGCTTTTTTAGAGATTGAGTTCTATTTATGGGCTAGACTTTTTAAAATTTCTTGATTAAAGAGGAAGGGATTAAAATGCTTCATAAAAGGGCACTTGGACATCAAATAGCTCTCAGTTGACTGTGTTTTTATGACTTTACTATGAATTAATCACAGATATAGAGATAAAATTTCCATTGACATACATATTTGGTTTTTAAATTAATAGAGTAATGTGCATTAAAAAATTGCCTTTGGAGAAGGAAACTGTAAAATTCAAAATATTTTCAAATAGTGTTTTGCACCAAATCTAATAAAAAACAAGACACATTCTCCAGAAGCAAACCCCAATACTATTGAGATTTGTACTTTACTAATGTGCTTTGGATTGGTTCCTGGCATTTAATGCTTAAACTTGACTTGTACAAGGAGAAATATCAGAGTTATATGAAACTTGACTTAAATTCGAAGATGCACAAGTTTTTTTCTTTTTCTTTTTTCTTTATGGTGACATTAGTTAATGCAATCCAGTAAGTTTCAGGTGTACAATTTAACAGTAAGATATATATGTATTGCATTGTGTGTTTGTCTCTCATAATTAGATTTCTTTCTGTCACCACATATTTGACCCCTTTTACCACATTTACCTCCTTTTTTCCCCCTCCCCCTCTACCCTCTGGTAACCACTAGTTTGTTGTCCATGTCCATGAGTCTCTGTTTGTCCTGTCCATTTGTTGCTTCTAGGTTTATATCCCACATATAAGTGATATCATGTGATTTTCAACTTTTCTGTCTGGCTTACTTCACTTAACATGATTATCTCGAAGTCCATTCACATTGTTGCAAATGGCAGTATTTCATCTCTTCTTATGGCTAATATTCCATTGTATATATGTGCCACAGCTTCTTTAGCCAATCATCTAGCATAGGACACAATGAATAACGCTGCTATGAACATCGGCGTGCAAATATCTTTTCAGATATGGGTTTTCGAGTCTTTGAGGTAAATACCCAGTAGAGGGATTGCTGGATCATGTGGTAGATCGATTCTTAGCTTTTTGAGGAACCTCCATACTGTTTTCCATAGTGGCTGTACCAATTTGCAGTTCTACCAGCAGTGTATGAGGGTTCCTTTTTCTCTGCATCTTCTCCAACATTTGTTATTACTTGTCCTGTTGATTATAGCTATTCTAACAGGTGTGAGATGATATCTCATTGTGGTTTCGATTTGCATTTCTCTAATAGCTAGCGATGTTGAGCATCTTTTTATATGCTTGTTGGCAATTTGTATGTCTTCTTGGGAGAAGTGTCTGTTCAGGTCCTCTGCCCATTTTTTGATTGGATCGTTTGTTTTTTTGTTATTATTGAGTTGTATGACTTCTTTGTATATTTTAGATAGTAGGTCCTTATCAGAGGACATACTTGCAAATATATTTTCCCGTTTAGTTGTTTGTTTCTTTACCTTGTTGACGGTTTCTTTTGCTGTGCAGAAGCTTTTTAGTTTGATGTAGTTCATTCATTAATTTTGCTTTTACTTCTCTTGCCTTTGAAGTCAAATTCATTAATTCCTCTTTAAGTCCAAGGTCCCTGAGTTTAGTTCCTGTGTTTTCTTCTATGCGATTTATTGTTTCAAGTCTTATATTCAGGTCCTTAATCCATTTTGAGTTAATTTTGGTGTGTGGTGATAGACAACAGTCTAGTTTCATTCTTTAACAGGTAGCTTTTTAGTTATCATAGCACCACTAGAGTTCTGGGTAGCCTGTGGTTCTCTGAAGTGGCAGGGAGCAGGAGATCTGAAGCAGCCGAGAAAAACTAAGGAAAAGAGAGCCTTATATGCATGCAACATGACAGTATCACGTATTACCTCTTATAAGTATTGGATGTTTGTGGAAGAGTTCATTTTAGGAGATTAAAAAAATTCCTTGTCAAATAAACTTAAACCCTACCACATTTGGAGATGGATTTCATGGGCAAATATCTACAGAAGTAGTCCAAAATTATGGATCATAATTCAGATTGAAAACTGGGAACTGGAGAAATCTTGTAAAATTCCTTATTAAAATAACATTCCATGTTATTTTTCATTGGAAGATTTTCCCCATGAGTTTCCTGAAATAATAATTATGAGAAAGAGAAGGAAGAACAGGAGGAGGAGGAAGAGGATGTTGGTGGAGGTGTGATAGTGATGATGATAATAAGAATATAGCCCTGTTCTCATATGTATCAGCCTATAGTAAGTCTTTTCACATCAACACATTTTTAAACATTCACAACTTTTCTTCCACAGAGATATCATGTCTTTGCTGCCTAATTTCATATGATGTTTTTTTGAGAATACTCTGGCTACAGATTCATAATTGAAAGCTCTGTGTCTTATCTTAAATATATTTTTATATAGATTCAACCATTTTTAATATCTCATTCACTAGGAAGGTGTCAACTCCTTCCCCTCCACCCCGCCAAAAATTATTTTTTTATTTCAAGATCAGCAACTGATTATTCAACTGAAAGCATAGTGTTGGATTTCACTAGACTTATTAGCAATGAATATTCTTTTTCTCATACCCTTCTATTAAAATCTATTGTTTTCTTACCTTTCTCCTTTATCTCCTCTTAGGAAAAAAATATTGCTGATAGCTTAAAGGATTATCATTTCCAGGAATAGTTGCATTTCAGAATCTTACCAGATGATGAAGCCTGTATTAAAAAGATGAGAGAAAGATAACAGCAGTAGCAGATATGACATTCGGTGGGAAGGGCATGAGCTGAGGTTCTTTCAGGATCAAAGTACAGGGGAAATCTCATTTATACAGATCTGGATTAGATTCCTGCCTCATAACTTGATATTCATTACATTTAGGAACTTGTTTAACTAAATGCTTCAGTATGTTTTGCTGTAGGAAATAGTCTATAACCAAGTCCTGGGAGATGGTAGATGCTCAGTAAATAGAAATGTCTACTTCTTCCTAATACATGGTACCCAAGAAGCAGTTATAGACATCTGACTATTGTTCAGTTAATAGTCAAAATGACCTCAAAAGTTTATTTTTGCCCTGACAGACAAATAACATATTGGTTGGGAAGAGCCTAGAGAAAGTTTCTTTTTACTGTAAATAATTCATAGATATAAATCCTGTTCTATTGTTTTCAGTATTGCGTACTAATTTATTTTCCATTGTAGTCTAATTGCTCTTTCTGTTTGGAAGTATTTTTTTCTCCTTAGTTAAAAAGTTGCCAGGACTCTGGAACTCTATAAATCTTTTTAATCTACAGACATGGGCCTTTCTTCAGTTCAGGGAAGATATTTTTTCTCTTATTTGTTTATCTTTTCCTTATGCTTTCTTTCTCCTTCTGGAATGCTAATTAGAGATATTAGATTTCCTAGATCAAAGATATAACACTTTCTTCATGATTTTTATTTCTTTGTGTTCAGGTTGACCATGTTCTCCTGCCTATCTACCGAATTGCTCTAATGGGGAATCTTGTTTTAAACTCTAGAAAAAGAAGTATTTTGGTGGGGGGCGGGGGGAAGGCTGGGCTATATTTGAGTTTGTAATATAAAATCCTCAACCATCTTATTAGTTTTCTTTCTTAATTTCCCATTAGAGTATGGCACATATAAAGTACATACTCTTATGTGAACAACTAATTTAATTTTTACACACACACACACACACACACACACACACAAATACACACACACATAGTCAAATCATAATTAAAACGTGGATTAATATATAAAATCATCATGCCAGAATCCTCTCTTTATACCTTCACACAGTCAACACTCTACCTTCAATACTACCATTCTGACTTCAGACACCATTCAATAGTTTTGCTTGTTTTTGAATTTCCTGCAAATGGAATAATGTAATACATACTGTTGTGTCTGGCTTACAGTATGTTTGCAAGATTTGTTCACATTGTTCTGTATAGCAGTAATTTATCATTGCTATATATGATTCCATTGTATTAATAAACCGTACATCAGTAAAGCATCTATTTATTTTAACTTAGATGGAGATCTGTGTTGCTTCAAAGTTTTGGCTATTATGAGTAAAGCTGCTACGAACATTTTGTACATGTTTCTGAAACTCATTACTATAAGAATTCTGGAAAACAATTACCAGCCTATATGTGTGGACATTTTCACCTTCAGAATATACAGTCCAACAGTTTTCTAAAGTGGCTGTACCAATTTTTATTCTTACCAGTGGTGTATAAAAGTGATAACTGCTAAACATTCTTATTAGTTTTAATTGAATTTTAATTTCTGTCTCTTCTTAAAGTTCTTAATCCAGTATATTTCCTGTAATTCCTGAATAATCTATTTTCTCTTGCTGTTAAGCCTCTTGAATGGATTGTTATCATTTGTTGTCCACATAGTAGGAGTCAGGCTTTTAATTTGAAGCTCCCTGAGTGGTGGTAATCCAAGAGGAAGTGTTCGTTTGAACAGGTCACATGATTCAGCTAAGGTATCTGGATGATCCCACCATACTCCCATGCTTACTTATGCTCTTCAATGTTAAGGAAATAGAAAACAGTCTATATTAAGTTTATTTTTGGCTTAAGCAGACTAAGCAAACTTATACCGGGACAGTGTCAACCTGCCCAGTGTGGTCAACAGATAACTACTGGCTAAAGTCTTCCCATCTTAGAGCTATAATTCTACAACCCAAGCTCTGCCCATACCCACAAGTGACAGAACCGCATACTACTTACACTCAACACCTGTAAACTATTTATCTATCTTAGGATAATATGTAACTCAGTTTTTCAGCATGTTATTTACCTTAGTAAACCTGCTTTCTCTAACGTTATGTTCTGTATTTCTTTCAGATGGCCTGAATATTTCATGTTTTCTTTTCATTCCGTGTTAAGGGGAACTCTGACATTTCTTAAGTTTGTTAATTCATTCCAGTCTCCATTAGACTGAACTGCTCATTTCAGAGACAAATAATGAATTGGTGTGTTGTTGAAAGAAGAGAGAGTCCGAATTACACCTTGAACCTGTACGACTTCTCAAGCAATGGCAAGCAGAAAACTTTATAAGATCAGGTATATTTGTATACCAGAGAAAGATGTCAATCGTTAAGTACAAATGGTAATATTTGCTTGATAATGGCCTTGGCTGTCTTGCAAGTGGCTGACTTTTTAATACTGTGTTGAAAACAAAATAGAGTCAAATGTTGATCTCTGGAGGCACTTGAGGTTTTTTACAACTTTCTGAAATCTATCATAAAATGTTGACTTACATATTTCCTGTGATATATATTTTGTAGCTCAGTTTATGGATGGTTTACAAATATATGTGTAGAAATATGGATGAATTATAAGCATACATATTCATTCTCCACTATATAATTCTAAAAATAAATTAACCTTAATTCTTTTCATGAGTTTTAGATTATTTTTACTGTAATCATTTTTGGTCTAGAATATTAATTCAAGATGTTCTCTATGCTAGCCTTCTGCCAAGAGTAAGAAATTCTAAATCATAAGTGCATAAACCTAAAACTATCCTAAATAATAATTTATCGATCTGTGTTCAAAAAAATCTGTTTCAGAGCTTTGGAAGTAGGTAGTAAATACGTAGAATGATAGATTCTCAAGCTTTAATAAAACTCTATAGGTCATCTAAACTGCACCACCGTTTCATTGCTTGCCTGTCTCTATAATCTCAGGTAAGAATTGAGCACTTCTAGTGTGTTCTGCAGAAGTATGATTATCTCTATGTTAAAGTAAAATTCTTCAGTAAATGATTGTCCTGGTCCCGGTTGTGTCTTCAGGACCAGAGTATAGGTTTAAACTTTCTTCCAATGACAACCATACAAATATTTAAAGGCCACTCTCCAGTCTTCCCTGTAACTCACCTTCATGGATTAAACCCCATTTCCTTCACCTATTCCTCATACACTGGATTTTGAGTCCCTTCTCAATGGCCATCACTATCTTCTCTACACATTCTAGTTTGTGGCAAAGGTAAATATTGCCAATGTCATCTTGAGCTGTTCACCAGAACAAAATGCCTTCATCCTTGACATTAGACATTCTTTGAAGCTAAGTTCACATTAACATTTTTAGCAAATATACAGTGTACACACACACACACACACACACACACACACACAATATTGTTCACTCATGTGAAGCTTATTAAAACTTGTAATTCTGTTTAACATATTATTGTTAAGCCATATTTTTGCTGCTGTCAATTGGAAATTTTGTGGGGTG
>NW_006494609.1:8842658-8851227 GCF_000325575.1 Pteropus alecto
TGGGAAAGGGCTAAATAAATATGTTTAGAACTATTTATCTTTTAAATTTAATCCATTATTTTATTCTGTCAAGATCTTGTTGGATTCTGATAAGTCCTTCCAGTTTTATGTTATCTAAAAATTTGGTCAGTATTTTAGCAGATCCTTTTCTAAATCTTTGAGAAGTTTTTCAAGAGAGCATGGTTTTAAATAGAATCTTATACAATTTGATCCGCAACCCATATTCTTTGGATAAAGGCATATGTTTAGTTATAAATCCATCCTAATGACAATAGTCCTCCATCTTCTCTGTGTCGATAACAGAATTTCTTAAAATGTGATGTAGCTCTGAGGAGGTCTTATGGCAATATGGCATGCCACTGATCACCAGTGGACCTTTCATGAATTGGTTACTAAGAAGAAGGCTTCTTCCATCATCACAGCTCTTTATACTTGTTCTTGCGAATACTTTATGTTTCACTGAATAAAACAAACTTCCCACATAAAAGTGGATCACCATTGCTATGTTTTCCATATAGAACATTCAAATAATCATAAAATCTAATTCATTAACATTTCTATTTTCCACTAAGTTATCAGAATGTCAGTGACATTGATCTGATATGACCTATTTCTATATCCATTTTTTTTCCAACACTTGGAATATATGGGATGTAAATCACAAATTTAGATTATCATTCACATAATAGATATTTTTTTATTACCTAATCTATGACATAGTTAGAAATTGGTATTTTAAAACACGGGTTACTATCCCTGTACTCAGGAAACTTACCATCTTGATAAGAAATTAGAAGTAAGAAGTGATTATTTAAACATGCTTTTTCGAAGGGACTATGAACATTAGGTGCCTCTGAATTTTGGGAAGTGAGCTAATTAAAAATTAATAGACATCATATAGATCAACTTTCTTGAGGTGTAAAATATAAAGAGGATTTTTAAGCAGTCTTTCCTTTTTAAAAAATGATTTAATCCAACTTCTGTACTTCCTTTAGGTAGTCAGTAAAATATTACATTACCTTTCAATGATTTTTTGTTTTCTTTGGTATGGCTTTTTTGATTTCTCAATGTTCTGAAGCTACTCTCAAAATAAATGGCCTGGTACACTTAAATAGACATTTTATCTTGGTCATATTCCAGAATAATGCTCTTTATTTTGAGCTATGTATCCATATCTCTATATCTCTTTCCAAATACCAAGAATCCAATAAAGAAGTAACTTTATTTCATTTTCCCAGTTCAGACTTCATAAATTCTATAGATAACTTCTGGGTTCTGGAAAGTGTCAACACAAAATTCAACAACGGCAAGTTGGCAGTAAGTTTGCTAAGTGTAGGCAGGATTTTGTGACATTCTGGATATTAAGAAGGCATTAATTTTTTGACCTGGCTGTGTCAGATCTATCTTTATAAATTTCTGCAGAGTTAGTTAACCACTATTGTGATTCATTTATTTTCTTAAGGTTTGGGGGCTTCTAATAATTAAAGATACCTTTAATTGCTCCATTTAACACTAAAGAAACTGCAAGGGAGAGTGGAGGTCACCAATATTTCAGAACTTCACACTTCTATAGCATGATGTATCAAAGACTTCATTGAAGCTTGATGAAACTAAAATATTTCAGAACTTACAATGTTTCAGGCATTATTTTAAGTATTTTGTATCTCTATTTTAATTTTCATGATAACCCTCTAAGGTCACTACGATTTTCCCAATCTTATAGAAGAATTGAGGTTCATGGACTTTATTAAACAAGATATCTTATTTTAATTTTTACAATTATTAACAGCCAAAATTCCTTAGATAGTTAATTATCAGGTTCGAAGTCTCTGCTCTTTATGAGAGATATATGGACTTTTCTCTGGAAGTTCTACATTGTCTATGAATAAATCATTTTATATGTTTCTTGACCTTATTACTTAAGCTTCTGTGCCTTTTACATGTGTGGGTCATTGAAAATACATACCAACCTCTTACCATCGGTTTTAAAAAGGAAGATTGCATACGAAATATTTCCAGAACAAATAGAATAGCTGAGACTATCAAAAGATATAACCTTCTTGTATTTCTTCATCAATTCTTTCATTCTTTCACCTAGTGAATGTTGCAAAAACACAGAGGCTATGATAGAGGATTTATCGTTCAGTCCAGAGTCAGAAGTTATTGTCTATGCAAACCTCTGTAAACAACTCTTATTTAAAGTAGGAGAGGAGCTTTGTAAGGCCACATCAGAGTTTTGTAGAAACGTGTCTTTTTGAAGTATATTCGAATAAAGATAATTTAACCTAATGGGATAACAGAAATAACGATTGGTAGTAGGGACATATTTTAAAAGGTCTACCAGCTCTGTAAGCCATACTCAGAAAAAGAGCAGTCTGCTTCACTACTTTCCCCATCCTTCCATCTTTAACACCATATATCTAAATCAATTGTTTATGGTGGTGCTGCCTAAATTTTTTTCAGATTCAGAAATTATCGGTTAACTATTGCATCAGACGAGGATGTAGCTTAATTTTTACACTTCCACCATGAAACAAACATTTCTTTACTTAATATTTCATATACCTATGAATATATATTATATATACTAATTTCTCTTTATATTAATATTCAGTGTTTATATTACCAAAGCTAAATAAATGGCATTCATAACTAAGCCACACATAGTACTTTAATTATTTCTGTTTCTCTCGCTTTTATTCTGCTTAGATTTTTTTTTTTTTTTTACCACTAAGTTATTGCTAAACTCTTTTGCAATTTCCTTAGAACCCTTTCAGTAGAGTCGCACACCTCAAATAATCTCTCAATTTTATCCTTTTGTAGATCTCTTGCTGAGATCCTTCTGACGGGCTGTGGGTTGGACTGCTTGCTACATCTAACCAACTCTCACCCGGGACTCTCCCTTCAACATCATCTCAGAGTTTTTTCTCCACTCTTGGTCTGGATTCTCTGTTGGTTGGCCCTCATTCTTATCACCGTGTAATTGGCGTTTCTCTTGTGGTGGAGCACATTCTCAAGCAGATTCCTGAGAAGGAGTGCTCTTACAAGTGTTAAAGTCTTTTGGCCACCTTTGCAATTAGTTGATAGCTTTCCTGATAAAGAATTCTACATTGTTGGCAGAGAATGCCCCTTCTCTCTATGTTTCTTCTACTTAATTTTTCTGTTAGCTTTGTTTTTGCTTTTTAGATAGTGGCAGTTTTGTGAATCTTTGGATGTCAGCCCACATGAAATAGTGAGGCACTAAATTCTGACTGGAAATGATGTGCACATGGATGGGGCTTGTAGATGTGAGGTAACTATAAGATAATCTGGGTCAGGCAATTTCTTTGGGGGTATTAGGAAAAAAATATATATGTATATATATTTTTTCAAGAAAATTCCCATCTTTTCTATATTGCTCAATGTATATTTTAATAGGTCATAGGTAATAGAAAGGAGAGAAAGGTCAGATGGCTTTTACACCTAATTGCTAATAGCTTTCTCATTATTCCATTCTTCTGCTGTCCTGTGATTAACGCTATTTGTGGAGATTGACTGGTATACTCGGTTTCTCTCTCTCTCTCTCTCTCTTTCTCTCTCTCAAAGAAAAAAGAGATTTCCTTTCCCTCAAAATTGTTCAAGTGCAGGGTTGCACTGGGTTAGAATTGAATAAACAAAGACTAGAAGGGAAGGCTGAGGGTAGGGAAGCTATAGGACGTATTCATTTTCCTTCTTGTCACTCTCTGGGAGGAAATAGAGAGAAGGAAGATGTAGGTGGCTGATGCATTACTCAGAGACCGCTTCTGTTATTTAAAGGGCTGGCATGTCCACACTGTTTATTTTAGATAGTACTGTTATTATTTCTTAGTGTCATTAGTTATAGCAATTCTAAAGTAAGTTATCACCCTTTAGTCAGATGCTGACATATAGTAAAAATGTTCCTAGACTTTTTTTCTCTCTCCCTTACAGGAATTTGGAAACGTATGTAAAAAGATTTAGAAAATATGAAGGCTACTCATCTCTGCCAGTTCTGCTTACAGTCTCTATTCTCAGACAGTATGAAGAGAGAAATCATTTACATATATAATATCTCATCAAAATTGTCTTTTATCTCTAGTGATAAACATGTATAGAAATTGGCTTTTGATAATAGATTTCTCTTTTTGTCATTAGATGCCATGCCAGCAGTCTTAGATTAGCTTCTCCGTAGAGCAGAGTCTGAGGCAATATGCTACAATTTTATATTCTGTTGGGGAGTGCAGTCCTTGTAAGCAAGAATGAGGGATAAGGGGTGTATTAGTTTGTGAGGGCTGCCATGACAAAATACCACAGACTGGAGCCTTATACAACAGAAATTTATTTTCACACAGTGCTGGAGGCTGGAATTCCAAGATTAAGGGGTCATCAGGTTTGGTTTCTTCTTAGTCTTCCCTGCCTGGCTTACATGTGGCTGCCTTCTCACTGGATGCTCACATGATCTTTCCTCTGTGTGGGTACCCAATGGTGTCTCTTTGTCCAAATTTTCTCTTTTTCTAAAGATATCTGTCAAATTGGATTAGGGCCCACCCTAATGGCCTCATCTTAACTTAATCAGATCCTTGAAGGCTCTAACTCCAAATATAGTCACATTCTGATATACTGGGGATTAGAACTTCAACATATGAATCGGTAGGGGAGTACACATTCATCCACAGCAAGGGGGGAAAAATAAAAACAAGAAATACCAATAAAACAATACAGGCCAGCATTTGTGATCAAGCACAACTGATTGCTTTATTTTACAGAACATCTTCTGAAAAGATGGTTTTTTATTTTTTCTTTCTTTTTTCTTTTTTTTAAAATTGCTTTTCTAGACAATCCAAATAGAAGAAGGAAGAATAAATGATTTATCCACCAGCTCTGGTCTCCTATTGGTTGGTTTTGTTCCATGGGCTGATAATTTCCCCTGGGCATTCTCAAGTTATACATGCTTAGTACAGAGCAAATATGGGAAGTATCAAGCTTTAGAGTCAGTCGAAAAGCTCTTAGTATGAGGGTATTAAGATGAAATACTATCTGCTGGTATTTACGTGAGGTTGTTTGGTGGGCCTCAGAGCTGGCCTATAAGCTAGATAGAGGCTGTGAAAGGAAAACCACCTGAGCTCAGGAATTTTGGGGCTGCTGTGCAGTCTGCTGATAAGGCATTACACTAACATGGCATCAATATGTGAGGCACCAGGAGCAGAAGACAACAAAGTGACAAAATGCAAGAGGCAGGTGATGTCAAGAGGACCTGATTGTGGTGGTTTATGGGTTTCTGAGATAGTCTTTTTGTGACAGTAATGTAAAGAGCTTAGCCTGAAGCCTTGCACTTGAAATATATCAGATAAATATAAACTATATTATTGCTAAAATTCCTAATCCATTAAATAGGAAGAGTTATTTGTTGGGTTAGAGATAATATATGCAAGGTACCAAGTATTTGGAACATAGCTGAAGATAGGTAGCTTTTTGTTATTATTTTCATTATTATCATTTTTATTGTGATTGTTATTAAGCCCTACATAGGTTAAAATTCATTTTATATTAGGGAATTTTGAAGGTTCTCAGAATTAAAATGCATTTATCAAATTTGTGTTGGAAAGTCAGAAGATGGCAATGAGGAAAGAGAGATTATTTTAAAAAGTGTTTCTATTTGGGGAGAATATTCAACAATATGATGGCATCTTTTAAATCTGTTGCTTCCTACATAGGTTAAGCCAAAATAGATAAGTAAAATGCACCCATATGTATGGAGTTCCTGGCGAAGCATATATTCTCATTAATACCTAATTAAGCATCTGGCATCCAAAGGATTTTTTAGTGTGATTATTAATACCATGGTGATATTTACATGGCATTCAAAGCTTGGCTTATAAGAAACTAGGCAGACACCTTATCACAGAGTCCCAGACATGGGTAACTGTCTTATAGAAAGCTCTTATGTAAAAAGAAATTACGATACCTATCCTCCTTCATAGCATTGTATTATTTACTAAAATGAGCTTGTTTTAATCCATCCACAACACTATTTGTAAAATAATCCAGAAAACACTGAGTAATAGTCTCTGAACTATTTATATGACATACAGAGATAGATATGGATGTTAAAAGAGCAGTTAAAAAAATCCACATATATACAAGATATTATTAAGCTAAGATCAAAAGATGAAACAAAATACCTGGCGAAGAAGGGGAGGCGTGAAACAGCATCGTACAACTAGGAAGAGAGGGAGCACAGCGGGAAAAAAGTTTTCTAAACAAACTGCATAAAGGCAAAGTTTTCCAATATTTTTATGTCTATTCTATCAGAAATATTCTTAAGAAATGGAATCTGGAGACAAAGAGTTTCTTGGGTATACAAAAGAAAGTAGAGGCATTTCATAAACCTTAAAATAAGACGAGACAATTATTTAGAGTGGGTGTTTTCTTAAAAAGACTTGGTTGTCAAAACAACAATTGTTCTAGAGATGAACACCGTGGAAAGGCTTTAAAAACCTCTTTTATGAAATGTCTGTCATTTCCTATGGGAGAAGCTTAGGCATTTTGTATAGGAACATGTATTAAAAATTTTGGATCTAAAAACAATTTGCATTTCCTTTTATTTAATTTTAACCTTTTTTTTTTAATACCGCATATACTATTAGATTGCTTTCATTATTAAAGGGGAGTGGTGGTGTTGCTGTTTTTTTTCTTATTCCATTCTTTCAGTGCTTTTTAATTTTTTTTTTCCATTTTTCATGTAAAAGTAGAGTTTTTGTTGTAAAGGCACACTACAAAGTCCCCAGTCTGTCCTTTGAACTATGATCATTTTGCAATATTATTCCATTTTATTCCTTTTTATGTACCACAGATAAATGCATTAATGACTGCATTTATATAAAGTGTAGCCTTACTCTTATAGCCATTCTATAGCCCAAATTTATAAAACCACCTTACTAATGATTGTTGACAGAATAAATTTAGGAGGGTAGTCATTAATTTCTCTGCAGAGAGATTTAAATTGACTATCGAACTATAAACAGTTGCATTATTATATGTAATAAGCGTATATGCTATTAATATTTTATAGCTCTTCAGGATAAAATCTTCATAACATTGCACAAGATTTAATTTTTTTTTAAATTTTTCCTGAAAACTTTATTCTTCTCTGATGATCTGAAATTATACAGAACAATAATGAAGACTTACATTTATTGTGTGCTGTGTTTGGATGCTTTGTGTTCATTATCTCATTTAATTCACATTTAAAAGACATTAACAGCCTCATTTTACAGATGCAGTAGCTAAGACTAAGTAGCATGTTAGTATGTCTTACAATGTTATATTGACAAAAGATAACCTTTGTTCAAGTTTAATTATTTCTCTTGGTTTTAAACACTACCACCTGAAATGTATGTATCAATATATATTTTATGTTAATCTCGCTTTAAGCAAATAAGGAAGATATCTGTCCCTAACCTACCTGGTGAAGTGCATTTCACAAACTAGCCAATACAGTTGTCCCAAAGCCATGCAGAATTTCAAAGTGCAGCATTGGCCACAACAATGTTCCTCGTTTAGTACTTATATTTCTCAGATTTGTGTATTTAGATCTATTTTAAAGAACATACCCCAAGAAATAAAAAATGACAAAAGAGAAGAGGTAGGTTTTAACCGTTGTGTTCTATATTTAGCAATAAACAACAAAAGTTCATTTACAATCCCATGAGAAAAATCAGTGACTTTATAGGTTCTACTTCTCTTCTTGATCCAAAATGCTTATTCACTAATTAGCACATAGAGTCCCACCAGGATACTTTGTCAAGAATTGTGTGAATATAAATTCAGCAGGGTTGAATTCAGAAGTTGAGGAGTAAAAGAAATAAAATTTGAGATAAAATACTTTTTTTTTTTTCAAAAACACTTGTGAATCTTGGAGCATTCCCCGAGTGCTTATTTATTATCCCACTTGACAAAATAATCTAAAGTTAATTGTTCTCCATAGTTGACTTCAGATCAAAACACAAGTGTTTGCCAAACTAGGGTCTTCAGCTTCATCCTTCAGTGGTTTTGGGTAACTGGATAAATTCAGATAATGAAATTAATTTTTAGCTTGTATTATGAACTATTTGCTACAAGGAGGAAGAGAAAGGGAGGAAAGGAGTAAGTGAGGGAGCTTATCATTAAATGCAAAATTAAAAAAAAAATGAATTCAGTGTCCAGGATTCGAAATCAAAGACTAAAAAAGTTCACAATTTGGGAATTTATTAAATTGTACATGTTTTGGACTACAGAAAGGACAGATTCTCCTAAACCAATAGAATGAATACCTTTATTCATTACACATTCTCTCATTACACCTTCTTGAATGCTTGCTTGTATCATCGCAGTGGTTATAAAACTTTAGGGCAGCTCAAGATGGTTCAACATCCCTCATCCAATTGTTAGATTTTGAAGGCAATGATTGCACTGTATTCATTTCACAACTACTGTGCTTTTAGTGGATGACGCCTTCTATAAAGTGAGACCACAGCAAATGCTTGTTAAAGTTCTCTCTTTCCTTGCATAATTCAGAAATGCAGTATATAAA
>NW_006494609.1:8851258-8906742 GCF_000325575.1 Pteropus alecto
AAATTTTTAGTTTCACAGAAAAGTTGAGGGGGAAGGTACAGAGATCTCCCTTATACTCCCTGCCCCAACATATGCATAACCTCCCCCACCATCAACATTCCCCACTGGAGTGGTAAATTTGTTACAATTGATGAACCTACACTGATACCTCATAATCACCTAAAATCCATAGTTTACCATGGGGCTCACTCTTGGAGTTTTACATTCTATGGGTTTGGACAAATGTCAAATGACATATACACATTGTTTTGATATTATACGGAGTATTTTCATTGCCCTAACAATTTTCTTTGCTCAGCCTACTTATCATTCCTTCTTCTATCAACCCCTGGCAACCACTGATTTGTTTTTTTTCTTACTCTCCATAGTTTTACCTTTTCCAAAATGTCATATAGTTGCAATCATACAGAATGTACACTTTTCAGATTGGCTTCTTTTACTTAGTAATATGCATTTAAGTTTTCTCCATGTCTTTTTATGGCTTACTAGCTCATTTCCTCTTAGTAAATTCCATTGTTTGGGTGTAACACAGTTTACTGATCCATTCACCTGCTGAAGCACATCTTGGTTACTTCCAAGTTTGGACAGCTATAAACAAAGCTGCTACAAACATCCACGTGCAGGTTTTTGTGTGGATATAGGTTTCAGCTCCTTTGGATAAATACTGAAAAGTGTTTGCTGGATTATATGGCAAGAGTATGTTTAGTTTTGAAACAAACCACCAAACTGTCTTCCAAAGTATCTGTACCATGTTCCATTCCTACCAGCAATGAATGAGAGTTCCTGTTGCTCCACTTCCTTGCTGGCATTTGGTGTCATCAGTGCTCTGGATTGTGGCAGTTCTAATAGGTAGCAGTATCTCACTGTTTTTTAATTTACATTTCCCTGATGACATATGATGTGGAGTATATTTCATATTGTTATTTTCTCTGGTGATATGTCTCTTAAATTCTTTGGTCCAGTTTTTTATTTTTAGATTTTATTTTATATTAGTTTCAGGTGTACAATACAGCACAATGGTTAGATTATTTACAATATGACCTTCCTGATTACTCTAGCACTATATACCTGGCACTATACATAATCATTACAATATTATTGACTACATTTCCTATAGTCCACATTCCTGTGACTGTCTTTGGTCCACTTTTATATCAGGTTGTCAAATGATGTAATTTTTACAACACCTCCATTAATCAGGTATTATCCCCATGTGTCAGATACAAAAACAAAAGCTTATGTTTGAAGTCACATATAACCAACTTGAAGGGAATAATACAAACTCAGTTCTGTCTGATTCTGAAGCCCATGTTATAATTACTACTGTTTAAATGATTTCTACTAGAATGTAGACCAGAAATGATACAGGTGTCTAAATCTGACCCAAACTAACATACATAGACATATTTTCTAAAGTTAGGATATAAGCATTCCTCAGAATTAAGAAACATTAAGTTCAGAGTAGATTACGAATAAATGTTTGTTTCATATGTTTATGTAGCCAGGAAATTTGAATGTACAGTAAAATCCAGTTGGTATTTGACTGAGGACAGGAAGGGAATGGAATAGAGTGGGGAAGGGCAAGGAGGGATAGATAACATCTGAGCATGAGAAAACTTTTGGGGATGATAGATCATTTTCTTTATAGTAGTTATAGATTCACAAATGTATTCATATGTCAACCTTTATCAAATTGTATAACTTAAATATGTGCAATGTATTGCATGGCAGTTATACCTCAGTAAATCTGTTTAGGAAAAAAAAAAAGACACTACTAAGAGAATGAAAAGACAGACCAGAGACAAGAATGAAAAATTTGTGAAGTAACTATCTGTAAAATATTAGCATCCAGAATAATTGTTTTAATTCTCAAAACATTAATAAAATTATCTCAATATTTGAATAGACACATCTTTGAAAAAGAAATGCAGATGGCAAATAAATGTAATAAGATGCTCAACTTCAGTAGTTATTAAGTAAATGCAAATTAACACCAAAATTACTCATATAGCTTATTTGAAAACAAAACAAAACAAAACAAAACAAAAAAGACAATACCAAGTACTGGAACTCTTATAATGCAGGTAGAAATATAAAATAGTACAGACAATATGGTAGACAGGTTGGTAGTTTCTTAGGAAGTTTAGCAAATATTTAACATCTAGCCTAGCAATCTCGGTTCTAGGTATTTACTCAAGTGAAATTAAATTATGTCACACAAACCTGTATACAAACATTTATAGTTGCTTTATTCATAATCTCCACAAACTGACAACAAACTAAATATTCTTCAGCCTGTGAATGGATAAACAAAATTGTTGTACGTGATACAATGGAATGATACTCAGTAAAAAAAAGGAATGACTCACTGGTTGATAGAAAAACTACTTGGTTCTCCTCCATTGTGTGTCTCCTTTGCTACTCACCCTGCGCACTTCACTTCTGACACTTCTGGTCACCAAATGTGTCGAGGTGTTTTCCCCACACCATGCAATTCTCTGCAACACCAGCAGATAGTCTACATTTTAACTTAATTCTAACACTGTTGACCTGGAGATAGCATCAGATCTCACAGTTAAGAGCTGAGTCCCACAAGACTGTTCTCACCCCACTTCACATGCCAATCACAAGTAGCAGGTCCCTGGGGTCACCACACCTTCCTTCCAACTTGGTTTCAAATACAATGTTCCCACAACCCCCTCCTCAGGTTTCATTAATTTGCTACAGTGGCTCACAGAACTTGGGAAACACATGTTTACCAGGTTTATTAAAGGACATGAGGAAGGATAAAGATGAACAGTCAGGTAAAAAGATACAAAGGGTGAGCAAGGTCTGGGAGGGTGAGAGCACGGGAGATTCTGTCCCTGTGGAAGTTGGGGTGTGTCATCCTCACAGTGTGGATGTTTTCACCAGAAGCTCTCCAACCTTGTACTATTGGGATTATTTGGAGCCTTTCTCATGTGGTAATGAGAAATTATTAATTCTATTTCTAGCCCCTCTCCCTTCCTTGGGAAGGATGAGAGACAAAATTTCCAAACTTCTAATCATGGCTTGTTCTTTTGGGCAGCTAGCCCTCATCTAGGAGTCATCTTGGAGCCCACCCAGCTTCACCTCAGTAGAACAAAAGATGCTCCTAGTGTTCTTATCACTTAGGAAACTGCAAGGTTTTGGAAGCTCCATGCCAGAAACTGGCAGCAGAGACCAATATGTATTTTCTATTATCTGACACTGATACACCAATAACATGCATAAATCTCAAAGGCAATATACTAAGTGAAAGAAGCCAGTCATACATTCTGTATAAGTCCCTTTATATGACATTATGGAGTAGGAAAGATATTAAGGTCAGAAAAATAGATCAGTAATTGTCAGTGCTTGGTGATAGTGAGAAAGAATGACTACAAAGGAGCACAAAAGAGTAAGTTTGGATGATGGAACCATCTTATATATTGATTGTGGTGGTGATTACATGACTGTAGTGTAACTCAAAGAACTGTATCCTAAAAAGGATAATTGTTATCATATGTAAATTATGCTTTATCAAAATATGCACATAATATTTAACAATCTGAGATATAAGGCTCAAGGAAAAGAAGGAAGAGCATATTTATTAGTTACAATATACATCCTTGTATTAGTTTATTAGAGCTGCCATAACAAATTACCACAAACTTGATTACCTAAAATGACAGAAATTTACCATCTCACAGTTCTGGAGGCTAGAAATCTGAAATCAATGCATCAGCACTGCCAGGCTCCCGCTGAATGCTCTAGGGAATCTGAAGGCATTAGGACAGCAGTTTTAGGATTTAGGACCTACCCTAATCTAGTAGGACCTCATTTTAATTTAACTACATCTATAAGGACCCTATTTCCTAGTCAGATCACATTCTGAAGTTCCAGGTGGACATGAATTGGGAGGTAGAAGGCATTCAACTTATTATGGTCCTCATGGAAATTATCTAGAATATATTATATTTGGATGGCAATTTTATGGAGAAATTTGCAGGTATTTTCTATACAATTGATTATCTTTAGAGAAATTCGAATGGCCGAGATTCCCATATCCTAATTGAGTATAACAAATTTTAAATTGAACAGGGATGTGAACAAGAAGGTTGGGTTCACCATCCAAATGGAGCAGCTGGGGCACATTGGCAGAAGATTAAACTCTAAGCAGAAATTGCAAAAATATTTTTATAATGCTAACTCTTTTTATGAAAATGTCAGAGGACCATTTTATATTTGGTCAGAATTTCTGTATAACTTTTATCTAGAAGCCGTAATTCCAGCAGTACTGATTCAAATGGCTTAATATGCCAATTCCCCAAAACCCCATCTGGTTCTAGGACTCTGGCCAAATCCATACAGGAAAAATAATTATGATTACATAACCCATCCCTGAGTAAGAACAGATAAGCTAACTTCTTAATAAGAATATCAGTATTTCCTTGTATTCACTGAATGCTTATTCACAAATTCGTGTTGCCTATATAAAAATGCAATCCTAATAATTCTTTACCAATAACATGAAGCAGAAATGGTATTTTGGCAATTTCAAGGCGCTGTCTCAAATGGTTACACATTTCTACTGTTTTTCTCTCCTGGAACCAAGCCTAAACAAATCAGGGCTAGACTGCTGTACAATGAGAAGCAATTTGCTTATTCACCCAACGTTTTCATTGACAATCAATTCCCAGATATGTTTGTAAGGCCATCCTTTCCCAACAGGTTCCAGCCAAGCTGACCCTCAGACATATGAGCAAGTTCAACCAAGGACAGCCAAGCTTGGCCTAGATTTGTAAAACTATCCTGCTTACCCAAAGACATGTGAGCCGAAACAAATGTTAATTGTTTCAAGGGCACAAATTTATAGTAGCTTGTTGATAGCAATGCTTATTGGTACAATAGGATTAAGAAACATCCATGTGCACCATAAAAGAATATTTATGTACTCTCATATTTTATTTTAGTGGAAGAAATATGTGGGGGATCATTAGCACTTAATTAAACCAAACTTTCCATAATCAATTCTTTCCTAAACCAATATGCCCAGCTGTTGATCATTTGCTTTCTGTTGTGGTTTTGCCATTTAATTTTTATTAAGTTGAGATTCTGGAAAGTATTTAATTAAAACATAGTATTCACTATTTTTTCTATTTTACTTTCTTGTGTATATTCTTCTATTGTTTAAAATATGACCACAGCAAAAGTACTAAGTGTTCCCTGTGGCAATATCTACCAGAAACATTCAACAAAGACCACCAAAATATATCATTCAGATTATGGAAAGAAAAGGTCATCATGAGTAATAGAACCTATGATTTTTCATTAAATCAGTTGTGCCTTTTTGATTTTCTTTTCTTTTAGCCACTGAAATTATTTGGTTAATTCTTTCTTTTTCACACTTCACCTATAATCTCTTCAGCCAAAGATTCTTCCAGTATTCTTAATTTTTAAAAGATTCTTCATTTTTAAGCAATTTATTTGCACCTTTCAGTTCATGTCAAGATTGTAGCAGCTAAGTTGTTTTCTGTCCTCCTTAAATTCTCTAAAGGATTTTTTTTCTCACAGATTATTTCTTCCTCTACCTTCCTGAACAAAACAGAACACAAAATTCCCCAAATATTTTAAGGAAAAATCATTCACTTCTTTATAATATATTGTCATTTCATGATGATGATGCTGGGAATGAAACCTAAGCACCTCTAGGACAGTGTGCGAAATTATTTCCACTGGAAAGCTGACCTTTGAAGAATGGCATTTCATGATTATTATTTATTAGCTGAGTCTTTTCAGATCTAAAATAAAGATGCACAACAATGGCAGATTACTGATAGAGACACTATGGAATCACACTAGTTTTTTTTTTTTAATTAATGTAGGAAATATAGAGGTTTCTGAGAAAATAAGATTGACATTGCTATCTAAAGTCCTCACTCTGCATCAGCAGTTCAAATCAAAGCTACACATGTTTAAAGGTCAGTTACTATTTGGTGATTATGGCTTGACAAAAAAGATTGATGTGGTCCAATTCCAAAAGTCTATGAATCTCTCTCACATTTTTGACATTAATTGACCCTCTGTGACTTTACAGAAGTCAATAGTTGAATAAACCTTGGAGAATGAGCTTCTTCTCTATCATAGATATATTTTTTTTTATTAGTAGACACAACTTGAAAATGTTCTGCCTTATTACTATATGCAAAATGTAGAAAAAATTAAAGTCATTTTCTGAGGTGAAAAGAGAGCACAACAATAATAACAAAACCTCATTTTTACAATCATGATAATTCTAAGGTTATGTCTACATAACCTTAATTCTTCCCAGGATTAATATCTTCTATTATTAAACCTTTATAAATTTCTACACTTTGCTTCCAATCTTATTTTTCTAAAAAATAAATAATTCAATTTATGTCCAAGTCATTTTACTGTTTGTTTTATCATTCTGTGACAACGATTGTCTCTAGTAATTTCAATTCTCTCATTATAGTCTAGAATATGGCCCCAGAAATGTAGATTCATTTGGAAATGCAGGGAAAAGTTCATCCTTAACTGCTCATAGAGCAGTTCTATGAAGGAAACTTGAAAGATACTCATAGATTGATCTCGAACCAATTTTCCCACATACAAGGCTGTTACGTTTGCTTGATCCAAGATGCTTTGTGTCAGAGTGTAACAGTTTGCACTAACGTCCACTTATGAAGCTACGTTACTCTAATTACAGATCTCTTGGGCCACTGCACTTTACAACAAAATGATATTTACAACTTGGGATAACTTAGATTATTTCCTTTTCTTTCTTGAAAAGTTACATGGTTATTTCTTGCCATCCACTTATTATCTTTTTTTTTTCCCCTTCTGGATATTTTTAAAAATTATACTCAATATTATGCTTTCATAAAAATAGTGTTTTTTGAAGGATTTTTCTTTAAAATATTCTCTTCTTTTTATTTCTGAGTATTTTTCTAATTTAACATCCTATGAACAATTAAGAAACAAACAAACAAAAAACAAATTATAATTTAGCATGTTACCATAGGATGGGTCAGTTATTCCAATTGCATAAGAGTGGAATTTAGGTTGTTTGAGAAAGTTATAGAATAAATTTAACAATCAAAGGCTGTGAATTGGTGAAGATCTAGTAACAAAAATAAGTCTAAATGGAATAGAATACTCTTAGAGTAACATTGGGAGGGTATATGAAGTTCAAAATATAGTTTCTGAGAATTACTCAATAAAGAAGCAAAAAGGCAGGCAGATGGAGAATTTAGCAAGGTGGTTCAAACTGAGAATTAAGAAAAAAGTATAAAAAGCTAATGCTTTTGTTATGTCTGATCTATGTCAGCCTATATTGAGGAGATATAAAAATAGAGTAGAATTGACTAATATTCAAGAGAAAAACATGAGTAAAAATAAATTGTTAAAATTCCAGGTCAATCACTTATTCTTTCACCCAAAAAACTTTCATATTAGGAGGTACTAGTAGATGGATGCTATGGGTCTCTGTTGAATAACATAATATTTGAATGAAAGTCTTATAGATTTGAACATATCAACCAAAAGAACTTAATGATATATACATTCACATACACACACATACAATATATAAATAAATAATATCTATATGTAGAGGGGGAGAGGAGAGAAAGAGGGTAGGAGAGAGTATAATAATCAAATTCCTGTCATTTTTTAGCAGGTAAATATGTGCAACATTGTAAATATTTGTGAAATGGATTTTGCTCATTAACGATTTGCCATTTTGGGAGGATACTATTTTTTATGTTCTTTGGCATGTATTTTAGAAATATTTATATAAAATGTTTTATCTGAACTTCACATTTATTACAAAAAAATAGTAATTCATTTTAAAGTAGTACCTTGGCCTTTTTGATTCTGCTTGTTACTCTTGAAAAATCAGCAGTGTAAATTTAAGAAGCACAGAGAAGTCGAGTGCTGTCTTAGCTGAAAAGTTGTTTTCCTATTTGTATAAGTCAATTAACAATTTGGAGCCAAATCTACAAAAGATTACAGTAAAAAGTGTACACATTCATTTTATGGACCCGGCTCAGAATTCCCAAATTTAATATAGTTCCTGTCTGTACTGCAGTTAGTGATGAGGTATGTCATAAATAAGATCAGTCTTCAGCTCAAGTGAGTTACTGTTCTTCATTTTGCATTTTTCACCTTTAATCTGCAAGCACTTTGCAAAAGGGCAGTTTATAGGCCACTCAATGCATTCAAAAGACTTCATAATTTGATGCACAATTAAAACGCATCTAACTTCAACTAGCCAATATACTCAGCTTTTCAAATTCTCTCAAATGTAATCTATCAGGCAATTTACTTTTTATTTTTAATTTTAATTATTTTAGCACAGAAAAGTTTTGAAAAGGAAGATTTTCTTTCAGCTACTGTTGCTGTTGTACATATGAGCTTACCCAAAGAAAAATAATAGCTCAAAACTCAAGAATCCACAATATTTCTAAATATTAACTTTGGAAGACATGAAAAAGACTCCTCCGTAGTTGCTATTTTAAATATATTAACAGAGGAACAGAACTGTTTCAAAACATTGGTAGAGTGCAGAGCCTTAACCCACTAAGTTAGTTATTCCTGAGTAATAAGTGGTTAAGTGTACCTACTATATGAAAAAACACAGAATTGGATTCTATGGGGATTTAGAGAGGGCGAACACACCATTCTTCTTTAATCTGTGCCTAATATATAAAAAACAATTTACAATACCTGTTTGTGATTTAAAGTAAAGAATTCTACTGTAAGAAACCAACTCTGCTACTAGTAGCTATAAATTATTGAACAAGAAATTTACCTTTGTTTTCTCAATTAACATTCATTTCTTTATAAATATTTCTCCAATATGTATAACTTAGAGTGTAGTCACAAGATTTCTAAGTTCCAGAAAATTGAGACATTCAAAGACATATAGGGACTTTAACAAAAAATAATGCATGCATATTTACATCAGTTGCTATGAGGAATATAATTAGAGTCCAATGGTGTTACTCTTGGGTGAACATTTCTCTCTTGTCTTAGTTTCCTTCCTGCCTTGATCCCACCTATATTAACTTTGCTATGAAATCACTATGCTCATTTTCATGTGAACACTTTTAACAAAGCAGAGGCTATCTTGTTTGAACAGAGAATTTTTAAATATTCACAGTAGCGATGGAAATAATTAATATAAAATTTATAACTGAATTAATTCTGTTTTTCCATCTAAATAAATCTAATATTTCATTGCTTAATTTATAAATCATGAGATGGATTTGAATATAATGAAAATATGGAAGAAATTAAAACACTGAAAAGTAAATGAATTCTAGTAAACTATTTGAAATCATGCACACAGTATTGAGTATCAAAGAACAAAAGTCTCTTATCAAAAATTATTGCAAATGTCATCAGTTAAGATCCAGGGAAAAATCAATATCTCCTCACAGAGAACAGCACAAATGGCTTATGTTATTAAACTGTCCAGGTATAACTCCAAAAGTCAAACTAATAAAATACGTTGGGAGAGAATTAAGCTATTCAAGTTACAGTTCCAAGAACAACTGTATTTCAGAGAACAATTAATCACATCTGTGTGTGATATTCTTCACTCTGACTACCAAATCTGTGACAGAGAAGCATAGAGGGAAAATTAGCCTCTCATTTGATGGAAGAACAGACTAGGTGTAGAGTAGTTGATAAACACATGGGCTGTTTATTTGTGCACACGTGTGTTCACATGTACTTGTCTATGTGTGTGATGTGTTTGAATTTTCCTACAAACTTATTTAAATTAGTTAAAAATTAACAAGCCAGCCTTCTGCTGATATCTTCCCTTAAATATATCCTTTTCTTTTTAGTCGTCAAAAACAGTGCTTTCATAAATAAGTTGAGCGTTAAGTTCAATTTTAATAAAACATGAAACTAAAAATCAAAACAAAAATGGACAAAAAACAAAAATGTTTTAAAGCCAAAACTTTTCTTCAGGTGTGTGTGTGTGGAGGTGATGAGGAGATAGAATGAATCTGGTAATTTTCATTTAAATATAGAACTGTGCAGTGACCTCAATACTAAAGGAGGTCTCTGAGTAAAAGCAAGAATCAAACCTCATCTTTGCAATTTCACTTGACTGACATATCCGTCAGTGTCTTTTGTGATCCTACTGATCCACCTTGACAGAAAGCCCAACTGTATTTCCAGGATCTAATGAAGGACTGTTATGTTGCACTACTAAAGCTAGGAGCATTCTTACATTTAATACTGAGGATTAAACATGACAGAAGCCAGAGACCGTGGTTTTTGTTTTGTCACCAAGGCTTGTCTTATTACTTGCCTTTCAGCTGTTGGAAGAAAAACTTGAAAATAATTTTAAACTTTTCATAGTTTGCCTGTAACTTTGACCTTACAGGGTGAGAAATGGATGTAATATTTTTCAAGATTATTGTCATTTGACAATTTCTGCCAAAAAAAGCAGATTCCAAATGTCTTTATGCACATGATATGGATTAATCTGAAGACTTTTATTCCCAAGGAAACAATTCCAAATAAATTTTGTACTATTTAATATTTTAAGACTAATTAGTTAGAGTAGGATTTAGGTAACATTGGTAGTTATAGTGATTGGAACCGAAGTTTATTTTCTACTGTGGACTGGAGAGGTTTTTGCTGTGCAAACTGAAGATAGAGCAAAATAATTCTACTACATATTTCAAAATTTCTCTTGAGATAGCTATTGTAATAGATGAAGCTCAACTCATGACCAGCCCTTTGGCTACAAGTAAAACTGCTTTTAGTAGAAATGCTATGTGGATATTATTTGGCTTTATTTTTTCTTATTTCATTTTCCATTTCAAAGATTGTCTTTATCTCCCAGAAACTGTATCGATGTCTTCTCTACTTGAGTGGTTTTCCAACTGAGCTGTGCGGAAGTCATTTGATTCTTCTCTCTTGAAATGGACTTGAAAAATCAGTTCAAAAGGACTAAGATAAACTAGTCACCTGGATTAAGAGAGGAGGCGGAAGGTGTCTAGGTGATTTTTACCCTCGGGTCAACACACTAGGAAAATTCGAAAGCAGACAATTACATTGAGTCTCCCTAAATTTCCCATGCAGAATCTCTATCCAATATTCCTTCTCCATGAGCTATTGCCTGCAAATTGGTTAGTGCACTCCCAGCTTATTTCTGTAGGGTATTTATCCTGTTAGGGGTCTTTTGAGGCTCCAGTGTACTTGGTTAAAGTTTTCTGAAGACAGAGCCAGCTAATTGGGCTTCTTAGTTTTTAGAGTCTGTTTTTTTTTTTTTTTTCTGTGAAAAAAGTGTTTCTCTTTAAAAAATGCAATACTCCAGACACACACCTTTACTTCAACTTACTGAAATTTATAGAAAACAAATTATGCTTAAATCTAGGTTTTGTTTAAATATCATTTCCTCTCAGGACGAATGTGAAACCTATTTTACATTTTTCTGAAGTCAATGGAAATAACAGAATTAGAGCAGTTTGTTTATATTTTCATATGATTTAATAAATCACAAGATTTGTCTCTTTGCAAAATATATATCATAGGTGATATAAAAAACAACTACTATCTTGAATGAATGTAAAACAAATAATTTGTTGCTTTCATGCCTTTTAGAGAGACTTACATTTCAGATCATTGTGAAATGAAATAAACATATTTTTTATAGTTATTAGCAATTATTTATGAAGTACTAACAAATAATAATAATACCAAACATTTATTAAGCATTTATCAGTTGTCAGACATTATATTAAGAATTGTTTAAGCATTGACTCCTGGTATATGCCAGTTTTATTATGAAGTAGATAATCCTTATTAAAGATCATGAAATTGAGGCTTAGACATATTAAAAAGTATACTTCACACATACACCAAGGGCAAAGCAGAGCTGAGATTTGAACCTGGATGGTTTGGACTCCAGGTGCCATGATGCCTTTCTGCATACCACACACAGTGTTAGGTGTGAGAATCTCAAACTGAATGATGTGCAATGATATCTACTCTTATAAAGCAAACTGTGCTTAGGAAGAGGAAAAATTCATAGGAAATAATAGATAATTATAAGTGATATGACAGAGAAAAGTACATAGAGTTATGGGAGAAAACAGAGGAATGCCTAAACTAGGCTTATAGTTAAGAAGACCATTTGGGGAAAGAGACATTTACACCAAGAACCAAAGGATGAACAAGATCAGCCAATGTACCGGTGATGGTGGTAGGGAGTACAGGGTGGTTGTTTGGTCAGGGTCTAAAAGGAAATGAATGGTATCCACAAATAGGATAATATAAGAATAGTTTAACAAAATGGTAATTACAAAATACAGGCATGGTCTAGAGGGACCACAAGAATAGTACAGTATCTTAGAACTGGTAGCCGTGGGGCTCCACGAGTGCCTGTAGGTGTGAAAGGATAAGAGGAGGGAGCACTCTGTGCTGAGTGTCTTTTGTAGAAGCACAGCTCCTTGGTTCAGGTACACAGTAGTGGCCCCCAGGTAGGGAGGAAGGATAGACATGTCAAACAAGAGTATAGCGAAATCATTGCAGGCAGAGGGCACAGAGTGCTTGAAAGTCCCAGAATGAGACTATATCTTGTCCAAGGATATGAGAAAGATTTACTAAGCCTAATTATAGATTACACTTAGGGATAGGGTGGTGCGTGAGATGTTTAATGCATTGGGAGGTAGTAGGGATTGAGGCTAGCAAATTAAACTATCAGACAATTTATAGACTTAGAAGCCATATAACATATTTACATTTTGTCTAAGTAACAAGAAAGAGACTATGAAGAATTTTGAGCACAGGGATTGATATGGATCTATTTGTAGTTTAGAAAGATCGTGCTAGCTACAGTATAGAAAATAAATATGAAGGGACAAATCAGGAAAGAAAGGAGTCCATTTAGGTAGCTGTTAATATCCAGTCAAAAAGATGATGGCCTGGATTGAGGAAAGGACCATGAAGATGCAAAAATAGACATGTACCTATTTAACTTACATATATTCAAATATGTGCATTTAGCCAAAACAACATAGAAAGTTTGAGAAGAAGAAAGAGAACTACACAGAGGTAGAGTAATTTAAATCTTGAGGACAGCTTCAGGTACCATCTCAAGCAATAAATATCTGTGCTCCAAAGTGAGAGTTAGAGGAGAGAGGTAAACTTTTGTTCATTAAGTCAATTTCAATTTCTCCATTTCTTTAAACGTGTAATTTTTGTCATGTATAAGTTTTGCCTTTTGTACTAAACTCAGAACTTAATATTGGTGGAAGAGAAGATGGGACTGTTTTTAAGAGGTAGAATCAATTGGTCTTAATGAGTGGATCTAAAGGTTGAGGAAGAAGGAAGGTCTAAACACAATGCCTGATTTCTGACCTGGATTTCTGGATGGATAATTGTGCTATTTACTGAAAGAGAAGACACATGAGAGAAATATATTTGGAATGAAGTGAAGTTCAGCTGGGCTAATGAATTTGTTGTAGCTGAGACACCCACACAGAATGTGTAATTCACAGCCTAGATGAGTAAATCGATGAGAAAAAGTTCACTCTTTCAAACTGATGTATAACAATCTATTCATGTTACACATCATCTTAGTACATCCCATGAGTATACTCTTATAGCAAACTCCATGAGGTTAAATTTAAAACATTATAAAACAAAGTAAGTTTGGCTCTGACAAGGAATAGTGTCAAGGAGCAGCTGCTGGAGACTCATCTAGAGATATTGCTCAGTTCCTTGACAATGACCTCCTGGCCATTAGCACATCAGTCCAGAAATGACAGCAAACATGCATGCTACTAAACCCCATGGATATTTGTGTGCATGACCAGATAGTCAAAATCTTGTGTTAAAATCACAAATTCCAAGAACCTGTGAGTGATTCTAAGCTATCACATGGAGCATTATGAAATAAATCCAATAAGGTATTTAAGCAACTACTAAATGTTCAGCATTGTATAGAGCCTTGAGAAATGGACAAAACGAAATATGTCTCAGGGGCATCATGATTGAATAATATTTGATTAAGTTACAACTTGGCAAATATCTATTGTGCTCCTCTGATATCCCTGCAAGTCATATGTACGTTTGACAAACATTATGTTTAAGTTTGATTCTCGTTATGAAATTTGACTATATTGACACATTCCTTCAAACAATAAGTCCATTTTCTGGGGCTTTAGAAACTTTACTTCTTATAGAGTTTTTGTTGTAGCATTCAAAATATTTCCAAATTTTTCCGAATGTCTCTCTTTTTATTGATGTGTTATTTAGAAGTACTTACTTTACTTTCCAAGTGGTTGGAGACTTTTCTATCTTTCTGTTATTAATTTCTTGTTTAATTCTGTTATAAGAACATATTTTATTTGTTTTATATTCTGTTAAATTTGTGAAATCTTATTTTATGGGCCAAATACGATCTGCTTTGGTAATGACCCATGAACACTTGAAATAAATGTTTATTTTGCAATTGTTGGTTGGAGCATTCAATAAATAGGTCAAGCTGTTAAGCTGTTAGATAGCATTGCATAGATCTATATTTTGCAAATATTTTGTTTTTCTGTTCTACCAATTCTTGGAAAAGGAGTGCTCAAGGATTTATAAATAATTGCAGATACATTTTTTTTCTCCTTCAAATTCTATAAATTTTTGTCTTATGTTGAAGCTCTATAGTTAGCTTCATATATATTTCATTGTGTTATATTTTCTTGGTGAACCGATCTTTTTTCATTATCTAACACCCCTCTTTTATCCTGGATAATGTTTATTTTTTTTCCAAGTATTTTTTTCTAATATCAATATAGCCATACCAACTTTTTAAAAAAATTGTGTTTATATGATACATATTTTTATCCCTTTTCTTAAAATTATTTATGTAATTAAATAGAAATGTAACTATTGTAAAAATTCAATCTGACAATCCCTGTGTTTAACTGGTATATTTACCACATTTACATTTCATCTAATTTTAATATTTTTGAATCTATGTTTGCCAATTTATAATTTTCTTTTTTGGATATATGTCTGCCAATTTATAATTGTTTTTTTGTTGTTTTCTCTCCTCTGTTTGTTGTTCCTTTTTTCCTTCTAGCCTGCATTATTTGAGGTTATTTAAATATATTTTTAGTAATATATTTTATTCCTTTATTAACTTTTTTGGTTGATCTATTTGTATTATTTTTAAGAAGTTGCTTTAGAAATTACTATATATATATCTGATCTTTCACAGTCTATCTAGAGTTAAGATTTGATCACTTCAAGTAAACTATTTATGCTATAGTTGCATAATATATCTACGTAAATTGAAAAGTCACTAATAATGCATTGCATTTTTTTTTGTTACAATAGTCATACATACATTAAAGATCTTAAAAGGAAAAATAATCGGTCATATTTACCTATATATTTACCATTTGTGTTACTATTCCTATATTCCTGAAGTTTCACGTTTTCCTCTTTTATAAGGACCACCTTTAGCATTTCTTTTAACATATGTTTGCTGGTACTACTTTCTTTTCAGTTTTCCTTCATTTGAAAATGTCTTTATTTTGTTGTCATTCCTGATAGCTATTTTCACTAGATATAGAATTTGGAGTTGATTGTTTTGTTTTGCTTTTTAAAGCACTTTAAAGATGCTGTTTCAATGCTTTCTGACCTCCAAGGTTTCTGATAAGAAATCTGCAGTCATTTAGTGTTTTCGTGTGTGTTAAATACTAGCTTCCTCTGGCTGAAGCATTCTTACATCTGCCTCTTGACTGGCCAGAGCAACCAGTGTATGATATGATGTGCCCAAGCTTTACTTAGAAACAAGGCCAGACAATAAGGAAGGAATCTGTTCTGAACTGACAGAGGTAAACCAGCCTTAGTACTCAGAGGGTGAGCTTCGGTATTGCATTTTGTATTGTAGTGTAGTTTAGATTTCTGGGTCTTGTCTGCGCCAGCAGCTTTGGGTGCTTAGTTGGGCTTTGGAAAGTCAGGGTAACAGGGCAAAAAGGAGAAGGGTGAATTGAGCCACAGGTGGGAAGCAACACTGGATAAAGGCAGACAGTGAAATAGAGCTTTTAACTGCTAAGTACTTTAGCATCCCATTAAAAGTTATAGTTTGGATGATCTCATCCTATGAATGGGACAGACTATTAGATGGATGGTTTCCTTTTTATTACTGGGTTGGTGTCACATGTTCCTGGGAATTTTAATATTGGATTCATATTTCAGTAGATACAGAGCAAGAAGAAAGTGAGGAAATAACTACCTCCAAGGATAACTTACTTAATCCTGGGTTATATATATCTTTACCGGGAATTCCACTGAGCCATGTGCCAAAGAATGACTTATATACAGGAAGGAGAACAATTGAACAAATGCTGCAATGTAGCCTGAGGCTTAAATTAAATCTGGTAAGATTGACGGAAGCAATTGAAGCTGCACAAAGTACCTATCTGCAGTGGGTCAGAAGACTTGGGAAATGGAGAATTCTAAAGCAATCTATGAAAGACAAGTACAGGAAGCCCAAATCAGAAAAATAAAGTTCCTGCCCCAACTTCACATGGAGCTACCAGAAAGCCTCCTTTAGGTTGCCATGCTTAGCAAATAAAAATACAGGACACCCTGTATTTAATTTCAGATAAACAGTGAATAATGTTTTAATGTAAGTATGTCTCAAATATTGTGTGGGACATACTTACATTAAGAAGCTATTTGTTGTTTACCTAAGATTCAAAATTAACTATCAGTGCTGTTAAATTATATCTGTCAACTCTACTCTCAACCAAACTCTACTTTCCTGATGACCTACTGGGTTCGTAATCTGAGATGGTCTGAGAGGCATTGGATCACTTCAGATTTTCACACTTCTCTGTTGCGGGGTGAGCCTACTGATGCTGGGTAGAGTAAACAATAAAAGATTCAGTGCAGTTACAGAAGTTAATACAAATTTCTACTAGGAAACAAATTTATCTGAGTCCTCTGATTGTGGAATACATTTTTTTATCAATATATCAATGAACCCGAGTTAACTGCTTTCATTTAATAAAAAAATAAGTTCTTAATAATGATGGTAGAAAATACATGTTAGTATGTGTTTCCTTCCCAGATTATCTTTTTATTATATTCATCTATATAATAGACTAGAAAGGCCGTGTCTACAAAAAATATATACTGTTGGAGAAATTAGGTAGTTGAAAATACTTGAAGTAGACCCACTTTGACCTATAGATTAGAACCATTTGAGATCTCAGATAAATAACATAGTAATCACAATAGTGCAGATCATAGTAATCTTGACTTCCCACAGCCTATGTAAACCTTTCTCCAGTTATTACTAATCTTTTATTGTTTAGTGCACAGACATGCATATACAGTCACGTGTGAAATAATTTTGCACATCTTGACAATGTGACATCATCAAATATTTATTGCCAGGCTAATGATTTCCAACAAGTACATATAAGTTATAAGTGATGTGCAGAGTAACATTTTAACCTAGGTTCATTGCTTTGGTGATATGCTGCAGAGACTGACATGACATGATGTTTAAGCTGTAGACAAGAGTTTTTCCCAAACTTACCTTGCATCAGAGTCAGGAAATCACTGGCCCACATATGTACACTCTGTCCTCCTGTCTCTAAACCATGGTTGTCATAGAAATTGGAGAGTTAGTTTATACCATTCCTAGAATGAGACACAGAGCTGCATCTACCATCCACTCTGACTTTCCTGATTGAAGGGACATTAATTCTCCCAGGTGGCTCAGTCTCTACTTATTGACAATAATATCACTTATCAGCTTCAGCTGTAATAAGCTACCTTATTGACTTCTGCCTTGTCACTCTTGCAGCCAGCTTCTTGTCACAGGCACCACTGCGTTGCATCAGTCTGACTTTGCTTTATTGGCTTATTGATAGTTCCATCCATCTTCTTCAAGGAGGTTGACAGGTTGGCATTTGACTCTTCTGTCTTCCTGTGATTTTATAGCCTGCCGGATGGCTGCCCAAAGTCCCTGAAGTTTTGCCCATATGGCCAATATGGAAACCATTTCTCCATCACTCCTCACTACAAATTCTTCTTTGCCAAATATGGAATTGTTAACAAATCTTTTTCTGCAAGTACTGAGGTATAAGAGAGAACTAATATTTGACCTAATAACTATTACATAACAGCTTCAGACTGTTTTTCCAGGGGCTTCCTGAGAGAGCTCTCTGAGTTGCACTGACAGAGCCACGTTTTCCCCAGGTATTCACCCTGAGCCGCATAGTTCCAGGGCTGTGAACTGATTTCCTACACTTAGTACAACATCAAAACCGTGTCAGAGGAGTGCCGACAAGAGTCTTTGGTGCTGATGGAAAGGAAAAAATGAATAAATAATTCCTAATACTAAACTCTTTGATTTTCAAAGGCAGAATAACAACTTGATTTATTTTATTTTTTTAATTTAAGGTCAGTGTTTATGCCTCTGGCATGTGGAGAAATCATTTGGTTTGTAAACTGAGTATATTTGAATTGGAACTATCCAAAGAATGATAGAGCATGATGTAATGAGAGCTCTTATGGTTAAAAAATAAATAAATAAAAATAAAAAATTAAGTAGGGATTATATAAGTGGGAAGACTTTCAGGGGTCCCCACTATCAGATCCATTTTTATCCCGTCCTTACTAGATACTATGCATGAAAGTCATCTAAGCAACATCTGTAGAAGATAAATTAAGGAATTATATTAGGTGCAACCAAAAGTGTAGAGAAAAGTGTTTCTTTAATTGGTCTCTTTAGGAATTTGCTGTACCCTATGGGTAAGCAGCACACAAAAGCTTTTAAAACATGCTCTTTTCTATTGAAGAACTAGAAATGACTCTTAGGGGAAGAAACAAAATTAAAAAAATAACAATAACAGGAGTTTCCACTTATTGCAGGATGATTATTATTATTATCGCATGATTTTACATGATTTAATTCTCATTAAAATCCTTATTAAAATTTATATAAGGTAAATGTTAATTTTCTATTACCAGATAAAGAAATTGAGACATGAAATTAAAAAAGTTGCCAATGATGGCACAGCTAGAAAATAAGCTCATCTGGGTATTAGCCCTGGGTATTTTTTCTCCAAAGCTGTCTTGTTACTATTGTGTGGCTTTATCTGCCCCCTGTGCATACATCTAAGGCAGACCGTGGCACTCCTGGGAAGAACAATAAACATGGACTTTAAAATAATTTGATATTAGAGGATGGTAAAGGAACGAGGTTGATATAAAGTAATTATGAGAAACTGGCAAAATATCAATAGATAAATCTGTATTTTTTTAATCTAAAAAATGGCAACATTAATTTACTTTCAAGTCATTGCTCCATGTTTTTACAAAAACAACTAAAGAATCCCAATCCCTATCTTAGTCTTTAGATGTCTTTCCATTATAGATTTATTTTACACTGTTAATCTTCTTTTGAGAAGATGAAATATTCTATACTCCCTCTTCTCTGTTTACAAAACAAACATTTCTAACTTATTTGACATTTTGTCTTGCATTTTCTTCTAAAGTGGCAGAATAAAAAAATTTTTAATGACTCGATGCACAGAACAGCACATTATATGTGAATAGCTTAACATCCACAGCAACACAAACTCAACATTATATATTCACCCAGATACTTCAAGTCAAAATCGTACCCTGATATCAAAAACCAAATGTAATTACATGGTAGTGCAACAGTGCTTTTACAAAGCATTGATAAACAACAACAACAACAAACTATAAATTTACTCCACAAAGCTAGTGATTGAGATCACCGAAAAACAGAACTGGAAAACTAAGGGCTGAGGGGAAAATGATATATGAAGTTATTTAACAAAATAGTTACTTCAGCCCTGACGATCTTGTGGACCCTCATGTACCTACACAGGAACATAATTTCTTTCCTTTACTATCATTATAAAGAGAACAGTAAAAGAGCATAGCATTCTGTGTAAGTTTCCTAGGGCTTCCATAATAAATTACCATAAACTAGATGACTTAAAACAACAGAAATTTATTTCCTCACAGTTCTGGAGGCTAGAAATCTAAAACAAGGGGCGAGTGGGTCCATGCTTCCTCTGAAACTCTGGGTTGAATCCTTCCTTGCCTCTTCCAAGCTTCTGGTGGTAGCTGATAATCCTTGGTATTTCTTGTCTTACAGCTACATCCAGCCCCTGCCTCTTTCATCACACTGGCTGCCTTCACATCACCTTCCCCCTATGTGTGTCTGTCTCCATGTTCGAATTGCCCTTTTAATAAGGCACCAGTAGTATTGGATTAGGGCCACCTTAATACTTCATTTTGACTTGCCTCTGTAAAGGTCTTATTTCCAAATAAAGTCACGTTCTGAGGTACTAAGGGTTAGGTCTTCAAATTACCTCTTTTGAGGACAGAATTCAACCCATAACACATACCATGATGGGCAGAGCAAATGTACTTCATGCCATGGTAAGAACGCTAAAATTACACTCTGGTCGGAGCTGGAGCATGGGAGATCAGGATGGGACTACTTTTTCTATTTCTGTTAGTCTTAGAGACTCCTTGTCAAAAACAGTCATGATGCCTTCTTCCTGCATACTCTCTGTTCACTCTCAGTGTGTAAGACGATGTCTCTTAGTATAGGTTTAAAAAAGAGTCCACATCTTCTTACATGAAGTGCCTGCTTTGTCAGCCCTCTCCCTTGTTAAGAAAGTCAGCCAAGTCTCCATTCACTTCATCCTGGTACACAAAAGATCTAGGGATGGATAGTGAGTGACACTTTAGAGACCACTGGCTGCTAACACTCAATTGCTTCTTAGCCGATTCTCATTTATATTGCAGAGGAATAATCAGTCCTTGAAGTTAGAAGATGTTTGGATCATTTAACATGAAGAAATAATGGAAAAAGAAGTACTCTACTTAGTCTGAATCATGCTAAAAGGGACTTAGTTTCAGTTTGACCTCCAAAAAATGAGGGAATGGCGATGCCTTTTCAAACTGTGGACATGATAAGCATCTTTACAGCAAGAAGCAGTAGAGAGCCCAGTAGCCTGCACAATCTCCATTTGCCTTTCACATCAGATTAGAACAGGCCAGGATCAAATTAAGAATAAGTTGGAGACATTCTGTTGCCAGGAGAACTTTCTCATTTACTAAAATTGAATAAAGGGAAAATTTATTAATAATATCGAATTATAATTTTATTTGAGAAAAATGGCATTGTTTTAAAAAGAATTAAGTAACCCAATTTTTTCCTTTCTTATGTTTTAAAAATATATTTTTAGAAGCCATGCATTCACCCAGCATCTGAAGTAGTATTTGCTATAAATCAAACTAACACATTCATAAAATGCCTACTATGTTCAAATTAATGTACCTGGCTCTGGAATACCAAAGCTGAAAGGCCTTGGCTCAAGGTTGTTTTAAATGTTTTTACTGTTTTGTATTGTGCAGTATTGATATTAAGCTATTCATCACAACCAATATGGACAGTACTTGAAGGCAAAGAAAAATGAATTCGGCCAAATGCTGCATTTATTAAATTAAAGACAGGCCATTCAGACAATATTACCTGGAGTTCTAGAAATAAAATTAAACCACTTCACAAAAATTTTTAGATAATCCAAGTAAAGCAACAAGTTTTTGGGATGTATTTCTTCCTCCCCAAATTGCCTATCACTTTTCAAACACGTTCAAACCATGAGAGATGAATATTTAAATTGAGTTTAAAAACAATTTTTCTGACTCTTGAGGAGGAGAATTTATCAATAAAGTATTTATTGTGCACCTTTTTCATTACCTCTATTGCTGATTTTAAATCAAGTCCTCTTGATTTAAGTTAACTGGGGATATAAAACAAACAAATAAATGATCATAATATTGCATGCTATCTTCTGTATTAATGAGAGCAATATGGGCTCCAGGAAGTCAGAGGGGGAAGGATATGATGTCGGCGACCTAGACAGAGTGAAGGATGTCCTCCCTGAGGTGAGGAGAACGGGATGTGTATGGCTCGGTATCACCTTTCCACCAGTGCTCTCCCACTCACACCACCCAGACCCCCTTTTAGGGAAGAAAACAAAGATATTTGTGAACGCCGTTCTCTATATGTCATTGTTCATTCTCAAATGAACATTCCACTTTAAAAGATGTTTTTGAATTATGAGAATGATTCACTGGCATGACCTTTATCAGATCTTATTCACTTGTTCCTCTTAAAATACACTTAAAATTTCACCGTTCCACTGAGTCGTGGTTTTGACTCAGCCAAACTACAAACTTCCTAGCAACTGATTGTCTCCATTTCTCTGTTGTATAGTCCAGACCGTTAAGAGAGAAGCAATGAAAGCAGTTAAAGATGGTGTGTACACTGACCAAGCAGTTTATTGTCTCACTTTTCTATTGTCCAGTTGGCATAAAGAACTTTTGGGAAACTCCTGCCGGGCTTGGTACATTATTCAGTCTTTTCAGTAATGCTGAACAACATAAGGCTAATAAAGTATCCATTTGGAAATTTTGCCAATGCTTTTTTCGTAGTTCTGCTGATGATATGATCCTGGCCTTCTTTGAGATATTTGAAGAGAAAAGCTCTTACCCATGAGTCTCCTTCGTCTTTGCCATGACTGCCTTTCTAGTTCCCTTGCTGTTATTTCCTTCATTATACACATCCCAAGAATCTGAAGACTACACAGAAAATCATATTTGTCTACTAGTGAATTATTTGCTCTCCAAAACCTCATGGATTAATATAATTTTTTTGGGGGGGGGATTTGTAGGAGGCAATAGCCCTTAGTTTTTTCCTGCCATAAATATCTTTACTATTATCTTCCTCTCTCATTTTTTTTTATCATTAGCCAAAATGTCACTAACTGTCTCCTTCTGAGATTCTCATTATAGCCAATCTTTCAAGGATTCTCTTGTCAAAGGTACTATACTACTCAGGGTTCTGAGTGGAAGCCAGTTCTGAGTTAATATGAAAAAGAATTTAGGAGAGAGTAAGGCAGACCTCACAGGCACCAAAGGAAGTTTGGAGAATCAGCCTGTGGAAGTGGCAGCAATCGGTGGTAGGTAGGTCGTGAACAACACAGCCCTACTCCTCATAGAGAGAATTGGGTTGGAATGTTGTCACTGATGCTAGACAACGAATTGATGACAATCACCATTACACTACTGACTCTGGACCCTGTCTGCTACAGTCACCCCTGTTGCCTGTGCTTAAATAAATTCTCTATTTCTCCATATGTCACTTAACCCAAGGTCAAAATAGTGTTAAGTATCCAATTGGTCAAATCATGCCTATGATTTGCTGCCAAGAGTCAGGGAGACCGAGTGGTGGGCATTTGCAGTTTTTAAAATAAGAAATGAAGTTCTGCCATCCATCAAGATTCATATAATAGTTAATTCCCCAGAGGCAGAAGAGTATGACGTCACAGATGTCAATTCCTGGAAAGTCTGTAACAAGATACATTATGCAGATATGACTAAGACATGCCTTTGTCCTTGGGAATTTCACGGTTTATATGGATAGACTCTTATGCCGACAAATCAAAATGCAATGTTCTTGTGTACATCATAGGACATTTTACAGATTACTTTGGGATCACAGAGGTAGGAGGAAAGAATTGTTCATATAGTCATCTGGGAAGATTTCGCAGAGGAGATAGTATTTGTTCAAAGAATAATACTATGCCCATGAAATAAATGCTACTGTTCTTAAGTTACTAATATGTATATATGAATTCCTCACATATATTAACATTTTCCTAGCAATAAGAGACAGGTATAACTATGATCATTTTGCAAATGATAACCAAAGAAATTTCCGCAGGGTTAAACAGTTAGTAAGTGGCCAAATCAGAATGTAAACTCAGGCTTTCATAGATATCCTTTGTCTTCTAACCACCATACAGAAGAAGAGAAAGAAAATAAGACCAGGTAAGACTTAGTGTTTGTGATAGATCAATAGAAATGAGAGCTATAAAAGGGCCTGGAAATTTTGGGGAAATATGAAAAGCCAGTAAAGGAATAATAACAAATATTTTATTGAAGATTACTATATGCTAGACAGGAGAACTTTCCATGTCTTGCTCATTTAATACTCACACAGATTGCGTTATTATTAAAATTTCGATTTTTCTAATGAGAAAATTAAAACTTGAGAAGGTCAGGTGACTCCCAAGTTTTCATAGTTAGTACATGTTTCAATAACCTATTGCTATCAAGCAAACTGAACTAAACTTCAAAGGCTTAAAAAAAAAATACAAAAACACCCAAGCATTTTACTTTATTTTTCATCATTCTGTGGTATGAGTGGGCTCAACTAAAGAATTCTTTTGGCTTGAGTGGGCTAGAATGTTCAAGATGGCTCTCTGACGTATCTGGTACCTTCGTGGGGATGATTGGGAGGTTGGACCTCCCTCTCTGTGTAGTCTCAAGGCCTCTTCACTGCCCAGTGTCCTCTCCATGTGGTCTCTTGTCAGGGTAACCAGATCTTATACATGGCAACTCAGGGCTCCCAAAAGCACAAAAGCAGAAGCTGTCAGGCTTTCTTAAGACTTAGGCCTGGAAGTGGAATGGCTTCACTTCTGCTGCATTATATTGACTAAAATGAAGTGTGGGCCCAGACAGATTCGGTGTGTGAGAGGACTACACAAGAATATAAATTTGGGGAAGAATGTGTATGGGGCCACCTTTGTAGAACTAGTTACCACAGTATGATGTGTAGCCAGCATTGACAACCAGGTACCCTGACCTGTACTTTTGCACATAAAGTCTGTGGCAGTAAGGATAGGAGAGGGTGAGAGAGCGAAGGGGAATGACAGGAGACAGGTTGAAGGTTCATACTCTGAGGACAGAATGCAGAGGGTCTATATACCAAGCTAAGGGGCATCTTCCCTTGCTGTTTACTTGACCACCAGCGAGTTATGCTTAAGCTTGTTCTCCATAACTATATTATATATTGGAAATGAGGGGAAAATTCTTCCGGGTCTTAAGAATGGTCATCTTTCTCTCTTAAATTAGGAGTGCTGCATTTTTTTTTTTCTTTTACATTTGACATTAATGAAAAAATGTGCTGGGTTTGAAATAGATCCTTCACTAATTTGTTCAGGAAGCAGATTCAAAATTTAATATAACCCTCATCTTCCTGTTCTATCTTTCATTTTTTTACTTTAATAAACTTTTTTCTAAAAATGACAAAAATGTATATCATCATGTGTTTCCACAAATAAGTGTAATATTCCCCCGCTATTAATTGAAATCTCTATAGATGCCTCATTGGGAACACACAATCAAAGGATTTCATTGTGTTACCCTAGAGGTTGATCTAGATCGGTCGTTGTCCAAGTGGTGTTGAGGGGGACCTCAGTTTTATCCCCCGACACAGTACAGAATAACAGATCAGTGAATTTTAAGAAAAGATTCATTAAAGAGATGAACGGGCTACTCCAGAGATGGCCGCAGTGCCATAGAAGTGGGGAGGTCTGTATTACATCTGGGCTGTGTTGGGAGGTTACAAAGGTGCTGCTAAATGATTGGCATGTGGGGTCATTTTGATTGACAGTTTTCTGTTATATAACCTTTCATCTACTAAGCATGTGATTACCCAGAATTCAGTCTGTTATAATTAGATTCATGAGTTTCCAGGCATATGTATGATACTATAATGATGGTATTATGAGGCTAAGATCAAGGAAGGACAGTGTATGTACTCACTGTGTAGGCACTTGTACCAGACTAAACCAGTGGCTATTTTGTGTTTTTTTACTTCCTTGTAATGATAATTTTTAACTGTAAAATGGGTGTTTCAGGGAGGTCGTAAGGGAGTTCTGTGTTGGACCCTCATTCCCCCGTCACTCATGTCTACCTAACTGCCTAATAGATGGGGGTAAAGAGACAGTGTGACCAATGAGTGATAGAAGGGGGAGTATTAAGGGAACCAATGACCGGTGTGACCCCATTAGGAATAACGACAATACACAGAATGAACAGGTACACAATTACATTTAGTTGCCACAAAGATTAGAAAAATATCTCATGGTGATAACGTTTTGCTAGAAATTTTTAGAAATTTAAAACTTTTCCATATGAAAATGCATTATTTTCAACTGGTGTCACCTACTGACTCTGTGATAATATCTAATACTTCACTATCGAATTCTAAATTCTCACAAATGACAAAGGAACAATTTCTTCATTAATCAGCAATCATATTCCAAAGCATTTTTTATGAATTTAATATCTTTGTCTTAGTTCATTTAAATGTACTAAAAATTTTCATTTCTTAACAGGATGTGTGATTGTTTATCAGTTTATTCTTAGAGTAAAGTAGCTCAGAAGTCCTTCTAAATCTGATATTCAAGGGAGCAGACCAGTTTATGCTCAAGAAAAAGATAATTTCAAACTGGAGAAAAGTATTTATGTAAGCTCAAATCAATGATATACACAGGACATAGATGGATTCATTTGAAGTAAAAAGCCAACACATCATTTTGTGAGTTTCTTATTAATGAACAGTTCTGTTTATCAAGGAGGTCACTCTGTACTTTTTAATTTTATCAATCTTTAAAATTTAATTTTATAATAATTTATCTTATACTCTCAACTAAAAGATGTATGAGTATCAAAGGGAGATTTCTAAATGGCTCATTTTTTTCATTAGAAAAGTTATACAAATCGCAATGGAATAAATGCTTATTTCCTCTTAAAATGCGTAGGTTGAAATTGTAACCTTTAAGGTAATATTAGGACATTGTGCTTTGGGAGGTGATTAGGTCATGAGGGTGGAGCCCTCATGAATGGGATCAGTGTCTTTATAAAAGAGACCCCAGGGAGGTACCTTGCTTCTTCCGCCATATGAAGACACAGTGAGAATATGACTGTCTATGAAATAGGAAGCAGGCTCTCACCAGACACCAAATCTCTTGGTGCCTTGTTCCTGGACTTCTCAGCCTCCAGAGCTGTGAGAAATAAATGTTTATTGTTTCAGCCACACAGTCTATGATATTTTTGTTATAGTAGCCTAAAGTGACTAGGACACAAATCAAATCCAACTTTTCTTTTTAACTAGTGAATATTGATAGCACTGCAAGTTCTTAGAATGTCAATAAGACTGAAAGTTAAGATAGGTACCAAAATATTAAGTGTGTGTCAGAGGTAACATGGCATTTTCTCACTCTAGAATCTCTATAACATTTCTCCATTGAATCTGAATCTTGGAATCTCTGTCATTAGGAAAGGCATGGGCCTTTTAAAACTGATTAGGTTAAGCCCTTCCACAGAATATGATTTCCTCATCAACTGATTTGGGACCCTGTCTGTATTTGCAAAATCTCATTTGCCATATAATGTTAACAAATACAGAAATAATCTCTCATCATATTTGCAGGTTCTATGCACATTAGAGTCTGGGTATCGAAAAGGTCAAGCTTCTTTGGCTGTGATCTTAGGTTTATGCTTATCATGGCATATATCCAGAGAGCATCACAAACACACCTACTTCTCTAAGAATAATGCTGTGCACTTTTGCTATTGCTTCTGTCTTGACCCTACATCACAAAACTACTAAAGGAATACAAAGAAATGTGTAGAATAGAAATGTAATCAGCTTTTCACTGATAATTATATGACTAATAATATCAGTTCAAGATTGATCATGGGCTACATTAACCACAGAAGCATTTTCAAGGTCCAGAGTAGGTCCTGCTAATGCAATAGGTATAGATGAAATCCTCAATAATAGTAAAGGAATTCACGAACAACTAAATTCTGACCACGAAAAGAATAATAAGAAGCTGAGAGCAATATTTATTTATTTATTTTGTATAAAAGGAATAAAGTCTCCAAAAACAACTTTCAAAATCAACAAAACATTAATGAAATCGAAGTTCATCTCTGGAACTTCCTCTCATCACCTCCCTTCCTCCACTGAGGTGTGTCAGGGATTGGCTGAGCTGAAAATCACAGGATTGACATTTTCAGAGGAAGTGTCCCAAGTCTAGAGACTGTGTAGCTGAAGAACAAAATTTAAGTTATTATTCCTACTAGTACTACTACTAATAATTTGATCAACCATTCTAGCAGAAGACTGAATTACCTATGCTTTTACAGAAAATATAAAATGATTGTAAGAAGAGGCAAAGAAATATGGAGCCACAAAAAATACATAGGAAGAAAGTATTACACATGTGTGTGCCAGTCAACTGATGACAGCAATTATAGTAATGTCTTAATATCATGTTTTTGAATTTTGGGTGTTTGTGATATTTATCAAATTTTAAAGATAAAATGTGTTGTTATTTTTTATCTCATTTAAAATAAACATTTACCTTTGTATCTGATTTTATATTTTCACTTTATATTATTTTTTTTTAAAGGGTACATTCCTGTTTCCACAAAACCTGGAACTACACATGAGTATTAGATATGTGTTGTTTTCCTGCCCAGTCATATTATAAATATATAAAAAAAAATCCCCCAAAGGCCTTTTCAAGTCTCCAAAAAAATTCATAATAAGTTACATGTGAGAATTTATGAGGATTTGCTTGTTTGAGCTAAATCACAGTGGATTTGAAATGCAGACTAAAATAAATTTTATTTTGATTTAACATCTTCCTTAGTAATAGTGTGGGCTAATACCATAACTTGGGGAAACATAAATTTTGTATATTTTAGAATTCATTAAAAATTATAGGAATAAACTCTTGAACTTTGTGTTTCTAAATTTTCTTTTTGTAGGTTTTCTTAAACATTCATACACTGAATTTATCTAGCACAGCTGTGTACAATAGCCATCCAATCCACATGTTTTTCAAAGGTATCACTTTTGTCTTTCTATTTTTTAGTTCTTCCAAAGCTATTGTAGGGGTATTTAATCTTATATAATTTTATATACGTATTTGTTTCTCAGATATTACATAATTTTTTGCACATGTATTCCTTTTTATTCTTATTTTTTAAACAAATGTTGGCATACTCTAAAGAATATACAGTTTGGATTTTAGCCCATCTAAGTAGATAAGTAGCATGCTATTCAATGGCTACATAATATCACATGTATGGTTTTACCATAGATTGTAAAAATATTCATTCATTGACTACAACCTAAATGTGTAGCAGCTTTTGTTAGTACATCCAGTGACCCAATGGTGGTCACTGCACGTATGTCATTTCTCAACTGAGCTAATAAACTATAGTATAAGTACAAAAAGTATAGTACTTTAAAGGTTATGTGACTTTTAAATGTTATATTGTCAAGTTATTCTCCATAAAAAATGTATAAATATGCCTATTCCCTCATATTCTCTCTAGTACTGTGTCATCAGTTTTTTTTGGTTTGTTTTATTATTTTGCCAATTGATATTTGAAAAATGGATACCATGTATTTTACTCTAATATTTTATTATAACTTTTTTAAGTTTGCAAAGTAGTCGAAAGAATTTTACAATCAATACCCATATAACCACTTCCTAAATCCTGTTTCTGCTGTATCTACATGTGTCTTGTATCATATTTCTTGATCTAGCCAGTTCACTAACATACTATGTGGTTTTATTTTTCTTTTCTATTATGAGCAAAACTGAGCAATAGTATAAACTTTCTTGTGAACTACTTTTTCATATCCTTTGACTATTTTTTCCTTTAATTGTTTGTCTCTACAATTTGTATAACTCTTTATAAGTAAGAATTTAGTCCTTTTATCTGTGCTATGATTTATACATATATATTTTTGTCATGTATTTAGCTTTTTACATTTTTTACCATGCAGAATTGTATTTTTATTTTTATGTAGTTTTACCTATTAACTTATCATGTACTGTTTCTGCATTGTATGTGCTGCATAGAGAAATGTTTTCTTTCTGAGAATGTAAAGTAATCCTCCTATGGTTTACACTTAAGTTTCATGGGTTTTTGTTTGGTTTTGTTTTGATTTAATATATAAATATTTTGTTTACTAATATTTATTTTCTGCAACATTGGATGTAGGATGTCAGCTTTATATTTTTTCTGATATCTACCCATCTGTCTTGACAAATTGCTTTTAAAAAATCATTAATCTCCCTTATCATGAAATAGATTTTTATACTTGATTTTCATATTATTTTAAGTATATCTCTGGATTTTACCACCTCTTCCAGTGAAATAACATTATTTTAGTTATTGCAAGTTTAGAATTTATTTTAATATTTGCTTTTAGATCTAGTCTTTGTCTGTTGCATACCCATTACCTTTCTTCATAAACATTTTCTTGGCTATCTCGTATATTTATTTTCCATATTACTTTTAGAATCATTCGGATGAGTTCAAAATCCTCTTTTGGTAATTTTTGGAAGGAATTTCAAAAATTTATAAATTTATGAGGTAATTGGTATGTTTATGTGGTTTAGTTTTTTTTCTATCAAAACATGATAAATGTTTTATTTATTCAAGTTGTCCTTTGTCTTTCATGTCATTTTAGTTTTCTTCCTAGGGATTTTGCATAATTCTTAAAGTTTCTCTGACTCTCTTTTTAAGTTGCTATTGAAAACGAGATATTTTATTTCATCATATCTCTACCTGCTTAACATTTGACTATATGAAAACTCTGTATGTTAATTTTTATCCAGCCATTTCTCAAAATTATTTATGATTTTTATGGATTAGCAGGAGTTTGTTGTTGTTGTTGTTGTTTTTCCGTCAAATATTTTTTTGGCAAAACATATAATTTTTTATCTTCTTTATATTTTTATCCTCTCGTTGCTCTCTGCTTCTAAGTGTGTTAGTAAGTACTTCCAGAAAAATAATAAATAGCAATAGTGTAAAAAATCTTTTGTTTTTTTACTCTTTTTAGAATGCTTCTATTCTTTCCCCAGCTACATATTATATTTGCTTTGGGTTGATATATCCATATCTTCCAGAGATAGATAGATGATAGATAGAAAGATAGATAGATAGATAGATAAAGATATAGATAGATAGATGAAGATAGATATAATTTTAAAAATAAATGTATAGTTTTATAAATACATTAGATGTATTTATCTATAGTACATATAATTACAGAGCTATAGAAACTACATATGAGAATATATAGTAAGAAAATATTTATGTATTCAAGATTTTAAAATATTTTTAAAAATATACACTTGATTCGAAATATTATCAAGTACCTTTTCTGAGGCTATGAAGATAATCAAAGATTTTCAAATTAATCCATTAAGATGTATATTATATAAATAGATAGCTTTCATTTCTAAAGTAAGTCCCATGTGGATAGGGTATGCCAGTTGTTTAATGTACCCGCAGACTATGTTTTAGTCTTTATTAAGTATTTCCATATCAGTGTTCATAAGTAAAATTGGTCTCCAGTTTTCTTTCTGTTTGTTATCTTTGTCGTGTTTTAGTATTATTGTTATGTTGAATTTTATTTTTAGAAGACACATTTTCTTTACCTTTTTATTCCCTGAAATAGTGTAAATACACTTAAAGTTATTTATTCCTTAAATGTTTGAAAAATAACACTGAAAATTATGAGCATATATATATTTTTTTTGATATTTTCTTTGGTAATGATTGGTCTCTTTAGAATTTCTACCTCTCATCGAGTAAATTTTGGTAATTTATAGCACCTTGAAAATTATGTATTTCATCAAGATTCTAAAATGAATTTACATACAACTGAGAAGTTTGTCCCCAATGGTTTTTTAATTTCCCCTGTATCTTTGGTAATTTCAACATTATAATTTCATATTTGCATATTTGTGCATTTTTCCCTTGTTCCCTTTATTATTTAACTTAGGATTCATCTGTGTTTTTTTCCCCTCAGTGAACCAGATTTAGAAATTTATTTGTTCTGAAGAGTTTTTTCTATTTTGTTTCATTTCAATTTTTAGAGTATTAATTTCTCTATTATGCCTTTCTTTCATTCGTTATTGTTTTTGTAATGCTTGAAGTCTAATATTTATTTACATACTTTCAGGCTTATTAATACATTCTTTTAACTGAATTTTCCTTTTGGCCTTGTTTATTCTTCCCATGTGTTCTGATTCATAATGTCTTCATTATTGTCATTTATCCACATTAGACAATTTTGTTTTACATATTTATTTGAACTTAGTGATGCTGATGCTTGAAATTGCTTTTTAAAAAATTTAATTAAATGTTATACCAGGTAAAACATTTTAGATTTTTTCTTTTTGATTTTTATTTTGTTTCTAGTTCTGTTAATAATTTCTAATTTTATTGCACTGTGAATAGGGAATACTGCCATGCAATTACTTCATTTTTGGAATTATTAAATATTCACTTTTAATTACATTAGTATTCTTTTCAAGCTTTCTCCTAAAAGAAAGATATAAAATAAAAATTAAGTATGTCAATCTAAAATAAAGATCTGACTGCCTAAGAAGAAAAGACTGAAACACTCATTGCCAAGGCATTCTAGTGAAAATTCTCCACCACCTACTTCATCAAACCAGCTGCAGCCAATAGAACACAAAGAAAAAGTGAAAATGGCTTGACTCTCACTAAATAGTTACAAGGTGTCATTTAAACAACATCACATTCACAACCACACAAAGACCTTCCTGGATTGGAAGGTTGTCATCTACATATAGATGTGACTAGACTTTGATTTCCATATTTATTTTTTATGACTTAAGAAAGAGCACTTCACATCTCATGCTTGACACTGCAGGACAGAACTTGATTTCCCAAGATCAGAAAATACTTATTGTCCCCTTGTCATTCTGTCAAGTGTGTTGCATTCCTTGTCTTAGTTTGAAGAGAAAGAAACAAGAATTATGTGATGATACATAAATGTGCGATGCTTTTCTTTTTCTATCATCTGCCTAGTTGTGATGGTCTAAGATGGTGATTGCCTCACATATTTAATCTTAATTAAAACTATTGCATTGTGCTCTATGGCTTCTCCGCATCACAACATAATGTGGTTTGCGAAGGGTAATAACAGAAAATGCAGAGAAGGGTTCAAGGCAAATTTGACATGCTGCTCCTTAAACATATTGTTTAACATTTCTCTCTCTCTCTTTCTCTCTCTCTCAATATATATATTCCAACATTGAAATGTATAAATATTCACTTGGAATCACCCTGAGAGCACATTAGAGTTATTATGGTTCCAAGAATCCTAGAATAAGCTGGGAAAATAGTGTTGGCTCTTACTTCCTGAAGAAGACCTAAACATGAATGTTGTGACTGAGAAATAAGCTTAACTTTTTCAAAATCTGGTTCAATGATATTCTCTGTAATTGGCATGCTTCTCATCTTCATGTTAAAATGGAGCAGTCAACTCCTTACGGTGTGTGGCTAAAATTTATTCTAATGATGAGATAAACATAATCAATGATTTTAATCTGGAAAAAAATCCAAAGATTTAAGACTATTTGTGTTTCAAATTTAAGATTAGTTTATATCCATATCGGTCCTCCTTCGCTTTCATTTCCTGGTAAAATGAATCCTATTTCCCTGACCCCTTGGATGCACTCATTCACCCCTTACTCCCTATGGGAACTGACTGTATTCTGTTGCCCTAAGAGCCAAAGAAAACTCAAAATTGTCTGTCTTCTTCTGACCCTAACAAAAGGCTCCCATGACTTACGTAAATAAAATGAACATTTATTGGAGGAAGTTTCATTCTGGAGTTTTAAAGTTTTTCATGTAAGATTTTAGTAATCTCGCTATTCACATATTGTAATGAAGCAGGGTGATTTCTCTTGGAAATTTGTTCCTAGTGAGAACGCAATTATTAAATACCATCATCACTGATAATAATTAAACTGTACTACCACAATTCCAACACTGCCAGATAAGGCTCCCTAGAGAGGGTGACTGTGTGTGTCTTTAGAAAAGAATGTAGTGATTAGTAGTGTTAAAACTAACAGAACGTTTGATTGGGGACAGACCCTGAAAGGCCGAAGATTGTGCAAAAGCACTCTTTGGACAGGGTTGCAGCAGACTGTCTTCTGTTCTTGCTGCCTTTAATCAGTGTTTGGAAAGGAAATTCTTCCCAGGAAGTAATATGCATATTAGGAATGAAAGTTAAAGCAGACTGGAAGGGAGGTGTGATTAGGGGACAATGAGTGATAGCCATTGTTTGTGAGCATCAACTCAGTGCTGGGCACTTTTTTTCCCCTCATCTTTAAAATGCCCAGCAGGAGCTTAGGGGCTTATAAAGATTAAGTGATTTGCCAGAAATGCATTTAGCTAATAATTGTCCAGAGCAGTATTCAAAACCAGGGCTCCCTGATGTAAGGTGCATGCAGATTTTTTCAACTCCACTGTGCTGTCTTTTAATGGTAGAAGGAAGAAAAAATATATATGTGAAGGAGATAAATGAGCAAGAATATTTACTCGGTGTTGGTAAATATTTGGCTGCAGTTAATTGTAACTCAGCGGCATCAAGTGCACAGTAATTAGCCTGGTTGCCTGGAGGATAATCTTAAATGGGGATGCCTGGACTAAGGTTGCTGTGATGAGCGAAGGTAATCAAACTTGTGAAGTTGGCAAAGATGACACTAGGTGAACACGGAAAAGCAAAGTACAATTTTGCATGCTGGAGACTTAAAAGCAAAACTCACCAAACTCATGGGGCAATGGGATGTTAACTAGCCAGGTGCTTTGGGTGCATCCTCCGCTTTTTTGGATGAATAGGACCTTATATGACCACACCATTAGAGGCACAATAATCATATATTTACAATTCTTATCAATGCAGAATTTAAAAGGTCCCATTTCCTTTTGGGTATTATACATAGCCCTTATTATTTTCCTCATCTGATTTGAACTCTCTAGATTGTCTCGAGATGCATTAATGAGAGGGAAAAATCTAAGTCTCCACTTGTATCTCTCATCTCTCTCTATTGCCTCAGGTAAATATAAATGAAGACGCAGTCTGTGTATCTGACTATATTCATAACCACTTATGCTAATGATCACTTCATTTATAAGGAAATTATTTTCTTCCTTGTAAAAGAAGTCATGTAAGTATAACTAGAACAGACTATTTCTGTTTTTTTTTTTTTTTTATTTTTTCCCCAAGTGACACAAACAGTAATGCTGCAGTAATTTGGTTTTGATTATTACAATATCAAAAGGAAACTCTTGTGAATGAAGTTGCTTTTTTTTTTTTTGTAAGCAATCAGGAGGAAGATGAGCTAGCTCCATTCTTTAATTCTTTGGGTACCATAGTGGTCTCAGCATGAATCCAGAAAATGAAAGAAAGGTAACTAGAAATAATACATGCAATTATTTTGTTATTAAGATTTTATTGGTGGAGTAGGGAGGGGGAAAGTAGCTAAGAAAACAAAGTCAAGTTAATATCAGTTTATAGCTTTTGTAGCATTTGTTAAATCTTCCTGGGAAATAAATAGCAGCAAGAGATAGGGAGCTGGGGAATCCTTTAAGTTTGTTTTGAAAATGGAGGAAGTATGTTGGAGCCTAATTAAAAGCTTAATAATATAATTAATGCAATTTTGAATGTGTCTATCACTAGATATTAATTATCTGGTAGCCACTAGAAAAGATAATGATGATGTCCTTCTTCGTGATGAGTGTGGGACACATGTTCCGAATACGAATGCTGTCCAACTAAGATAAACTGGTTATCAAACTAAATATTTTTCAATAAAACAGGCATGTTTATTAATATTAGCTCAAGATTTGGGAGTATGGTAGAATCTGCCAGTGAACATATTTATTTGTTTGTTTCCTGGCCAAAAATTAAGTTCATGAAAGTCTAAGGAAAAAACGAATAAACTTAACAGAAAAAATATGACGAGAATGAATTAATGCTACAGAAGAAAAAAATAACATGCCATTTAAAGGTAAAGAAAAGGGATATAGTTGTTAAATTAAACAAAGAGACCATTAGATATAAGTGGTTCTAATTCCATAGCAGCCAAGGTAAGCAAATAAAAATTTAAGCCTATAAATGCCTTCAGGTTAAAAAAAATCACAATCCAAGGACAACCAATCACAGCCAGTTAAGCTTTCCTAAATAAGGCTACCACTTACACCAGTCAAATAATTTCCTTGCTTTGCTTCCATGTCTTCTCTGTGTCTTTCCCCTAGCTCCTGTGGGTGGAATGTTCTTAACCATTTTTGGTGCTCCCTGATTGAAGTAGGTTTTTGCTTAAACTCTTAACATTTTTAACACGCTTCATTTCACCTTTTGACAGGAAACTTTCCTAATATTTGAATTCATGGATAAAACCTCAAGCAAAATTCTCATGTGTTAGAGTCACTTAAAGCCCATTTTAGGTTTTAAGTAAATAGCAATTTATTAATTCTAGAAGATTAAAATATTTTAACAAGATAATTTTAGGTATAGTGCTTTTACAATGTGTAAACTCTTTTTATATCTTTCTATATCTCACAATCCTGTGAGATAAGTGATATTGGAATACATTTTACAGCTGATAAAGCTGATGATTTAGAGGGTAAATAATTGACCCAGTGCACTTGGTGCAGAAAATTATAGATCTGGGATTTGAATTACAGCATGTTGGATGTTAAATTTCATGATACTTCCCTACCTCTATTTAAAGTTAACTAAATAGTTTGCCAATTTTTAAAAGATCATGCCTTAAATTTATATAACAACTTATCACAATAAATTATATAACAATGTATAGTCCCAGACTAAACAACTTTATAGGGAGCACAGATCATTTTAAAGTTTTAGATTTCACAATAGGACAGCTCTTGATTAAAAAGCAAATTACTGAAGAAATGTGATATTTTCCCCACTGTCAAAGAACAAAATTATCAATGAGTCATGGTTCCCATGGCTTATTTTATGAACTATTTAACAACCTATCACATTTGTTAGATACATATCCCCTCACTACTGGCTATGCTAGTAGCTTCTGAATGGAACGAATGTGACTGGTGCCAAATGAGGTCTTTTTGTTACTGTTGGACAGTAAGTCACCATCTCATCCCATTGCAGAAAGGAGAAGAATAGGGTTGTGCCCCATGATCAGCTGCATTGTTATTATTATTCAGGAAAGACCAGCTTCTCTGGCTCCTTTTCTCTGAGGCTGTTGTAGTTGAAGCAGGGGCTTAGCTTTCATTGGCTTACTTCCCAGGACTCTAAGAGATCCAGAAGTCTATATGCTCAACTGTTTCCTTACGTAAAGCATTAATATTTAAGAATTAAACACTTATGACTGACTACAGTGATAGAACTGAATCCCAAAAGAATATAAATCTCAGCAAGAATAATGGAATAAAAACAAGCAGGTGATACAAACAGGTATTCTCATGCCTATATTCTATCACGATTAATTTCATTCAAAAAATAGTTTGTGCGTTGGCTTGGCCCTCTAGAAGCCCAGTGTACTCAGTTTCGATGTAGAACATGAATCCTGGGAAGCAGACTCATTTCCTTCTCGACGTTATACAGTTTCCAAGTTTAGCTGTTATTTCAAAGTAGAAGTTCACATGATGCATTCATCTTTCTGTGTGTCTGAGCCACAGAATACCATGAGCCATACAAAATAACAATGCTGTGTTAGATATATTGGAATGATAGTGCTCATAACCAACACTGGAATCTCAGTGATATATAACAATAAAAATTGATTTCTTACACATCTGCAGCATTCAGCATGAGGCTGTCTTACCTATGCTGTGTACAATTGGGCAGCTCTGCTTCACTTAACCCTTATCCTCCCCCTGAGCCTGCCTAGTAGGCTAGTCAGGTGTGTCCACCTTTTAGTCATGGCAGACACACAAGAGTGAGTCCGATTGCACAAGCACTTTCAAAAAAAGTGATTTTTCTAGTAACATCATGCCTACTAACATTCTATTCGCCAAAACAGATCACGTGTTTGGACCTAGACTAGAGGAAAGAAATACACTCTATTCTTTAGTGGGGGCTGCTGCAAAGTCACTTGGCAAAGGTAAGCTTCACAAAGAGGGGTGAAGAACTGGGGCCTTCAATGCAGTCTGTTTTAGCAAAAAATCAAACATATAATCAGCCATGCAAAGAGTCGATAGTCAATTAAAGTGGTTCCCCTAAATAATTTTTAATTCACTCTATAATTACAATGATTAAGTATCATCACATGCAATTATTGTCAACTGTAACTGTGTTGAGGTTGCAAATTATATCCTCAGGTATACAGAGAAAATGTGGTTACTGTGTGTTACCTTTACTTCCGATTTTGTCTTATTTTCTCTACCTTTATCTTCTTCAACCCTTGCTTAAAAATATGATTTCGCTGTTTACTTCTGTGTGGAACTGCATAGTTTTAAGAAATGAGGTAGGATATAAACAAACAAATTATTAGTATAAAATCTTGGGAGCAAAGCCAAAGTAGAAAATGAAATTAGCATATTACCTGTTTTTTCCTCCCACTATTTATAGATAAGAAAACTGAGAATCAAACAAGTAATATGACTTGTAAGAATTTAGATGGGATAACTTGGAAGAAAAACCTCTTAATTAGTGATCTAGTATCAGTTTATATTCTAGTTTTATAGACGGAGTTGAGGATAAAGACCTAGTTTGCTTTGAGATTTTTTTTTCTTATACTACAACACACACAATTATTTGCTTTTATGTAAATGTCTACAAAAATTATGAACTGAAAAATTTTGATTATATTTCGTTGCTTTTTATCAACACAATTACATTTGTTTGTAATGAATATTCTAGCTTTAAGCTTCTAAATACTAGAGGCTGTTTTTTTCTGTTTAAATATATTTCAGGAATTGTGGATAAGAGTTAAGTCAAAATCCTTTGGCTATGCGATAGAGATACTTTTGCTTATGTGCGCTCCCCAAAGCTAAAACCGAGAGTACCCAAAGTGAACTGAGTGATATGACGGAGATGTTCTCTGGGACTATCACTGCCTTCTAAAGTCACTGAAACTTCATAGTATAAGAACCCCTAAGTAGGAGTCAAAATGCATAGTGCTATCACTTGAATAGGGACAAAGGGATTCTGAAATAACCATGGCATGCATAGGTAGCTTTAATTATTTGCCTCACAGACAAACAAAAACAGTGGCTTTTGAAATAATAGGAAGATGAATGATTCTAGGGTTTCCCCTCATGGCTCAAAACAAGCATTTACATTATTTAGATACTCAATATCTCTTCTGACTTATGATTGCCTTACAATCTATGAAATATATTTAGTGTCCCCTTGGAAGCAATTACACATTGAAACATCAACATATATTTATTTAATAGACGGTTTTTTCATAGGTCCCTGCAGTGTATTTTAACAGTAGTGGAAACAAAAATTCTGGTGTAATGTGTTTTTATTTATCACTCAAATCAAAGAAAATCCAATACTTGTAAATTTTAGAAAGCAATCGAAAGTTTCATGAAGTTGTAGAAAGTAGTAAAGTGGTAAAATTAATTAAAAGTAGTAGGGTGTAGAAGTAGTAAGACAGTTTTTTTTTAAATTGCATTAAAATACACATAAGACAATATTTGTGACTTTAATCATGTTTAAGTGTGCAGTTTAGTGGTATTAAATACATTCACATTGTTGTGCAACCATAACTTTAAATCTATCCCCATTAAACAATAACTACTCATTTTCCTTTCCCCCCATACTCTGGCAACCACCATTATATTTTCTGTCTTTATGATTTTGATTACTCTTATTACCTCATGTAAATGAAATCATACAGATTTTGTCTTTTTATGATTGGCTTACTTCACTTTGCATAATGTCCTCAAGATTTATTCATGTTGTAGCATATTGCAGAATATTCTTTTATTTTTAAAGATAATTAAACTTCCATTGTACATCTGTACCACATTTTGCTTGTCCATTCATCTGTTGATGAATACTTGGATTGCTTTAGTCTTTTAACTATTATGAATAATGCTGTATGAACATAGGGATAAATATCCCTTGGAAACCCTACTTTCAGTTCCTTTGAGTATATTCCCAAAAGAGGAATTGCCGAATTATATAGTAATTTTATTTTTAATTTTTTAAGGGACTGCCATACTATTTTTCACAACAAACATGTAATTTTACATTCTCACCCACCGGTGCACAGAATCCTAATTTCTTCACATCCTCGCCAGCATTTGTTTTCTGGTTTTTTTTTTTTTTTTTTCCTGAAAGTAGCCATCCTTATAGGTGTGAGGTGGTATGTCATTGTAGTTTGATTTGCATTTGCCTACTAATTATTACTGTTGAGCATCTTTTCAGGTACTTGTCAGCCATTCATATGTCTTCTTGGAGAATTGTCTCTTCAAATCCTTTGGTCATTTTTGAATCAAGTTGTTGTTGTTGAGGTTTAGGAGTACTTTATGCATTTTGGATATTAATCCCTTTTCAGATATATATTTGCAAAAATTTTCTCTCATTCCATGGTTTACTTTCTTATCCTGTGTCTTTGGATGTAGATTTTTAAAAATTTTCCATGAAGTCAATTTATCTATTTTTTCTTTTGTTACGTATGTCTTTGTTGTCGGATCCAAGAAATCATTACCAAATCCAATATCATAAGGCTTTTGTCCTATGTTCACTCCTAAGAGTTTTACTATTTGGGTCTTACATTTAAATCTTTGATTCATTTTTAGTTAATTTTTTCATATGTGCTACGTAAGAATCCAACTTCACTCTTTTGCACATGGATAGCCTGTTTTTACAGCAGAATTTGTTGAAAAGACTCCTTTTTTTCACAGAATGGTTTTGGCACTCTTGTCAAAAATCATTTGGCCATATATGTTAGGGGGTATTTCTGAGTTCTCTATTTTATTCCATTGATATATCCATCTGTCTTTATGCCAATACCACACTGTTATAATTACTGTGGTTTTGTAGTAAGTTTTGTAATCAGGAAGCGTGAGAACTACAGTTGTTTTTTTTTTTTTTTTTCCCTTGAGACTGTTTTGGCTATTCAGAATCTATTAAGAATCCATATAAATTTTAGAATATGTTTTACTATTTCTATAAAAAGCATCATTGTGATTTTAATAAGATATTGCTTGGAATCTGTGTATAATTTTGTGTACTATTGCTATTTTAATAATATTAGGCCTTTCAATCCATTAACATGGGAAGTGTTTCCATGTAGTTATGTCTTTCATCAGTGTTTTGTAGTTTTCATTGTACATGTTTTTCTACCTCCTTGGTTAAGTATTTTATTCTATTTCATGCCATTGTAAATGAAATTGATTTGTGATTTTTCTTTTCAAATCGTTGTTTATGTTCAGAAATGCAACTGATTTTTGTGGATTTACTTTGTATCCCACTACTTTGCTGAATTCACTTATTAGTTCTAACAGTTTTTTTTTTTTTTTATGTGTGTGTGCGCAGGCTTTAGGGTTTTTTACATATAAGATCATATTATCTGCAAACAGAGATAATTTTATTCCTTTCCCTGGAAGCTGCAAGTCTTCAACATACTCCAGAGTTCCAAAATAGTTACATCAGACAGACTATGCCAGTGCGACTATTGTCTAGGTGGGGAGACCAACTCTCAGTGCTTCCTGTTCTTCCATCTTCCCAGAATCCTCCCAGTAGACTGGTTTCAATACTTAGTTTCCAAACTTTTTTTTTTTAATTTTAATATAATTCCAAAATACAGAAGTTGGCAATGAAGTGCATTTACAGGTAGTTCATGCTTAAAACAAGAGTTATTACTCAAATATCCAGGCCATTAAGTTATAATGCTTTAATTATTAGTTACTTATTTGATAGAATCCATTAGAATTCTGTACCTCCAGAATAAAATACACCTAAAGGTGGAATTATCTCAAAGTAATTTAAGATATCCACTTTCCTACAACTTAGGAATTTTTGATTATTAAAAAAAAACAGTCAAAGCATGAAGACAATGATATTTCAATAGTCACTGGCATTGAGGCCTTCCGTAAATATGTCCCTAGAGGAGAAGATAGAGACTCGAGTGATATGAACTTCAGGCTGTATTTTATCTAGAGGGTTTCTTCATTTCCAGAGTTTTTTACTACTATAATCTATTCTATAAAGTTAGCCCTTTGGGTTTTGTCTTCCCGTGTGCCAAAAGAAATGTTACTAACTACCTATAGGGAACTTGCTATTGTGTACTCAAATTTGAGTTAATAAGAAGTCAATAGATCACGGTTTGAATATACGTAAGTGTTTCAGGCTCAAATAACCTGTATTGCATAAAATTAAGCCATAGTTATACAGAAGGGAACATAAACTCATTTGCTAGTCTCTAACAATATTAAATATGTTTTATTCATAAATGTTTAAAGATATTAACAGTAGTCAAACAATTCAGAAAACATCTTGTATATAAAATGCTTCAGAAATAGTTATTTACAAAATGACTCCAACTAGTGAAAAAGTAGAACACTATAGTCTTTTGTTGCTTCACTTCCATGAATTAGATATAACTGTAAAGCTCTTCAGCAATAAAGGTCCTTTGTGAAGGACCTTTATAAAGAGAATTGAGTAAAGAACACAAGTGTTTATAGCCTTTGTTCCAATGACTTGATTTCTAAGAGTAAAATCTTAGGTGGATAATTAATTTTTTCAAAGATTTATTCACAGCTAAATTAACACTATTTACACCCAATAGAAATACTAATTTCTGGAGGAAACCCTAAAGTAAAATGTAGCATATCCATAAAATGGAATACTATGCAGCTATTAAAATGAAGCTAATAATTTTTTAAAGAAATAAAAATCTTATGGAATTGTTATGTGAGAAAGAAGGCTATCCAGTTTTATGTGCAGTACGATATCAGTTACAAAATCATACATGATGCACAGAGAAGGAAATAAAAATGTCCTATATTTTTCAATGAACCCATATAGTACTATTATTATTTTTTAAATATTTTAAAAGTTTTTTTAAATCTTTATGATTAAACATCTACTAAGTTTAAAGAACTGACTATGTGCTGAAAATGTAGTTTTATTTTTTTTTACTCATTGCTCTGGATTTCTAATTTGTTTTCAGAAAACTTCATGATTAAAGAATGCAAAGGCTTATTTTATTGAATATCCATCCTAGCTAGTCACAATTTCAGAACTACTGTTTTTTGAGAAGCTAGTTCATCCTGTACTTTAATAAATATATTTAAGTTTGTTCCTTTGTTACTAAATATGCCTAAAGATTTACTATAATTTTCTGTGGCTGTTCAAGGAACTCAAAATAATTACTTACCAATGTAGTTTTTCTTATGTAGTATTCTTATTTCACTAGTTGCTTTAGGTGATTCCTATTCAGAACTCTTCATGTACTAAGGTTTTTAAAATGCTTTTTAAACAACAGTTCTATTCTTCTAAGTAGATATTCCCATAAGACAAAACAACTGTAACATTTCTTTCTTTATTTTTAATTGAAGAAAAAGCAGTTGCATTTTAGAAACGTGCCTTTTTCAGGCATATTTACAATTATTAGGGATTAGATTTGTTGGTTTCATGACAGAGCCGAACTTCTGTCTGAATCAAAACCCAATTGAAAACTTTACTACAATAAATCCAAAAATGATCCAGCCCCCTTTCCTTCTAGAACTAGGTTCTCATTGATCTCCTAAATTGAAGAAATAAAGATGAGTTTTCCGAAATTATTAGGACGGTGCCAGTTTGCTAGATTCCAGCAACTCCAAAATCCTTGTCACTAAGTTGTTTTCTTCGTTCGTGACTGAGCCTAAAACAACAGCAGTGGTCTCTAATGTTTTGCAATGTAAAGTGAGAGGAAGATGAAGTGGGATAGATTTAGTGGCACAAAGCTGGGCAACATCGCCCCACCTCCCCACCTCCCACCCCCGGCCCCAAGTGAGTGTTGACGGTGGACAAGAGGAAATGCAGCATTCTAAAAGACCATCATTTTAATTGTTGTATAACAGAATTTTCTGTAACTTATATTCCTAACATGATTCTAAGACTGTGTAACTCTTGAGGTCCTATCAATCAGTGTTCCGGGTGAAAAATTACTTTTGAACAACTTCCTTAAGATTATTCTGTAGAATCAGAGATTGCTTGAATAATTGCTCTACAAGCAAGCAGAATTCTTACTAAAAAGGACTTATTTACTTGGAATGAAAATAGTACAACAGAGGCTAATGCCACCAATCATAGAAAAAAAGTTATAGAGTCAGAACTGGGAAGAAGTGTAATTTATCTAGATCCTTCTTCAAACTCCAGAGGGAATTGTAATTAATTCAAGGATTGTGAACTAAATATTTCTTCTAAATGTAAAGTGGACAAGAGTTAGTTTGTTTCCTATGATTTTGAGTCTAATGCAATGGGTTTTGTAGGTACTCAACAAATATTATTAGTAATGATTCTGTAACTTCAGTAAAATATTATCCAATCCACAATCCTTTCAGAGTCTGATATAAAACTTTTCTGTGACAACTAATTCTAATCTATTCTATACTTGTAAGTAAAACATAAATTTAGAATGAGTAATGGCCTCCGTAGACAGTTGCTTTTACATACGAGATCATGATCGTATCATGGCCACTGTTTTCTCCAGGTTTCAGATATTTATTCTGTCTTCATTTTTAGTTCATCATTCTCTGATGGACTAAACTCTGTCCTTTATGAAGTAATGCCATTAAAACATCATTGAAACCTATTCGCTATAAAATATTCTCCTGCACTAAAGTTGTGGCTTAAAAAGGAAAGCCTTTATATTTTATTAATAAAATTTCAGGAGGCCCTTTCTGAGCATTTTAACTGTGTAACCAGCATTTAAATTCCATTGTTAAACTATTATTTGTTGCTGTATGTGCATGAAGAAGGGCACTTTGAATTTAAGTCTAAGCAAAAGTCTACCTTCTTAAATCGTAAACTCACCTGTCAATATTTTTGGGTCTTCCTGGAAGTTCCTCATGTCTTGAATTACCAACTGTCCTTTTACATTTCCTGTAGCTCATGATGTAATTGAAGAGCAAGAATATTTGTCTGCACATTAAAATAAAATAATTGAGATCTATTCGAGTGTCTTGTAGATACTTCAAGGGGAAGAAAAACTCATCCAATTATATTACATAGAAAAGGATACTCCAATCATTTAATTCTTAATACCTTTAAGAAACCATTCCATATTAATTTGATCTTTAGCATATTAATATAGGTTAATAATGCACTGGACATATCTAATGAGAAAGCATTTTCCTTTCTAGATTGCTATTAATAAATCTAAGGAGATATAACACTATCTTTAATAGTTTTGAAAGTGATGTTGAAAGGTGATTTCCACTTGTACAAGGTTTTGAGGTCTGGAATACTCTTTGAAAACCTTGCACTTCTTTACACAGATTTATACATTTAGCCTAATTAGAGTGGAGAAATGACCAGGCCTGGCTTAGTACTGGATGGAATCATGCAATTTTGCAGCTGCAAACAATAGTCTCTATCTTAGACAGCCACACATTAGCATATAAAGGTGGTCCTGCAGTAAATGAAAGTGTTTACACGCTTTCTTAACCAGAGAATTTATATCACCTTAAATTTTTTAGCATTCTATCATAGCTATGTTCTTCAGAAAATCATTTATAAAAGCTAATTTAAGGCAACTTTTTTTTTTACAGATTAAAAAAAAAAACATGAAAGAAAAATAATTGGCTAAATGTCTTGTCCAAGATTATAGTCTGTTAATGGCAGGAATTGATGTCAACTCGTGTCCTGACATAGATACAAATGCTCATTCATTACCTTTGTGAGATTTTGTTTAATACCCAGTGTTCTGTGATTGTAAATTAAGTCACTTTTCCAAATACATTAGTGATTATTATAAAATTATCTTCAGGTTGAGTTCATAGCTATACTCATTGAAAGAGTTTCCACCTTTTAATAATGATAGTTTTGGTACACTAGTAACTATATGATGTTGAGTGAGATTGATTGGCCTCCATTAAAAAGAAAAAAGAAGATGAGGTAGTGCTTTTCCACTGAAGTTTCCACAAAGTACAAAGCCCAGATATTTGTCTCAGCTCCTATGAACAAACGACTTTACCCATATCACCAGATGTATGTCTAACCTCTTTTTTTTTTTTTTTAATTCTGTTTTACCCATTTATACTGGCCTCTGCGAAGAATCAAACAGAAGAAAGTTATGTTAGAATTTCTTTTTTTTTTTTTTTTTACAAAATCAGTCAGAGTAGTGACATCAATTTTTTTTGGTCTACTTTCTATTCATAATTCAGACAACTGAGCCAAATCTCCTTTTCCTGAACAAGCCAAATGAAATACAATGAAGCCATCCTTATTTCTCCATATGGTATTGAAATAAATTATTCAGTGGTGAAACCACCCTCATTCTGAATGAGGGCTCATTTTAGGTGGAGCCATTCATATTCCCTCAAAATAATTATTTTATGTAATTCTACCAGACTTTTATTGGATTCCTACCAGGTGGCAGTCACTATGCTTATGGAGATAAAACATACAAACCCAGTTTTTAAAAATTTTATATTTTTAGAAGAGAGATGATGAATAAACAAATAAAATGTGGTAATATAGATGCTAACAACAGAAGTATACACAGATTACCAGAGGGGAGAGAGAGATTCCAGAGCACCTAATATCAGGCCTGTGACAAAAAATTGCAGCAACATGTTCCCTTCTTTTTTCCAACTTTCTTTTTCTGTTTAAAGAAATTAGAGGAAAAGATGATTAACAAATATGTGTTGGACAAGCATGGAGGTGAGTGTGTGTGTGTGTGTGTGTGTGTGTGTGTAAACTTAACTCTAGTCTGAAAAATACCTGTTAGAAGCAAAATTCATAAATTTTAATGTTAAAATAATAACTACATTTCAGAAAATCACTGATATCCACAGTCAGTTATTAATCTGCACATGAAAAAGCAACCCCACCCTTTGAGCTGCCGCTCTCATTGTCACCTCTACAAACCCTGTTTGGCAATTTTAACATGGACTGCCTTTTCCTTCTTTGCCTATGAGTACATTCGTCATGAATTTATTTAACTTTCCCACAGACAACATGAATCAAAGAAGGAATCCAAGCAAAGGCTCTAATCCTCTCTCTTACAGACTCAATAAACACTCTAACTGGTCATTCATGTAGTTGATAACTTGTCCTCCTTGGATTATCTTGCTGTTAAAATTCAGACAGGACTTCAGACAAACTCAAACAAAGTCTGAGAAGTAAATTCATAACCTAGATAATTTAGTTCATTTGGAGCCCTAGGAGCAAGAATTACTTAACAACTTTTAAACCATAAGATTGCTAAGGTCACAGAGAGACAGCCTTCTGTTCAGTGGCTAATTGTCTGGGAAAATGAACAAACCTCGACCTAAGCCACATTAAATTTTAAAACAAATCATAATCCTTATGAGAAAAGCCCATATAGTGAAATAGCCCTAAGACAGGATCATTTTTTTCCATCTTCTTTGTAGATATCTAATAACAGCACTTATGATAATATCAGACAGCTGGAAATTAGTGTGGTAAAAATGATTTAATTGCTAATATCAGAACTACCTATACCATTTGTGCCTTTATCAGGGACTGGCAGTAAATGTATTGTATATTCTGAAATTTGGTATTCTCCCTCCATCCCCCAATCTGTAATTAAGGCATGTGACATTAAAATCATCGAATAACCTAAAACAGAGCCCAAACCCACCACCTACTCCCTTCAACTACCAAAATCCTTGGTGGCTTCATAATCTGGACTTTACATGTTTTTTCCTATAGCAGATGGGGTAATGGTAATCATGAGAAAGTACAGTAAAGGGAGCTTGAATTTCACTAAACCTGTTTTAACACAGTGAGGGGCAGTGGGTAATATCTGGAATTTCAGGCTTTTATCCTACACTGTACCTCTTCCTACATTCTCAAATCTCTATTATAATTTATAAAAGCCCAAGAACACTTTGTACCATCTCATTTTCCTTGGGGCCCCTACTATATTCTGTACTATATTATTTATCTTTTATGTGTATAAATAGGAATGTACTATGAGCATGAGAACTTCACAGAGGACATCTAGAATATTTGCATTAAAATTTGCTATAGCTATTTAAAACTTGAAGCTGGAATTAAGATATGGGTCAAGTTATTTTAGCTTTAAATAACAAAAAGAATACTAAAGTGACTTAAGCAATAAAGAAAAGTTATTTTGACTGGACGTTGGAGTTGGCATCCAGGTCCCAGATTTTCTTGTATCGTCCATTTGACTGTCCTCAGCCTTGTTGACCTTGTGGTAGGATGGTCTTCATACTTCCGAGAGGGCTGCCATGGTGGCAAACACCACATTGGTACACAGCTGCAGCCAGAGCTGGAAAAAATTGGAGCATTTTTTTCCATAAGTGTGTTGACTATATGGAGGAAACTGTTTTATAAGAGCCCCACTCTGGCAGACTTTCCTCTTGTTTAATGATAATATATTTCATGGTCATGCCTAAACTACTTACTGGTAAAGGAAATGGAATTCCATGTTTGGTTTAGAGTAATTATAAGTTCAAAACCCCCTCCCCTAACCTTCCCTAGGTACCTGTTCATGCAAAAGCCAAATCAGGACTTATCAGCAAGCTTAATCAGGTAGATTAATTGTTAGGAAGACAGAGGAAATGATCCGTTCCTTGCTTCCTCATATGTTGTCAAATACTTTTTATTAGAGCATAACACTCTGCATGCCTTGGCCCACTGCATTTACAGGCATTATCATATGTCTTTAGTGGGAGAGTAATATAGTGCCTTCCTGGAGAACAATATGGAATATGTGCCAAATTCTTAAGGATATACAGATGATTTTTTTTTGATTCAGCAACTCTATAAAAAAGAATTGATCCTAAGATCCTGTGAATAAGGTAATCAGAGTGACATTATTAGTATTATATTTGCAATTAGTAAATAGCATTAGTATTTTACTTGCACCAGAATTCCAAAATTATACTGGTATTTGCTATACTGGAGTTTGAGTTAGACTGAGAATCCAATAGTGTTCCCAGGTACTTAGCAATAGTACCCTTCTGCTGCCTATGTCTATTGACAGAGATCCTGCTATCTTTGTACTGTAGTGATGACCTTTGTGATGTTAAGTGGGGTTACTACTGGATGAATGGATCAACAGGAGGTATGTGCTAGACTGAATAGTTGCCTATCCACAAGATTGTTCAAAAAAGTAAAGCTTTATTTGTTGCCTGTACTGCCAAAGACTTATACACTCTAATCATATTACTGCTATCCACCAGTATCACTGAAGGAACAAGAACCCTGAGAAAGTGTCTTTATTATAAGGAATATATTAACAGACATATCTATTGGCTCTTTCTCTGTCCTACTCATGGTTACACCCTATCTAGTCTAACTTTAGTGATGAGAAATTTGCGGATCTTTGAGTCCATGAGTAACAGGTTGCATGGGGGTTGTTAGTCTTAATGATTTCTAGGTTTAAATATTTTCAGTTTTTAGGAGTCCCTGCCAGAGTGGCTTCTGTATTCATTGCAAAGTATAAATTTCATTTTGCTCTTTCTTATACTCAAAATTTCTGTGTTGTTCCTTTAAGCAACAGGGGGTAGACATGTACACTCACAGTCCAAGATCACAGCAGCGCTAACTAAATTGATTTCTTTATTCTTTATATAATCCAAAAGTCCAAAATTTGTGTTTCTGTTTTAGTAGAATTTCTACCATTTGCTGTTTCACTACAAATGATACCATTCCGCAAATCTTTGGATCTCATTTCTTCAAATAGTGACTTCACATTTCTACCAATTAGTTTACTCACATGAAACTTGACACAACATTCACAGATAAAGGTCAAGAATACATGAAAAAGATATACTTATCAGAGATAAAATCAAGAGTTAAAAAGTTCAGTGAGCTGAGTTATGAGGAGATGTTGTAAGGCAGAAAGAAATTGAATATGGTTTTTTAAAAAATCAATGAAAATTCAATGACTGCTTGAAGAGGAAGTTAAATAGAGACAGCCACAATATGTCGTTGTACATTTCTATTGTATTATTCTTAACCAAGAAAACACTAAAGGTTCCAACTTGACATTATTTAAAATATATAGATAATGTTACCCTTTCAGTCTGAAATATATCACCTTACAGCTGGGACAAAGGCCTGAAATAGATTACAAATAACGTGACAATGGGCAAAAACAGACAATTTCAATACCATGTCCCATTAAATTTTAAACAAAACCTAGGTAAATCCAGCTGAGGATATGCATGAAAATTCAGAATTATCTAGTGAATATCACTGATTATTCACTAGAAAAAAATGGCTATGTTACTCAAGAGGTAGAGACGAGATAGAATAAAATTGGAAACAGAATTCTGCCTATGAATTATTCCTATTAATGCTTTGTGAGTCATTAAGTTTTTCTCTAAGGAAAGATGCTATAATTATTTACATTAAGGGATTTATTCTTTTTTTCTATTAAAGTTTTGATATTACTAATCTAAAAAATCTGGAAAAGTTATTATGGTTTCAAGCTGCTTTCATGTATGATTATTTTAACAATAAGAGATCTCAGATTGTTTAAGGACACATTTTCTTTTAGATAAAGCAACATATTCACAGAATGCTATCATCAGACACTTGGCAATTCTCCTGCCTTCTAAATAAGAGCCTTGCTCAGCATATGTGAAAATTGAGAGATTGCACACATTGGTTAAACTAGAATTCATATGGTCAGCCAACATGTGGAAGACATCATCAGCAAAAGTTATTTCAGTGATCTCACATCGGCAAATATGGTGCTATGACTATTTCCAGAATAAACAGATCATTCTGCTTGAGCGTGCACACCCGTGTGTGAACACATGTAGACACGCAGAGATTTGAAAAAACAGAGTCATAGGGGCAGAGCAGCAACCCACGAAAGAATGAAAACGTGCACCAGTGGATGGCTATAATCATGCAAGATGACCCACACCATTGCTCAGATAGTTGTGTCATAAAGTTAGGTACTCATTTAAAGGAAGAATATGGTAAGGGAGGTGAGGAGAGTGAGGTAAATGAAGGAAGAATCTATTTTCCACTTCACCTAAATTCTATTCATATGCATAGTGAGCCACAGCAAAAATTTAAGAATTAGTTAAACTTGGAATCTATATGAACTTTTCTTAAGATTCACCTTGGTAAAATGTAAATTGAAGTTGCAGGTATGAGAATGGCAGGAATAAAATATACTGAATATTTAGATAGCAACTAGACTGGACTGTTATTTCCTCAAAGAATTTGGCTGCCTCCTTTGACTGACAGGTTCTCTTAAAAATAGTATTAATGTGAGAAGAAAGGTACTTGTTTATTGAAAGCCCCTGACCAAAGAAAGCAGGAAATACCTTGGATGTAGCTAGGCTTTGGACACTCTTCAAGCACGCCAGAGTCAAGACAGAGCTTTGGCTTCATGCAAGTTATTTATTTGAAACATTACTTTTGATTTAGAAAGGCAGTTAAGTTACTAATGTTATTGAGACTAAGAAAAAGATACATGCTAGTGTTTTCCTCATTTTCCTTTTTAAATATCCAAGTGATATTTTACCAATCTTTTGGGAAGAAATCAAAAATTGAGGCTGCGGTTTGAGGATTTGCCTGAATTGTGGGGAGAGAAAAGTTGTATCAAGAGAAAGAAAACCCGAGTCACTCCACTATCCACTACCTACAGCTACACACACTGTCATTTCTTTAATTATTTTATATTTCATTCAGCCAATACTGTCTCACTAAACACATGACTTTACCCATAAAATGGGGTGGTAAGAGTATCATAAATTTTTGTAGTAGGAGTTTGGGACAAAGTGCTTGTTTGATCTCGGTTAAGTAATTCTTAAGAAGGGCATAGTCTATCAATGGAGTCCATATTTTTAAGAATGCAAGTTCTAGTAACAAGGAAATTGGATGTGGTAAGAGGAAGGAACACTTACTTTTTACTTCTTTTGAGCTTTATTATTTTCATTATTTTTTTCCATTAACATGGCTCGAAAATGCAATGTAGGAAATGGTGAGTGCGAATTAATTTGGCTTCTCTTGGCTAAATTTCTGAAATAGGTAAATTAGTTAATATTTCATTCAGTTGGGTATAAGAAAACCCAAATTTCCATTGCCTAAACAAGATAGGAATACATTTATTGCTCCCACTCATGAGAGTAAGCAATCCATTACTGCATTTAAGAGCTGACTGTGAAGTCCACAGGGATCCAGATTACTTACAGTTTACTTACAACTTTTTATGTGAAGGAAAAGACGATGTTTGCATTCATAATTTCAAACTCGCTCCAGTTTGGAAGAGTATTGCAACAGTCAGGAAAAGTACAATAGAAAACCATATGTTTACCCATGTGTGTGGAGTCAGAATGTCGTGGGAAAGTTGGGGCTTTTAAGAAGGGTGGATATTACGTGACTCCTCTCACTCACTGTGGAGTATTTTGATGATGCTGACTATTGCCTTAAAAAATCGTTCTTAATTTTTGAGTTCTATCTTTAGTTTTGAAGTCAGAAGATAGTGGTAAATAAAAACAAACAACAAAATCCAATAAGACATAGTGCCATTTTTGTCAGTCCAGAAACAAAAGTGTATCTTGAAAGTATAGGCATGACAAAATATGTTTTATTTCAAGCATGCAACTTGGGAAAGGAAGTCTCACTTATAGAGAGAACAGTGCCTGCCTGGTGTACTTGTATCTTCAAGGCTGGAAAAGGAATATATGAAATGCTCCTTCTTTCTCCTGGTTAATTCTGTGCACACTTTTCAGGGGCTAGGCCCTCTTATTATCCAAGAGAAAGAAATTAAGTACACTTAAGACTTAAACAGCTCTCCAGATGTTCCAAAAGAGTTTCCTAAGGCTTTGGGAAATTGGGGTCCTCACAGGAACTCAAAGTCAGCTCAAATAAGAGCTCTTTTAATTCCATCTCTCTCTCTGATTGTCAGGAAGTGAAGTAAATATCTTGAGATCATTAGTATCTGGTGATAATTCAACTGAGATTCAAACAAGATAAAAATCCTAGGATTGATAGTGAGGGCTTAAGAAATAGCAATTTTTCATGAGATAATTTCTTCAGTCTGCCAGCAAACCTGGACAGCAGAGCACATTACCCACTACAATCCACCCCTCGTGTTACTTAGATCTACTTGCATAAATTCTGGGAGTAGCTTCTTCAGCCTCCTTTGGAGAGAAAAAAAATACTATGAGAGGAAGATTTGTACAAAAAAAAATACAATCCTCACAGATGGAGCTGGCCATAAGGCCGTAACAGATTTTCAGTGTTTCCTTCTCTGCTACTATTTCTGGATTCCTCTCAGCTTTTGCCCACATCTTTATTGATCTGTGTGGCTTACATAGAGAAGTCACATAGACCATCACTGACAAGGATCCGAGCCCTAGCCACTATGTTCTTCTTAGGCCATGCCTGCTATATTTGTAAGTTTACCATGAGGACCATGAAAGGAAATATATCCTCAAGTGGATCAGTTGAGAGCCAAAAACATTCTTCCTCAACCCCATTATGTAACAGAGAACTTACATTAGTCTTATTCCAGTTTCTGTGTAGAGAACAAGTTATAGGCAAGCACAGATAAAAGCAGAAAAACCGGTTAGTTACTATTCAACTACAGAATAGGAAGAAGAATATGGGGCTTGAGTTAAGGTGATGATAATGCAAATGGTGAATGGTAATCAAGTTCTGGATACGTATCAAAGGTAGAGCTAACAAGATTGTTTGTAGAGTGGATGTGAGGTACGAGATGAAGAATGATCGGTTTCTAAAATGAGAAAAAATGTCTTGAGGGCTGCACTTTTTGGCAGTGAGCTGCTTTTTTATACCAAAAGACGCATTTAGAAACAAAGTTTTTCTCTGTTCCTACAGGTTTGGATTCCAACTGTAGTGACATGTTTCTAACAATAATATTAACCATATTCTCTGGGAATACAGGAAAACAATTGAGTTGGCTACTATCAGTTCACTTCATATAAATTCTATTTGGCTAAATAAATTAACCAAATAAATTTTATATAATAAAGTAGAACAAGAAATTTCACGAGTTATTCCAGTGAACTGCTTCATCTTTACCTCTTGTTTTCATTTATACTTTCTGCTCTAGGAACAAAGAACAAATTACAATATCGGAAAATACCATGATCTCTTGCAACTCTATGCAAAACTCTCCATCACTAGAACTTTCCTTAAGATTATGCTGTGATGTTGATTCCCCCAACTCTTCTCTGAAGTTCTCCTACTATTGTGCCCTGACTTGTCTCTTGGCATTCTTCAGATTGTATTGTAATTGATTTATCTCGCAAGATCTAGAGCTCCCTGAAAACAGAAACTTGGTCTGATTAGTTATTGTATTCCTAACACTCTGAGCATCATCTAGCGTAAAGAAAGCACCCAATAAGTATTTTTATTATATATATATGTGTCTTCTATTTTATTTTAATGGAGAGGCTACTTCCTACCTACTCAAGGCTGTATCAATCAAATTACTTGGGGTCAAATCTAGAGCAAATGTCTAAACTCAATTGTTCAAAATAATCACCTAAATAATTAATTAAAAATAAAAACCCATATTTTAGGAAATTTTAATTTTGCATGTTTGAAATGGAGCCACTGATGTTTTTGATGTAAATTTTTCACAGACCGAACTTATAGATACACTGGCGTGAGCGGGGGAGGGTCTCAAAAAAAAAAAAAAAAGAAAGGAAAAAAAAGAAAAGAAAAGATAAAAAAGAAAAAGAAAGAAGAAAAAAATAGACAAAAGAAAAACAACAACAAAAAAGACCCCTCTCCATTCATCCAGGTAAAGTAGTATAAATGGCATTTGAAATTATGAGGAAAAGGAGATCCAAATCCTGAATCCACTTTAATTACGGAAGGTCAATATCTACTTATGATACAAATGCTTACTAAAAGTTAGGGCTATGAATTATATTATGAGTAATTGAATTACATTATAAGTAATACATAAAAGATAGGCCAACTTCACATTGTTATACCTATAAATTTCAGAGCATTTATTTTGAGAAAATAGATTAGCTAAACTTTATTGAAAATAGATTAGCTAAACTTTATTGAAAATTCCCATTGTTTATTATGTTTTAGCCATCAAATAGTTTATAATTATATAAAGGATTTTAATTACTAGGCTGCTACTCAAAGTCTTACAACTAAGATTTTAATTTTTGTTAATTGAACATTAAGACACATTTTTTAAATAACATACCTTTTCAGATTTCAAGAAATAACCTTTTTATATAGAAATCAGATACATTTCCATCAGTTCCTCTTTCTTATAGTGAAGTATAAAAGTAGATAAATTTATGACTAGGGTACAGTTAAGCTTGAATTCTCTCCCTATTGCCTTTCTAAGAAAGAAAATAATAGTTGTTTTCTAGAGGAAAACATTTCTAAAAATGGGGTGTTTTTCAAATGTGTCTTTGAACAGGAGAAATACAAACATAACTATCCAGAGTGAAAACATCTTGAGATATATGAGCTTATTCATTTTTAGCAACATGAGAAGACACTGAGCTGGAATGTCTCTAAATTAAATTGAAATGCTATA